>NC_023172.2:10858763-11474756 GCF_000231095.2 Oryza brachyantha
TAGTGCATGCCGACGTGGCGAACCAGCTCGTACGTGGCGAGCTAGAGCTACTCGCCATGTAGGAGCATACTGCATGCTCTTAGGAAGAAGCACAGAGAAGAACAACTGAACAGGAAGAAGAGAGAGCTGTGCACAGGAGTCTGTGCCAGAGGTGTACATATATAGTTCGTCAAAGGTGTAACGTTAGGGTGGAATTAACGATTCGTCCTTAGATTAACGCCTGAATCAATATAATTCATCAAATCGGTAACGTTCATTCTTTAACAGCCACGGGTTTTTTTATTCGGAAACGATATCACGTTAATAGAGATCGAACTGAAAAAAGAGAAAATAACGGGTTCTTTTATTCGGACAAGGAAAATCAAAGGAAAATAAGAGAAAAAAAGAAAAGACATTTTTTTAATCGGACAGATCAATTAAAAATAAGGAAAAATAATGAAAGAGTTCATGTGTAAGAAACTTTAGAAAAATCCAAATCTTGAATTAAAAATTTTAAAATAATTAATATTGACTAAAGAGTCTATCTATAAATACAATTTAGAAAGATCTAAAATTTTGGTTAAAAATATTAAAAAAAATTAAGAGAAAGAGTCAACATACAAATACAATTTAGAAGTATCTAAAATTTGAATTACAAATTAAATATTATGCATAAAAGAATTGATGTACAAGTACAGTTTAGAATATAGGTACATGTAAAAATATAATTTAAAAATATTAATATTCGAATTAACAATTATAAAGTAATTATTATCAAGATAAATGACTCTATATACATAAAATTTATAATAATTATGCATGGGCCACCGTATGACTTGGGTGAAACAAATGACCACTAAATAAGTAAGGACTAAAACAGGTTTAAACAATTACCGCTAAATATTTTAAAATGACTACCAAACACGACTTGGACATATGGAAAAACCATGCATGGGAGAATCGATTAAAGTGGTCCGAAAATATTACTTCAACAGTTTGACGTAATTAAGGGATGTGCAGTCTGGACGGCTGGGTCATCTTATCCCTGTCGTAGGACGAGATGGCGTAGATCGTTTGAAGTATCGCGCACACAAGTATGACAATAGCAACGAGGATGCCCAGCAGCACCAACGGGTTCTTCCAATCCTTGTAGCGGCACAGCTTCGCCCACAGACGCGACCGCGATCTCCTGCAGTGCCTGTCGAGCGCACGCCATTCTGCCTCGAGATAGTTGCCCTCGTCCGGGTTGAAATGCATTTGATCGCAGAGCTTGCCCAGCTTCTGGGCCGCCCTCTCGTCGCTGGCCTCCCAGTGCTCCAGGATCCCCTTCTCCCTGAGCAGGCTGACATCCGCGCTGGTCGACGCGATCTGCGACATGAAGGTGCAGTAGGCGGTCACATGGTCGCCGAGGTGCTCGTTCATCTGCTCCAGCAGCATCAGGTGTCGCAGCAGCCGCCAGGTCGGCAGGTCCAGCTCCAGCTTGGGTATCTCCACCACGCGGTCGCCGCGGACCCTGACGTCCGTGACGCACTGCGCGTCGCCGCCGACGAGATCCCTCTCCCTGAAGGTCACCATCAGAGAGCTGTACTCCGTCGCCCTTCGCCACCTGCCCACGCCGCCATCTTCTTGCCGGTCGTCCGTGTATGATGCCTCGCTTGCCCGAGGGCTCACCGTCGTCACCGTTGGCTTGAGCAGCTCATGGCAGAGGTGGAGGACGTGGTCGGCGTTCACCGGGTTGCTCACCGGCCTCCTCGTGTACCGTGGCGCCAGCTTGGGCTGGATGAACATGCCGATGTTCTGAAGGGGAACCTGCCGGTCGGTTCCAGGTCTAATGAGACGGTAGATTTCTTGCACCACGGCGAACGGGAGCTGGTTCCCGGAGAGAACGATGTCATCGAACCAGAACTGGTGATCCCACTTGCTGTGGGTTGTCATGACAGGTAATGGTCCGTCAGCTCCAACTGCTTCTTCTCCCAGGTCTATATCAAGCTCCGGCTCTTGTGCGAGCACCCCCAGGGTGACTAGTAGGAAGCATCCGTCTCTCATCAGCATCTCGCGGAAAGCTTGGCCGTTGTTGCTGAACGAGAACGACGACCATAGGTCAAGGTCATCGTAGTACAGCTTCACCTGCTCTTCAATCGTGGCCATGGCGTCGAGCAAGGTGTGCTCGTGCTCGTGCTGAGATGGCGGCAACAGACTTTCGACTATTCTGACGCAGTAATCTTTCCATGCGTTGGACCTGACCTTCGGCAACCCCTCCTGATAGTGATATGGACCGATGGATACGTAGCTTGGAACGTGTTCTTCTCGGTGCTCTCTGCACAATTGCTCGGGGATCCTGTAAAGGCGGCATTGCGTACTGCCAAGTGATGTTGGATCTGCATGTTGGTTTTCATTTTTAGAGCATGTCAACATGATTGTAATAACGTAAAATATGCATCCATTTGACTTGTAAATATCATGTTAAAGATGTACATTTGCTAGGAACTCACTGCAGTTACTATTACAGTAATAATCCGTATCTAATTTTTTTCATATTTTATCTTATCCATTCATCCTCGCATCCCCCTAACAGTCCCTTATTTATTCAGAGGTACAGAGTTTTTTTTCTTAATTTTAATCTCTATTGCATAATCTAAAAAGTAATGCTTATATTTAGGGCCTTTTAACATCCTTAAAAAATACCTCAAGGTATCAAGAATTTTAGTATAAATTTTTGGTACCTCAAGGTACCACCTATTTTACACTTAAAAATAGAATACATTGACTTACTTTTTTAATAATAGTAAAAAAGCTCTTATATTTACGTATGGATGGACAGAGGAGTATGTTACAGCGGGCTGTTGTTTTGCCGTCTCGGTGATGGACTTTTTGCAAAGAAACCCCGTTGATGCCCAGAGATGAGTGCTATGTCGTTTCGCGAGACGACGACGCTAGCGCGTGCTCCGAGACCAAACAGACGACTACAGCAGCGTTGTACGGCCTTGTCTTCTCCCGGCGATGGCTCGCTCGGATCCCGCGACCGGCGAAGCAGATTTGCATGTGTTTGGGAGATAGTCTCTGGGTTGTATTATTTGTCAGTATGTCTTTATATATATGTCTTAGAGCTGATCCGTATCTGGATTGGACATGGTCTAATTGTTTTTCGCTGGAATTAATGGATTACTATCAGACAAAAATCAGCTGCAATCACACCCATTTAATAACATGTCAACGAAAAAATTATTCAAAACAAATTAGCATTGATTAGGATGTATTAAGTCTATACATAAATATGTAAGGGTAATTTTGATTTTCAACTAGATAAATGAAAATAATAAAACCAGATAACGAATAGTAATATGAAACATAAATAAATTCGATGCTATTGTTTTTTGATATATGTCGATAAGATTTAGATTTGGATATTTGTGTAGTGGTTTGTAAAATCATAATCTAACAGGCCGGGTTAGATTTGATGGTTTTTTTTCATAACTGTAAAACTTGTATGCATAAGAGCAAGTATAATAGCAGGCTATAAGCTGGCTATATGCTTATGTGGAGGAGAGAGGGGATGAGAAAAAGTGTAAGCAGACTGTTAGCTTATAGTCAGCTTGGGCACAGGAACCAAGAAACTCTGTGAGAGTGACATGTGGGTCATGCATTAATGGTAAAGAGCTAACTAGTATATGTGTGAGCTAAGAGAAGACTATAAGAAATCTTATAGTCAGCTTGTTGGCTATATTATTAGCCTTGCTCTAAGTGGTTACACTTAGGCCACGCTGGGTGGTGGTGGTGGGGAGGGTTAGTTATCCGGTCCAGAAACCATAGTAAAAGATTAGTACATGATTAATTAATTATTAAAAATATAAAATAGATTAATATGTTTTTAAAACAACTTTCCTATAGATTTTTTTTTGCAAAAAATACACTATTTAGTAGTTCAGAAAATGTGCACATGGAAAACGATGGTGGTTAGATAACTTAGCCTACTAGCCAAACGTGGCCTTAGCCATTAAAATGAGCAATTTTACCATCTTTGAAAAGGTACGAGGAGATACCTCTTAGATACTAGAAGGTATTAAATTTTACATATAAAACAGTGGTACCTCGTGGTACCTACTCAAGGATGGAAAAAATGCTCGTAAAAAGTACTTTCAGTTCAAACCATTGCTGTAGCTAGTAGGCGGCTATAGTAAGCATTTGAGATGTCCTTTTATTTTATTTTACGGAAAATTTGTGTTGTCGTGGACATGAGCTAGCTAGAAAGCATTGTTGATTACTCAGTACACACATATATTCAATTTTTAATATTCTTCATAATGTACCTCTAGGTAACAAAATTTATACTCAATGGTACCTTGAGGTAAAAGATAAATGGAGTTATCACATTTGTTCGTACCTCATAAAAGGGGTTGCCTTGCGTGAGTTTTTAGCATACTATCAAAATCTGCTTTTCGGTCTAATGATGAGAGCAGATTTTGAAAAGTGCGAATTCTAATTATATTAACTCATTGTCTAACGATTGTACGGATTCCAGTAAAATACCTTATATATATGTATATATACATGTGTGTGTATATATATAGTATATATATATATATATGTATATGTGTGTATATACTGTTGAATAGAAGATAGATTCACCTACACCAGAGATCTCTGCTGTCCATCCATGTTGAGGTTTGTGCTAGTGTGTTCCTTCCATTGGTGCTAATCCATCGATTAGTATAGGAAAAGGATGGCCCGGTACACAGTGCGGCAGCTGCTTTTTTTTTTCTGCAGTCCCGAGGAACAAACGTCTGTTTTGTCGGATTGGGGTCCTGGGGGAGATAGAATCGAGTTTGGTCGTGGGGGGAGAGGGGAAATGACTAGAAAGATGGGGAGGAGACTAAAAAGAACCGCTGGCCGCCGCCACCACATTATCTAGCCGCGGTGAGCTTGTTCCATCAAATCCAATGTCCTTCCGGTCATCCGCACCTCGGAGCATCTTCAACAGATGCTCATCGTACTCTCTAAGCTAAAATTTACTCATTCTAATGATAACGAGCACTGAAACAGACTGGCCAACAGGATGATCAAGTCATTCGGTTGGCTAAAGCTGCCCCCCAAACTGGCCAAATTTAGCCAGCCAAACTGACTTACCATTTGTAGACCCTACACATGGGGCCCACGGTCCAACTCTCTCTCTCTCCTCCTCCCAACGACCCAACCCGAGCGGCATCTCTCCTCCTAGCGACACATGAGAGGGAACGACGCTCGTCGGACGGCCATCGTCGCCGCCCGACCTCCTCTGCACATCGAATCGCCGCCCAGGCCTCCTCTGCGCGACGTCGTCGCCGCCTGACCTCCTCCGCACATCGACACCGCCACCCCTTTCTCCTCCGCGTGACGCCGCCGGCTCCACCGCCAGGACGACGCCTCCACCACGGGACGCCGCTGTCGGCCTGGCCTCCTCTGCGTGCCGATGCCACCGCCCCGGCCTCCACCACGCGTTGTTGCCGCCGTCCCATTCTCCTCCACGCGCCGCCGCCGCCGGGCCGTGCTGGGCCCGCTGCCTGCCTCTGCCGCATGAGGAAGAAAAGAGAGAGAAAGAGATCGAGGGAAAGGGAGAAAAGAGGATAACATGTGGGACCCAGTTGTCATAGACTCGGAATAGAGACGTGGATGGAGAGCTGTTGGAGTAAAAAACGAATTTGAGTAACCAAATAAAATGGAAAGTGTCTAAATAGATATTTAGAGAGCCCAATTTGAGTTGTATGTTGAAGATGCTCTTAGATTGGCCTGCTCCGGCCACTCAACTTCGGAAGGGGGGTTTTGGGCCCATGGGTAATTATTTACACCAAATTTGACTAGCTTCTTAATTTCAGATAAATGTAGATATATTTTGGGAGGGGCTGACTACCGTGCATTATAGTGGGTTGTCTCCAGGTTGCACATAGCGTGGTTAATTAATGCGTGAATTGTGATTTAGTGTCAACCTAATAGATTAATTAATTATAAATGGGACGCGCGCGTGTGGCAAAGCAATATAAAGTCTATAACGGATCGATCGAAGGCTAATGCTTTGTAGTTCTTCGTGTATATATATAGGGCATGCAAGATAAGTGATTTGTGAGAAATATTTATCCATGCCTGCCGGTCTAGTTCCTGGTGAGAGAAGGAAGGAAGGAAGGAAGGATTACCTGCCGCATCGGCGTGCTGAAGCCCCGGCGCCGCCGCCACCTGCGGTGCGATCCCGTTCCTAAGGCTCCCCGCCGTCGCAATGCCCTGCATCGACATCTCAATGTACTGCGGCGTCGGGGTGGCCGTCCCAAAGCAACCCATTTACCTACGTACGTGAGTGAGCGCGCGGGTGCATCGCAGTTGAACCTCTGCATGCGTCCGTGTGCGGCCGCCGCTTTTATAATTAACACGCGGTCATTGCAAGGCCGGTTTTCATAGAGATGTCATGCCCATTAATTATAATTATATGACACATAAGCATAAAAAGAAATATTTGTATAAAACTATGAGAATAGAGAGAATTAGTTTCATGGCCATGAAACCTTTGGACACCGTTATCAAGTGCTCGGTAACGCCGTGAAGCTTGTATCGAGGGGTTTGAGGCATTTCATGGAATCAAACACCTTTCAGATACAATCAAACTTTTAACAGTAATTTAAATATTTTATTTGGCTTTAGAAATGACACATGCATCCTTTGATCGAGTTAGCTGTTTTAAAAGTACGCGTGACTCGCCTTATAATAACGAACGCTAAAATTAAAGGCGGGCAGTACGGATGGGCTAAAAAGCGCTAAGACGCGTCAGAAATTTTTGCCTATTGACAGATTATTCGCATAAGATGTCAGGGGCCCATACACATGCCATCAAGGCTGGACGTGTGTTTTTTTAATTTATTTTTTAAAAAGAAAACTAGAAGAAGAAGAAAAAAAAGCGGCACAACGTCCTTGCCACGTTTGCTTTCTTGATATCGCAACTAGCGGTAGTTATTTTTCTCCTTGGACCAGCAGTAGTTATTGACTTGGGTCAGCCCAGTCTCCGCGGGTCGTCACTTGGTTTGTTTACGTAAAGAAAAACAAAACTGAATATTTATAAATAGAAAATAACATATGAATAAAGTTTTTATATACATATACTTAGTTAGCAATTTAAAAGTAAAGAATGAAAAATATAATATGAAAAAAAGACCTTAAAATTAACCATAAATTTTTAAGAGATTTTTTTATATCTTTGAAAAAGTATCTCAAGTTGTCATATTTTTTAGCGTAAATTGTTGATACTTGAGGTATAATGTACCTTGAGATACTATAATTTTACACTAAAATATGGTATGTCAAGTTATTTGTATATTTTTCAAGGACGTTAAAAAACCCTAAATTTAATGCTGAAAATTAAATTTTAGTTTAGCTACAAGCATATATAAATTTTGTTAAGAGATCATTTTCGATACTGACATTTTTCGTTACACAGGTTTATTGCCTAATGTATACCAAATTTCTCAATCAATTAATTTAGAACTAATTCTTTGTTGATTCTTTTATGATAGATATAAGATGTTAAACAAATCATAACACATTCGTTTGCTTTGATGGCAAAAAAATACCGTATTAAATGAAACAAAAATACATCCAATTTTCCCAAAATACTTAATTGCTGTAGAACACATAGTGTGCAACGTAGGTAAGTAGCGCATCTGATGCGATTTCCCCTCCCATAGTCCAATCTGGCACAAAATAGTTGTATTATATATCTACACCCACGCCCACCCGGGTGTATACTAAAACAGTCGCTGCACCCATGTATACATATATACACATAGGTGGGCTAGGCATCGATTTATATGTTCCATGATTTTATTTTTTGAAAATTTATTTTTTTATGGTGTGAGAGGAGTTACTTAAACAAAAGAAATTAACAGAAATATTTATGGCTGGGCTAGGCATAGAAAAGATAATTTACATTAATTATACCAATAAAAAATATTTTTACACCTTACAAAACAAGTGCAAAACAAAAATGTTTGAGAGGGACATGAATTAATTCTTCCATTCATTATTTTCTCTAGAATATATGTAGCAGTATCCCTCTCTATATTTGTATAGCCATAGATACCCTCTATCGTTGGCGATAGACCTATTTAGTGGCTAAGCTAATTTATGGACCGTCGGTTTTCCAACACTCTTCATTGGACCCTCCACTACGTGGAGCTTATGTTATACCAAAACTTTACAAAACTATTATAAAAAAATAGATAAGTGGTACACATAGCATACGCTTACGAGGTCAGTTATACCTCATTAATAAAAACTGGTATAACTTATCCAAAGAAAAAAAAGAAAAGAAAAATAACCCGCCCAATTCTTAGATGAATCTTCCAAGTCCAGATTATTTAATGATTAATGAAATTCTCCTTCTAAATTTTGCATTTCTCCGGCTAAAGTAGTACTAGTAAGAAGTTTTTTAATTTATTCTATTGCTGGTGACACCCTGGGTATCTACATGACTAGAATGCAATACAAAGCACCTAAAAACTGCAACGTCCAAAATTTCGTGAAGTCATATGCATGATAGGTAGATTAATAAACATGATTGATGACATGTATCCTATAACATGGTACCATATACTACTTTCGAGAAATAACTCAATTAACCATGAAAACTACTCACCAATTAAATTATTATGATGTCAGAAAACTATATTCAGGCTAGGGTTGTGTATAAGTGTGGAGGTAATAAAGATGCTACTTTCTGTCCATACATATCGATGTCTTTTTTTTTTTTAAATACAATACAACGCAGATGCTCACAATACACACACTCTCCCATAAGAACGCACGCACGCAAACCCTACCCCCATGAGCACCTTCGAAGCCTGTCGGCATATCCTAGACCTGACGAAGTCACCACAGGCGCCTCACTATCGACGGGTACGTCGCCTATCACTGAAAGCACAAAGCCGTTAGAATCCTGAAAAATTCGCTCCAACAAGAAGTCAAACCAAGGACCTCAAGTGCTACTAAAGCCTTTGTAACCACTAGGCTACATGCCCTTTCGCATACATATCGATATCTTATTGTACGTTAAAACCAAATTAAACATAATTAATGGCAAGTATACATTACTCAGCAAGAGTTAATATGGTATTAAAACAACATACATGGAATAGTTGGAAGTAAATAGCAATAGAAATCATTTTCTTTCTTTGGAAATGAACTCTAAATTCATTATAATGGTATTTTCTATCTCAGGCAGCCATGAATAAACACCATATTCAATGAAATAATGGTTCCTCTCCTGAGCAAACATGGGTATCCTTTTAGTATTACTAGTAAGCTAAGTAAGCGGAGGCAAAACTTACTACTAGGATCATGAATGGAATATCAAACCATGGCTATCTACGTACTTGAATAATTAACCATAGAAGAACGGGAACCATGAAACTTGAAAACATCATGAACTCAAATATCAACTTGAAAGATGAATAAATTTAATCAAAATAATAGGTTAAGATAATATTCAATAATATATACCATCAAATGAGTAGATATATAATGGGAGGATAATAGTCAATCAGTTCTGCTGTTGGCAGTAATGAGTCATGGATTTTAGGTAAGAGTACGTCGTATGACCGCCCAAAAATTATCGTATATAATTAATTTATTTTAGCAATTCGGTAATAATTGTAAAATTGATAACGTGGTTCAATATATTCATGTGATTCTATCTAAACGTCTGGTGTTATTAAGGTGAGTTTATTTTTTTATGGAAAAAGTACAAATAACCCCCTGAATTATCGCGATCCGCTAAATTACCTTCTAAACCCGAAAACCAGACATAGTTTACCCTCAAATTTCAATACTGGGGTACACATGGCAGTTTTGTTATACATGGGGTACACATGGCAGTCCAGTCAATATTTTTTTAATGGTGGGCCCACCTGTCATAACCCCTCTCTCTCCCCCTCTCTCTCGAGCTGGAGGATGAACGGGGGCAACGGCGGCAGGCGGCCGGCATGCACCGCGGGCAGGTCATGGCATGTGGACGGCGGTCGGCGCCGCGCGGGGGGTAGTGGGTCGACGAGCTCGGCCGACTCTGGTGTCAACGGCGAAGGCCGCGACCTCGTTCCCCACCGTCGCAACGACACGGAGCCTAGACAAGCCGGTAGTCCGGCACTGTGGTGGCCGCTCCTCGTCCCAGCGCACCGCCGTTTGCCATCCACGCCCGTTCCCTCGTCTCCGCGCACCGCTGTCCACCGCCCTCACCCTCACCCGACTGCTGCCCTTGCCCGCCCGCCGCCATTCTTGGCGCCGAGATCGATGGTGCCGCCCACCGCCGTTGAGTCCTTAGCCGTGGACTCCGACCAGGAGAGCGTGCGGAGGGACGGAAGTAGATGGGGAGTAGGAGGCGATGGCAGCAGGATTGCATGGGCGCGGTCGCGCGGCTCCTTTTCCCCGCCATCGTCACCATCCTGTTACTCCACCTCGTCGTCACAGTGCGGGTGTTCCGGAACCGGAGCCGGCCGAGCTCGTCGACCCGCCGTCGCCGCCGCCCACCTCCCGCCCCCACACGGCGCCGTGTGGGCCCGACCGCTCGCCGCCCTCGTCCCGCCTGCTCTCCAGCCCGAGAAAAAGAGGGGAGAGAGAGATATACTATGACATGTAGGCCCCACCATTAAAAAAGAAAATACTAAATGGATTGCCATGTGTATGCCACGTAGGACAAAACCGCTTTAGATTAGGTCGAGTTGAGTAATTTGCCCGGTATTGAAAGTTCACGGTAGGCGATGTTTGGTTTTCGTATTTAGGGCAGTAATTCGGCCGATCGCGATAATTCAGGAGGTAATTCGTACATTTTTTTTCATTATTAATTTTTCAAATCTGCACGATGTCCAGGGCATACATAACATTTCCTGTAGCTCCATCCTTGGCTTCTGGGCATAAGGGTGGCAGGGTTAAATCCGTGGCTTCTGGGCACAAAGGTGGCTTCTGCATCAATCTCCCATGCATTGGAGATGAAAGCCTTGGCGAACCATAACCTCACCCTCCTGGGATCAAGTCCATACATGATGGTGTGCGGGCAGGCGAGGCGGGCGCACTCCATGAGGTGCAACCAGTGGCAAACTTAACCCACCAAATCTAAAATTATCAGGTCCTTTATGTGTCAAAACAGTGCTCATATAGATGAACCAAATGCGGGATGTTTTGTCAAGGATCAGAAAGATCTCTTTGCCTCAAGGAAATGTATGTTAAAGAATGTTTTATGTTTCTGATATATATGCTCTTAATCCTTAAAAAAAAACCCAAATCCATGAGAAGGCATGTGAAGGAAATAATGGGGCATCATCATAAAGAGAAGCCTTCTGCCTTCTTTTCTTCATGGGCAAGGGAAGTCATCTGTTGAACTTATTATTTTACTACCTCCGTTTCATAACGTAAGACGTTCTAGCGTATCCTAAATTCACATAGATATCAATGAATCTAGACATATATATAAATAATATACATTGGTTAATAGATGAATCTAAGCATAGCTAAAACGTCTTACATTATGAAAAGGAGGGAGTTGCAACGATTGACGGCTAATTTTTTATATTTGTTTTGCTTGTGGTTTAAAAGGCAACATACAAGAAAAAACTTAAATCAACTTAGAATTAAAATTAAAAAAAAATTTAGTTACAGCAGATAAACTATTAATTAATTAATAAGTCGATAAAGAGAGGTTACAAAGATGCATGTGTACTTTCTAGCATGGCAATTAAACATATTCCTTGCTCCGAGTTCTCAACCAGAATACAAATATCCTATGTCAATTCCAAATAGAACTAACTGTAGGTTGTTTAAGTAAACATTAGGGTTGAGATAAAAAAAATTCTTAATCACTTTGATGGTTGATTTGTACATTTTTAATGGCTTAGATTTTCTTTTCAAATTTCTGGTTTGTTGGGGATTCATTAATGTGATGAAAATCAACGCATGTATAATTATTTTACGGTACAAAATTTGGATTTTAAAAATCCTTATATTTTTCAGTCAAAAGAGTATTATTTACCTGACGACTTGGCCTTAATATGTATATGATAGTGACTGAAGAGTTAATTACTTAATTTGGCGCCTGACAGCTGGACCACAGAACAAAACAGCATCTATACTAAAACCTGACTGCCAACTCAGTGAGTTGTATAGCTCTGAAAACTTATAACTATAAAATAGAGTAACTGTCCTTGTGAAAACAATCTTTATTTTTTTTTTTGCAAAATTTGCTACGGGACATCGAAAAAACGTGTAATTAGCCGGTAGACATCGTAAGATCACAAATTTGCTTTAGGGCATCACAAAAATGTGGTAATTGGCTGGTAGACACTCAGGCAATTATTTTATTAATTTCGGAGTTAAAAATTTTAAAAATGGCGAGATTGCCCTCGGTGGCCAACTCGTTATGCCGACTAAGTCAAGTCGAACCAGACCCAGTCGTTCTCGGCGCCGCACCACACCCAAACCCTAGCCTACAGGGTGTCTGAGCAGGCGGCGGCGGCGGTGACCCAGCTGTGGCGAGGGCCGCAGCGACCCGGCCATCGAAAGCAATCTCGTCATTTTAAAAACTTGACTCCGAAATTAATAAAATAATGGCCGAAGTGTCTACCGGCTAATTACCTTATTTTTATGATGCCCTGCAGTAAATTTGTGATCTTACGGTGTCCACCGGCTCGGCAAATTTTGTCATTTTTTAGTCTAAAAGAAACGAAAAAGCCACCGACTCCAACTATCCTGTACCAGGAACGACTCTTGTACCATGAATGACAAAGCCACATGAATGCCGGCCATCCCAACCCTTCATGTCATCTAGTTTCTATGGCATCAAATACATTGTCACATAAGCAAAAATCTTATGTGGCAAGGGAGTTAATGAGGAGAGAAAAAAAAGATGAAGAAACCATTTCTCATACAAGAATCAAGAACAAAAACATGGTGATAGGTAGATAAAAAGAGAGAGAAGAGAGATGATTAGATGAGAATTTAATTTGAAGACATCCTCTATTGAATATATGGTTTCTGCACATAGTATATATATAACATGACAAGCATGAAAAATAGTTTATATGATATGATAAGCATGAAAAATAGTTTCTCAGTAGAATGGTCTAAGATGGCTTCGATGCCAATGCATGCCAACTTGCGCAAAATTTTAAGGGTTTGGTTGGTCGCACTCGCACGCGCGCGCGCACGAAACCCTAGCCGGGTCTGTGACTCGGTGTGTCCACAGGCGCAACGTTGGAGCGTAGGAAATAAACTAATTGCCTCATCAGAAGAGCAGAGAATATTTACCGGACGAATCCAAAACTCCAAACAAACGGTCCTTTACATCACAATTACGCATCTTTTAAGCTTGTGTCAGGCTCCATCCTTTTTCAACTAGGATGCGTCGTTGTTACTCCCTCCCTCCGTCCAGATTATAAGGGTTTTTAACTTTTTATTTATAATTTTTGACTACTCGTCTTATTAAAAATTTTAAAGTATTATTTATTTTGGTTACTATTTTCTTTATTATCAAAAATAGTTTAAGTATTACTTATAAATTTTTATATTTACACTAAATATTTAAATAAAACGAATGATAAAAATTATAAATAAATAGTCCGAATCTCATATATTATAGAGTCTCCTATGTGAGCACAGTGCAGTGTGCGGTGAGGAAATGACAGATCGATACGGTACCAGAACTACTGCATGGTGTTGTAGATTAAAACAATAACAAATACGAGGATTTGTACGGTAGCAAATCGCCGTAGCAGATACATCCATAGTCATTCATCTCGGAACGGATGGCTAATACTCTTTCAATAACACCATGTTATTTGTTCTCTGGTTGCTTTCAACTAGTATTTCCTTTGTGTCCGCATGTACAGGTTTCGATCGGCTAAACATGACCTTGTTGGGGTGGGACAGTTTTTCAGTGCTAGCATCCACTCAATCCGTTATCTTATCATCTATATTTTAAAGTATCATGTTAGTAGCAACGAGTATAACTGCTAACATCTTGGTATTAGTTATTACATATAAAATATCAGCTGATACCACACTAGTATCAGTTGGTATTAATTGAGTATCAACTACTAGCATCCCGGTATCAACTGTTACTGATACAACATCAAATTTGATACTGGTGAGGTATCATGTTTGGTACCTCGTATAAATCATCCCATTCAAAAACATGATACAGTAATATAGCAACCCTAATTTTTTATTTATAAATATAGTGTTTGCCTTTTTCACCAAAGAAATCAGCGGGCATACCATGGATGCAGCCGGAATATGAGTTGATTTTGAGTTCAACTGTTGTATATTGAATATGAGATGGTTGGAGGTCGATAAAATTAGACGCATTGATACTTGAAGCAAAGAGGCGGCAGTGGCGGTGTTTCGTGCGCTCGTCTCATGAAGGGGAAGGGGAAGGGGAAGGGGAATGAATGAGCCTAACGGAGAATATGCCTAATATTTTCGATGTAGCAATTATCATTCCCTTTATCTTAATTATTTCTCGTTTCAACTGTTTCATCAATGGAGATAAAGTGACACTCCCAGTGAAGCATAAAATGGATAATAATCGCTGCCCAAAATACCATCGAACGATCTGAACCTCTTGTCCGTACAGTATAAAAATGGTGAATCGTTGAGAGGGATGCACTATATTTTACAAGAAGATTCAAGTAGTTTCTAGCTTAACAAACAGACTGCACTTTGTAGTTCTCAGTTGTTTTTTATGCTTTGACAGTCCAATTTTCGGCTTGATTTTTGTGCCTTTAAATAACTTTACGTTTCTTCTTTCACAAAAGGGTCACCCTAGATGTTTTTTGATGGTTTCTGAATACCGAACGGCTTGTGCTTGTAGTATCTGTAACTAACATGTCTTACTGTTTTTTTCCCTTTACAAACTTGGGTGTTCTTGGTTTGAGATACCCCAACGTTGGTGCCTCCTAGAGGAATACAGAACTACAGGACCAGATGTCTTCAGAAATTCTGACAAACACTTCTTTCATTCATGTCTTCAGAAATTCTCTGCTTCAGATCGAATGACAAAGAACCAGATGTCTTCTTCTCTTTGTTGATGCAGGCTCAGAAAAGGGGAACCATCAATCCTTCTGTTTGCCGGTCGCTAATTAGCTATTGGCCACTATGGTTCTGAAACTTTCTGCAGTTTTCTTTATTTATTTTTTTTGTTTTGAGTGATCATCCATATATGATGTTTGTGTATTACCTCCTCTTCAGCGTATTTTGCTCCATCTCTCTCTCTCTCTCTTTCGATTGTACAGTGGTTTGCTTTGTAATTCATCCTATTATTATCAAAAGGTTCGAAGGAATATGTTTGCAGCCGTACATGTATTTGTCCATGGAAAACACTTGGGAGGTTCAGACAATTGTGTTATCACATCTATAGCAAACTAGCTAGCATGGTGTATCTATAGTTTGTAGACTTTAGCCGTATTGTCTGATTGTTCATTATTCTTTATCAAGACTCTGTAATACTGTATGGATATGATTCTGCATGCAGGGATGAATGGATGCCATCGATACTAGAATTTGACTTTTGAGGCTTTGATAATATTATTATCATTTCATGATCCTGTAAATAAATACTTCTTTCCATATTTATTTATTTTCTTCTGAATTTTTATAATTTAATTCTATGTACTTTCCCAAATTTATCCAGATTTCCTCTCTTTTTTTCCCAAAATTTCCATTTTTCTATATTTCAGTAATTTTTTACTCCATGCTTCTTTCTTTTCTCCAGGGGATATTTTTGCCAAGCTTCCAAACAGGGGAAGCCAGGAAGATGAACTTGCATGCTAGGGATATTTCCCCTTGGAAACAGAGGGAAAGCATAGGCTTGGCAAATTCCTTGTCGGGAGCAGGGACCCGTCCTGACGGGGCCAGGTTCGAAGACAGAATTGTCCCTGCAGGAATTCAGGGTTGGGGCCCCATTTTTTATGGACAAGGACGGGGGACAACATTTACCCGTGGGGATCCGTACGGGCCCCAAAGTTTTAAGAAATAAAAATATTTGGGCCATTAATGATACAAAGCCTACTAGGCCTTTGGCCCATATTTAGTAAACCCTATGGCCAGTTACTCAGTACTCACAAGTCTCAAGAATCAATAAACCCACCACCACCTCCCACCTCATCTGTCCAGCGCCGCCCGCTTCCTCCCTCCATCCTCTGCCACCGACCTCTACCATTCGCTCTCCATCATCCGCCCGACCTTGATGCCCTCCGCTGCTGTCGATGGCCTCCGCCCTAGATAGGTATGCCTTCATGGAAAACGGGAACGGGGACGGGAACATATTTCCCCTTGTTTGATTTTGGGATTGGGGTCGGGGATTAATTTCGTGGACGTCATTCTAGTCATCCCCGGCCCCACTCTCCTTGTTGCCAACCCTATGAGAATCCATGTCACCTTGAAAATCCCCTCTGGGCTCGTTTGGATGTTACCCGTGAGAAACCTAGGGAAATTGCTCCTCGTTTCGATGTCCATGGCCGTACGGTTCTCTCACATTGTCACCATCCGCGTGTTCTCTCCAGCAATGACCTGCGCCATCACCGGCGGACAAATTGACCCTGCCCGGCCGCTGCTTCTCCTTTCGAGCGCGTGCATCAGCCGAAGAATAAGCAGAAACAAAAGCATGAAAAATGTCAAACAATATATTTACAAATGAAAAATAATTTATAAATAAAATTTTTATATACATATTCTTAGCGATCTAAAAACAAGACTGGAAAATGAACTTCTGGAAAATAAGATTTGGTTAAAAAAACTCTAAAATTAACTCCAAATTCAATTTTGACTTATGCATAAGAAGAAACGTAAAAGATGGGTGTACGTCTCCATTGTGTTAATTTTTAGCATGATGCGGTTGTGCTTCCATGCGTAATCGTCATTATACAGGACACTAATTGCAGTGGGCAACACAAAATGATGACAGTGGATCATATCTATTTATATTAGGGTTAATTCGTTCCATGCCACTGTAAATATGGCTATTCAGAAAAATATCATTACAATTCGTGTATTTGGATGGGAGCTACCACTATTTTCCCAAATTGGATCCATGCCACTGCCGTGATTTTTTCCATCCAGTTCTTCATCTCCCCTACTTCCGCTGCCACCAAAGTCACCATGCGGCCGCCGCCGAAGCCGCCGTCTGGCTAGGCCACCGCCACCGCGGCATCGGGCCAGGCTGCCGCTTCCGCCGTGCAGATCTAGCCGGAATTCGGTCGCCGCCACCGTCTGGGAGTACGTCGTCACCGCCGGCCTTCGCGCCCCCACCCCGCACGCCCGCCGTCGGCCTCCGCCCCCCCCCCCCCGCCTCCGACCTTCATTCGTCCCGCACGCTCGCCACCAACCTCCACCCGCCCTGCCGCCGACCTCCCACCCTGCCTCGCCGCTCGCTGTCGCTGTCCTCCCGGCTCCGTCGTCGTCTTGACCTCCGACAGATATGGAGGAGAGGGAAGAAAACAAAAGGAAACATGCAGATGGATGGAAAAAGTCACTACAGTGGCATAGATTCAATTTAGGAAAATAGTGCCAAATGCGCAAATTGTAATGACATTTTTCTAAATAGCCATATTTGCAGTGGCATGTAACGAATTAACCCTTTATATTGACACATCTCTGTCTGTATGTATCTTAACTATAGAGGCCATAAGTCAAAGACTTCCATTATCTTTAAACAATTATACTATCACATCAATTATGTAGCAGATTTTTTAAAAAAATTTAGTAAGACTACTCTAAATCAATGGTCAAGTTTTTTCTACTGATGCTAATATACCTTTGTTAGAATACTATCGGTATCTACCGAGAGCATAGTAAATATACTCTTCCTTGAATATGGAATCCCACTTGTGCTATAGAGCGATTTTTATTTCCCAACGAAAAAAATAAAAAGGACTCGAGCGACCAGATAGCCTGCTGTGCTGAGAGTACGAGATGACATGAGCTTGGCATTCTGGTTTCTAATCTTACATAAGTTTCGAAGAATAAATCCTAAAAATGTTTGGGCGTTTCCTGTACTGCCAAAATGCAAAGGAAAATAAAGTAGTGTGTACTACTGTCTAACACTGCCGGTTGAAAGCTCAGGGCGATCCGAACAGGGACAAGAATGGACACGGAAAGTAGCACCCAAAACATCCCAGACGCTGGCATTAAAAAAAAATCTGTCTAGTGATCAAATGTTTAAAAATTTTAATTCCATCAATCAAATCCGGTTACTGCTGTTGAATCATTATCTGAAGACGTACACGTAAGACAAAAAGCACATACACTTCCTCCCCCAACCCTCATGCATTGCATACGTATTTAACAGAAGAACACAAAATCAAACGTTTGATTAATAGCACAAGTGAAAAAAAAGGACGTGCTAAGAGATTCGCTGTAGGCTAGCTTGGCCACTAGATAGGTTTATCCTACGAGATATGGCCATTTTCCTACATCAAATTAAACGGAGTGTTGCTGAGATGACATGAGAAAGTTCTTTCTGCCAAGAATCCAAAGAACGGCTGCTGCTGCTGCTAGCCTGTATGCAGAGTGCACACCACTGGTGATCATGCCGGAAATGGAGCAGTACTATAACTGCCTACTGCCATTCTGCAAAATGGAAGTGTTAGGAAAATAGGGCAACGAGAATCTCATTTGTTTTAAACCTTCTTTTATCGAGCTTGATTTGTCCTCAGTATGGTCCGGAAGACCAGACAACAACCAAACGATGAGCTGCACCGGCAAATGCAACGGTCTTCGAAGTTCAGATGCCACTTGTTAAAAAAAATACTATCATAATTTAAATATATTATAGATTATAATTCAGACCGTATCTCTAACGGCTAGTATACAACATAGCTGATGTATCTCAAACTTCAAGGAGTTAAAGCCAATTTAACCTTTTTTATTCTACACCTATATATATATCGATCTAGTGGGCCGCTAGTTTGTATTCACCAATCCAAGCTCAAGTGCTCCACGATCATTTCAGTGGAACAGAATACTGAACATGCACTAGATGAGTGTGACATATCAAGATGTGCAGCTCTCTTCTCAAATGGTCCACATTGTGCATGAGCATGAATGTGTGATCCTAGTATGCAATTATGCAAGGCCATCACGTTTATTGTTTGTGAACATGACAGAGAGTGTGCACAGCATAAGCTAAGAGAACAAATAGATACTTATTTTTCAATTTATTTTTATTTATTATTTTTGCCAAAACCATATAATGGGCATCTGCAAGCCCAATCAAGCAGCATTAATTACACACAATCCAAAACAAGCTTATGTATATACCAATGTTACACAATCATATATAAGTTCACAAGTACCATGGTCAAATTGCCCCTATCTCAGAGTACAAAATTAGTAGTGCCCACCACCTCCACCAGATCCATAGCCATAACCAGACCCAGAGCCATATCCAGAACCTCCACCTTCACCACCACCGCCGCCGCCACCACTGCCACCTTGGCCATAGCCGCTACCCGAGCCATAGCCTGAGCCACTGCCATACCCACCACCTTCGCCACCACCCCCACCGCTGCCATATCCACCTCCACCACCACTAACACCACCTGCACCTGATCCGTATCCAGAGCCATAACCCTCACCTGAGCCATACCTGGATCCCGCACCGCCACCTTGACCACCACCGCCGCCGCCACCTCCACCACTTCCATAACCACCGGCACCAAATGCACCAGAGCCATATCCAGATCCTGAACCTTGTCCAAACCCATATCCAGAGCCAGAACCGCCACCTTCATCACCGCCACCTCCTCCACCTCCACCATGGCCATACCCACCGGCACCACCTCCTCCTCCCTCACCGTACCCAGATCCAAAGCCATACCCTGATCCACCATAACCACCTCCTCCTCCGCTACCACCGCCTCCTCCACCACCACCACCCTCGCCACCAATGCCATAACCCAAGAGAGTTCTAGCGCCAGTGGTCATTCCTATGCTAAGGAGGACAAGGATTAGCAACACCAAATGCTTAGTAGCCATCTTTACTTGCTTTAAACTAGCTACTTCACTGCAAGTGCAGCTGTGTGATGAGAGTAAGGAGAGATGGCCATTGGTATTTATAGTGGTGTTGTAGTGTTTCTGCATGGCTTGATCCACCGGTAGCTCATCACTGAATGGTCCAAAGGTAAAGGCCACAAGAATGCAGCACGTAGATAGCACCTAAGAGTTTGGATGCGTTTGGTGTGAAACGAGGACCAGTAGTGTGTTGTAGTGCTAGTGGTTATCGCCTTTCTTGACGTTTCAGAGGGCGGTGTGTGATGTTACTTGTGTTGGGTTTGCTTTATGCTTTCCTCTTTTTTTTTTCTTGCTTTTCTGGAACCAAATAATTGGTGTATGATCAGTGTATCAGTGGATGCCATACACACATTTACACTCAGCTGGTTCTCAGTCACTCTATACAGTTATTAGCTTCACATTGTCAACTTGCAGCCTCTTCATTTCTCTTGTGTTTGTACTTGTAATCTAAAAATTAAATTTTTAGCATTAACTTTGTAGTTAATTTTAGAGTTTTTTCATTATATTTTTTTGCCTTTGTTTTTGATAGCTAAGAACAAATCTGTAAAAGTTATATTTACAAATTATTTTTTTACATATATGCCGTGAAAGAACCAACAATAATTTCCTTGATTAATTGGCCTAGCAATGGTCATATGCAGACTGATACAGAGTACTAATTAATCAGCACCAGAGTGAACTGAAACACGTATGATGCCACAGTAACTCTTTTTTAATCCTTACTGAAACTAAAGAACTTACAATTATCTTACCCTGAATACCTCACATGTTTCAGTTGGAGGAACAAGAAATTAAATGCTCGTATGATCATCAGTCATATAACCAACATGACATATATGTACACAGTACATTGGCAATGTATTAGCAGACACTTTCTTACTAAGTACTTCCTCTATATATATATATATATTTTTTTTTTTGATACCGTTGACTTTTAAATCTACATTTAACTAATCCGTTTTATTTAAAATTTATATCCAGATATGCAAAATTACAATACATACTTAAAACTTCTAATAACAAATCATATTATAAAAATAAATTAATAATTATATATTTTTTGAATAAGACGAATGGTTAAATACGTATCTAAAGTTAATTAATGGTGTCGTATAAAGAAGATATAGAGGGAGTATTAAAATAGCAGTCGTCGATCAGCCAGACAAACCGCATGCTACATCGACTGACAAAATCGCGTTGTGCCTTCCCGGAAACAAATTCAGACTTGGATTAGGAGAGCGACAGATGATAGATCAATACGAATAGGTAAGGAAAGAGATAAGGGTTAGACTAAAAGAAGAGCTTAATTAGGTTCTATCCATGGACTGACTGCTGTATTGTCTGATTGTTACGAGTATCAGTTTTCAGCGATCGGCGTTACGAGTGACAAGAAAAACAGTTACAGTGTACAGATCACTAGATAATCAGGCAATTGAAGGGTAGGAGAACAGAGGAAGCTGCTGAGAATGACACTGGATTAATGCAGCACTGCATTTCTCTCAGACAGAAGAACTGGACCTGATATAAGATGATTTGCTATATGCATTTGATCATGTTCTCTTGCGACTGCAAACCCAGAGTGTCAGAGATGATTTAATCTAACAGTGAACGTAGGAATGAAGTAGATGTTTATACACTCATTTTAACCAGTAATTAGCCTTCATCATGCTGTGCAGGCGTGTACACGGAGCAGAGCATATTGCACCTAAACTTTAGTCTGGAGAATTTTTTAAAATTTCACAATAATGGTGCCACTCTAAGTGGTCGTAGGCTCGTAGCCTAGAGGAGAAATGATTAAATTTCATTAAGACCTTATGTTACCAAACATGTACAAATAAATTTGCGAGAGATAGTTTTGACTTTGTTTCTAACTTTCCATCAAGAAATTTGCTTCTGTTCAACAAAAATTACCTCGAGATACCGGTACCTCATGATATCAAATCATTTGTAATCGTTGAATCTAATAGTGCACATCCTACTCAGCTAGATCCAATGGTAAAAAACGATTTGGTATCTCGAGGTACCGGTACCTCGAGATATTTTTTTGTTAGACCGGAACAAATCTCTTCCATCAAACTTATCTGAACATGATTCGAGCGATCTTCAGTTTCATTTCTCTATACTGGTAGAGTATCATAGCGGGGCTCTTCCCGATCGAAAACCAATAGGGCGAATAGTTAATCACTTGTTTGTCGAAATGTTGCCGACGAAATTTCGTACGGTTAATTAGCTCTCTATATATAATCTGCACGTGATTCTTTTAGCACCGTGAAAACCCGAAACCTAGAAACTCTAGCTGCCTTATACCGAGAACAGTTTTAGCGTACAACTCAAGATCATTGACAGTTAACATGTCCTGTCTGCAGACTAATTACTGCGCAAACAACCAGGAGAAATGCCAAATTAATACACGTGCTTGGATATCAGTCTTAGGCCTCTTCAGAAAACATAAATTTTACAGGATTTTTAGACAAAACAATTCAATTTCTCTAATTTTCCTTTAAAATTCCTTCAAAACAAAGAGGCCCTAAGTGAACAGCTAGCTCTGTGAATACAGAAGTATGACCTTAGTAAAAAGATCGTTTTATTTACTAGGCTTTGCCAACTTATGTGATCAAATGACAAGCCAGTGTACAGTGCTACCGTTACAATCGGACAAACTGTTTAACTTTTAAAGCAGTGAGAGAAACTCATCACTGATCACGCTTCATGTATACCAATAGGCTATCGTAGCTGATAGAGAAAATGAGCTTAGTGATGTCCATTGCCTCCGCCAAAACCAGAGCCATATCCAGAGCCTGAGCCATAGCCGGAACCTCCACCTTGGCCTCCACCACCGCCACCACCACCACCACTTCCATAGCCTCCACCATGAGCACCACCTTGCCCATATCCACTTCCGGAGCCATAGCCGGAGCCGCTACCATAGCCGCCACCTTGGCCACCGCCCCCTCCACCGCCGCCACCTTGTCCGCCACCACCGCCAGCACCTCCAGCACCAGAGCCATAGCCAGAGCCATAGCCAGAGCCAGACCCATGCCCATAGCCACCAGCACCGCCTCCTTGGCCACCACCACCTCCACCGCCTCCTCCACTACCATACCCTCCAGCACCACCAGTGCATGCCCCATAGCCAGAGCCTTGCCCAGACCCATAGCCAGAGCCTGCACCGCCACCCTCACCACCACCGCCGCCGCCACCACCACCACGCCCATACCCGCCACCAGGAGCACCTCCACTACCACCTCCCTCACCATACCCAGACCCATAACCATATCCAGAGCCACCGTTACCGCCGCCGCCTCCTCCGCCACTACCACCGCCTCCACCTCCTCCGCCAGGTCCATAACCTAGGAGTGTCCTAGCACTGGTAGTCATGCCAATGCTAAGGAGGACAAGGATGCCAAGAGCCAAATGCTTAGTAGTAGCCATCTTTGACTCTGAGCTTTGCTAGCTACTTTAGTGAGTAGTGTGGTTGGAGTGAAAGGAAGCTGGGGTATTTATAGGGTTCAGCTCGTGCATGGCTATCTGAGATGTGCATCAGCTAACCTGCATGGTCCAAAACTATAGACGTAGAGCTTGGACTTTGCAGGAAGTACATGGGTGTGAAATGATGACCAGGAGAGTGCAATGGAGTGCAAGTAGCTGTTGTCCTTTAATTCTTTTTGACACTTGGGAGAGCGGTGTGGTGATGTTACTGATTTATCTATATTGTTAATTATATTGTCATTGTTTTTGCTTTTTGTTTACTTTTGCTTTTGCTTTTATATATGTAATCAGGTAGAATTATTCGGTTTTGCTATTGTATTCTGTCCATACTTCAAGGTCATCTTACGCTGTTTTCATGAGAGCGACTCCTGCCGGTTTTGGCGAATGGATGATCGAATCCGTTGGCTAGCTGCAAGAGATAAATTAGGCATGGGTTATATAGTTAATCAATTAATTAGTATAAATTTCTTAATGTGATCCATGTGCTAATTAATCAGATCAGTGATGTTGGCAGATGCACTGATATCTACATAGTACCGATCGACGTGGATCTGATCATCTAGTTGTAGCCAAGTCATATGGTTTAATAACTACGGGAGTAAATTTGAAAAAAAAAATGTACTCTACATTTCAAAAAAGTTCCAAGAGTTTTATACGTTCACCTGGCAGGTGGGACCAGGCCAATCAAGCGAATAAAGTAGCGGTTCCCTGATAAAACCATCCGCTGTGTTTGTTGCAGATTTGTGAAATATCTAGCTAAAATCATAAATAATAATTGTAGCTTTCTAAAATTTAGTCTCGTTATTAATTTATTATCTGGTCAGATTTTTACCAGAATAGTTAAATTTGTGCCATAATAAAATTACATCGTAAATCATTACCTCGGTTGCTTTTCATTACTTAGCATTTTTACGTACTTACCATTGTTTGGCTCTGACAGGTTATATATGCCACATATATGTTCTAATTTCGACTTCTATACGTATATATAATTGAGCAAATCTTGAGTCTTGTGGCATGCATAATATACCTGTCAATTAAATGAAAATGCATCACTGAACAATGATATTCTACTTATGGCGCAATACTAGCTGCACTGAAACGAAAGTGCATTACAACTGGCTAGCTCTAATTAATTAACTACCTGCCCTTCCAGAAATTCATAGCCTGCGCTTGCAAACAAAATTACATTTAACCACTAGTCAAAAGTATGTAGTCGGCAAGAGAAATTGAACTTATCATCAATTAATGACCTATCTCATTCTCATGTGGGTGACCTGGACAGGACATATATGACACCTCTAGTGGTGAAAATTAATTTGGGTCAGGCTCGCCTTGGCTCTACTCAATGTGTGGCAAAAGAGCCGCGTGCTTGCATTTTGGTTGTTTCCGGGTACACTGACGACTAAACTCGAGCTTGGCTCAAGTTCATAGCAAACCCAAGCCTGAGCATAAGCTCGTTTGGGCTTGGCTAGTTGATAGCCCTTAGAGCATCCCCAACAGCTCATCCATCCCATCCTCCATTCTAATTCTAGAAATATAGAATAAAGAATAAAAGTTAAGCTCCAGCAGATCATCATTTATTTTTGGATGTCATCTATATTAGTTTTTGGATGTCATCTATATTAGGAGAAAAACTCTATATTTAGATTTCTCTCTCCAATCCTCCAAATAGATATAGATGATGTCAATATAGATGATCTACTGGAGTACAAAGGGATATGAAGGATGAAAGTGTTTGAGATGATCATCCAAATAAAGATATGGATAACCAAATTTAAATAAGATGTTGGGGATGCTCTAACACCCAGTTTAAAACACATGAGCATCTATCACCAAACTCATGATGCCATCACACGCGACTCGTCAGACTCTTTGGGTAAATTATCATTGAAAGAATTTTATAAATAACTTATAATTTTATAAATTTATAAAAAAATTTAAATAAAATGAATAGTTAAACATATATTTAAAGAACAATTTTACCATCCTTGAGATACCAGGAGATACGTATCACTGTTTTCTATGTAAAATTTGATATATTTTGATACTTTAGATAAGATACTAAATTTTATATAGAAAACGATAATAACTCTTAGTACCTTCTTAAAAATATAAAAAATATTTATATTTAAAAGTTAACTACGATCAAATAAGAAGTGCGTATCTGTGTAGTCCTCTCGTCGCTTATTTCCAAGTCGCCGCGAGCAGAAAATGAATGCGAGGTTTCCACGCGGACGTCGCCCATCGCGACCAAATAATTTGACGCTATCTGTGCATTCTCGACCGGCTGGACTTGCTGGTGTGATATCGGTGTTGTTGCTGTGCCAACTAACGTGCTACAGTGACCATGAACAGTGTAATTAACTTTGTAGAAGCACCGAGAAGCTAGGCAATCAGAGGAGAAGGTAAGCATAGTAATGATAACTCGTAATTAACTGCTCCAAGTACTTCCATTTTAAAATCTTGATCATTGAAGCTTGCATGAAATTTGAAGGATAAGTAAGTTATATTTATATAATATCCTTGACTCCTGTGGGATATTTGTGAAATAATCAAACTTAAAATCTTGATCAGGCTAGCTCCAGAGTCTCTGAAACTGGAATGAAATTAACCACTTAGAATTTGGCATGTGATCGATTATCCGAATCCTGTTGAAATGGGATAAGGGATATTTTGTTCCCTACTTGGCTCCTTCAAATTTTTAAATCGCAAAATGGTCAAGTTGATGAACTGAAATGTTTGGAAAAATTATCCGATCGATGCACCGAGCAATAGCTTAGATACGCACACCCAATTATTTATTTAGAATTATCTACACTATATGCGTCCACGCGGAATTACATCACTGAAAGTAATCGTCATTTGCAACTAGTAAGTGCTTTACCCCTTGCTAATGAGGATCACGTGGATTTTTTTTTAAAAAAAAAGTTATTTACTCCCTCGCTTCAAAAAAGTTTTGTCCAAAATAAGGGATTAATTTGTGACTGGAAAGAAAATGAACGAGGGTAACTAGGAGCATACACAATTATTAACTCATATGCTCTTCATCGCAAAATAACTTTATTTTCCACTGTCCCATGTCTACCAATACAAAGGCTAAAGACTAAAATATCCTCCACTTTATCAAATCGCAATACAATTATGCCCTACTTTATACATTTATAATGCATTTATTAATTGCTTTCATAAACTCCAAAAATCAATGAGTACTCTAAACTGAACTAAACTGAACTTGTTTTGGGACAAACTAAAATGGCTAAAAATGATCTAATTGAAACAGGGTAATAATTATATCACCAAAAGGGCAAATAAATAGGGACATGAATTTCATTTTACTTACATACTAATATATCTAAAATTGATCAAATTAGTCAGTTATTTTGAGACGACGGAGGGAGTAGAATGCAATCCAGCGAGGATATAATGCTTCATGAAGTTAATTAATCCCGGTGTAACTAACGGCAGATTTTCACTAATTGTTTAAGCTGTAAATATCTGCAGATTAATTAATTACCTAATTGAAAGTGTGATTGTTGGTGTAAAGTTACAAATAGCGTTGGTACTTTCTGTTTCTGTTGGCTGAGCATGATTGCAACGGTTAATCGAAGTTTTTAACCAGCTCTAGCACATTTAGAATGCTGCTTAATTAGCTCAGCGCTTTCCTGATCTCAAATCTCTGCAATATGTAGGCTACTTTTCTACCCCTGCTTTTCGAGCCGTTTAATTATCTTTTCTTTTTTTTTTCGTTTTTAATTGGCACCAGGTAAAATCCGGAGCTTGTGTTCCACGTGTGAAGTCTCGGAGGGCACAGGTTACGTTCTGTCCAACGAGTGGACTGTGTATGTACCGAGATTTTGTGCTGACTGACCGGATCAATCGCTTGCAGGGCTTACTACTGCTGCATTTTTTTTTTATGTTTTAACTTTTCTATAGAAACTTATTTTAGAAACAGATCTTATTAGTTTATAACTAATTATTTTCTCGGTGTTATGTAATTGGTACCCTGATCCAACAAACAAAAACTTCACAGCAGCTTAGCCACGCTTGCTGCCATGGGCGGATCCACGGTGTAAGGAGTGGGGTCCTAGGATCTCACTCAAATTTCATATTTGGTGTATTATTAATGTGTAATTAAGTAAAAAAAATTAGCACACTAACAATTCTAATAAGGTGCCCTCACTCAATTTCTGAGCTAGGTCCACACGTGATGGGGCTCGATGCTAAGGAAACTGAAGCCAATGGTCATTTCGGATATAAATTATGAACCGTTAGAAGGGTAAAAAATAAATACCTTGTTTTACAAATAAACCTTTCCAAAAAAACTAGTGTCGATGACTTTAAGTGTAAATTAAGTTATTTATGAATAGCTCCTCAGCCCCAATGTTTATGTCATTGACCTCTTTACGTTAGCAGCCATGTGAGCTAGGGTGTCGACATGAGCGTCGTCAGTGTGAGATGTTGTCCTTAGCGCCAATAACCTTGGTACCATGAGAAGGATTTTCATTAGTAGAATACGTATTTTAGCGATATATTTATAAAATAAGTTTTGAAAAAGCTAAAATGTAAAAAGTCATGCTCACTGTTGCATAGTGAATCCCATGTAGCCAAATCTAGTTTTCATAGAGGACGACAACCTTGATTTGCTGTTGTGCGCATTAGTACACGATTTTCATAGATAGCCAAGAAGCTCCTGCCTAGCTCCAGTTGTCTGTAAACATCTTGATTTTCACATGCAGACGCAAACAGCACGTGAAAACTAATTTTTGCATGCAACCCTCTTAAGGAGGCCTACTATGAAAACTATTTTTCTCAAGTGGGTATATTAAATCACCTACCCGTAATTTAAAAAAATAAAAACAAATCCTAAAACCCTAGAAGCCACCGCTGTGACCATCATCGTTTTAAGCTATCGGCCATGAAGTCTTGGTGAAGGTTGTCCCGACGTCGAGGTTGAGGTCATCGTGGCATAACTAGGAGAAAGGTAGGGGTGTAAGATCTAAAACTCTTAAAACATCGTCATCACTAGATCTACATGTTGATTACCCTCTTGAGACTGGCTCCGGCGTCGTCACCTCTCTGTCATGCCTAGGAATGATGGATCCACCCCTCCCATGACTTTTGCCGATGTTCACGCCACCGACTACTCTAAGATTGAGGAGGAGAGAAGATAGGGATGAAAGGAGAGAAAATGAAGGGAATAGTTGCACACAACCTAGATCATGTGTAGCCTCCACCCCTTTCAAAAATCTAGTATTCTTTTAGGCCACGTTCGGCAAAGGAGGGGATAAGTTAACTTACCCAGCGTGAAAAACGGAGTAATAAATTAGTACATGATTAATTAATTATTAAAAAATATATAATAGATTAATATGATTTTTTAATACAACTTTTCTATAGAAAATTTTTATAAAAAATACACCGTTTAGCAGTTTGGGAAGCTTGCACGTGAAAAACGAGGGAGCTAATTTAACTTACACATGCTGAAAAACGCGGACTTAGTGGGGCTTCTTAATAAGGCAGTCTACGAAATTCTGTTACTTTTGCAGGTGGGCTTGTTGAGAGGCCCGTCGCAGGCATGCCTTTACCAAGCATCCTTGAAGTTTTTTTTAATTATATTGTTATTCTTTTAGGCCACTTGTAAAAATAAAGAAGGGTGTTTCGAAAATCTCTTTTGATTGTAAGGGTAGGAGGCCACTTACGAAGAAACATTTTCATAGACGACGAAGAAAAAGGGTATGTGCGGGGGTATTTTCGCAAGCGACCGGGTTTGATATGGTGTTTTCAGGGGCGCGCGGTTTTGCCCACTCCAGACCACCGAACAACATGCAGGTGGATCCTGATTTGGTCGTAGTAAAATTGTTTGGGCCTGAAAAAACAATTTTTCTACTATTGGCTGTGCTAGAATGAGTCTAACCCTTTTTATGTCCTGAAAATAACACTTGCATGCAGCAAGGCAATGGTCGTGCTAAGTCAATAAAGAAGGCTTGTAGTTATAGCCTCCAGTCTTAGGCTGCATTTAGTTGGCAAAATATTTTGAAGACATGTCATATGGACGTGTACGGTCATACATTTGAAATATTAAACGTAGCCTACTTATAAAATAAATTTCAAATTCCATTTGAAAACTGCGATATGAATTTTTTGAGCCTAATTCATCCGTCGTTAGCAAATGTTGGTACTGTAGCACTTATGGCTAATTATGTACTAATTAGGCTCAAAAGATTCGTCTCACGATTTCCTCCATAACCTTGTAATTAGTTTTAATGTTCATATGTATTTAATACTTTATTTAAATATTTAAAGATATAATATGATGTTTTTAGAAAAAGTTTTTGAAAACAAAACCGGGCCTTAGCTACAATAGTTTCAAGGCATAATGAATGTACGTACTGATCGATTGAACGATAGTATGATATGTGGTGTGATAGAACGGTACGTACTAACCGACCAATTAATATGGCCACCAGCCAGCTGAACCGCAGACATACACACGCACATCAAGTCCATCAACACGTGTACTAGCTTGTACAACCCAAATCAACTCCTGCTAATTAACCGCTTTATTTGACATTCAGGAGAGAGACCGATCGACCGATGAGCACGTACAGCGTCAACTCAGATTTTAGATGAGGACGATTAGAAAAAAGAAAAGAAAAATGAGGAATATCCCCATAGAACTGACAGATGGATGGATCGCCTGCGTTGGCTCACGAAAGGTGAAAGCCTAACCGACGCGCTGTATGTGAGTGACACTGCCAGTACGTTTTCTTACGTGTGTGCACTGTGCAGATAGAGAATTGACTTAGGCGGTCTTTGCTTTTCCGAGACTTTTTTTTTTTTAAGTTGCTGTCCCATTTGCACACATTAAATATAGATTATTAATAAAACTTATCTAAGAGTACTCTAAACTATTTCGCGATACGAATTAATCTATTAAGCCTAATTAGTCCATAAATAACGAATGTGATGATACAATAAATATTTGCTAATCGTGAATTAGTTAGGCTTAAATTTTTTTTAATGAAATAGCTTTTATTTATGCAATTAGTTTTGTTATCAGTCTATATTTAATACTTCTAATTGACATGACTAAAAAAAGGTCTCTGGATCACATTCACTCTTCGTTTCTTAATTATGGTTACTAGTCAAATTTAAATTTCAACGTTTTAGAAATTTTTTATTCTATGTTTTTAGATCGATATATATATATATATATATATTTATTTGTTGCTTTGAAACATGTCGTTTGGATGATGAACTCGAAGAGGTGTGCGCTCCAGCTTGCGCGCGCTTGACTTGGCTACCTTGAGACGCACGCGATCGAGATGGAGGGACGTAGCGGGCGCCACGCGGTGCGTTGTGGTGGTGCCGGCTGACCGATCTGGCAGCGGGCGCGCGCTGCCCCCTCTGCAAATCCCGCGGGGTCCGGCCGGCCGGTCGCGGTGGCAGCACAGCATGGATGCAGCTCGGGATAGCATGCATATGATGTGTAGCTAGTGCGGGCGTTAGGTTGGGTCGCGGCCTCGCGGTGTGGGTACTTGTTGGGTGTGGTGGTGCCACGGCAATTAACCGAGCTGATCGATCGATGCTGAGCTACAGCTACTGCGTGCTAGCCAGCGAGACCACCACGTACGCGCGTACGTACGGCGAGCTACTCCCTCCATCTCGTAATAACCTCATTTTTCGTTTTTTCGTGATTCGTCTTATTTAAAAAATTTATACAAATACTTAAAAAAATTAGTTACGTATAAAGTATTATTTATATTTTATCATCTAGTAACAATAAAAATATTAATCGCAAAAAAAATTCAAATAAGACGAAATGGTCAAACGTTGGACATGGAAAAATAAAAACTAAGGTTATTACGGGGCGGAGGCAGTAGCTGGCTATAGCATGGGGCGTCGTTTTTTCTCGGAGACATAAACGAAAACCCCACGCAGATTTGATGGCGTACGATGGGGTGTGGTTTGGATCTAATGATTTTTTTTTATCATTGTCATATTGAACGTGGTGTGTTTTAATAATAATCTATATTTAATATTTCTAATTAATATCCAAATGACAGGGATAAAAAAAAAGTTTTAACTCTGCTGCCGACCGGTCGATCGATCGGGACGCGCGGCCGCGGGCGCCGCCTGTCTTCGTCGCGGGGAAACTCCGTGGGCTTTGATGCCGCGGGCGCCGTTCCTAGGCCGGGGGTGCATTGGGAGGGATGCCGTTGAGGCTAGCTAGCTTCTTCATGTGTCCATATGCTGGGCTGCACATGTAACTAACGGAGGCCCAGATGCCCAGCTCCGTATTCCTTCCCAAGGCAACCACCCGCGCGTTCGGCGTTGGGGGTGGTGGAGTGGACTTATTATCTCGATACGCCTCTTTAGTGACATGGACAATATTGGCTCTGACATAACCATACCTATATTCATAATAATAAAATAAAGCTGCGAATTTTTTATATAGGACTTACTTATTTTATATGTATATATGGCCGCGTTCTTCACGCCCCAATAAGTTAACTTATCATCCTCGTTTTTTCCACGCACACGCTTCCTAAACTGCTAAACGGTGTATTTTTGCAAAAATTTTCATAGGAAAGTTGTTTTAAAAAATCATATTAATCTATTTTACATTTTTTAATAATTAATAATTAATTAATCATGTACTAATCTATTACTACGTTTTCCGTGCCAGGGGTAAGTTATCTTACCCCCACCCCATGAACGCGGCCTATATATAATAAATATTGTGCAATAAGTTGTGTATATTATTATTTGCGGAGCTACTTGCATTGGTGAAAGAAATGAGAGCGATCGTATAGAATAAAGTTGATTGGACACCAACTCATAACCTTTTTCAAATGTTGTCCTCAGCTAACCACGATTAATTTTAAACCATATATAAAGTCGTGAAGCCGTTCCAAATCCATCCCACGGTATGATGTTACCTTGTATGACATCATTGACTGGCCCTAAGCCTACTCATGATCCTACAATTGACCGGAAGTCTACTGAATCCTCCACCAGCTCTGCTAACATATGCTCCCCTAGAAGACCTATAAGCTCTAACCTCTCGATGTCCTGACCTAGAACCAAATCCCCGTTTGCCTCCATTTTCTGAGCAGCCACCATCACCACCTCCTTCTCCGCCTCTGCCTCCAGCACCAGTGCAAGAAAACCTAGTTAGTCTCATATCACTGGATACTCCAATGCTTAACAAGAGCAGACTGAAGCTATGAATTCCAAGTTTAGTTGCAGCCGTTGTGAGCGTAGTTAGCGAAAAGTAAGATGGACTTCTATGTTACTATTACTGAAGTATTTATAGCATGAATATAGTGGCCGTAATGCACACCTACAAATGATGTGATACTGTTAAAGTAATGAAGTATGACCAGCCTGCTACGTATGATCAATTGATGATATACATTGATGGATTTTTTTTAGAAAAATTATTATTTTAATAGAAAATCGTAAAATGAGAGGCCGTCCGTGGAAAATCGCAAAATTAACAGCCTGTTAAACTGCCACGATTTGATAAGGGTCATATCAAACGGTCAGCAGTCGACTGGGTACCTGATCGAACGACCGCGAGGCCGACCGGTCCTGTCGAACTGCCATGTTCGATAGGTCTGGCCAGATGCCTATCGTCCTCCTACATGTCGACAAGGAGGTGGGGGAACCTATCGTCCTTCTACATGTCGCCAGGGAGGTGGGAGGGCCCAATTGGCCTTCTGCGGTTCGACGGGCCTTCAACAGGTCGCTCTGCATCAGGTGGTGGACCTAATCGAATGTTGGGTGTTCGATAGGCCCCCTATCACACTTCTGCTTATCGAATACCCATCGTTCGACAGATCGCAAATTTTGTGATTTTCAATAAACGGTCTCCAATTTTACCATTTTCTATTAAAACAATAATATTTCTCAAAAAAAATTCTACATTGATGTGCCAGGGTCGGGAAAGAATCACATCATTAATGCGAGTGCTGGATCTAATATAATCACAGCGATTTGATCAGCATCCGATTAGTAGGAAGTAGTATATCATTGCATTATTTGCATATATATATGAGTCGCATCACTAGCTAACCATTGTTTACTGTGGTGAAATCTTTGCATTGTTTAGTATTAGTACTGAACGCAGCGTCTTCAGATGACTTCTCGCTAGCGTGGCTTTCCTGGATAGGGTCCCCTGCACCGACGTGCATCATGCATTTTCAGACCGCAATTGAAGCCGATCGATCTGCGAGACTATGTAACGCTGATCTGATCTTCTTATAAAAGATCGAACTACCTCTTATAAATTTCTATGTTCCCAAACATCAGGATATAGATCTTGGTCTTTATAGTTATATGGGAAATTTTATCATTGCTTCAGAAGATATTGGGAGTTATCACATTTTCTAATATAAAACTTCGCTATCCGAACGTACTAAAATTTTACATAAAAAAAATTTAGTACCTTGAAATTTTCTGAAGGATAGTAAACATTTCCTGGTTATATAAGCACCTTTTTATTGTTATTCTTATTGAAAGGGAGAAACCTAGCTTTGGTGCGTCGAAAAAGAATTCGAAGCATGAACACGCTCGGTTCCAAAATAAGTTTTAAAAAAACAGAGAAACTACGTTATGTTGCAACTGAAAATTTTCGGTCCTTAGGAAAAAAATTAGTACCTCTGGCTATATAATAACTTGGGATAACAAGGTTTACACCCGAAAATATACGTTACATCTCGATAGCTTCTGAACGATGATAAAATTACAAATATTAGAAATACCCAAGCATCCAACGGCCCATGTAGGTATGCATGCATACTTTGCAAAAGCAGCCTAACCTAGCTGAAGCCCAATAGCTCATCGTCAGCAGCTGGACGTCTGAACGCCACAGTTCAGTCCTGTCCATGCTTTGCCTGACATTTTTACTTTCTTTTAAGCCGAGGCGGAATTGTTCCGCTTTTATATTAGAGATAATTTTGTTCTTATTCTTATTTTAGATTCTAATACTGATTTTACTCATCTTTTTTAGGGTTTTTACTTTTACTCCTAGTTTTTTTAACTAAACCAACAATCTGTCCCTCTTTTGGATGAAGGAACCTAACGGTGTTAATTTGGAGATTAAAAGTACTCTTTTACCCTTTCTCGGGAATTTTATTTTTAGCCATGATGTTTTTTTTACCATGTTGCTGTATATATTGCTGTGATTCACAAGGGAGGGCAAAAAAGCAAGCTACAAAAAACAAGGCTAAAAATAAAATTCCCGAGAAAGGGTGAAGTAGTACTTTTAACCCGTAAGTTAACACCGTTAGGTCTCTCTATCTAAAAGGGGATAGACTGTTGGTTCAGTTAAAAAAAAATGGGTAAAAATAAAAATGCCAAAAAAATGGGGTAAAATCAGTATTAGAATCCGAAACAAGGACAATAACGAAATTGCCCATTTATATTAAGAAGAAGAAAATTGATTCAGTTTATTAAAAAATCGAGCCAAAAAACCTTACGAATGCACGCTTTGCTAGACTTGGCTCATCACGAGCCTCCATCGATTTACAGTTCTCACAGTGCCGATCGATCGGCTAGAATCAAAACCAGACATCATGTGGTTGATCATATTTCAAGTTCTATTATTGAAAAAAATAAAATTTTAAGTTATGTACAAATAATTTGGGGGCTAAGTTTTACAGTGTGAGACTTGATACCTCAATTGATTTCTTCAGAATTCAACTGCGGCAGTACAGTATGAGACGTGGTTTGTGTGAGGTACTTTATTGATACAGTGGTGTATAGAGCCAAAGATTGATTATGCTTCATATGACAACAAATAACCACTTACAAATTAATTACAAAGCACACATTCATAAAGAGCCAAAGGCAAGCCTTTATTACACAGTATATTAGTTGAAGTGCACAATATATTAAGTTTGATCATATAAGTGGTACCGTATGCTTAGCATGGAGCTCCTTCAATTTAGATAATGGCTCTATGGGTGCCCACCGGCAGAACCAGACCCGCTTCCGGAACCACCTCCGTAACCACTTCCACCTGGTCCGCTCCCACCGCCTCCACCACCGCCACCACCACCTCCTTGGGCATATCCACCATATGGTCCATATCCGCCAGCTTGACCATATCCAGACCCAGCACCATACCCATACCCGCCTCCATTACCACCGCCGCCACCACCACCGCCACCACCGCCGCCACTAGCATAAGGTCCATATCCTCCCGCTTGACCATATCCAGAACCAGCTCCATAACCATAACCACCGCCTCCACCACCACCTCCGCCGCCACCGCCGCCACCACCACCGCTAGCATATGGTCCGTAATATGGGGGGTAGTAAGGCCCATAAGGTCCGTAATAACCACCTCCACCACCTCCTCCTCCTCCTCCGCCGCCACCACCACCGCCACCACCGCCGCCACCTCCGCCGCCGCCTCCACCATAATAAGGTCCATAATAAGGCGGATATCCTCCGCCTTGTCCATATCCAGATCCAGAACCATACCCAGATCCACCACCTCCACCACCACCACCGCCGCCGCCTCCGCCTCCACCAGCGTATGCTCCTCCAGGACCACTAGCCTGGCCATATCCTGAACCAGATCCGTAGCCAGAGCCACCCCCTGACCCGCCACCACCTCCCCCTCCGCCACCCCCAGCGGCGACGTATCTAGCTACCCTAGCATTGGATACTCCAATGCTCAGTAGCACAACAAGGGTAATAGCTAGGAGCTTGTTTCCAGCCATTTTGAGCTTACTGCGATTGAAGGATGAGATGGACACAGAGCAATCCTGAACAGGTATTTATAGTGCAGGTAGGGAGACCATGGAAGACGGTATACATTGCAAAATGACACTTGTAAATTCATGGTGACGAGATGCAGCAGTTTAATTACCTCTTCAACGAACGATTAGTATTAAAATGGAGCGGTGTTACACTACGACTTTTGCTGGATAAATCCTGCAAGTGAACATTTTGTGACTTGGCCTGATCGACTGTTACGTGTGGATTAGCTGAGTTTGATAATGATACTGCATCGCATAAGGCCAGGTCAAGTAGCAATACCACGTACTCGAGTTCAGGCATTTGACCATGCATATCTATCCATCACAGAAAGCAGCATATGTAGCCTGACAAAAATAGTTGCCACTAGTACTAGAAAATAGCAGACGACCTTAATTTGTTGTTTGCCCACCAAAATCTACAAGTGGCATTGACATTGTGCTGTTTAATTTAACTGCAACCATTTCATAGATTGGCCTTGTCTAATCCGTGTAGCTAGTGCTTAAGAGCACACTGTACCAGTCTGAACTATGAACAAATTAATTAGATTTTACTTCAAGGCATTATATCTTTTAGCATAATATTTCTCTGTCTCTGTATATATACATATATATCACAAGCCTGCATGCATGCCAATGTAATATGGTTTTCTAAAGAATATATAGAGATATTAAATTTTTGAAAACTTTTATGATCATTAATGATTAAGAAAAGTATCTCAAGGTACCAAACTTTTACACTAGACCATAGGATATTTTTCAGTATTTTTCTAAAAACGATAAAATCGCTTTAAATATTTACATTAGAAAATATAATAACTCTAGGCATGACCCGTAAAGCCCATGAGTTTGATGATCAGCTGATCTTCGCAGGTACAGAATCGTCATGATCCGGTCTGATAAACAAAAACATCCATCAGCGCGCAATAGATCTACTGGAAATTTCGCGAGCTGGGTAACCTGTGCTTTTACTGGAAATGTTCCCCCTTTTACAGATTTTCTTACTGATCGATCGAGCTGTCACGCTGTGAGTACAGCTTCAACGAAACTTGTTACTCCTAATAATTTACCTAGGATTATTAATCTGATGAATCTGTGTGCGTTTTACAGGGTACGTACGTGACGACTGACGAACGAGCTAGAAGTGTTTTAAGCATTCAGATGGATAGTTATATATTGGTTTAATTAGTTGATGACGACAGTGAAGTGATCGATCGAACAGAGAGACACACGATATATGTTAATATATTATAGCCTGCGTGTTGACGTCGCATGTACTACTCGTACGTTCGTAGCGTGTGTCTGCCTGAGTACGTTATCAAAACAAGCTAACCTAACCCTGTGCATGTAAATTGCACATATATAGGACACTAATTAAAGTACGTATCGACATCTCCAAATCAACGCGGACTCGTACTCCGTCAACGGGACATTTATTCTTCATAAGCGAGACAAATTCGATAGTGTATAATTGTTCATACAGTCTTACGTACGCGTACTAACATTTTTCTCAATATATATAATGGAAAACCCACAGAAGGACAATTGTATATTGAAGATGGAGGTCAAAGGTTAAGTTTTCTTTTATCTCACTAAGTTCATATTAAAATCTAACCCATATAACAGTAGTTATACTAGTTACGCACTTAGTAATTCTGATATTAAAATACATAATTCTACGAAATAAACGATGATGGAAAACCAAAAAAGTCAACTTTAAATTTAAATTTTGGTTTATAAGTATAAATTAATATCATCATTGTCGATATATATGTAATATCATGGATTCGTGGGCGACGTGAAAGACTCATCTATTTTGCATGTCGAGGGAATTTATACTCTAAATTCAATAAATCATTATTTATTGATTCCAAATTACACAAATATGAAAACATAAAACATTGAAAAGCTACGAATAAGACTTCAAACCAAGTACAACTTGATATTAATCATTGAAAAAAAGTATGTTCTATTATATTATGTTATACACATAATAACAGGTTTTGACTATGCATAGATTTATCTATTGATTGATGTTTATTATTTATATATGTCAATATTTATTAGTATTCATATGAATCTAGATAATACTATAAAATATTATATTATGAAAAAGAGGTAGATTTAAATTCTTGTAATAAAGTCGTACGCACCCGACTCTACCACCACGTTATACCGCAGTTTTTCATGATCCATTCTCAATAGTCTACATACTAACGTAAAAATGAAGCATTTCTATACAGTTCTGATCATGTGTAGACAAGAGGGGCAAACGTTCTCTTCATGAAGAAATGAGAGTAAATTTTACAAAACTACATAGCTATCACAAAACTACACATTTGACATCAATTTTATCAATTTTATCCTAGAACTACAACTCTTGTAATTTTAAAAATATAATAGTGCAACTCTAAAACTTCTATTTTTTTATAACCTTAAATCTAAGGTTTTCAGGAAAATTTGTTGTAAAATTTGTAATTTTATGATTCATAACCTTAAATCTGTAGTTTTGGGATAATTTGATCAAAGTAATAGTAGTTTTGTCAGGCTACATATGCTGATTTCTGTAATGGATAGATATGCATGGTCAAATGCCTGAACTCGAGTACGTGGTATTGCTACTTGACCTGGCCTTAATTATGCGATGCAGTGTCATTATCAAACTCAGCTAATCCACACGTAACAGTCAGGCCAAGTCACAAAATGTTCACTTGCAGGATTTATCCAGCAAAAGTCGTAGTGTAATACCGCTCCATTTTATACTAATCGTTCGTTGAAGAGGTAATTAAACTGCTGCATCTCGTCACCATGAATTTACAAGTGTCATTTTGCAATGTATACCGTCTTCCATGGTCTCCCTACCTGCACTATAAATACCTGTGTGCAGGCTTGCTTTCTGTCCATCTCATCCTTCAACCGCAGTAAAGCTCAAAATGGCTGGAAACAAGCTCCTAGCTACTGCTTTCGTCGTGTTACTGAGCATTGGAGTATCCAATGCTAGGGCAGTAGCTAGATACGCCGCCGCCGGCGGTGGCGGAGGGGGAGGTGGTGGCGGGTCAGGGGGTGGCTCTGGCTATGGATCTGGTTCAGGGTATGGCCAGGCTAGCGGTCCTGGAGGAGCATACGCCGGTGGAGGTGGAGGTGGCGGCGGAGGTGGCGGTGGAGGTGGTGGATCTGGATATAGTTCTGGATCTGGATATGGACAAGGCGGAGGATATGTGCCTTATTATGGACCTTATTATGGTGGAGGCGGCGGCGGAGGGGGCGGCGGCGGTGGCGGTGGTGGCGGCGGAGGAGGAGGAGGTGGAGGTGGAGGTGGTTATTACGGACCTTATGGGCCTTACTACCCCCCATATTACGGACCATATGCTAGCGGTGGTGGTGGCGGCGGCGGCGGTGGTGGAGGTGGTGGGGGAGGCGGTGGTTATGGTTATGGAGCTGGTTCTGGATATGGTCAGGCGGGAGGATATGGACCTTATGCTAGTGGCGGCGGTGGTGGCGGTGGTGGTGGCGGTGGCGGTAATGGAGGCGGGTATGGGTATGGTGCTGGGTCTGGATATGGTCAAGCTGGTGGATATGAACCATATGGTGGATATGCTCAAGGAGGTGGCGGTGGCGGTGGTGGAGGTGGTGGGAGCGGACCAGGCGGTAGTGGTTATGGAGGTGGTTCCGGAAGCGGGTCTGGTTCTGCCGGTGGGCACCCATAGAACCATTATCTGAATTGAAGGAGCTCAATGCTAAACATACGGTACCACCTATATGATGAAACTTAATATATTGTGCACTTCAACTAATATTGTATGTAATAAAGGCTTACCTTTGGCTTTTTATGAATGTGTGCTTTGTAATCAATTTGTATGTGGTTATTTGTTGTCATGTGAAGCATAATCAATCTTTGGCTCTATATACCACTGTATCAATAAGTACCTCACACAAACCACGTCTCATACTGTACTGCCACGGTTGAATTCTGATGAAATCAATTGAGGTTTCAAGTCTAACACTGTAAGACTTAGCCCCAAAAATTATTTGTACATAACCTAAAATCTTATTTTTCAACAATAGAACTTGAAATATGATCAAACAGATGAAGTCTAGTTTTGATTCTAGCCGATCGGCTTTCTGATAGACTGCAGATCGATGGAGAGTCGTGATGAGGCAAGTCAAGCAAAGCGTGTATTTGTAAGGTTTTTGGGCTCGATTTTTCTATAAACTAAATCAATTCGCTTCTTCTTACTATAAATGCGGAATAATTCCGCGTGGGTTTAAAGGAAAAAAAAAGGCAGGCAAAGCATGGACAGGACTGAACTGTGCCGTTCAGCCGTCCAGCTGCTGACGATGAGCTATTGGGCTACAGCTACGATGGGCTGCTTTTGCAAAGTATGCATGCATACCTACATGGGCCGTTGGATGGTTGGGTATTTTCACTTGCAATATAACGTAGTTTCTCTGTTTTTTTAGAACTTTCTTGGAACACAGCGTGTTCATGCTTCGAATTCTTTTTCGACCCACCAAAGCTAGGTTTCTCCCTTACAATAAGAATAACAATAAAAGGGGGCTTATATAACCATGTAATGTTTACTATCCTTCAGGAAATTTAAAGGTACTAATTTTTTTATGTAAAATGTTAGTACGTTCGGATAGCGAAGTTTTATGTTAGAAAATGTGATACCTCCCGATATTAATGATAAAATTCCGTGGTGTTTGGAAACATAGAAATTTATAAGAGGTAGTTCGATCTTTTAATGAAGAAGATCAGATGAGCGTTACATAGTCTCGCAGATCGGCTTCAATTGCGGTCTGAAAATGCATGATGCACGTCGATGCAGGGGACCCTACCTAGGAAAGCCACGCTAGCAGACAAGTCATCTGAAGACGCTGCGTTGAGTACGTACTATACTAAACAATGCAGAGATTTCACCACAGTAATTAAACAATGGTTAGCTAGTGATGCGACTCATATACAATGATATACCACTTCCTACTAATCGGATGCTGATCAAATCGCTGTGATTATTATATTCGATCCATTAATGATGTGATTCTTTCCCGACCCTGGCACATCAATATATATAGATCATCAATTGATCATACCTACCTAGCAGGCTGGTCATACTTCACTACTTTAACAGTATCACATCATCTGTAGGTGTGCATTACGGCCACTACTTCATGCTATAAATACTTCAGTAATAGTAACGTAGAAGTTCATCTTCCATTTCGCTAAGTACGCTCACAATGGCTGCAACTTAACGTGGGATCCATAGCTTCAGTCTGCTCTTGTTAAGCATTGGAGTATCCAGTGATATGGGAGTAAATCCTAGCACTGGAGCCAAACGGAGATTTGGTTCTAGGTTAGTTATGTCTTCTAGTGGAGCCTATGTTAGTAGAGCCGGTGGAGGCAGTAAAATTTCAGCCAATTAATTACGGGATTATGACTAGGCTTAGGGAGAAGTATAGAACGGTCAATGGTGTTGGGTGACGATATTAGATATAACATGACACGGTATCATGGATGATGAGTTAATTTGGAACCGCTTCACGACATATGTATACAATTGATGTGGTTAGGTTGGAGAATATTTGAAAAAAAGGTTATGAGTTGGTCTCCGATCAACGTCATTCTATACAATTGCTCTCATTAATTTCTTTCACCAATAAGCCAAGTAATTCTGTACGTAAACGATAATAATATACTCAACTTATTGTGCAATATCTGTTAAATATATATAATAAGTAAATCCTATATAAAGAGTTGTAACATTATTTTTTTATTAGACTAGCAAAATGCCCATGCATTGCATCACTTGAAAAAAATCAACCACATGTACAAATTGACAGATTTGTTTACTAAAAAGGGAGGGGATGAATTTTGTTAGCAGTAGATGAGTGAAAAATTCTAGCAAGGAACTTTAGCAATGAATTTTAGAAAACTTCTGGAAGTTGAACGCAGTCAATCACTGTATTCCTGAAAATTCTGAGAGGATCATCATCGCCTGAAGTACAATGGTTGATTAACAACAAAGAGAATATATACTATCGAGTTAGCAGAGCATCAAGAAGTCATCTTCAAATTTCTCTGACTCCATCGCTGGTAGCCTTCTTGCAAGACTTGCCTAAGCAGTGAATTGTCTAGCGGCATATAACATGCGGTGAGGGTACAAGGATTTACAGTTGATAGCTGTCTGAAGTAACAGTTGGCAAATATATTTTGAATGACTATTCAAGCAAATCGAACAGATGCCATATTTTGGAGACAGAACATCAATGACAGAAATTACATTTCTGCATGGAAACAATATATTTATGGACGGCACGGACCCTGCTATTGAGCATCTTGATGGCACTGTGTATATATTCTTGTAAGATGAGAGCAGCCACTGCTCAACTATATCTGTCAGTATCATTTCTCTAAAAAGAGTATACTGGCAGTATAATTCAACATGTGTAAGAGGTTAAACTGATGTTAAAGAAAGAACCCTCACATTGAGTTGCGGCAGATCCACAATCAGATGGTTTCAGATGGGCAACTACTCCACAAAATACCAATTCATCGACTTAGCCAATTGATCACCCAAAAGTTATTAAATGAAAACAATGATTTCACAAACATGTCTTATATTGATTTATTTCGTTTTTTGAGAAATTTTACCAATTGATCAAGGATAAAGTTCACATACATTCATGATCATTAGCAGCCTGAAAAGACTACTAGCATTATTACAACTAACCAGCTATGACAAGCATGTCATGGCTTATTATTTGGTACATATTATTTTCAGTGGCATACATGTTGGCACACATAATTTAGTTCATTTCGATAGAAGTTTTATGGGTGGCCACCACTATAGGCAGACCCAGAGCCGCTTCCCGAGCCACTTCCATATCCATGGCCACCTGTACCACTCTGACCACCACCACCGCCACCACCTTGACCGCCTGCATGGGCATATCCACCACCATAAGGTCCGTATCCACCAGCTTGACCATACCCAGAGCCAGAGCCGGAACCATAACCTGATCCACCATTATATCCACCGCCGCCGCCACCCCCTTGTCCGCCACCTTGAGCATATGCTCCGCCATGAGGACCATAGCTGCCAGCTTGACCATATCCAAAGCCAGACCCAGAACCATATCCAGTCCCACCATTTGCCCCACCACCTTGACCGCCTCCTTGAGCATATGCACCACCATGAGACCCATATCCACTAGCCTGGCCATATCCTGAACCAGATCCAGAACCATATCCAGATCCACCGTTCTGCCCACCTCCTCCACCTCCTCCACCGCCACCTCCACTAGCATATGCTCCACCAGATGACCCACCGACCTGGCCGTATCCAGATCCAGATCCAGAGCCCCACCCGGAACCATTCCCGGAACCACCGCCACCTCCTCCACCACCGCCGCCTCCGGCGCTCACATATCGAGCTACCCTTGTAGCATTGGTCAGTCCAATGCTAAGGAGGACGATAAAGCTAAGTGCCACAAACTTGGATCTGGCCATTGTTAGCCGAGCAAATCTCTGGATGCTGAGATGAGTATGAAGCATACGATGGCTGCGTGGGTCTCTATTTATAGTGCTGGAGGCCATGCAATGCCGGTGTGCAATGTGACACTTTGGTCACTGGTTTTAGCAAAGCAGAGCAGCGTTGCAGTGTGCAGTGTGAGTATAGGTCCAACGAGAGGTTGGCAACGTACGACTCTTGGACCAATCAACGGAAAACCTGCATCCCTTTTGCCTGATTGATTCGCCTTGACTACGTAATGGTATATACATTGTGTCGAGGTCGATCTGGGAGGTCGTAGGTATATATGCCCTTGTTAGGTCAGGGAAAGCAGCCTCGATACCACGTTCTGTGAGCCCAGGCATTTGACCGTCAGTTCTAATCCAGCAAGCACAAAGCACAGGACGGACATGCCCTACGAGAGCAAGGCAAGTAATTTGTTTCTCTTGGGGTACACTTGGTTGTCATGCATTCAGGTCAGATACGTACAGACTAAAGAGCATAAAAGTTGCCGAAGAACCCAAGCCAGTGCAGCCTGTTTTTCGCCGTGTGCTCGTTGATGGTGTGACCCAGTGGAAAGACGCCCCCAGTTTTGCTGGGCGCCCGGACTCCGGCGGCGGTCACTTGGCAAGAAGTTAAATGCCAGCATACCCCGTCTTTCCTCTTATTCTTATAGCTAAAATTTATTTTTTAAATTTAATTTGAGAGTTGATTTTAAGGTTTTTTTATTATAATTTATTTTTTTACCATTAGCTTTCAGATAGATAAGAACACATACATAAAAATTTTATTCTCAAATAAATACACCGTTTCGCTTATCCCGTAAGATAAGCAACATACTCTCATGTTTGACGCCATTGATTTTTTGACACATATTTGACCGTTCGTTTTATTTATTTTTTTAAATATGTAAAGCTCTATATATACATAAAAATATATTTACCATAAATAAAATGATATAAAAATAATTAATAATTATGTAAATTTTTTTAATAAGATGAATAATTAAATGTGTATAAAAAAGTCAATGGCGCAAAACATGTAGTGACCGAGATAGTTGTACATAGTAGCCGGCGCTTCTACGGCAGTACGCTAGCCAGACCACTATCTTGATTACTCCGTCGGAATCCGACGGACTCTACCTTCACTGACAACGGCGGCGGCGATGGCCACGGCCACCCCCTGATCTCCCGGCGGCATACAAGGCGACGGGCGGAGAATTTATGGGCCGGGCTGTACGGTTTCTTGGCCCGCGTGGGAAGGCCCAAGATTTCCGTGAATGAATTCACGTCATAAACCAATTAAGCCCATATTACATCTTATCTGCGCAAGTGTGCAGCTCACCTCTTCTGGATGAAAGATTCAGCACCATTAGTAAATTCAATTTCGACCGCCTCTTTGGTCCATCTATTATCTTCGAAATAATTCAGCTTATTAATCAATCTGGCCTAGTGTATTAATTACTCCATGAACGAATTCAGCTCATAAATCAATTCGGCACTACATGAGGATGAGCAGTTGAGTTGAGCACTAGTAGCTTCTCTGAAGATTCTCCCCTCTGGAAACTTTTGTTGTTCCTTGTTAATTGTATTCTCTGGGTTGTTTTATTAGGGAAAATTGTGCAATATGAATTGCTGAGGAGTGTCTTTACGGTGCTCTTTACAGCAAAGCAGTATTCTACTATTAGTATTATTATTGCTAGTAGAATGATTCAACCGTTGATCTGTAAGTTACTACCAGCAGAAAAAGATATTCTATTGTTATATTGCTAGTAGTTGATTGTAAGTTACTACCAGCAGAAAAAGATATTCTATTTTTATATTGCTAGTAGTTGATCGTGGTAGTATAAATAAATATGGTTCATTGGATTAAAAAATAATTAATGTAGAACATCATTGTTCAGGTACGGCAGGCTAGTGTGACTATAGTCAGCTGTAGTTGATAGTAAAGCGATGCCTTTGTGATTTGGTGATCAGTAGAGAATGCAAGGCACACTAGAAACCCAAGCTCATTTATACCGAAGCATTGTTCATCTTTTGTTAAATTGATCACTCATTTCCTGATTCAAATTTAGGCTTCGATTTGACTGCAAATTACGGAATTACCTTGGGGTGATTGTTTGGTTTTTTTCACGAAGAAAACCAGATGACATATTTGCAATCGAAAAATAATTTGTGAGTAAAATTTTTTTCTATATGTGTTCAAAGCGATATAAAAGCCCAGCCTGAAAAATAAGCTATAATGACAACCTCTAAAATCAACTTCAAATTTAAGATTAAAAATTAAAATTTTGGCTTATAAGCATATGTAGAAGTGAAAAGATAAGACTGTCCTTAATTTCAAGCTACATGGATATTGACAAGCTACTAACTGATTATGTGTACCAATGTAAATTTGACACTCCTGCAATATATATCTCTAGGTGTAGCACATCTTCATTAGCTTTGAATTCCTGTGTTTCTGGTTACTGGTGAGCAAATTATATGGCATTAGCTGATTTCAAGAGATTTTCCGGATGGCAAAGAAATTTGCTCATCTATGAGGCACACCTAGACAAACTACTCTTGCGCTTTCATTCAGTCCCTTCGCACTGTATAAGTAGGATGGGTACCTGGAAATTTGCCTAACATTTGTAGTCATTTCTAATCAATTTTTACTTTAGTATTTCACTTATAACAAGGTGCTATCTATACTAATATTTCCTATTCAATATTGTTTGCATTTGGGTTGCTTGAGAAGCTATAACAATGAAAATTGTAGATCGAGTCAAAACTTAACACGTCGTCATGGACGGTGAGACGTAAACCATAAACAACAGTTACTGGTTACCATCCCAAACATGCGTCTACGTACGATACTAGATTGAGCTTTTCTCCCATCCCTAAGAAGGTACATGAGGTACTGCTATTTTATATGTAAAATTTGGTATCTCCTGGTATCTAACAGTGATATCTATTGGTACCTCCTCAAGGATAGTAAAATTGCTCTACTAGATTTATTTTACAATTTAAAACTTTCTAGTATATATTGTCTAGATTTTATACACATGCTACTAAATCCAGATATATATATAAATACTACCTCCGTAACTAAATGTTTGACACTGTTGATTTTTTTATAAACGTTTGACTATTCGTCTTATTCGAATTTTTTTATCAAATATGTAAAGCTATATATATGCATAAAAGTATATTTAACAATAAATCAAATGATATAAAAATAATGAATAATTATGTAAATTTTTTAAATAAGACGAATATCCAAACATGTATAAAAATGTCAACGCGTCAAATATTTAGGGGAGGATGGAGTAATATATATCGATCAATAGATAAATCTAGATAGTCAAAATGTCTTACAATATAAAATTGTCGACCGAGGAAGTAGCCACAGGACCACTATGTTTATTACAACTACCACGGCAAGACCATCATGACATTATTCAACTATATGACGGTTGCGTTATTTCGCTGTGTTTTTGTTAGATTTTTCCTTGTTTTTTTGTGTGTATATTTCTCAAATAGTTAAATAGTACAAAAGTTTATCATTTATCGTGCTAGAGTAAACTTTTAACTTTGTGTGATTAATTTTATCGTTTATACTATTAAATAAAATCAGATAATTTTTTATCTTTCAACTTTCAGTACACAACAGATGCAGGGGCATAATAACATTTTTGGTCAATAGTTTTGGCAAACAGTGAGCACGGCAGTGTGTTCCAGGAATAAAAAGAACATGCGAGTAGGTAATGTACGACTCTCGGGCCAAAGCCAACGTTTTTGTCTGAAGGCTTTGACTATTAGGTTTGGGCTGGATGAGATTGGTCTGATTAAATTAGTTCTTTAGTTCAGGGAAAGTACCAAAGCCATGCATGTAAATATAAGCCCATCCATTTGACCATCGAGCCCTACTTTGGTTGATAGTCCATGCATGGATATATATCCTATATATAGTGCCACTTAATTCAGGGAAGTGAGGGTTTTGTCAATAGTATCATTAAGAATGCAAGCATCTAGCCCTAGATTTTTGTGAACATTATCTTATATATTATATAGTACTAATGTATTTTATAGTGTCGGCCTTGTCAGTTTGCGTGCGTACCGGCCAGCTGGTGTTCTTGTTAGTATCTCCAACCTGGGTAGACAATGCATGAGGCCTTAACCTAAAAATGGAGGTAGGATTACTGGACGAATTAACCTGGCAGCATGCATGCATGCTTGTGCTGTGATGACAAAATATGAAGATTTACAGAACAGGTACGATTGTGTAGAGCAATTTTACTCTACGTTAAGGCCCCTTTCAATGACAGGAATGAAAAAACAGAGTAATAGAAAAAACATAGGATTCTGATAGGAATAGGAATGTAGGTGTAAACTAGAGTATTACAAAATATAGGAAAAATGTAGGAATGATCGTTTGATTGGACCTCGGAAAAACACAAAAATTTGAGAAGAGATAAATACTCAAAGGATTTTTTCATGAGGTTCATCCTTTTGTTAAATTTTCTTCAAAACTTATATGGGAAAAGGCAATCCATAGGAATTTTATAGGATTTCATAGAGTTCATTCCTTTGATTTAAATGGCTTTGTAGAAAAAAATTCCTATAGGAATGAAATCCTCTAAAATTTCAATGAATTTTCTTTGAATCCAATGGGACCTAAAGAGGAAAAAAAGCATGTATGATCGATGAATTAATTGTGAGCATTACGTATAGTCAGACTATTAGTTCGACTTTAATACGTTTAATTTCACATATACTTGTAACTAAAACATTGGCGAAATTTAGCTGCCATCGAGTTAGGGATGAAAACCGTTGAAAAAATGTCTCCTATTTCTATTTCTATTTTTTTATTTTATTGGAAACGAAAATAGAGCAGTAGATTTAAAACAGTAACGATATTGATAATGTCAGAATTTCGAAAACATAACCTTTGGAACGAAATTGTAACAATATAAGTCGAAAGTCGAAATTCATGTTGAAAATATAAACTATATATGATAGGGTATATTCAACCATCTGCATGAATGCACACCCATACCATTTCATACAATCATACCACATTACTCCCTCATATCATTTATAATAAATTCATGTCATTAGTACTTACTGGAGCACGTAAGGATGTCACGAATAATAAGTTCAATAATCGACAAAAGCTCGATGATATGACAAATTAATAATAAGTTCGGTAACCAATATGTCACAAATAATAAACGGAGAAGGGAGGTGAAGGCAGGCTGACAGGCAGTGTGACCTATGGGGACGAGAGAGCAGATTGGGGTCAGCAACCAGCATCGGCTGGGGAAGACCACGGTAGATGTGGCTGGATGGTTGGTTGTTATATATGGGTGGGTTAGAGGGTTAGGATTAGCTACAACAAGACTTATAGGCTATGATGATTTTGGGCCTGCAGGTATTTTCCATAACAAAATTCTCGTAGGCTACTCTATTAGTGCCGCGTTCGACTATAGCGGTAAGATAACTTATCTTCCTTGTTTTCCGTGCGCACGTTTCCCAAACTGCTAAACGGTGCATCTTTTACAAAAAAAATTATATAGGAAAGTTGTTTTAAAAAATCATATTAATCTATTTCATATTTTTTAATAATTAACAATTAATTAATCATGTACTAATTTATTACTCCGTTTTCTGTGTTGGGTAAGTTAACTTACCCCTTCACTTCCGAACGCGGCCTAGATGTGTTTTGGGCATTTGGAAATTTCCCGGAGTTTTTCGTAAATTAGCGGCTCAATACAGGATATCGACAAAGCAGCCAGAAAATATGTGTTACTGTTTCCATTACCATTTCCGGTAAAGCTTGCCGTTTCTGTTTCCATTAGTAAACGAAACCGCGGTCAGGAATAAAGGAAATGACGTTGGAAATGGCCAGTAAAGGCAGACCTTTAATTTGTTTCAGGCACGGGTTGACTTAATTATCACTTGTAAGCAGGTTAAGTATGGTTGAAATTGTTGGTAGTTATGGTCAGAGAAAGTACGAAAACCACACACTATGATTCCAGCGGCATTTGACAATTGATTAATTATTATACTTGACAATATAGCGCGATGAAGAAACAAAAGAGCAGCATACGCTTTAATTTCGACTTGAGCAGAAATGCGTCTCTCGCATATAACCAATCAGTGATAATTAAGTGATCAGCATAACACTTTGCATCTAATAATTATTAACTATGCAGTGGCTTCACGAAGAATCATGGAATGGGATATGTTCAGCATAACTTTTGGCTAATGAAGTGTTTTTTTGTTTTTATTTCCTTTGATTGGGCCTATGTGAGTATGTGAAGGTGGGCAGAGTAGAAAAACTGGAAAGGCACTCAACACCACGTATAGTCTGGCGTCCTGGCATTGGACCATCCATGCATGCAGTGTAGCAGAAGTAATCAGTATTTCGATGAAATTTTTTAAGTTACCCTCGAATAATTTTTTTCTCGAACGCGCAAAAGAATTGCTCGTCAATAAATTAAAAGATAAAGAGTGTTGATACACGACGCATACGATCAGACTGGCCTCCAGCAGGGACCCCAAGGAAAACAACACAGCAGAGAGAGCCCAGACGCTACAAGCTAATCTCCCAAAAGAACGCCTAAGAGAGTGAAACACATTTGTTACGGTACGCTAATCTCCTAACAATGCGCCAAGGGGTGCTACCCCAGCGGAGGACCACAGCAAGCCCTCCGAACGGATGGCTTGGAGCACATCCTGGAGGGAAGAAAGCTCGTGATCGAAAACCCGGCGATTGCGTTCCAACCAGAGCTGCCAGGAGATGAGAAGGACAAGGGAGTCAAAACTAGCCTTCAGATGCTTCGGAAGGAGGGCTCTCGACGAAGGCCACTAGTCCTGAAGATAGGCACCCCTAGATGGAGAGATGGAAGCCCATCCCGCGATTGTTAGAACCAAGAGCCAGATCTGTCTAGCGAACTAAGGATGTGGTTCGCTGTCTCAGAATCCTAGGCACACAAGGGGCAGGCAGAGTGGGAATCAAAGCCACGCTTAAGGAGCAGGTCCGATGTCGAACAACGGCGCTGAAAGGCAAACCAAAGGAAGAACTTGCACTTTGCTGGGCCTTTAGCATGTCAGAGTAGATCAGCGCAAGGGAGGAGTTGCTGGCCGAAGAAGAAGGCCTGGTAGGCCGAGTGTGCCGAATAGCGTTGGTCGTTGGTCCACCGCTGAATAATTGTGAGCCATTCATTTGCTTTGTATCTGATGAATCTGATTTTATTATACTACACTGATAGTATGTCTAGTAAAATTTTATAGGAGTAAAATCAGAACTAAAATATATAACCTTGAGACCATGAGTTAGGGGCACACCATTATTTATGCCCTAAGTATGAGTAGGGTGTGAATTACATAGCATGTGAACTTCATTTGGAAGCAGTAGGTTTTTTCATTGATTTATGTGTCTTGAAGCATGGGTGTGAATTGAAGAAAAATAAAAGGGAATAAAGGGGAACAACTTCACTAGTTGGATTGTGTATGATCATCGAAGTATTAATTAGAAGTATGATCAAGACGAAACATTTTAACACTATTTCTCTTTCCTTGTCCGTACACCCTCGCGGATAGGGGTGTAAGTAGGCTGTCCCATCTGATATTCAACCAACCACAAGTCCACATCAGGCCCCCGCTGGCTGCTTGCAGCTCACTATGAAACTGTACTGATGCGTGTTTGTAACTATATGGTTCTTATTTGTTTTTACAATAGGATAGAATATTGACAAAAAGAAATTATGTTTTGTAACTGAAACTTAATTTAGTATGTTTTATCAATTATATTAGAAATTTGACATTTAGGTCAAAACTTATCCGTTCAGAAGAGGGTCAGCATGGCAAAATCATTTTCATATTAATTAATCCAATGTTTCTCCGTGCATAGTGCACAGCACATGGGGGTGGATCGCCTGAGGAGCTACTGTAGTTCTATCCTGATACATCATGATTATGCTACAAGAAATTGAAATGCTCTCTTGACATTTAAATTCATGCATGATAAGGCATGATAAGGCACTGTCAACACAACTATATATCCAATTACACCAGGGAGCCGGCCGTGTAGAACTGTGGTATACAAGGTCACCACATTTGATTATTACATCGAACGGTATTGGTTCTTTATTACAAATTATTTATCTAAAGCACATATATATCAAATATGGAAGCGTCACAGATGAACCAATGGTTCTAGTTTGTTTAGATGATCGAATTACATGTTTTTACGGGTGTCCACCATAGGCACTTCCAGATCCGCTTCCTGAGCCACTACCATATCCACTGCCACCGGGACCACTCTGTCCACCACCGCCGCCACCACCTTGGCCACCAGCTTGAGCATACCCACCACCATATGGCCCATAGCCACCAGCCTGACCATATCCAGAGCCAGAACCGTAACCAGATCCCGATCCACCATTTTGTCCACCGCCGCCACCTTGACCACCACCTCCTCCTTGCACATATCCTCCACCATATGGGCCATACCCACCAGCTTGCCCATACCCAGATCCAGAACCAGAACCATATCCAGATCCACCGTCCTGTCCACCCCCACCTCCTCCGCCACCACCGCCTCCACTAGCATATGCTCCACCACCACTTGCCTGGCCATATCCAGATCCAGATCCGGATCCCCATCCCGAGCCACCATTTGATCCACCACCACCTCCTCCACCACCACCGCCACCACCAGCACTAGCATATCTAGCTACCCTTCCAGCATTGGCTAGTCCAAGACCCAGCAAGAGAACGAAGCTAAGAGCCACAAGCTTAGCCATTGTTATATCAAGAGAAGTAAAGGAGATGAGTTTCAAGCGAAGGGCTTGTGTGTATTTATAGCACCGGAGGGCATGCAACTTGGCTAGCTGTTATACGCAGGATGGGACTTGATCTCTAGCTAGTCAATTACTTACTACTACATACTATATAACTACTAAGACTACTTTAAACGGGAAAACAAGCATGGCCGAAATTAGATAGATTATGACTTTTATGCCTGGTTATACAAACCTCATTATCAGGTAGGTAAGCATAAATTACGTTTGAATTTCTACGAGCATAATTTAGCTAATTAGCTATGTCGACTTAGGCCATTTCCAACGGAATCTAGCGCTTCATTATTATGTTTTCACTGCAGCGAGGTAAGCAACAAAACAATTGATGATTGAAATAACAGATATAATGTCTTATTTTATTGCTTCTTGCGCAATACACGGAAGAGTCACGTTACGTTGGGAGTACATAGTTCTTTTATGGATGAAACTTATTTTATCTTTCTTGTCATTATCTTCTTATTACATCGTAAAAATGCTGATATGGTATTATATTTAACGAGAATAAAACATCTAGTAACGACCTTAGTCATGCATACAGAGAGACGTAAATAATAATGCTGCGTACTGAGTCCAAGTATTTGACCAACGAATGGGCAAAGTTTTAGTAATTATGGGCATATATATTAGAGCTTTTCTTTCATCCTTAAGAAGTTATCATGAGGTACCACTGTTTTCTATATAAAATTTGGTACCTCTTGATACCTTAGATATTAGAAGGTACTAAATTTTACATAGAAAACAATGGCATCTCCTCAAGAATGATAAAATTTTAATTAAAATTAATATAAGCAATTTTACCACCCTTAAGTAGGTACCAAGAGGTACAACTGTTTTCTACGTAAAATTTGGTACCTTGTAGAAAACAGTGGTACCTCATGGTACCTTCTCAAGGATAAAAAAAGCTCTATTAATATATATTCATACATATAAGAAAATTTAGCCTTTTGCCGGTCTAAGTGAGCGACAATAGATCTATGACTCTTTTCTCATAATATTATGACAGAGATCAAACTCAACTGGTGAAGAGTGAAAAAGAAGTTAAAAGCCATCCACGTGTGACAGCGTACAATATAATTTAATGTATGCATGCTGGATACATAGTTGTATGCACTAATAACTTGCACGTCTCGTATTTTTATTAATGCGAAGTGTGAGCGAGAATTGTATTTGGTTAATGCTGGATACAAGAATTGAACGAGACATGATCAATGCGAAGTGTGAGGGCTCATTTCACTCGGTACTTTGTACATCTGGAGAAAATATTCGTTCACTGGTTTGCCAGAACAAACCAGCGTTTCTTAAAAGAAAGTGTGTATAAGGTAGGCAAGGTATGACTCTTAACATAACTTTTCGTTTCTGATCAGGTTCGCCTAATACGTGCGGTTGATCTATGTTGACTTCATACTGCATTTCTTCAAAAAAAAAAAACAAAGAAAAAAGTTCAGTCAAGTACTGTAGCTAGTCAGCGAAAGCATGAAAACCGTGCACTACGAGTGTCGCTTGCTAGCCTATATATATTGTGCTAGCACGTATCTATATACATGCTAGAAAGTGATGTTGCTAACTTCATCGCAAAAAAAAAAAATTAAAAAAAGTGACGTTGCTGACTCGTATATGCGATACACCACGAGAATTAATTGGTACGTAGCTTTGACTCGTTAATTAAACTCAAATCAGCTTGATTAATTACGGTGTATTTTACTAGTAGTATTATTATTATCATCGCTATGAGAACCTGGGTCATTGAAATTGATTTCTACTACTGGCCACTAAGAAAAAAGATATTCCACCATAGTAGTTAATACAATAGTATAAATAGATTTGTTGATATACTAGATTAAAAAATAAATATTCTAGATTAATTCTAGTCCTAGCAGAGAGCATCTTAGAATACCTAAACTTGATATATGATCGTTATATGGTCGCAGATTTGGCCGTCCGATCGTCATTATCGATGAAACCACGAGTAGATCAGGGTATAGTGCTAACGCACACCGACTGCGACGTGCATGCTAGCTTGGTTAAGCAAAAAAATTGTTTGAGGTGCACGATGAATCGATTGTGCACTGCACAAGATCACTCACTCCGATCACGGTCAGACTCACGTTGGATCATTTAACTACCTAAAGTATTTTTAGGGTATTTTAAGACATATACTATTAAAATGGTTTGCTTAACTACCTAATTACATTTTTCATTTATTTTGTTATTCTTCATATAAATTGTATTTTAAACTGGTATTTTCATATGGCTATAGATGCCATCATTATTAAATTTCAGAATAATTTTCAAGATGGTTAATTTATACTAGAACGTTAAAGTATTCAGGTTTCAATCAATGTTAGGTGCTTTCGACCAATGCTGCAATGCAAACTGTGAGAAAAAAAATCTAAAGATAAATGGTAGGACGCAACTTTGTAATGCATTTATACTCCTACAAATTTTTCAATATAGAGCAAAAAAACATAAATGAACGGTTTTCAAATAATTTGGATGTAGATGAGCGAAAAACAGTTCAGGGAGTTAAATGCTCCCTTGGAAACAGTTCGAGGAAGTAAAATGAATTGTTTTTCTTATGCAAATAATATAATTAGTTACTCTTGAGTTTTTTATTTACTGTTTGAATGAGAAAACCACATAATTTTTATGGATATAAACAAGTTGTGTCGGCTATGTGTTGTTTGTAATTTTTATAAAGAGCCAATATACATATATATGTTAGTAATTTGGTATACGTGTATATATATATATATATATATATATATATATACACACACACACACACACACACACGAACACAGGTGATAATTTAACTTATCTTTTGACCATGAAAAACGATGCAAAAGAACTCAACTAGGGAAAGATACAAATATATCTTGATTTCTGAGTTGTGCCATTGTGCTCTGTTTTGTAACTTGGACAACTTACAGGGAGTTGATTGTTTCGCTTATTCGGAATATTTGCAAAAAAAATATATTTATGAATAAAAATTGTATATATGTGTTTTTAGAGATCTAAAAGTCTGCAGAAAAATAAACTACAATGAAAACACTTCAAAATTTACACTAAATTTAGGTTGAGAAATCAAATTTATAAGCATTAGATACGAAAAGATGAGCCTGATACAGATTTTTGTCCCCCATGTCATACGGAAGATCTTGTTTAAAAAGATTCTAAAGCTTCTGTCTCAATTCGTATTTAGCCACGAGCAATATCTCTGTGTTAACTATGGCTGCGTTCGTTTCAGCTTGTTAGGCTGAACTCCTTCTCGTTTTCCGTTAGCACGTTTTTCAAATTACTAAATGATATATTTCGTGTAAAAGTTTTATATTTATGAAAATGTTTTAAAAGATCAAATTTTAATAAGTAATACTTAATTAATCATGTGCTAATTATATTTATCGTTTTTTGTGTGGCTAATTAGCTTTTATGACCCTATGTTTCGACGCAGCCTATACGTGTTTCACGTTTAAGCCAAGCAATTGTTTATTAAGGTTTATAAATTTTATTCATAGTCATTCAACTACAAACACATAGACATGTTAGTTTTTATAAAATAAATCAATTATATTTTTATGGACGTGATCTCTTCTAGATACCGTTCCAGAGTAGTGTTTGAATGATAACGTGTAACAATACCAGGCAACTCATCTTTTAAAGATTCGTTTCTCGTGATAATTCAGACATATGAAAACATTATATGAAGAGTTTATTTATCATTCTTAAGATGGTACCTTCAAATACCATATTTGCTAGTATAAGAGTTTATGTAGGTAGTAGACAACTCCAAGTATCAAAAGTTTATATTAAAATTTTGCTACATCTTAATACTTTCCCAGAAATCACGAAATTTGTCATATATGGAAGTTAATTGTAACTCTAGATGACGTCAACTTTATAGCTGACAGCCTTTTGATTAATTTGAAATTCTTTATATCCCCAAATATTTATTAAAATTGCTCACAATAAAGTTCAACAGATAATTCATAACTTATTCACATAAATTTAGATGGAGAAATTACATAAAAGTTGTACATGTAACCTTTTGGTTTCAAGTGACTTACATATATACCCAAATATGTGTTAGTACTTTCAGCAAATAAGAGTCAAATAAAAAACTTATGGTAAAAGGTATGAGCTGAGATTGTAAGGTGGCAATGCATGAAGATCACAGATGTCTTGATTCGATAATGAGTCTCTCATATTCCAAACACACTTGTGACATGTGGCCTTGTGTAGATCGGATGGAATATGAACTTTTTTTCTGGCCTTTTGGTAAATTAGAATCAAATTTAGGGAAACCACAACTACTGGATTTTTGTATATCGATCGTTAGTGATATTGTTTTTACGTCTGAAACACACCGCCAGTTTAAGTCGGCAGTGTGATTAGCCTTATATCTGTGTAGACTATTATGAACAATGCACTCATTGACATGTAACATTCAATTACACTGGTGAGCTTACATCTGTGTAGTGGTATACAAGACCACTTTAATTACTATTATTACATCCATGTGAAGCCCTTTATTTTGGTTATTATTCATGCAAACTCTAATAACACATCTCTCAAACCATGTGACACATAGTATTGGTGCTATGTTTTTGAGACGAGGCACTTCTATGGCTGCCCACCATAGGCACTTCCAGACCCACTTCCTGAGCCACTGCCATATCCATTCTGTCCACCACCGCCGCCACCACCTTGGCCACCAGCCTGAGTATACCCACCGCCATACGGTCCGTACCCTCCGGCTTGACCATATCCAGACCCAGAGCCAGAACCATATCCAGATCCACCATTTTGCCCTCCACCTCCACCTTGACCACCACCACCTCCTTGTGCATACCCTCCACCATATGGTCCAGACCCACCAGCTTGTCCATACCCAGATCCAGACCCAGAACCATATCCAGATCCACCGTTTTCTCCACCACCTCCTCCGCCTCCACCTCCACCGCCACTAGCATATGATCCATCACCACCTGCTTGGCCATATCCTGAGCCCGAGCCAGAACCCCAGCCGGAACCACCAGCTGATCCGCCGCCGCCTCCCTCTCCACTACCGCCACCCCCAGCACTAGCATATCTAGCTACCCTGCTAGCATTGGCTAATCCAATGCTTAGGAGGACAACAAAGCTAAGAGCCACGAGCTTACCCATTGTGATTGAGCTAGCTAGCAAAGTGAAGAATGAGATGAGTTCAAAGTGATGGGCTCGTAGGTTTTATAGGACCTGAGGGCATGCACTGCTGTGTTACAATTAAGATGCCACTTGATCTTGATCTCTGATCAAATATTTGATGACTGTATGACTGCGAAGTCTACTTTGGCGGACAAAAAGATTACAGTGGAATTTAGATGGATTATGACTTTTTATAGATAGTATGAGTAGGCCAGAATAGACGTCATTGTGAATTTAGTTTGGCAAGCTCTTGGTGATGCAGAGAAACATTCATAAAGTAGAATACCTTGTGCTCTGAATCTAGGTGTTTGAGCATCCAATCGGAAAAATTTAGCGGCATATATTGGATTATTATAACCATATTATAAAGCTTTGAGTCACAGTTGTTTCCACATGTTGATTAATCAGTTGATCAGGAGAGGTAGAGAGTATATAATATATGCATTCATGCAAGATGAACACAGCTGCATATATGCATACAACCTCGTCAAATTTGCATCTAGTGGCATCTAACCAGTGGTGCATACTTCAACCATTAATTCACCCCATCGATTAATCATCATATATATTACGATAATCTTAAGTTTCTTCGACATCAAACATTGATAACTGATTTCACATAAAACGTTACTCCATCAATAAAAAATATAATGCATATTTTTTTTCATTGAAATAAGACTTTAACCAACCATAACTCTATTAGTATACTCCCTCCATCAAAAACTGATCATCATATAAGAGAAAGGGTACAAATCCCAAATTAATCATCATATACGGGAAGCGAGTCTATTATACATTAGTTGAAATGTAAACACCCTTCGGTTGACACAAACATTAAATACTTACATGCATCTATCCAATCGGTTTTGTTGTTATTTGTAAATTTTAATTTTGCATGTATACATGTAACTTGGGATTTATGATTCTCTAGCTTTCTAATACTGATATACTCTCTCTGATTTTTTTTTATTTGATGCCGTTGACTTTTTATCTACGTTTGACCCTTCGTCTTATTAAAAAATTTATATAATTATTGACTATTTTATTATGGTTTAATTTATTACTAATTAACTTTAAGTATGATTTTAAATTTTATATATTTGGACAAATTTTTTAAATAAGACGAAGGGCCAAACAGTCAACGGCATCAAACAAACAACCGAAAGGAGTATATAGACACACACATATACACTGTATACACACGCATATACATACATATATATATATATATACATATATATATATATGATAACTAAATTGTTGATCAAATTAATCTATTTTTATTTTGTTTATTTTTATAGTTAATAATTAATTAATTATATACTAATATGTTACCATTTTGTTTTGACTACATACTCACCCAACTGCCGAACCAGGCCTACGTACGTGCTGAAGACCGTGCACATATATGCATGTAGCTGTAGAGCGAAGTGACATTTTCGATCGGCCACTTGTTTTTTCCGAACAATCAGCGGTCTCAGAAAGAAAAAATATGTAAGGTCGGCAAGGCCCGATTCTGTTAGGCCAGTTAGGAAAACTTTTTCCCGTTTCTGAGAAGACTTTGCCTACGTCCCATGGATATAATATGGGCGTCTGAGAACGTAGAAACCTCTCGATCAGCGTCGTGCTACCTTCTAGTACTTGCCCCGACACCCCTCCAGAAAAGAAAAAAAGCTAGTACGATTACGTTTTGTCTTTCAGCTACCTCGATCCATCTTACTTAATCTGACATGTTTAGATCATTTTTCATTCCGGTTAATTTCCCTTTGATGCTATAATTATAAAAATAAATTTTGGACGCATGGTGCCAACCTCGTAATTACGTTGATCAAGTGGTGTAGGAGCGGTCATATTTGCACTTCTAGACATCTCAGGGTGTTCCAGGCCGGTTGAGATACAAATGAGCACCAGAACCACCTTGAAGATGAGCTCAAACCACATATTTGAGTCTACCATATCGAATCCCTCGTCGAGCCGATAAAGCACTATATATATATATATATATATATATAGGTCAATGATGTCGATGGTATTAATTACTTTGTCATTAAACATTAGGTCAGTCTTAATGCATAGGTTCATGGCATAGTTACCGAAACTATAAACTAGGTAACTGAGTCAGATGAGTTTTATGAGGATAAAACTGTTAAATAGTCTCATATTGGTTGTGTAGGGGCAAAGGACTTAAGACATAAGGTGGAGAGCCTCTCACCTTAATGGCTAGCTTTTGAGATGGGAAAGTCTCTTTACGATCCTACACAAACTACTCTCTCATATAATGAAACTCACTCATTTAATGGTCTTATCAAGTCAGTAGTTTTTCTAATATGACATCATATTTAATATGTATGACACCTCCATAAAACATGCATTGAGACTAACCTAGCAATAACCCTTGTGCAAAGTTGCAGGGTTTAATTAATGAGCTTTTTTTTCATCTTTGAGGAGGTATCATGAGATACCATTCTTGTCTATGTACTAGAAGATATCAAATTTTACATAGAAAATAGTGATATCTCTTGGTATCTCCTTAATTATAGTAAAAATTACTCTTAATTAATTAAGTAATTGATTGATTGATTAATTAATCAATTACACTAGGTCGTCGTTTGTATGGAGACTTTCTCTGGTATATAACCTAACTCTTTAACTGATCTCTCTAGCCAGTTAGTTCGATCTAATGGCATTGTGTAAAAAACATGAAACTAATTAATGAAGGTACGTACGGATAAATATTAATGGTTATATAAACGATCGTTGATCTTTTTGTATGGCGTCATCGATCAGTTCGTTAATTCTCCAGTACGATAAAAAGTGTGTGCCCAAAGTATAATAGCGTACGTATCCACAGCTGCCAGGCTCGTTTTCATCCTATGTAATACTCCTTACTAGTTTTATATAAATATATATACTGCTACAATGTAATTGCAATTAATTTCTTCTGCTTCGCTTAAAATATTAATTAGCAGGACAAAATTTGCGATTTTAAATATTTTTTATATTTGTTAGGAAAAATATTACTGTTCTCAAACGTTTGCATTTATTTTTTCTCACTGGCCACTAAAAAGATGGGTTTCCTTCAACTCTCATGATATAATAGAAATTGAATTGTTCTTCCGCTCTGTTTAGTGTATGCATGCTTAGTTGATCCATATGCTGGAATTGACGCTTTATTATTAAAAAAATGGATTAATTAAAGGTTAGTTTTCATTGTAGAATTTACTCCTGCAGATTTCATGTTCTTTTGAGAAGCTTGAATATAATTTTTTTAAGTAGAATTTGACGTGTTTCACAAGTTTCAAACATGGTGGCAAAACAAGTTCGGACTAATTACACAACATGTTTTCCCTTCATCTTATGCTTATAAGCAAACATTTAAATTTTCAATCTTCAATTTGGAGTTGATTTTAAGATTTGGTTACCGTAGCTTATTTTCAACCTTGGCCTTTATATCACTAAGATGTATATAAACGTTTCTTCATAAATTATTTTAGTTTCTAAATATACCGTTTAGTCTTTTCCATCAGAAAACTAAAACAATCACCCCCCTCCCACCCAATATCTTAGAGGAATGGGTGACTTCTTTATATTAAGGACCACCATCATGCTTTATGAAAAGCTTAACTTTTTTAATAATAAAAGTCATATTTCAGGCATTTGCATAGCATATGCTTTGTACCCCTGTATTTTAAATTATAAAACTTTCTAACCTTGGTTAGATTCATCCATTGATCAATTTATATGATTTGTATATATGTCAAGATGTATTAATATTTATATGAATCTATGAAGATTAGGAAGTTTTATACTAGAAAACGGATGAAGTATTTAATGTCTCCTAGTGATATATCTCAAAATCTGTGAAGAAATGAAATAAAAAAATAAACAGGACCAACAAACTGTGTTGTTAAGGTCACAGACTACAGAAATCCAGATAGATTTTCACTCTCATCTTTTCGCGTATAGTTATGGTTATAAGCCAAAATTTGACTTTTCAACATTATATTTGGAGTTGATTTTTGGGGTTTACATTGAAATTTATTTTGTAGTCTTAACTTTAAGATCTAAGAATGTGTCCATAACATGCTTTCGAAGACTGGATGAAGTGGCCATTTCATTATCTTTGAGTGCAACAACGTGTAAACATTCACATACTGCAGGCAATAAGTACAAAAATTAAAGGCCAGTCTCATGATACACCAACACGCGAGAAGCCCTTTATTTCTTATTTTTAATGTATACGTATATAACAAACATAAACTCATATTATGTCTAGGCTTCTAGCTTCATGCATCCATAATATGTCATCAAGTTGTGTGTAAACTCTATGGATGACCAGCGCTTCCTGATCCACTTCCCGAGCCACTACCATATCCACTGCCCCCTGGACCACTTTGTCCGCCACCTTCGCCGCCACCTTGTCCTCCTGCCTGAGCATATCCACCTCCGTAAGGTCCGTATCCTCCAGCCTGACCTGATCCAGATCCTGACCCAGATCCCGATCCTGATCCACCGTTTTGTCCACCACCACCTCCACCACCGCCTCCCCCACCCTGAGCATATCCACTTCCGTAAGGTCCGTATCCTCCAGCCTGACCTGATCCAGATCCTGAACCAGATCCTGATCCTGATCCACCGTTTTGTCCACCACCACCGCCGCCGCCGCCTCCCCCACCTTGAGCATATCCTCCTCCATATGGCCCATAACCCCCTGATTGACCATACCCAGACCCTGAACCTGAACCATATCCAGATCCACCATTGGACCCACCGCCACCACCTCCTCCACCACCGCCACCACTAGCATATGCTCCACCAGGCCCGCTTGCCTGCCCATACCCAGAACCAGAGCCAGATCCCCCACCAGAACCACCCCCTGGCGAGCCACCTCCACCTCCACCGCCACCGCCTTCGCCCCCAGCGCTAGCATATTTTTTCGGCCTTGCATTGGCTACTCCTATGACTAGGAGGACAACGAAGCTAAGTACTACTACCTTAGACCCAGCCATTGTGAAATTTTTCGCACAGTGAACTGAAAAAGGATGTTTGATGACCAGCTCATTAGCGTTGCATTGGTATTTATAGCACCGAGGGCCTTGCAAAGCTGTACTGCAAACAGATCCCTTGCTCAATAATATATCCAATCTGCAAACCTCATTAAGAGACAAAAGAACAGCCCGGATTGGGAATACCATACAAAAGCTTAGCCTTATTAAGCTGGCTTCCATGAGTTTGACATGGTAGAAGTCGTCCAGTGATTAAAATGAAAAGAATTATCGTGAATACCTCGTGCCCTTAGTCCAGGCATTGGACTTGTGCCTAATATAAAAATGTTGACTGCAAATAATTATAATGCTGATTGGCACTGCTACCAGTGGGGAGCGGCAGCTGATTGGCACAAACCATGTGGCACTCTGACCTTAATTTGCTAATTAAGTTGTTCAGTTAATTTGCTCGCAGAGAGTGGCTTTTGTGTCGTATTATTGCACCATGTTTTCTCGAATACGTGCAGCTCATGTATGTGCCAGCGTGCATGCTCAGATCGATGCCCTGCTAGAGTAGACTGATCGAGCCAAAAGGAGTTCTGCAACGATAGATTACACAGTTTACTTCACGAGGGCGAGGCTAATACGCGCGTACGCACAAGTTAATCGATTAAGGCCGCGTTTGAATGGAGAGATAAGTTAACTTATCTCTGGCACAGAAAACGTAGTAATAGATTAATACATGATTAATTAATTATTAATTATTAAAAAAATATAAAATAGATTAATATCATTTTTTAAAACAACTTTTCTATAGAAATTTTTTACAAAAAATACACCGTTTAGCAATTCGAGAAACATACGCAAAAAAACGAGAGGATAAGTTAACTTGGAGGGAAAGAACGAACGCGGCCTAAGTCACAGTCACACTGCTCCGACAAGGTTTTTACGTACGGTCAAAAAATATTTTTTATAGGCAGGAGTGGTAGCCGGAGACAATAAACCGCCTGCGAAGATGGGGCCCCTCCGGTTTTGTCATTTTCCATCCCACGCAATCATGTCTCCTATAGCACGCATTAATTCTCACTTCTGGGGCAAGTAACAAATGTGCTGGTTTCGGCCCGATATCGATTCATTTCATCGTTTTAAAAGTCTCATAAAAACAAATACAGGTCGGAAAAAAATTGAGTTGGCAAATCCAACAGTGAGTTGAGAAATTCGAATTTTTAATTAGTACAAAGTTTACTAAAGTTTCCCGGGATTTTTCAAATTGAAATCTAACTTTTAGTTGAAAAGACTTTCTGTTACACAATTTTACTCAATTTTAAAACAATTCAGAAAATAACTGCAAAACTTCGCAATATCAAAAAGTTACCCGACTTTTTAATACTCCCCCTGTCCCTAAATATTTAACGTCATTGACTTTTTTATACACGTTTGACTATTCGTTTTATTTAATTTTTTTTAAATATTTAAAGTTATATATATGCATAAAAATATACTTAATAATAAATAAAACGATATAAAAAAATTAGTAATTATGTAAACTTTTTGAATGAGACAAATAGTCAAATATGCATTAAAAGTCAATAGCATTTAGTGACGGGTAGTAGAAATTATAGATAAATTTCCATGGATTCTGGCCACTTAAGGGATAAATTGTTCAAATTGATTTCGGCCCATAAGGCCCATAACAGCGCAGGCCTGCCTCCTCAGCTTCCAACCGCATGGAGAGAAAGTCCGTCACCAATTTTTGTCGTCATGCGCACAGTGCCACGTGGGCGCACCGAATAACCCGCTTGCTCTTAATTGGCAACTAGAAAGAAAGCGTGGCGTTGCCACACGTAATTACAAATGCACCAGTTTAGTTTTTAGTAATGTAACCATAAATTCATAATTAATGCCTTTATTAATTAGTTTTAATAAAGATTGATGTGTTTTAAAGTGTATGACTGTATCTATTGGGTTTATCATTCGCCTAGTATCACCACATTTTAACCTGTGGAATTTTGCCACAAAGATAAGCCAGTCTAATAAGTTAAATATGTTTTTATTGCTCTTGTCAGTATATTGTCAGTATATGTAATGTTGTTTTGCATGCATATGTTTTTATGTAAATTTGTTTATTTAATTTAAAAATATATTTGAAGGAATTCCGAGTAAATTTTATGTATTTTCGGAATGATGAGCTTGGTGTGTTCCTTTTAATTTTAAATATTGCGATGGAGTATAAAGTAATATTTTATATAATGTAAGGGCCTAACTATAAAATTAACAAAACATGCACCAAAGCCCGGTTAGGTGGAGTGGGCAATTGGATTGTGGGTAGCCGGCCCATTCGGACCACTGAGCAAAAGAGATGAGGAACTTTTATTTATTAGCACATTTTTAGGTTTACTACTGCTTAACCATTGGTATTAATTATTTCATAAATAAAATTATATTTATTAAATAGTGAATTTAATATCATCGGGAAGGTTATGAATTTAGATAAATTTAAGTTCATGTTTCCCTCTAATCAGATTAAAAATGAATAAGTTATGCTTATTCAAAGATTCAAATTTAAATTGATTCTAATAATTGTTAAACCGTACTGTTATTAATTAATTATTTAACCATAATTCTTACTCATGGTTACTCATAACCATGACTGACAAGTGGGGCAGGTCGATCTCTCTCAATCTTCTATCTAACGATGACTGACGAGAAGAAAGAGAAGAGAGGGGAGAGGGAAATGGAAAGAAGAGAGGCAGGTTGCAGCTGGCAGCTGCCAGGCAGTGACACGATGGCACACCGCTGGCCAAGTAATCTGCATTGAATTCGGTATTAGAGATTTCTATATACAATCTTATGCCTTTACGATTTGGCACCTTTTATAGTAGCTTCTACGAGCAACACAGTTTCAGCCCATCTGCACAAACTTTTGGCCCATAAAGTTGAAAAATTCGGCCCATATGTACCATTCTCTCATGTGTGTTTGTCTTTTATCCGTCTGTTAATTTTTGTTATACCAATGAATAGTTTAATTAACATGGAATTAGTAACAGTCATAACAATGAAATAAAAAAAAGAGAGGATTCAGTGAAAGATTGCAACAGACAAGAACAAAACATCATGCTTGCATCATTGGCTCATTGCTGGTACGGAGAGTGCCATTACATGCATCATTTTGCATTACAAAATACAAATGATGGAGCCCTCTAAATTATTAAGAACATCCTAATTAAGACGAAGCAGTACAAACCCTAGAAAATTAAGCATGCTCGTGCAGCTGGTAGCCTAAAAATGACGGGACCAATCCATCCATGTCGATAAAATCTACTGGATTTAATGGTATCCGCCGCTACCGGATCCGGCCCCCTTGCCGCTGCCGCTGCCGTACCCGCCGTTCTCGCCGCCGCCGCCTCCGCCGCCGTAGCCGCCGCCCATTCCTGACGCGTAGCCTCCGCCGGAGGAGCCGTCGTTTCCGGCCTCACCGGCGCCGGAGCCGCCTCCCGAGCCAATACCGTAGCTCGGAGCTCCGGCGTCGCCTCCACCTTGTCCGCCGCCGCCGCCAGCGCCGCCACCGACGGCATCGGCGTAGCCGTTGTAGTAGCCACCGCTGGACGGAGCCGGCGCCATCGCTGTCGACGATCCGCTCTCGCCAGCGCCTTGGCCAGCGCCGGAACCGAAGCCATACCCGCTGCCTCCATTAGAGCCGCCACCGCCGCCGCCGCCGCCGCCCTCGCCATCACCGGTAGCATAGCCGCCGCTGCCAATACTGACAGGCCCCGGTGCCGAAGAAGAAGACGAAGAATCGGAGCCACTCGATCCGCGGCCCGCGCCGTAGCCGGAGCCACCGCCGGAGCCGTACCCACCGTTCGTCCCGCCGCCGCCGCCGCCGCCTCCACCAGCGCCGCCTCCTCTGCCGTAGTTCCACATGTTGCCCGAGCCCGAGTACCCACCACTCTCACCGTAACCGCCGCCGGAGCCGTAACCTGACCCGGAGCCCCATCCTCCCTGCGACCCGCCGCCGCCGCCTCCTCCTCCGCCGCCACCACCCCCTCCGCCGGAGAACGTGTCCGAGTACCTGGCTACCCTCGCGGCACCGGTGAAGCCGACGCTCAGGAGGACAGCGAGGCCCAGAGCCACGAGCTTTGGTGTGGCAGCCGCCATGGTATTGTACCGACTGCGTGACCGAGATGAAGTGGGTGGCGATCAGCGGAGAGGTCTCCATGGATATTTATAGCGGCGAACGTCGTGCATGGGATGGCGGCCGGCCTGGCGCGCGAGACATGGGTTTTTACCGGACGTCGTGCACGTATATTGTTTGGGTTTTTAGCGGAAGTATTCTACGTTCGTAGGAGGATATCTCCGTATCTATATCGCATATTATCTAAATAGTTATCAAAGAATTTAAAATATATTTATGAAGATAGATTTATACTAAATATAAAACTCCACAAAAGTTCAAACATGAATTATATAATCCATAACAAAAATAACAAATATGAATGTGAGTATATTATTCAGAGTTTAATTTGTTTTTTCATTATGGATTATAGAAGTAGTCATATTTTACCTGCATGTTTGTGTAGTAATATATCTCATATTGATCTATCTTCATAATTGTTTTCAAATTTTTTTATAACTATTTGGATAACATGTAATAGATAAGAGGACGTCCCCTCTAGAGTTTAAATTCCTCTCTGTTTTCATGAAAAAAACTAAACATTATATTTGTAAAAGGAAAATAATTTATGAATAAAATTTTTATATATGTATTCTTACTAATCTAAAAGGCAATGCTGAAAAATAAACTTCGGTAAAAAAATATTAAAATTAACTCTAAATTTAAAGTTAAAAATTTAAATTTTAGTTTCGAAGCATAAGGATGAGCTAAAAAATAGGGGTGATGATCTTCTTCTACAAGCGGCTTGCATCCATGCGCGACGAAATGGATAAATGGGCGATGACCATCAAGGGAGATTCGATTCGATGATGAGGTTTTCTATTTATATTTTCTCTCTACGAGTCATCAAGAGTGTGAGTCGTTGCGTCCGTTGATTGTTGAGTTGACCAGTTGACTGCATCGATCAAGATGCATGCCTGCATGTGTTATGGAAACTATATATATATATATATTTTTTGTTGGCAATCAATTGATGCCGCGTTGCGTATAAATGATCTCATGTTAATTATTCAGACTATTGTTTCTTCGAAGCCTACTAGTGAGCTGTAGATTCGATCGATTCCCTTCTCATGACACAGATTATTGTTTGGGTGGGCTAGCTTGATCAATGCAGTCAATGCTAGATGTTGCTAGATAAGTATAAACTGCAGCTAATAATTAAACCAGTGCTCTCAGCCTCTTAATTACGTCTTAATTAATGCAGCCAAGGCAGCAGTGACAGTGAGATTAAGTACTCTGGAAGATATATACATATATATCTGCACGTACGCCATGCATTGCATCGCATTATGTTTGGCTGCAATTTGTAGCCCTGACTGGACACAGGTTAATTAACCCCGGCCAGCTCGAAGTGTAGAAATCAAGCCCCGTCGGTCGCTGCAACTCGATCGATCGAGTTGGGACTTGAGAATATATAATTACCTCCTGCTAATAAACGACGACGTCGTGTCACTGCACTGCTGACCACAAGATAGGAGTATTAATTAATTAATTAATCGCTGATTAGCACGAGCCGTGTGCAACCTGGGGATCGATCGATTCAACGCGTCGCCGGCGAGGTCCCAGAAAATTAACCACATTTTGACGTACGGCGTTCGAGATGGCCATACCTCGCCGGGGTTTGTTTTTGTTTAGCTTTTTCTCCTCTGAAAGTGTACTTAACGTGGCCTAATTAAGGCGGCTCGAACGCCGAGGAAGCAGTCAGCGATCGCTGTGCCCGAGTTGACCTCGGGCTTGACATGCTTGCATGTATTCGATTCTGCCAAAATGGATACACGAGGTGCCCCAGAAAAGATGAACAGAGAAGGATTGAAAACGAGCAAGTGCATCTCGGAGGAAGCTAGGTGTGGAAAAACCAAAGGGACTATACTTACAAACGAAAAATTATTTATAAATAAAAAAATTATTTGTGTATTCTTAATAATCTAAAATTAAAAGCCAGAAAATAAACTTTGGTGAAATAACCTAAAATCAACTTCAAGTTTAAGATTGAAAATTTAAATTTTGGCTTCTAAGTATAAGTAGAAACGAAAAGATCGATGAGGCAAAAGATCGTCCAAATCTATCTATCCATCTTGAGCGATGGGAATTTGGGATCCCATCGTTGAAAGTACAGTGAGATGATGATGCCGCAGTAAACAAAGTGGCAACTGGAGAAGATTGAATTAAGCTTTGGTACTTACTAAGCTTTGATTTGGATTTGACAATTAGAAAACAACATATATATGTACGTATGAACTGTGCAATTAAGTCGTAGCAACTAGCGTACGTAAAGCTTCGGTTTGGATGTGTAATTTGGTGATTTGGTCATGGAAGATTCTCTGGTACGGCAGAGAGGTACATCAGCTTGCAATAAGGTTCATTTTTGTACCCACCGTTTGATCTGCGATAAATTAACATTCCACAGCAAATGTTACTCTACAAATTAACAGTACTTTGCTATGGTAATCATTTGTAAATAGAGTGATTAGTTACTGCATATCACAGCTATAGCCACAGTAAATATCTGCACTAACACAGATACATAATCCATGTCCACTTGACCATAGGCGATCGAGGAGACCCATGAAGTTAACGACACATCGGTTTACACACTTCGAGATATATTTGTGGGGTGCCAGTCTGCCTAGCAGGGGCAACGATAACACTCTTTCATGTCGTTGTAAATCTTGGTAACTTTCGCTAATGGTAGTTAAGGGGAATCTAGCTATGGCGAAAGCCTTGATCAGTTAAACTGGTGCTCAGAACGATGACGTCTGCGGGCGCCGTTTTTCTTCTTGAAGGCATTCTTTTCTAGGTTCCCCTTAATCCTTCGGGTGAAAACCCAGTCCATGATTTTGGACGAGCGATGTCAACATCTTTGACGTTGTTTCCTTGTTGGAGGCTTCGCTTTGAAGGTCCTACTTTGCGACTAGTCTGTCTTGTAGTCAACCTCGGCAACGATGACTTGTAGTCAACCTCAGCAACGATGCTTATAGTCGGGCATGGTGGTTTTCTCTCTAGTTATGCTGCCGCCTCCTCGTCCATTTGTCCTAGGTGTTGCCGGTCCTCCCTTGACCGTACAATTCAGGTTGAGCCGGTTCTCCTCAATTAGCAGTGTTCTGTATGGTTTTCGGACCTGGTTTTCCTTATAAACAGGGCCAACTCTCTTCTTCTATGAAATTCCGTCGTTTGTTAAAAAAAAATATATTTGTAGGGGTAATCGTAAGAGCAGTCAGTTAACTGACTCGATCCGTTGGTAGTATCCGTATCAATTTTTAGTGATGTTAATGGCTACTTGTCGATGAAATAATGATGAATCGGGATGATGTTTCGTCCAGCTAGGTTGATACGTATCAGTAAAAACAGAATAGTTATGTCAGTAATTTACACATATTTTTCTGTACAGTATAGTTAGTTTTATTCACGTTATTTGGTTCTTCCAAGCGCTGGACAGATCTAGGAATTAAGAACATAACACACCAAGATGCAACAGGTTCTGCACATCTCAATGCATTAATTGATCAATCCAAAATATAAAAAGAAACAATTGAATAAAATAATGGTCAACTAAAATAACATAATAGACTAGCTTAAACGCACTCAAAATATTGTCAGAGAAAATGTGCACTCAAAGTATTTTTCGAAACAAACACTTCTGCAAATATGATTTTCACGGAGAACCCGTCGATCTACAAATACCCCACATGTAAAAATGATGAAAGCATTGTAAATTAAGCCCGCTTACGAAAATTAATTTTTGCAAGTAGGTGTTGGCCTTGGAGTGCATCACTAGCCACTAACATGCACCCTCTTAGCAAATCATGCAGATTTGGTGACGAAACATGGAAATTAAAGGCCTCCATTCATATGTAATCGTGATTTGTGAGAGACGATCGTCACAATGTCCATTATATTATTAACCGATTTTAACTCTTCTTGGTAAGTTGGTTAAGTGGTGTGAAACATACGCTTAATATCCAAGCGTATATGGGCATATCGGTCATTGTGTTGGGGGCGCGCCAGTCTTTGAAGATATATATACAGCTTGTTCAACTTAATTATTAGAGAGAATTCATTGAAATCATGCGTGCACGGTTTACTGTACGTGACAGGCATTCAGATACTAATATAACCGTGTGGATATGTGCATCAATCAAACAGTCACACGACCTAAACAATCGAGCTGACTATTTGTTTGCTGTTCAAGAGGAAATTGTCCTCTTGATCTCACAATGTGATATTTAGTTACTACCTCTCTGTGTTCCTTGCTCTGTGGTGGATTCTTAGCGGTATGAACCGGGCTCTACTCCTACTCCTACTCGAAATTATACACGTCCTACTGCATTTTGAAGGGATCCACTTTGACACCGTACTATCCTTAAGGCATGCCGAGGTATTCTTCGATATGTGGGCTTCTATACCGATGTAAAAAGATGTAAGAAGTTTTTTTTTTACCGTTCTTATGATGCTGACTTGAGGTACCACATTTTCACGTCCTGGTCCTAGGTTGTTCAAACTAGGACAATTTTACGTTAAAAACATGGTGGTCAAGCATCATAAAAATTTCTCCAAAGATAGGCATAGAACCATCATTCATTCATGTTTAGAGATGACAGCATTGTATACACCTAATGACTGAAGTCCTGATCGATAATTTACCTCGAACCTAAGGTCATAGTAACATAGCACCCTTGAGGTTTGTTGGGTGCTGTAGTGCGGAGCCATGCAATACATTCAAGAAAACAATCCATTTATTAGTTGATCCAAAACAAAATACACTATAAGTTATACAAAAGCAAGTATGTTGAGATAAGAAAAGCTAGGTTGGGGCTAACTCAAATGTAACTAAAGAGAAAAACATAAAATTTCTAAGGGTTTGCATCGCCATAGCCAGATCCACCACCTCCGCCATTACCATTCCCTTTATTTTGACCACCACCAGTGACACCACCGTTGGCATGTGCATTTGCATATGATGGATTTGGCAAGGAGAAACCGCCAACTGCCTCACTGGCTCTAGATCCAATTCCAAAACCAGTCCCATAACCATTAGATCCAATACTACCTCCTCCTTGCCCGCCACCATTTCCACTACCACCTCCACCAGCACTAGCATTACCAGTATAACCTTGATAGTATCCATTACTTATTTGACTAAAGCTTGAGCCAGTATCAAATCCTTCACCATATCTATTACCATTATAGGACGTTGCACCATCACCTCCACCTTCACCACTAGCATGTGCATGGGCTCCTTGTCTGCTTGTAGCCACACCATAACCGTTTTCGGTTCCTGCACCACACCCATTCAGGTACCACCACCATTACCCCCTCCTGAACATGTTCCCTGCGCATTAGCATACCTAGAACTCTAGCAGCATGGGTCAACCCAATGCTCATGAGGACGAAGAAGCTAAGAACTACAAGCTTGGTGGGAGCCATTATGAAATAAGGTAGGGGCTAGATGCAATGGTCGACAAAGCAAAAGAATTGCATGGGTATTTATAGTGCTGGAGGTCCTGCAGAGGTTGTAATATATTACTAACATGCCAACATGATGGAAGTGTCTAGATTGTGAGAGTCAGCGGCCAGGTGTACATAGAGAGTAGTATCTTTTTCCCATTAACCAGATCGAATCTTGAGTTGAGTAACGCAAAATGATGGATTAATTAACTCTGCAATGCTGATCCCAATGGCTGAAGCTAGCTATAGTGGCTGCCTGATCTCTTTGAAGAGCTAAATTATATTGGATATGGCCATATGGGTACATAATTCTGGTTCATTGCTGGCTTTTCTTACAATCATTACAATGTCAAATGCTTACTACAGTTAAGAAGTCCAAATAAAATATATGGCCACAAACTGACATATATTACGGTGTCAAAATATTTATTATGGGCCTTTTTTTTGGCTCTTCAAATACCCATAAAACCAGCTAGACAAATAGGTTTCTTTCCATATTTTTTTTCTTCTCCTCTCCAACAGTTTATTCACTAGTCTATAGGAGTACAAATATGACAGTACGAGCCTCCATGTGCAGTCTCGAACTCTTTGTTGCCTCTTCTTTTTCACCCATAAAACCGTCTTTAGTTGGTAACGGCAGAGGAACGCAGAATAAAACAACTGTGTAAAACCGTGATTTTTGCAGTTATTTACTATAGCAACGGTACGAATTATTGATTTATAGTACCAGTACCAAATTACTGTCTGTTATATCATGTAACAAAAGCGCGGGACGTCGATCTGGATATACTAGTATTATACATTATCATAGTGTGAAAGCAGAGCAGGGGCAAAACAGAGGAGCTAAATACAACTAAGAACATCTCCAGCAGCATAGCTATTTAGCTCTCCAAGCTAAAATTTAGTAATTTTGGTCAAAAAATACACTCCAACAAACTTACTAACCGAGTGATCAAGCTATTTGGCTGGCCAAACTAGTCCCTCAACTACCAAAGCTGACCAGCCAAACCAAGATTGCCATCTGTGGGCCCCACGCGTGCAGCCCGCACTGCAACTCTCCCACCCAGCCACAGATCACATCCATCCTCCAGGCCAGATCGCATCCCACCCACCCGCAGTCCGGTCGCCGCCGTCGTCCAGTCTCCATCACCGTCCCGCCAAGCCACCTCTGTCGTCCGATCACCATCGCAGTTCGGCCAAGCCGCCGCCGTCGGTCGCCATCGCCTGGTGGAAAAACCGAGACCGTCGCCGCGGAGGCCGTTGCCGTCCGCGTGCACCATCACTCCGGCCCACCCCCCTTTCCACCCCACACGCGCCGCGCTGCTCTGGGTCAGCTGCCGTGTCGCCTCCCACGTCGGTGTTGTCGTTGAAAATAACAATCAACGGTCATACACGTAGGCCTGGGAATTAATCTTAGACCATTCCAGTGCAGGATCTAATTCTTAGAGATACCGGTCGTGCCAGTCAGTTTGATCCTGTAGCTGACAAGATATAATATAGAAAAAGTAGTTAACCCTGAATTCGCTATCGGCCGGATACCGATACCGCTCCAGGACCCTAGCCGATAGACCAGACGATTGGCTTTGCAGGAATTTCATGATAACATGTAAAATATGCTCAATCGGCTGAGTCAGAAGCAGGATAAACACCAGATAAGTCAACCAGCAAACTAATCTCAAAAGATCAGACCCAACCGAGATAGTTTTAAGATTACTCGGCCGATCGGACCGCTCCAACATTTATCATCCACTAAATTGTTAGCCGACGTAAGACTAAACATGGAATTTATACAATAAACTAGAACATGCATACTAATTATTCGCATAAAACAACATTAACCGACCACATGTATGCCCATACCAGATCTAGAAGATAGAACCTAATCGAGACAATACAGATCTAAGCATAACCACGCATGATATCAGATAAATATCATAGCATATGAATAATAAGATAACAAAGCCGCATAATCCACCAACCAATCTATTAAACTCAGCCGATCAGACAAACCTCTATAGCTAGATCGCACCAAACACATAGATCAGACTTAACCGAGACAGTATGCGACCCAGCGCGATATAACCACAGAGACACGAAGACCAGCAAGATTAATAAACCAGTCAATGAATTAGTCAAGATAACGCTAGCTAGAACTCCAGCAGCAAACCCTCGCAGGCCCCTAATCGAATCTGATAACATGAATCAAGCAAACCTAATTGATCGGACCAAACCGAGACAGAATTAGATCAGCAAGACTCACGCGAACAGATCAGACATAAGAACTTACGAGAACTTGATCGAGAACTACCATTGCCTTAAACCAAAACAAATCAAAACAATGATAGAACTCAGAAGATCGGATACAACCAAGACGGTTCTGTCTTAATTGATCGACGGGTTTTGACGAACTAGAACTTACATTGCGAAGCTGACAAACCCCGCGTCGAAAGCTAAAGCAAGTCGATAATTTGAGGCGATGCGCCAAGTTCAATTGATCGAGCGATGATTTACAAAGACCCCAGGCACTTATATTTATAGCCACGGGAAATAACTAACCAGATAAGAATCCGCTACTACCTAACTTTACATTATTCGGACTCTAATTAAATAACAGAATCCTAAACAAACCTTGAGTTAAATCCTAATTAATCTACACGGACTCACGGTTAACTACCGAACTTATCTCCAGGCTTTGGGCCCAATCGGACTCCTATTCTTGTCCGATTCGAACTCTATCGGCTGCAACCCTTTTGCGTCCAGCTTCCTATTCCCAGCCGATTCAAGCTTCCTGTTCCCAGCCGATTCAATATTTAACCGTGTTTCAATCAATAACGCCCATTTGCCAAAATCTAGCATTAACAGCTGGCCACCGCGCCGCTCCGGGCGTCGCCTCCCTGCGTCGCATTTTCTGGCGCCGCGCTGCTGCTCTGGACGCCTCCATGTGTCAGGCTGACCTCTGTGCCGCTCTGGGCACCACCTACCCGCCGTTGCGCATGCTGGCGGCCACGCTGCACCGGCCGCCACGCCGCCGTCTGCTTCGCTGCCTGCCAAGAGAAAGAGAAGAGAAGAGAAAGAGAAAGAGAAAAGAAGAGAGAGAGAGGGAGGAGAGAAGGAGATGGGGAGAGAGAAGGATGCTGACACGTGGGGTCCCGACCTCATAGATTGAAAATACAGAGGATGGATGGATAGACCGTTGGAGCAGAAAACAAATTTGACTTGTTAAAAAAATAGAGAGCGACCAAATAGACATTTGAAAAGTCAAATTTAGAGAGACCGTTGGAGATGCTATAATTTGCCGAGGTGGACAGCGGATTGGACTTTGGAGCCAGCAGCCGCCCAGATTCTTTCGTGGGTTGAGGGGCCTAGTTTGGATGTTGGGTCCACAATCGCGCTTGCCTCGGCCTGCCTTCGCTTGGCCCATGGACTCCGCTCGCGACCGCCAACAAGCCGAGTCCACTTCACACGCACGCGCCCAAGGCCCACGTGACTGATGGCCCTTCTCTCTCTCGCCAATAGCATGCATGTCGCCGTTGTCCGACGCCCCTATCCGCGTGGCCCTCCCTACACATGCCTACACCAGCACCAACGGCGTGCCGACGTCGCGCCGCACTGACCTTTGCATCGGCCACCCACCAGGGCACCACCATTGTCGCTACCACCTTTCGCCAACACTAGCCAGCTGAATCAAGCTCAGGTTGGCTCCACCACTAGGGATGAAATCGGTTCGGAATCTTTCCGGATTCCGGACCAGTTTTTGGAAATGGAAAACGTAGGTCGGAATTTTTTCGAAATTTACCGGAAACGGAAACGGATTCGAAATTTTTTTCCTCGGAAACGGAAACGGTAAGGGCACTATCGGTCGGAAATCGGAATCGGTCGGAATATTTCCAGAATTTTTCTCGGAAAATTTTCGAACTTTTTCTACAGGCCTATATGACATAAATTCAAAATATCAACAAAAATGACCCAGACTACTCTAGCAAGTTAGCCTTAAGTCCTTAATAAAAAAACATATAAAATCACTTTACTTTGTATCAACTTGTATGATACATATTTTATTTTATAATATCATATGTAAACTTTTATAATAATCTGCGTGATTTGTATTTACTATAATAATTTATAAATTATAGCCTTTATTTGGTATTTAGACAATCATTAACAAGGTGACTTATGATAATGGTAAAAATATTGTGGTTAGTTGCTAATGTTTGAAATTGATCTACTGTTTTAGAAAAAAATTGAAACCTCGGTTTAAGAGTTTTTATAATACGATAAATATCTGTTACCGTATCCGCTCCGATTCGAATTCGAGCCGTTTTCGTATTCAGTAATATTCGATTCCGTTTTCGTATCCGAGGTTTCTGATTTCGGTTCCGAAAAAATATGGAAACGAAAAGGTAAAGGTGGCTTCCGACCGTTTCCGATCCGTTTTTATCGCTATCCACCACTCGCCATTGGCTGCGTTTGTTTCAGCCTCTCCAGCTGTACTAATCCTCATTTCCCATTAGCACGTATTTCATGCGAAATTTTTTAATATAGAAATTATTTTAAAAGATCAAATAAATCTATTTTTTAAATTTTAATGAGTAACACTTAACTAATTACATACTAACTATATTTATCGTTTTTCGTGCAGCTAATTGGTTGACGTAACTCTCACCTTTGAACGCAGCCATTGTCGCCACTCTTTTTATTCTCACCTCTTCCATCGGTGGCGGTGAGCCCCTAGCCTTCTCTTCTTTCTTGCGCCATGGCCACCACCACCTTCCGCTCCTCCCTAACCCATCCACGCCCTCTGCTGCTCCTATGGTCGCTAGCGGCAACCAAACGCCACCGGTTTAACCCGAACACCGTTGCCGTCGTTAGGTGATGATGTTTTTTTCCACTGTGCGAAACCATTTCTTTTTCTAAAGAAAACAATCAAGTTCTAGTATAAAATTGAGCTGGCACTAGCAGTAGTAAATTGACCCGCTCGTCTTAATTCTTCAAACCACATGTGTATTTCAAGGGATCCTGGTTCGCAATCTATGTAGTCTTAAAGCATGTGGTGGTAGTCTTAAAAAAATTGGACATATGGATCCAAGTGTACAGATAGAATCATGAAAACAAGATTCGGAGACAACACCATATAAACCTCATCACATATGTTAGGATTCAAATATCATTGTGACATAGTTCTCGCATCTGTTGTTGAATTCTAAAAGTGATACATTATCTAAAATTCCTTCCACATGGGGAAAGGAGCCCTTTATTAGTTGCTCCCTAATACATCAAAGGATAAAATCAAAACAAAACAAATACTACGATATCAAGGTGAAACAAATAAAAGACTGCATGGGCTCCAACGTAAATTTAGTTGACACCAAAGAACGGAAAATTTTAAGGGCTGGCGTCACCATAACCAGATCCACCGCCACCGCCGCTGCCACTCCCACCACTTTGGCCACTACCGGTACCACTGCCATTGCCACCTGCATATGCGTTTGCATATGGTGGGGACGGTGAAGGGGCACCACCGTCTGCCTCACCAGCTCCAGACCCACTGCCACTGCCAGTCCCGTAACCGCTGGATCCAGCAACGCCTCCAGCTTGTCCACCACCGGCGCCTCCACCACCACCTCCAGCGCTTGCACTCCCACCACCTGTGCTCATCTGGCCAGAGCTTGAACCAACGCCAGCTCCAGAGCCATATCCAGTACCATTGTACTGCGATCCACCGCCACCCCAGCCGCCTCCTCCAGCGGTGGCGTGGACTCCTTTTCCACTCTGGCTAACTCCATAACCATTCCCATTCCCCACACCGCCGCCATTCACAGAGCCCCCACCCTCGCCTCCTCCCGCACCTGATCCCTCGGCACTGGCGTATCTAGACACCCTTGCAGCATTGGCCAATCCAATGCTCATGAGGACAGCAAAGCTAAGAGCTACAAGCTTTGTTGCAGCCATTTTGAGCTTAGCTAAGTGTGCTTGGATGGGATGGAAGGCAAAGCAAGGGTTGCTTGGGTATTTATAGTGCTGGATGGAGGTTTTGCAAGCTTTTTTTTTTTTATCTTAGTGGCATGACAGCATGCCAAGATGGAAGTGACCAGAGTATGGCGAGTTGGTGAGATATGTAACTAGGTCTAGGCGTCTAGCTAGCTGTTGCTAGTTAAATTTATTTTTACTGTACACCGGATCCAATCTTGTTTGACTCTCACAAAACTTACTAATTAACTGAATGTGATTCTCATTTCGAATCTCTTAAGGTGGCAAGTTCTGCCTCTCTTTCCAATGCATGCTTGGCTACTAGGCAATTAATTCAAGTACGTACTTACATATGATTGAGGACCTCCATATGATTTTAGAAGCTGTATATAATTCGAGTAGTACAGCTTGCTAGTCTCGTAATTTGTGTCTCATCTCCATTAGCTAATGATATAATCCTTCATTTGATCTTTCAAAAAAAAAATCCTCGAACTCCAAACCGGGTATATATGCACATATGAACTCATTTAGTAGATAAGTTCTTATGTGTTAGCTAGGAACGAATCAATTGGTTAATTACTAGCTAAATCAAATTTGAAAAGAAAAACAATATATATATATATGTAACGTCAAAACTTGAGATCGAGATCTCGTAGGAGTATATGGCAAGCATCAATCTAACGCTCAAGAGAGACACCAGTTAATGTCACCATATATTACGAATAATAATTCATCGGGGGTACCACTTTAAATTAATCTCGATCTGTTGCTACATTTAACGATGAGCAGATCGATGCGTGGCCTGATTAATGGAGGATCATGTGTGTCCTGATCTGGAGATTCCACAAGAAAGATGAGTACCTTGATGCTGCTAGCTATATATTCGTATTTGACCATCCAATATTTCACCCGTTATGGGGTTAATTAATTACAGCTGAATGAACCGATTTCCAATAGGTTCCTTCCTGATCAGTCGATCCAATGCACAGTTAAAAATTAACTCATCGTCAGTACTGCCAGTTTACCATAGTAATTATATGACAGTGAGCTGCTTAGTCAATTAGATCGATCTGGTTCAGTACTAGCTCCATTATGGGTGTGAAAACTGAAATGGATTAATGTACAGCAGGCCAAGAGGTATATACGCAGGATTATTGCAGGCGACGACGTAGATGTCTGTACGTAACGTACATAGGTACACTGAATTACTGAGTTACTGACACACACACACACCGTACTACGTACAATGAAGAAAAAACTTGCCAGATACTTACTATGAAATTAGTATATTTAGCAGGTGAAGGTTAAAATTAATCTGACAAATCTAGCCATGAATAAACTGTATGTAGCAAAAAAAAAACCCTCCAACAAATGTTTATATATGAAAATATATATCATGAAATTAGAATGCTAGATCATGCCGACGAGGTATCCATAGCAACGAACGAATAGGTGCATCAGTGACTAGTTGACTAGTGATGATTTGAAGCAAGTTGATCCAGAGATTAATTCATGCTAACCTACGCGATCGACGACCTGCATGCCGACAGGCTAGGTTTACGCATCAACTTGCCTGCCTGGGTTTATTATTATTAATTATCTGCAAGTCAACGTGTGCAGGAGAGGCTAGATGCTTCTCCTAATCAAGTTATATCAGTCCTGAGGCCTACAAATACATATAATATACAAAATAAACAATTGATTCCAAGTGTGCATACAGTAAAAGGAATTGTCTAATGCCATACACTAGCTTAGGTTGTACTCCCGATGATTCGAAATAACTTATGTTTTATGTTTACAAGTAAAATTAAATTTTAAAGCTTAAATCTAGAGTTGAGTTTAGAGTTTTTTATTACAATTTATTTCAGTGTTTGTTTTTAGATATTTTATGCACAAATTATTTTTTTATCGTTAATAAGTCATTTTGCTTATGCTTATAATAAAAAAAAGACATGGATTATTAACTATTTAGTTTGTGTAGTGATAATAGCTAGTATTTATTATACAAGCTTGAACTTTCAAAGCACCTCACATTTAGTAGTACGTATTAGAGACGGCTAAAATGACTTATTTTTGGCGTGCAAGGGAGCAAGTGTTTTCAGTTTCACCTTGAACTAAAAAATCAGTTGTCCCTATATTTTCAGCCTTGGTTTTTAGATCACTAAGAATACATATATAAAAGTTATATTCATATTCATAAATTTGCTGCTTTTTAAATAGAAAAATTAAACAATCACCCCAGTAGTTTCTCTACCTTCATATTTTAAATAAGATAAAGAAAATGTAACCTATATTGTACACTGATTTGGATTGAACTATAATCATATTATTCTCTTAGTGTGTTGACCTAATTAGTTGACATCCACATCAGCAAAACGTTCTTGAGAGAAGCACCATTTATGGCGATAGGCCGTGGGTGAATGAATTTGTTCACTAGGTTTTAAATCAGGGTGCGTACAAATATGGTTTGTGTAAATTTCTAGTTTGTACAAAAGAAAACATGTATAATAGGGGTTTGAACAAGTGAAAATCACCAAAAAATTATATTAAAAGTATAGAACCACTCGGGAGGATGTCATTTGTCCAGTTTTGATAGTTAAGGGCAAAAACTAACATATATTTTTGCTCAGCACGGAAAATTAATTTTGAGAAGAGTTTGAGTGCCAAAGCCTATTTTTCACCCTAAATTTTCAGATCCAGTAAAATTTGTACATTTAACCTTATATCATGCACTAATACAGAACACCTCAACCATGATACCCCACAACCGTGACTTCCCATCAATGTCGGTTAACTAAAATCAGCAATGATGTGGGGTTATCAGTACCATTTTCTTATATCAATCGGCATTGTGCCAGATTTTTATTTTTGACCAACCGGCACGAAAAAACATATATCAATGCTAGTTTTATACAAGAACTTGCACAAAAAAGCTGGTCAAGCTGAGCCAAACCAATTGAGTAACGATGAAGCTTAATGTAATTGATCTTTTTTTTTCTTCTTCTTTCTCCCCTCCACAGGCAACAAGCATGTTGCCCTACTCTCAACGAGCGGTGTCATCCAACGTCCCCTCTCCCCGCCACTAGTGCCACATCATCAGCCAGCAATGCCAAGCATGCTAGATCTGGCGACCCTAGCCTCTCCACCAGTGGATCTAACTGAAGAGTGAGGAAGCAACTCTCTACCAATCTAGTATCGGTGTAACTTCTAGTGAAGCAAATGGCTGATCGTGTAGTGTCCAATATGGCCAAGAATTAAGAAGTAACTCACGATAGGGGTGGAGCTTCAATACATTAACCAATAATAGCCTCTTCTCCAACATTATCGAGGGCATTGGACCCGTTCCCCCACTCCAAAGGCAAGGTGACAAAGATCTACTTGACAACATATTCCTCCCCTACCTCGGCACGGTAACTACTGTAGACGAGGAATGAGAAGGGGTTCAGAGGGTTTGCGATGGATTGAGGGACCTCAGCACCCCCACTAGTGGATCCGGCAACCCTATACCAAGTATGTAGGAGATGGAGCAAAGTAGACAACTCAAGGGATACCAATGATGACCACGTTTAGGTGACAATGATGGTAGCCGAGCAAGTTCTATAGTTGTGGTGGAACATCCATCAAAGTGTCCTTGATCTATGATGTTAATTTGAATTTGTGAGTTGCTGATTTGTGATTTGTCATTCGTGAGCGTTCTTGATCTATGTGTTGGGGATGTTCTAACAATAAGTGTTATGATTTGTCAAGCTGACTCACGATGAAGCAGAACCTATACTCACCCACTCTTCAGAGAGGTCGGGCCACCCCAACCACTCTGTGAGTAAGGTACCTCACCCCTTAGGCATCGGCCATCCTCCAAGGGGTGTAGGGCCATCCCAGACACCCCTACGGCCGAGCTAGGCACTTTAACCCTTTGTTGGTCGATCCCTTTTACCACAGTGTCTCGGATGTGATTGCTACATAAGACTAATTAATGTGATGAGGGAGCTACTGTACACCGTAACTATTGACGGGACTAATGGGATTGGACAAGAGATTCTCTTAAGAGTACCAGAAGAACAAGAAAAATATAGCCATGTTTGAGAAAAGGAAGAGTCCTAGTTTGAGCTCCCACCTACATGTCTTCCACCACATATCATACAAATATAAGAGTATGGTATTTCACCTCTGCACCGCCTGAACCTATATAATCACCTTGTTCATGAAATTTCTTTCTTGCCATCCTTCTCCTCCACCACTACTACACCACACTGTCCATAACCCGCGGTTTTTCCGGTGCTCCCTAAACCAAACACGAAAAGGGGCCTCTCCCTAAACCAAACACGAAAAGGGGCCTCTCATGATCCCTTGCTTGAGGAGCTATCCTCTGACATGAGTCATTATAGATGTGACATGCACTTGTCATATCCACCTATAGATAAAAACTATCAGAAATTAATGGCATTATTATTTTTTAGAAAAAAATGATTGAATTTTTTTATATTTATGAATTTAACTATTTGGTGTCAACTTCATTAACAATTTGTTTGTTTAAGAAAACTAAACTGTAGAAACGGAAATGGTAGGAAAACTTATTGTTTTTATATTAGTTTTCAAAAACGGTATCATACGTCCTGTGTTTAACTCTAGAGTTGGCACAGATCAGTACTGCTCATATTTTTTTTTCCTGATTTAATCTTAACGTATCGTATATGTATATGTGATTGAGTGATCGATATACCTAAGCTTCATTAAATTGAGGTTAGTCTCCACGCGTGAGTGTCGTGGTGATTGTTTGGTTGTTCTGTGAATAATCAAACGATATATTTGTAAGCGAAAAATAATTTATAAATAAAACTTTTATATACATATTGTTAGCGATTTAAAAGCTAAAAGCTAAAACTGAAAATAAACTTCAATAAGAAGACCCAAAATCAACTTAAAATTAAAAACCAAAAATTTAAATATGACTTATAAGTATCAACATAAACGAAGCGACGGGGTCCGAGCAATGAAAAGGAGCACGGGTAGAGTAACCCAATATATATTGTGGGCCTGAGGCTCTGGAAACCGCTCTAGATTGCTAAATCCTCCTACATGGCCTCTGAGTTGGGTCGGATGCTGCCCAATGCAGCCAGTTTTGGGCTGCCTCGATTGAGCAATCTGAGTTATCAGTTTTACACACCTGAGCCGAGCCTGATTAAGATGGATTGCCGGCCCAGTTGTATAAATATTTTCTTGTAACTGACTGTCTTTCGTATATACCCTCGTTCTTCTCGACCAGAACATACAATTCCAATCAGGGTTCACCTTGTATACCGCGCGTTAACTGCCGTGGTGTAATTGGATGAATTTATCCAAATTAATTTTTTAAAAAAGATTAATTAATCAAAGTATTACACAAATTCTATTGCTATCTAGCCAGCAAAGTTTACTTCATACTGAGGCTCCATCGAAATTGAAAAACCAAAAAAAGAGAGAAAATATGGGTGAGGGATGATTTCTATGTTACAATCATTTTCGTAGAGATATCCACAGCTTTTCACGACTTTTACTACATTTTACAATTAGTTTTCCAATTTTTTCATTGATGTTTCGATACAACGTACGTGGTTACTGCACCTTACCGTGTGGTAACCGTGGCTCATCGTTTGTTACGCGAAGCTCAAAATTTTAAATTGAAATTTTGAAATGTGAGTTTATTGTTGTTACCACGCGAAAAATGCCTTAACTCCATCTAACCCACCCCCACTCCCTAAGGACTTATTCGGTTAATCCCTACCATGGTATCATGGTAGTAGGATTCAAGAGAATTTGAAAAAGATTTATTCCACATTTATTGTGATGTGAAAGTATTCCCGCTCAATCCTGTCCAATCCGTTTCTCTTCGAGAATAACCGAGCAGGGCCTACGCGAAACCTGGTTCCAATATCAAAATTGTCAGCAGCCCAACGGAATCGGTATGATGTTGTAAGTAAAGCAATATGCGTATTAATTAACAAATTACCTAATCACTTTTGTTTTCTCTCACAGTAGTACAGGAATAAGAACACCTGCACCCCTTCCCATTAACCTCAAGATCAATGTTGCAGAAGTACACAATAGGCATAGAGAGATGTATATATGGCAGAGCTATATATTGATTAGATATATTATTGAATACATCATTAATTCACAGGCATCTCACCATGCCCTCTATATAAGTTTTAGGAGGAGATAACGATTTATCCGTACTTCGATTCGTATTGGTCCCTATGAAAATATATTATCTCTTCAGATGATAAGATTCCATAACAGATCCCATCCCTAACATGTGTGAGAATTTTGTATTTGAAATATTATAAGACATTTAATTATTCGGGAAGGATATGTATTATTCACTGTGGCCGAGTCTGAGACTGAAACCCTCTATCATGGCATTTCACAATCCCAACAACATTTTGTTCTTGAGTTTAAACTTACCAAATTTCACCATAAACCGAATAACTGGAACCTTGCAGTTATAAAATTAATCATTTCCTAATTCATGTGTTGTATTTCATTGATTCTTAATGATCCAAGATATCAGCAAATTCATCAATGTATACATTGGATGAATTTCTATTCATTAATAACTTCTACAAATAATTTATAAAGCAACAAAGAATTCACACCAACGGCAACAAAAAAACCTAGCCGTTGACCACAATCTCCTCAATCTGTGAGAGAGATGCAAAGGCATAGAGGTAAAGAAGGGAAGATCATAGTACCTGCGGTGGTTGACCTAGTTCATACCTTTCTCACCGTATTGGAGACTTGGAGTAGACCATATACGACATATTTTGAGGAGGTTGTGGTAGGATGAACCACCAATCCCCTTATCACATGCCACTGCCACCCATCCAACACATAGCTCTGAAAACATATCTAGTTGATATGATGGCTAACATTCTTGTCAGTGGTGTCAGCCTTCTGTACTTGATACAAACAGATCTAGCGGATTCAACACTTCCGAGGCCAGATTTGGCAAATCTAATAGGCGATGCTGTTTCCAGTGGCTTGGCCTCCTGCCTCCACATGCAGCCTCTGAGCCATTGCTAGTGGCTTGGCCCCCGAGTTTCCATGAGAGAGATAGATACAAAGTGAGATAAAGAGAGGCGTATGGGTATCCCGCGAGGAATCGATTGGCAAGAGAGGGAATGGGAGAAGAGAAGAAAGGCTAGCCTCCTCGGTGACTTAGAAGAGAAGGCGTAAGTGAGAGAGAAGAGTACCGGTAGTTGATTGTTGATCTTTGAAAAACTGCTATTACCTATTAATTGATGCCATAAACCAACAATTAATGTTACCCTTCAAACTAGTGATGTACCATCAATGACACTCAATTCTTGTTCACTCAAGTCAAAACAATTGTGATGAGACAACAGGGGCTACTCTTTTGTCTAGTAGATGGAGGCCTTAAATTTATTACTTGATACCTTACATCCAAAGGGGTGATACATATAAGTTTATAGAAAACAAGCTACTAGGAGCGAAAAGCAACACCAAATAACATGGAACAATAGACCATACATATACTAGCCCCAAAGCAGATCTATATGCTGTTGAAAGTAAGTTTACGGATGCGCATCAGCATACCCAGATCCATTGCCTCCACCTGCACCTTTGCCACCGTTTTGGCCAACACCATTGCCACCGCCATTTCCACTAGCATCTGCGGTTGCACGAGCCGCACCCCACCATGTATATCCAGCAGCCTCACTGGAACCAGAGCCTGTACCGCCGCCAGATCCATATCCGCTAGATCCATAGTAACCCCCACCTTGTCCTCCACCGCCTCCACCACCTGAACCACCAGCGTCTGAAGATCCACCAAAACGATCACCGCCATTACGAGTAGAACCAGAGCTTGCTCCTGACCCCACTCCAAACCCCGAACCACCATATTGGCCACCACCGCCCCCTTCGCCTCCCCCTCCCGCACTTGCATGGGCACCATTACTACCATACCCGGTCCCACCTCCCGACCCAGATCCGGCACCATTCACAGATCCACCACCCCCTCCCCCTCCAGTCCCCATTCCACTAGAACTGGAAACTCTTACCACCCTTGCAGCATCGATTAATCCTATGCTCAACAGGACAATAAAGCTGAGTGCTGCTAGTTTACTACCAGCCATTGTGTGATTAGCTAAGATGAATTGATCATAAGCTGCAGGATTGCACGGGTATTTATAGTGCTTGGGGGCGTTCCGGTTGTCTGGGTTGGAGATTGTAATCATATCCATATATGCGAGATTAAGGGTAGACTTAGGAAAATAAAACTTAGCTAATAACGTATAGAGACGACCAAGCTTGTTGACTTGACTACATCACGGATCATACCATGCATCGATGCATATATATCCGAAGCAAGAGCACAATGCATCGTTATCATAAATATGGTAATGCTTTGTATTTCCTTGATACTTTTACCAGTTATCAATATTTAACCTCTAAGTGCAATCAAAACTTCTTCTTTCTCTAAATGACTCCGTTGATATTTCACTAAAATCATTCGTCTTATTAAAAAATTATCCAAATATATAAAATGTACATATAATTAAAATATATTTAATAATAAATTTAATCACAATAAAAAAATAATTACATAAGTTTCTTTGAATAATCCAAATTATAAAACATGTAGCACAAAATTACGGTGTCATCTTCTAAAATACGGAGAAGTATCCATTACCGTCGTGATAACACTGTCCGAAACATACGTAAGTTTATATGCATTAGCAGCTAGCCTAGCATGGTCCTTAATTTTAACGGTTAGATATCAACCATGTAATGCACATGCCATCTCCGTATTTGTAGCGATAAAAAAAGCTGAATACGAAAAATAAATTTTGGTGAAAAAAATCCCAAAATTTAAGATTCTTTTGCATCGCAAGCATATACACAAGCGAAAACACGGCAGTGATATTGATCGTCGTTGACATTTTCAGAAACCAGCGACCTCGAAGTTCGTGATTGACTTGCTTATCTAAAATGACGCCCTGCCTGCGACCTGGCTAAACAAGATTAGATCGAGAATGATGCAGGCGTATGAATACTGGTTACTCGTATTAATTAATTATTATAGCAGCATCAAGCAGACACTACTTGGGGTGTTACTCTCTGTCCTTGCATTGCAACTGGCTATTGGTAAATTTAATTAATTAGATTGGGGGCTACGAGGCGGCAAACTCCTTAATTTTACATCTGCAACTTGTTTGCTAGTTGATTTATTTTACTGATTACTGAAATAATACTGGTTAAAGTAATTAATTATTAAGCGATCGATTTATGCAGGCTACTGGACATAGGGCTGAAGTGGCCTAGAGCCTATACTCATCCAATAAACTAGACAACAATCCAATGTGTTGCGGTGGAACTATTAGATCTAAATTAAAATATATTCGATCGATCGTCTGTATATGTGCTGGTGCTATTCTAAATTAATTGTACTTCATTTCAGTTTTAGATCTAATTGACGTTTGCGTGATTTACATACATATCAAATGCTAGGTAAAAGGTAGCAAAAGAATAATAATCAGGAGTAGTGGATAGATGTAGCAATGTATCTTCGATTGAGCCAGATGGTTGGAAAGGAACACGGTTAACATTCATCACTCCAATGCTAATATACATAGCTCTATTATGAAAAATAAATAATCTAATTAAATTGTAGTTAGAGAATTGGTGCAATAATCATAGCTGTACAAAGAATTATTATGATAGAGATATACACACATTAATATATGCTATGTTTACACAGGAGTAGGAAGGTGAATGAATGACTAATTAATGAGTGAATTTGATGGATAACTAACTTCTTGATCCTACGGTTGTTACCTTTGTACTGGTGCGATCCAATGGTAAAAACGTTAATGAGGTGGCTTTGTGCTTCCTTGGGTACACTAATTTGACCAGCAAGCTGTTATATGGGCCCTGATTAAGGCCCATATGCTAGAAACTGAACTAACATTTAGGCCCATATGTGTCATGTATGAATTGGCTGGGATGTTCATCTAAACAAGGTTGATGGCCCACCACCACCACCATAATTACCACTAGCTCTAGTAGCTCCATGGGAGTATTTAATTCTCCCTTGCCAAATACACCTAGATCCCGAGAGCTTGACTCTAATCCTTCGTCATATCATATCATATTCCACCATATTGTGCACACCACCATTTCCTCCATCTCCTATATCATTTGGACGACTAAGGCACAGTTTCTTTCAGTTTAAAAATTATTATAATCTAGATTATTAAGTCAGATTATTATAAGCTAGATTATTGTAATCTGTAGTAGAATAAGTTGTGAGTTGTTTTTTTCCTAGATTATTAGAGCCTAGATTATTGAGTTTGTAAGTCTAAAAAAGGAAGTGGGGTGGCAGAGTGGGTAATTTTTCACCAAATAAGTTAGAAAAAGCTCACCTAAATGAGCTTATCAGATTATAATAAGCTGGGCTCCAGATTATAATAAGCTACTTTAATAAATTGTCTGTTTTTTAGCTTACTCCAAATAGTCTGAATTATAATTATCCCAAGCTAAAAAAAACAGGGCCTAATACATTTCCTCCAACACCACTCGTAGACCCTGAATCATCTCCTGTCATGAAGCCGCCACCCTCGCCTCCTGCCGACCTAGTTCCATTTGAACCAGAAAATTTTGTAGAAACTCTTATAACATTGGCTAACCTAATGCTTAATAGGATAATGAAGTGAAGATATATATATATATATATATATATATATATACCAGTCAATTCTAGCCATTATGAGCTGCAATAGTTAAAGGAACCATTTTTATCAACACCACCAATTGTATTACACATGTGGGCCAAATTTTGGGTTGCCTGTAACAAGTTTAGTTCAATGACAGATACACCGGCCACCTGCCAAAATTGATTTTTAAGAAGCGAACACTCAAGAGAATCGCCTGTGAATTTTTATAGGTGAATTGTTAATAAGACCAAATGTAAAAATAATCATATTTTCATATAAGGTAAAAGACGCCGACAAACAGAGCACGAGGGCATGACACAGCTAAGTCTAGGGACGAACAAGGATAAGATCTACCAAGCCATACCCTCCACTCTACTCTCCATGCACATCCCTTTCAGCTCATCTCATCCCTTTGATCTGATGCAGAGTCCTCATCCTCACTCCCTCTTGCGCTCTCTCACTGCCACATGGAGAGCCAACGACGACAGGATAAGGAGCCAAGGATTTGTGAATGATGGACCTAGGAGCCATAGACCCGATGCGCGGCGGGTGAGACGGCATACAGTTTTCACATGCGGTTGGCCTAACATGGACACACGTCTATTTCTGCAAGCAGCTGGCTTATCCTAGTTGTCTTTCGCTCCAATAAAGAGTCGAACCTAGCACCTTAAATGCTAATAAGGTATTTATAATCACTAAGCTAGATGCCCTTTCGCATATAGACTGACTTTAATTAGTCCATAGAACATATTCATGGATGTGGATCAGATGCCGTTCTCTGATTCGAGTTGGCGTTTGATGGCTTATTTAAACGTGTGTAGAAAACTCACGCATAAAATAAATTTGCGTTTAACTTATTTAAACGGAAATAGCTCTAGTAGTGAAAATAAAATCAACATAAGTAGGAGTAGATGACAGCATCATGTAGTCAAGCCGGAAGATTCTGCGTGACACATTAATTAGCAACCTGACGACTAATTAGCAGGGTCAACTTGGCCATTGCCGTACTGCGACGCGAAGAACGGAGAGGACTAAATTACTCAGCTTGGCCATAGCTGACTTGTTTCATTAATTAGCTCTGTTAGCCACAGCTATAGCTAGCTGTGCTCTGGCTTTTAATTACTCAACTTGGCCATAGCTGACTTGTCTAGTCAACAAGTGTGGAATCTATTAGATTTTCAAACAGTACTTGACCATTTGTCCCCCTTTAGATTAAAATTCTAGCAATTGCCCATTTTTTATTCCAATTGTTATTGCTTACACCCTTTGCTTGATGTTGCTCTAAGTTAGCCATCTTGCACTATTTTTCTCAGTTTTTTGTTCCCAATCACCCCTTGCCGGACTCCCAAGAACAGTAAACGAGAGAGTTGAACGAACAGAGCAGGGGATTCATAGAAAGCACACGGGGTTCTACTCATTTTTTTTGCGAATATGAAAAATTGTATATCAGGATTAAATTATATTTAATGATAAAATGAATAATAATAAATAATTACATATATAAACTTTTAAATAAGACAAAATGTCAAACGTAGATATGAAAGTTAACGGCGTAAAATAAATGCAATGCAGTATATATCAATAGCAGAGAGTTCAATACATGCTCTGCTGGGATGGCTGACGGTTGCGAACGTAGGAGATGAGAGGAATGTGGTTTAGGATTGGAGGAGGTGGAGAAGAGGGAGCTTAGCTAGCTATAACAAAAATTGAAGTGCATATAAGCAATAACATTTCATTGAGATAATTTCCAAGTTCTGCAATTTACAATTGCTCGGCATGTAATTTAGTTGTCACTGACAAGTGTAAGTTCTACTGTATACTAGTATTTTTTTTTCTTCTTTTCTACCGTAACTAAGTCTTCTATACGCAGCTTTATTGCCTGATACTATTTTCAACCATGGACGACATGATCTCTCCCCATTTGCATATCACAGTTAATTTAGTAATAGGAACTAGAGGGGGGGCATTTATTCAAATTTTTATTTGTAGCTCATGCATAAGCAGGTACATAGATCAGAAAAAGCTTCTATGGTTCCATATGATAGACTGGACAAAATCTTTTAGAGTGATGTAATTGTCTACGGAAATTCCTAAGGGTGCGTTTCAGCATACCCAGAACCACCACCGTTACTGACACCGCTTCCACCATTTTGAGTATTGGTGGTGCTACCGCCATTAGCAGTAGCATACGCAGTTGTAAAACCAGGGAAAAAGTCATGCAACATAGATGAACCCGAGCCTGTGCCGCTGCCCGACCCATAACCACTAGATGTTGGGTTGCCTCCTGCCTGTCCTTCGCCATCACCACCACCGGTACCACTAGCCTTAGAAGACCCTGTCGCATCGCGGGTACTAAACCCTGAGCCTGATCCAGACCCGCCACCAAATCCAGCTCCGCTGTATGGCGCACCTCCACCGCCTCCGCCCTTCGCTTCGGCGACCGCATGGGATCCGACGCCGGCGCCGTTCTCGCCGGAGCCGATCCCGCTTCCAGACCCCGAGCCATGGCCATTTACATATCCAGCACCCTCACCACCTCCTGCGCCGGTTGCACGAGAGTAAGAGAATCTAGCCACTCTTGTAGCATTGGCTAACCCAATGCATAATAGCATGATAATAAGGCCCAGAGATGCTAGCTTAGTGAAAGCCATTGTGAGCTAAAATGTGTAGCTATAGATGAGTTTGCAAGGACAGAGATGAGCTATCATATTTATAGTGCTAGAGGCGGCCATGGATTAGGCAATGACTGGCCCATCATCTGAGTGTCTCTGAGCATAGCACACGCTGGCAGATCGAGTGAGTGCATGGGGTAACCCTGGATTGAAGTTGATAATTAAACTAATGGAGAATCACTGGCGTTGCAAGCATAATTAAGGGAGAGAGCATCGATCACTGCTATTTATCATCTTTGGATCCTGTGTTTATGACTGAGGTACTTAATTAGAGCAGATAATAGTAAGGTATAAGCCAGCTATAAACATATTTTAAAAAGAGAAGAGAGAAGAGCAGTGAGCTACTAATTTATAGTCAGCTGCAGTATGGGGTCCAAGGCGCTGTGTGTATGATATGTGGAACCATATATTAATGCTTCGTAGGTAACTGTTATATAAATTATCTATTAGATTGACTATACATAAATTAGAGGTAATAATTGGCTATACTATTGACCTTGCTCTTAGCAGTTTTTTATTTTTGTATTTGCTTCTCTGTTCTCCGTTTTCTAGCAAGTGATCTATGTCGGCATGCACACTTATCTCTTGCCATAGAGCTCAGCATGCACAGGCACAGCTCATTGTATCTTGAGCTGATACTGTTGGCACTCTGGGAAGGTTCTATGTTATTAAAACATGATGGACGGCCCGGCCAAAATTTATGAAATGCTGCTCTGCTTCTCGGTTGGATCAACCGTCGATTCCCATTGCAGGCGTGGATCTACCTAGCTCAGAATTTTTTTTCTAAAAAATTTGATCGTTAAGGCTGTGTTCTTTTTGTCGACGAAAGATTATCTGACTGTTAATATCTATTTAATTGGTATAAATGATAAAATTAACTATATAAGGTTAAAAATCCACTTTAGAAATATAATATGATGAATTTCTGTATAGAATATTTTTTTAAAAAATATGCCATTTAACAGTTAAAAATTATGCGCGTAAAAGCTGGGGAATAATATGAGATATGGCGCACAAAAGAACACAACCTTAATGTTCCTTATGTGCTGCAATGTTAACGATCATAACTTAGAAGGGCACTATACTATCACCAGCAATTTATAAATAACTTATCCAATATATGATTTGATTATGTATATATATAAACTACTCTATTAGTTACAAGTAAGACTTTGCAACAAAATCGTACCTCATTATAATTTGGTGAAAAAATTTACATATCTCAACAATTGACATTCAATGTTTCGGCTGTGAGAAGTGAATATTTCAACTGAAATTCCAATATGTTGCACATTTAATCTTTATCACCCTCATTTTTTCGCTTTTGGTTATGCTTATAAACCAAATTTAAATGTTTAACCATAAATTTAGCGTTTAGTGTTGATATCGTTGTTTTATTATTGTAGTTTATTTTTTAGCGTTTGCTTTTTATCACTACGAAAACATATATATATGTTTTATTCATAAATTATTTTTTATTTGTTTGCCTTTTTCCCTTGAAAAACCAAACAACGACCCCTTAGCGTTGCAACAAAATGTTTAGTGTGAACATAGTGTTATTTGGATGTTTCAATAAATATTTTTTAATGTTTCACTAGTTTGTTTGTAAATGTTGTACAAGGTACTAGTTATCTCAATAAGTATTTTTAGATGTTTCACTAGGAAGCTTATATCTTAATATCATGTGTAGTTCTTTTCTTCAAATTTAAGGTGCAGAAACACATCTATACATGTTTCTTGCTCTGACTCAATAGAAGATACAAACTTCATATATAACTGTATCATTCATATGGAATTTAACGGTGTTTATGATTTTCTTAGATAAGAGCAGAAATAGGTACGAAGAAGATGTTTCTGCACCTTAGACATAAGTGGAGTAACTGCACCTAGCAGTAGATCTAATTTTTCTATACATAAAAATAATTTCAATTAAATCAAATATTTTTTTTATTTACTTATAATATAACAGAAAAAATAGTGCAAAGTGGATTTTGGACACTGTCATTATCTGAAACACAAAATGGAAATAGCAGAGTAACAGGGGAGATGGAGATGACATTGAAATTTGTGGTTGACTTCACTTAAGAAGCAAGTTAATTGGAAACCTTGAAGGCCTGTAATTAAGGAACAGGGTGGACCTGTGCACACAGATCTCGATAAAAACGTTCGGCACATCAGAACTCTCTCGATCGATACCCATGGTGAGATAAATCCTCCTCATTAAAAAAAATAGAAGATTAAACCAATTACTGTACTGTGTGGACCAGTTCTATTAATAATTACACTAAATTTGTACCAATAATGTAGAATCCATATGCCGTTTATTACTTAGAGTAGTATATATTATCTGTAAGGCAAACAAGAGGTAAATATTTGTAAGAAAATCAGGGACGAAAAAAGTATTCTCTCAGTTTTTCTATTAAGGCGGAGTTAGTTCAAAAACTGTCATTTGAAAATTAAAGAATGGAGAGAGTACCAGAAGTTTCTTAAGTTTTTGAGGGAACTAATAGAAATGGGTTATCAGAATGAGTTATTTTTGAAAAAGAAAAGAGTTAGTAAGTCTAAAACAATTTACTCCAGTTTGGAATCCGATGGAACTCTTCGTACTAGGAATATTTATCTTTCGATGATTATCATAACTGGAAGTATACGAACTAGTGAACAATATAATAATAATGGTAAAATAATCCAAGATGACTAGTAGATGGCACCATCATCAAACTAATCATGCCGACAGAATCTGCATTCAAATTTGAGCAACCTATGTCTGATTAATTTTAATACGGTCAGCTAGACAATTAATGTGACGACGCCAAGATCCGAGATGCTTATCAAATTGTTTGTGGTAGCTATATTGGTATAGTTAATTGTATTCAACGTTACGTTCTACTCATATCAAATTTAATTGTCCTGGTACCAACATTTTAAGCTAAAAGTTTTAATATATTAAAATATTATTATATGTATATAGGTGTACTAAATTTTACAATAAAAATGCATGTAACTTTCGGTATAACCTTAAGACTTGTGATGATTCGAAGAAGTGAGATGTACAGCATGCAGTTAATACTCTCCAAGCCGGATTACTCTGTTCTGTCACAATCTCTCAGCTGGTCTGGAACTTGATTAGTACAAATTAATGTTTGATTCAACTTTATTTCACCCAACTTAATTTGCTTGTGGCTCAGTCTGTATATGGTTCTTGAAGTGTCACTTTGCCTCCAAGTAATGAGCAATTATCGATGTAACGCTACTAACCATGGAGACCTACAGCTTCATTTTTACACTTATATTTATGCTTACAAGTTATTTGAATTTTTAATCTCAAATTTATAGTTGATTTTGATCCATGTTAGTTAATTTTTTAATATTTGCTTCTAGATCGATAATCACACGACACATTTATAAAAGTTTAAGTCGTAATCTATTTTTCAGTTATAGATATGTCGTTTTGTTTTTTCCTCGTAACAGCCAAAAGATGACCACCCTGAACATAAAAAAGGATAGATGCTCTTTTCTCGTGCAGTTAATGGAGATTTGTTGGTGGTGTTCTATCTACAGTTTTCTCAAGAAGTTAAAAACCGTCCGATTTTAGGCAAGTGATTGGACACGGAAAACATTGCTACTGAACGGTTTGGTTAAATAATGACAGCTCAAGAATTTTGTAACCAGCTTTGTGTTTACTAATATGATATCTAGTAATGAAGCTTATTAGTTGCCCTAAAAAATCTTAGTCCTTCCGTTTTGAATATAAGACTTTCTCTAGCATTACCTATATTCATATGGATGTTAATGAATCTAGACATATATATATATATATATATATATTATATATTCAGGAATAAATGAATTTAAGGAAGGCTAGAAAGTCTACAATATGAAATGGATATAGTACTAGATGGACAAATCTACGGAACAATATATATGTAGCTGGTTGTAATATGTAAATATTCACAATTAGTAAGCATTGGTACTGGTAGATCGAGAAAAAATATTAGATAGAAAAAATATTAAAAGATATGATATCTTCATCGACCTTCGTCCATACTGTTTTTAAATGCATCCGACCCTTTTTTCTCTTTAGTAATAATAAAAATTTTATTAGGAGGACTGATGGGGGCTCCAATGACGTGGATATGGTAGGGCGCTCTAGCCCACCCAACACGGGTGGCAGATCCAACCCTGCGTACTACGTAGCGTCCTGCCTAGTGATTGTGAACGTATTTTCAAAATATTGAAAATATATTGTCATGGAGGTATATATATGCACTTAGAACAAATCCACATACATCGCTTTCATGTGTTCAATCTCAGTATTTGCACCAAAGATATATCAATATTGAGGTAATTCATTCTGTTTTTACAGAAAATAAGAAACAGTTGCACACGGCCGTTCTCTTTTTTTTTCTCAACTAAAACACGAGTACTTGGCAAAGACAGTTACCTGTTACAAAAGATTACACGGTTTATGAAATAATAATATTCATATAGAGTGACCAAATGCCGGGTTATAAGAAACTTAAGTTGCTAGCCTCTGAACAAATTGCACCCAATAATCTTTGAGCCTAAAAGTGTAGCTATATTTATTTATTGATACTTCCTGATGCATAAAATAAGTTCAAACAATAGTACAAAATTTATGACATCAGCTTATGGCATCAGACTCATGACAACATCCATCGTATCAGTTATACAATGGAATTTTATGGATGCGCATTAGCATACCCAGATCCACCACCTCCACCGCTACCACTGCCACCATTTTGAGTGACACCATTGCCACCACCATTTCCATTGGCATTAGCATTTGCCTCACTTATCGGTCCAAAAATATGTGTGTTAGCCATACCAGAGCCCGAGCCAGCACCACCACCACCTCCTTGACCATAAGATCCATAAGAACCTCCGGCTTGTCCTTCACCACCCCCACCACCACTACCGCCACCACTGGTGTATCCACCGTAACCGGTAGATACGCTATCATAGTTACTCCCAGATCCTGAAGCGGATCCACCGCCCGCGCCATTTCCAGATCCACCATATTGGCTTGTGCTAGAACTATTACCTCCAGCTACGGCAGTTGCATAAGAACCTATAGGCTTCCCACTTTGACCAGACCCAACACCACTACCAAAACCAGATCCTCCACCACTTACATAACCACTGCCACCACCTCCTCCATCACCGGTACCACCAGCACTAGAAAGTCGAGAAACCCTCGCACCATTGGCTAATCCTATGGTCATTAGGGCAATGAAGCCCAGAGCTAACACTCTAGTACCTGCCATGTTATGAGTTTGAGGTCCATATGTGAATGATAGCATGGGTATTTATAGAGCATGAGGCTGATGTGGTCAGTTGTTTATCTCAGCTCCCAACACAACCTTGTAGTGTGTAGCGTTGGCATCTTACATCGGAAACGAAATGGAGGGATTAAAATATAACTAGAGTAGAAATTAATGAAGCCTGTTGACTTGTAAAATAATCTTACATGTAAACAATTATGGGTACTGATGGCCGTTTAGAAGTGCTGGTTAGCGATCTAGCGCTAAAAGGTTCTGCATGCAGGGTTTCGATCTGTGCATGATCCATAGTATGCAAGATCTACACAGGATTTGGCCTTGGCATTACTTATTATTTGAGGGGAAAATATGTTATACTCTATGGATGGATGGATGGAGTATTCTGTCTAACTAGATATGATACCTCGCGCTTTGCTGTAGGATATATGTATTAATGTATGTTAAATATGTTGAAATAATACATGAATATACTTAATGTTGGATACATGGACGAATACATGTTAAATAAGTTGAAATAAAAGATAAATATACATTCAAGTGTTATGAAAAATTATTATGAAAATAGTAAAGAGGAGGATGATTTGATATTGTTTTATATAAATCTTTAGAATCTAATAAATTATATATGATGTAGCATGATTACATAAACTTATATACCGTTACTGTAATATTTGTAGCTACGATCAATATAAATGACTATATTTTTAGTTGAATGGTACGGTGGGTATAACAACTTAGCAGGTACGTGAAACTTAGTAGAAAAACATGCAAAATCATCAATTATGCGAAACAACAAACTAAATATGATCAATTATGAAATTAACATCAATTGGTGCCGTAATTATCACATATCCGGCGGCACCCCCTACTCCACCTGTCCCATTTCCTTCAGCAGTAATGTATGTAGATACACCATATATTATCCTTCAGCAGTAATGTATGTAGATACACCATATATTATCGCTTCGGTATTTGTTTATAAGCCAAAATTTAAATTTTTAACCTTAAATTTAAAGTTAAATTTGAGGTTTTTTTTAGTCTTGGCTTTTAGATCATTAAAACTACGCATATAAAAGTTTTATTTATAAATTATTTTTTATTTATAAATATGTCGTCACCAATTACCCCCTAAGTTTGGTAGCATTTGGCTAATCCAACACTTGGGGGTGGCTTTGGATCCGGTGCTGCACCAGTGCACCCAAAACCGATAAGTTGAGTGCTTGCCATTGTGTACTTTTGAGTTGATTGTTTAGATCAAATGAATGCGAAGCGCAACATTGAGTAAGTATTTGCAATGCTTGAGATACATCTACTACCGTGAATTAAGGAAGCATACTTATTAGTTTATAAGCATTAGCAAAAGCCAAAAAGACGCCTTCTAGAAATCCAATTTATATACTTAATTAAATAAATCCTAAATGTCCTTGACCTATTTGAAACAGGTTATTCATGAGATTATTCCCATATATTATCTACTTGATTAAAGGAAAGAATTAAGATAAATTAAATGTTTTGAGAAATTAATTTACATGCCCCGTCAAAGTAGAGTAATTTACTCTGTATATCTGCCCTGACACACTACTACAGCAAATTTGATGGGTCATCCGTGACGGAACCTAGCAGCCCGTCATACCTACACTCATATGTGACGGGCCAAAATAAAGCCCGTTGTAGATGACTCTATTCGGTTTGGCCCGTCACCGATGACATATTATCTGTGTCGGACTAAAATTTACGTCTGACACGACTTATCCGTGAAAGGCCAAAATCAACGCCCATCACCGAAGATACTCATCCGTGAAGGGCCAAAATAGAGACCCGTCACCGATGAGTCATCCGTGACGGGCCATAGTTATGGCCCGTCAAAGATGAAATGAGTCATCCGTGAAGGGCCAAAATTAGTGCCCATCACGGATGAGTCATCTGTGACGGGCCATAACTATGGCCTGTCAAAGATAAGATGAAAAACTTCCCGTGAAAATTTTTCCTCCTCACCACTTCAAAATGTTTATCTTTCCTCCTCCTCTCTCCGTCCTCCCCTGATATTTTTCCCTTCTCCTCGCTCTTTCTCTTCCTCTCTCACTCTTTCTCTCCTCTCCCTCTCTTTCTCTTCCTCTCTCGGCACCGAGCTCGAGTGGGCGGCGTGTGCGTGGCGGCCGGCCCCGTCGCTCGGGCTACCCCCTCCGCGGTGGCGCCGACCCCAACGATGGGTGGCAACGACAACGAGTGGGCGACGACGACGACACGGGTGGTGGCAGCGGCATTGACCCCGACGACAACGACGAGTGGGCGGTGACGCGAGCCTCGTCCAGCCCGGATCCGTAGGCGGGAGTGGGCGGTGGGAGCGGGTGCGGCGCAGCAGATCCATCTCGGGCACAACAACAATGACCTTGGCGACGACAACGGTGGCGGGCGATGTAGTTTTAGCACACTACTAATTTACTTGGTTGTAGCTCTTATTTTAGTGCACTACCGATTTGAAAAATTTCTACATTCTGTAGTTTTTATTTTAGCGTTGAAATTAAAATAATGTATGGATATATATATATATATATATATATATATTGTTTCATTTATTTTTTGAGGGCATCGCTACCAACATCGTGAGGCCAGAAAATAAATCAAATTATTTTTTTTCGTGTATTTCACTGTCCGTGAAGGGCCATAATAAGTACCCGTCAAAGATGAGTCATCCGTGACGGGCTATGAGCATCTCGGTGACGGGGCTTTACTTTTGGCCCGTTATAGATGATACCCATCGGTGACGGACTTTGGCCCGTCAATGATAGGATTTTCTCATCAGTAACTACTCATCACTGACTAGACCATTGTCCGTTATAAATATGGGTTTAGGCCCGTCACAGATAACTGGTTGACAATAGAGTAGCTAAGACTATGGCTGGGTTCGATAGGAGAGAAATAAGGTAACTTATCTAGCGCGGAAAACGTAGTAATAGATAAGTACATGATTAATTAATTATTAATTATTAAAAAAATATGAAGTAGACTAATATGATTTTTAAAGCAACTTTCCTATAGAAATTTTTTGTAAAAAATACACAGTTTAACAGTTCGAAAAGTGTGCACGCAAAAAACGAGAGAGATAAGATATCTTATCCGGCTGCCGAACGGGGACTATATATGTTATAAGAATGCTATGTTTTTTAAAAAGAAAAACAACTTACTTTATAGATTAAATATTTTGAAAAAATTACGTACCCGTCAAGAAATATAAGTAATTTAGGCCATCTATCTGCCTTGACAATAGAGTAGCTTACATTAAATGTTCTAAGAAAGCTTTGTTTTTTTAAAAAAAGTATAGTTTTAGGATATGGAGTAAATAATCTACGACAATAGTAGTTCAGTGAAGTATCCGATAAAACAGGGGAGATATGAGTATATATAGTTCGGACGTGGCGCAATTGGAAGATCAGCCAACCGAACACCAGAGTCTTGCGTACATGACGAAATGGTGTCTTGTATTTCTAAAGGATAGGTCCAATATTTATAGCTATAAATAATATGTCACATTGTATTTTCTACTCGTACACATATTATAGCTGGAACGGACCATCACATATGTGATGCACAAAGACGTGCTCACCATACCTGGAAGAGCAAATTTGTTCAATACAGACACCCTCGTTTTTTCACTTCTACTTATGATTATAAGCAAAATTTATAATTTTCAATTTAAATATAAAGTTGATTTAAGGGTTTTTTACCGAAATTTATTTTACAACCTTGGTTTTTAGATCTCGCTATGATTAGGTATATAAATTTTTTTTGTTTAAAAATATGTTGTTTAGTTTTTTCAATGGAAAAGCCATGCAATCACTGAGAAAAGGGGATTTGAAAAAGTGAGATCACAAATTAAATGAGTTGTCAGACTGGTACTCGGCTCTATTTCTAGATAATATATGACAGTTGAACTTTTAGATACAAAGTTTAAGGATTCATCATATTCAAGTATTAATTTTTGCTATAACTTATTTTGTGATTAACAAATTAAGCATAACATTATTTCCAATTTTTCATTAATTTTTTTAACATAAGATAAAAGCTGAAACGTTATGTTCAGAAGTTAGAATCATGTATAGGTGCTACTGTACATCAATCATTCCAGGTGGGCACGTTTCCCTTATCGAGTTTTTTTACCGTTAAAAAATTATCTCGATGTATCTTTTTTTTTAGACCTAAGATGTAATGTATCTTAAGATACCAAAATTTTATACTAAAATTTTTTGTATCTTAATATATTTCTTAAAGATGGGAAAAAATTATATCCCTTACCTTTGAATGTATATTTTTATACTCTATGATCAATATTCGTATGTGTGGCTCTTTTTGTAAATGTTGCATCTTACAAACTTTTGCTTATGGTATCGTGGAAAGATGAGAATTGCCCATGCATATAACTGAGTGTCACAGTAATGTAAGTTTAGCCATGACCGGGGGTAGAACCAGAAATTTACCAAGCCCAGGGCTCAACAATGAGATATAAATCTTTTGAATAAATTTTAACTAAAATATAGTAATTTTCCAATGTATTTTTTTGCCAGGCGTGGAGCTTGAGCTCAAGCTACCCCACGCCTGGTACCGCCCCTGGCCATGGCACTGACAAAAGTCATTAGCAACGTATTTCTTAAGTACATTCGTATCAAAACAATAGAGCCCTTTATTTCAAAGAAGCATGGGAAGGAGTACAAAAGAAAGAAAAGAAAAAAATACGATCATATAAAAATAAAATATTACACATTAGGCTCTATCCCTGTATGTCTGAATTGGAAACGACGAGAATTATGGGTGGGCATTAGCATATCCAGAACCACTTCCTTGCCCACTGCCGCTCCCACCATAGGTACCGTTGCCTTGGCCATTACCATTTCCATTAGCACCAGCATTTGCATAACTTGGCCTCACGTTCTCTATGTTCGCTGTACTAGAGCCAGAGCCAGTCCCACTACCAGATCCAGAACCACTAGATGGCCAGTAACCCCCCGCATGCCCTCCACTGCCACCCCCACCACTACCTCCGGCATTAGAGTAACCCCCATAACCAGAATAATGCCCAGTAGCATACTGGCCAGAGCTTGATCCAGCACCAGATCCGCCACCCGCTCCATACCCACCAAACTGGCTACTAGCATCACCTCCACCACCGCCTCCAGCAGTAGCATGGGCACCGTTTGAGCCACCCTCGGCCGCCTCAGCAGCAGAGCCACCACCATTGACAACTCCATCACCGCCTCCTCCTCCTGCGAGTTAATTGCTATTTTGGCCACGAAACCGAGCGGCTTCGCTAAAATAGCCACTGAACCGTTGGCTTCGCTAAAATGGCCTTGTATCCACTGGTTTTGCGTTAGAATGGCCATTGCAACTATTTTTATTTCAAAAAATCAGACTCAACCAGTCAACACAAATGGTGACCAAATTACCCTGAGTGAATTAGCACTTCATTTACAATTTCTCACTCTCTCTCTCGCTGTGTGTCTCTCTCTCGTGCGAGCGTGCAGGCGACGAACAGTGGGAGGAGGCCATGGCCGGCGTCGACGGCGCGCCGCCAGCCACTTCCTTGCCAGCGAGCGGCCAATCCCCCCGACGCCCCGCGCCCGAGGCCGCCCCCCTTCGCTGTCGCGGCACACGTTGCCGGCGCCGCCCATCCCCGATCTGCGGCATGGGCGCGCACCTCCACCGCCGGCCGACGCCGCGATGATCCCCGATGCCGACCACCGCGAGCACCCGCGCCGGTTGACCCCGGCCCCTCCCAAGCTGCCACCTGGGCGAGCCCGACCGTCGGCCGGGCTGCTACCCGACGAGGCGCCGACGACCGACACCGCGCTACCGTCCTACGCCGCGGCGCCATGCCTCCCCGACGCTGACGCTGATCTGTGCCCGCTGCTACTTGCTGCTGGAAGAGAGGAAAGCAGCAGCAGCACCATTTTTCAGCAGCCGCAGCAGTTTTGGTAGTTTTGGGCAACAACAGCAATAGAAAAATTATTGTATCAGTAGAAATTGCGAAATTGTTGTATAAATTTAAGCCTTTGGTTAGTTTGTTGTATCAGTACCTCTTTTTCTCTATGAAATGCATGTATGATCCTTTGCAAAATAGCTGGATAAAATGCAGAACTGAGCAATGATTGTACCAAGTAATAGGCAGCAGCAAAGCAAAGTTCATTTCTTCAGCAGCAACAGCAGAAGCATTTTTCAGCAGTAGCAGCATCAGTTTTCAGCAGCAGCAGCTGGAAAAAATGCATGTATGAAGATCATTTTTTCTCTTACTTTCAACATCCATCTCGGGCATACAGAACGTCCATCTCAGGCATCAATCATAGGCATAATGCAATTTAGAACCATACACAGACCATCTAAATAGGCCATCCAAATATTTAAGAGATCTCAATATTTAGAAGCATACACATAGTCCGTTCACATTTACACATACACATAGTTCATTCATTCACTAGAAGCAAAGCGAAAAATAATGTCTAGTAGTCATTCCACATCGAGTTGAGTCTTCTTTTTTGGAGTAATTTTTTTCGCAGCCTTCTTTAGTGGAATTGGTCGTTGGGTAGGAGTTGAAGAGACATGGTTGAGCTGAGATGAGCTACCTCCTTCCTCATGTGTAGCAAGTGTTCTACATGTACATTTCATTTGGTGTAAAGTGAAATATTTAGTAATGACAAACATGTGGACCATAGTTAAATTTTTACCTTGTTAGCATAGAAGGACCCTCTTCTATTGAAACTTCATGTGGACCTCCACCTGTGTTGGCGTCTCATGTTGGTGTGCCTATATCAGCAGGGAACCAAGCTTTAGTGGTATTCTTCCTAGGTCTTCTCTTCCTGCAAAACAACATATAAGTAAGTAATTCACTAAAAGGCAATACAAATAATATGTAAAGTAGATTTGGAGCACAAGCCTTTTCTTTATTCCATTGTAGGGACATTTGTAGCTGCTTTGCCTATGTCCCAATCCTCCACATTTTTGGCACTTGAATGGACCCTTAATCCTTTTCTTTTCTTTCTCAGTCTCATTTCCCTTGTTGTTAGCTTTGTTCGTAGCACCACCACCCTCAAGAGCACCCTTTATCCTATTTTTCCTTTGTCGGCCAGCACTTCTTTTACCAAGTGGAGCACCTAGGTCATGAGATAGGTCAACCTTTGGCCATTGGGATTTATTTGGGAGTGGTTGGATCAATCTCTTGTAAGCATTTTTGAACCTTTCAACAGAGTAGTACTCATGGACAAAGTCTTCCATCTTCACATCTCTTAGTGGTTGTGCAGTTATCAAAGCCAAAGCATAGTGGCATGGCTTACCTGTGTGTTGCCACTCTTCGCAAGAGCACTCATGAAGATATGCTTTAACAACATGTCTTGCACTAGTGGTACTAATGTCAACAACTTGTGCGGCGTAATGATCACCATGCACAACACTCAAGTGACCAAGTCCCCTAGTTTGTGCATTTAAGACATGTAGGACAGCTGGTAGTATCTTGCCCTCAAGTCGTTGACCAATCTTTCGCCTCTTGTACCACAAAACCATGATCATTTCCCTCAACCAGTCTGCAAGCTCACAAACAGGCAAGTCCTTGATGTCTTTGATCCAGTTGTTGAACACCTCAGCTATATTATTGGTGACATAATCACATTTGATGGCTGGATTGAACCCCACTTCTCATCCACTTCAAACTATGATATGTATCCAAATAATGCTTAACATCTGGATTTTCTAGGACTTTAGACATGTGGTACTCATACACTTCTCTCCTGTAAGCCCTTCCTGCAGGATACATATGTTCTGCACCACTAAATTTTTTAACATAGTTATCCATGAGATGTCTAAAGCACTCTCTTTGTTCAGCCATGGGAAATGCATATTTAATGGCTAATTCTAGACCTTTGCAAGCATCAGTGCAAACTGCAAGTAGAGGAAGATCTCCTATGGCTTTATGCAGTTGTGTCATGAACCAAATCCAGTTATCTGATGTTTCAGAGTCAATGAAACCATATGCCACAGGATACATCCAATTATGACCATCAACACTACATGCAGCAGCCAAATGACCATTCCATCTACCATTAAGTGCAGTAGAGTCTATGCTGAGATATGGTCTACATCCCTCTAGAAAACCCTCGATGTAAGGACCAAGTGCACAAAAAAATCTACGAAAATGAGGTATACCGTCTTCAACCACCACGTCAATTTCAATGACACTATTTGGCATCTTCTTCATTACTTCAGCCCTCCAATTGTAAAGAAGGCCAAAGCTCTCTTCCCAACTACCATATAACTCTGCCATTGCTCTCTCCTTCCCTCTCCAAACTGTGTCATATCCAATAGTGCATTTAAAGTCATCCTGCAACTTTAATTGTAATTCCTTCACACCCATATGAGGAGTCATCTTGAGGATAGAAACGGCCTTCGATGTCACCCACTTGGCACTAGGAGTTGTTGTCTTTCTTCTCATACTAGATGTACATGTGTGTCCACCATTGTATGTAGAAACCTAAAAAAAAATATAACAATGAGACTAACATAGTTCTAACCGCAAAGATTTGATAAAGAAAAGGTTTAGAGAAAAATATTACAATGATGGTATCACCACCACGTCGCTCTGGCCATCCATGGACATGCCAGGTACAATCTTTAGCCCCCCGACAATATCTATCGTACCTGTCTGATTTAGTCCTTGCGACATGTAGCTCAAACTCCTCATTTATGGCATATGTCCTAACGGCAAGTCTAAACTCTGCCATAGAGAGAAACAATGCCCCTAGCTGCATTACCGGTTTATCTGGGTCATAGTCAATAGCCCTCTCATTTGGAATGTTATCATCGACAAGAATAGCAGCACCATCAAATTCAACATCAATATTAGGAAACCTATGAATAGTTCGCGTACCACAAGCTTACCTATCATTTTTTTCCCTCTCATCCTCGCCTCTCAAACCCAATAAAGCATAGAGTTGCTCATCACTAGCAACTTCTAATCTATCTTTATTATCTATTGATTCAATAATTTGTAAAGCGTCCCAATCAACAAAGTTTAATGGTGGCTGCACACCCACCTCACCGATTGAGACATGTGATTGCCCATCGAAAGGGACAACCGTCAAACTAACCTTGCAACAAGAAAACATACATCTTACTTCAACTTGGAAATAAAACAAAAGAAAAACACGCTATGAATAGGTCCATACTCTGCATCATCACCACTGGCTATGTTCTCCATGCCATCGTGCACATCTTTTTCATTTATGCAATCCAATGCACCTAGGATATCAAGCAATTTCAAAATTTCATGCTAAGTCACACCTAAATTGGTCATACATTCAAAAAGAATCACTCGCAATAAAGTCAAGTATGCATCGATATTTACCAAATTGTAAAGGAATCGAAGTGTTGATGCTGCCCAAAACTGCTGCTGAAAACTGCTGCGGCTGCTGAAAAATGGTGCTGCTGCTGCTTTCCTCTCTTCCAGCAACGGGCACAGATCAGCGTCAGCGTCGGGGAGGCATGGTGCCGCGGCGTCGGACGGCAGCGCGGCGTCGGTCGTCGGCGCCTCATCGGGTAGCAGCCCGACCGACGGTCGGGCTCGCCCAGGTGGCAGCTCGGGAGGGGCCGGGGTCAACCGGCACGGGCGCTTGCGGTGGTCGGCGTCAGGGGTCGTCGCGGCGTCGGCCGGCGGTAGAGGCGCGCGCCCATGCCGCAGATCGGGGATGGGCGGCGCCGGCAACGTGTGCCGCGACAGCGCGAGGGGGGGCCTCGGGCGCGGGGCGTCGGGGGGATTGGCCGCCGGCGCTAGGGAGGCCGCTCGCCGGCGAGGGAGTGGCCGGCGGCGCGCCCTCGGTGCCGGCCATGGCCTCCTCCGACTGTTCGTCGCCTGCACGCTCGCACGAGAGAGAGACACAGCGAGAGAGAGAGAGTGAGAAATGGTAAATGAAGTGCTAATTCACTCAGGGGTAATTTGGTCACCATTTGTGTTGACTGGTTGACTCTGATTTTTGTGAAATAAAAATAGTTGCAATGGCCATTCTAACGCAAAACCAGTGGATACGAGGCCATTTTAGCGAAGCCAACGATTCCGTGGCTATTTTAGCGAAGCCGCTCGGTTTCGTGGCCAAAATAGCAATTAACTCTCCTCCTGCGCCTTTTCCATCAGCACTAGAGTATCTAGTCACTCTTGTGGCATTGGCTAACCCCATACTCAAGAGAACAATGAACCCAAGAGCTACAAGTTTTGTCCCTGCCATGGTGAACTTGCTTTGCTAGCTAGATCGTTAACGTGAGATGATGAGTGCTAAGCAATGGATTGAGCACGTATTTATAGGGCATAAGTCCCATCAAGCTCACGGTGCTCCCAGTGAAGCACTCCTATATATTTGGAGCATGTATAATAGAGCTGAGTTAGCCAGCGAAATATATGTACACGTCAAAAATATCCTACGTGGATGGGCGGCGCACCAGGAGAGAGAAGGAAGCAGGTGACTCGTTTATCTCCCGGCTGAAGCGCTCTCCCCGAGCAGAAATCGCCAACATATCGTCCGCGGCCGGCGACGAGCGGGCGCTTCGGTGTTCCTCCACGATCTTGTGCTCCTCCCTCTATTTCCTTCCCAATCTCTCATCCAGTTCCCGGCAAACCGATTCTTGCGCGCCAAATCGATACATAAAATCCCAAATCCATGCCAAATCGCCCCCAATCTCCAGCCCCCAAACCCTAGGTCCCAAGCCACCGCCGGCACCTGTGCGAGATGTCTAGGAAGTCGAAGAGGACCTCTGCGCCGTCACCTCATGCGATTCCTCCACCATGTTCTCAGCCAGCGCCCTCCCCGGCCACCCCTTCGATCTTTAGATCTGGTGCCTGGTGTCCACCATATCCACCGCCACAGTTCACGGCATCGTCGTCCACGCCTAGTTGGTTTGCCGGATTACAGCAACCATGGATGGTGGGCTCATCGTCGGCTCAAGACTCCTGGCGAGCACCTACTGGAATTGGTGCTCCAAACACTAAGGACCCAGATGTACAAGCATGGTATAATATATTCTCCTCATATTTTTTTTCTGTTGATACTATGCGACTCATTTGCCTAAATTTTGCTAGATGGTAGTACTATGCGATTCATTTGCCTGTTGATACTAGGATTTGTTTTTTTTAGTTCATGTTAGTTAAGGTTGCAATCAGCTGCACTTTTTATTTGGCAGTTGTAACGCTGTGGCTGCATGTATATATGCACTACTAATCTAGAATATATCTTTGTTTATATTTGTGTAGCAGCTGCAGAATAATAAGTGCAGCCAAGTAGGTCCTAAATTTCTATAATATTATCTCTAGGACAGTTCTATACGAAGCTAATATGAGCAAGTTTCATATATATTAAGCTACTATTTTGTTTGTCCATTTCTGTCATGGAGATATAATTTTTGTGTATATAGGTTTTGAACAGGGAAGTTTTTGTTTGTCCCTTTACTGTCATGAGGATATAATTCTTGTGTATATATGTTTTGAACAGTGGAGTTTTTGTTTGTCCATTTACTGTCATGGGGATATAATTTTGTGTATATATGTTTTGAACAGGGGAGCAGACTCTCACCCGCCAGGTGGTTTCCTTGATTTTTTGAACAGAAACATACCAGTCCAACTACAAGGTGTTAGTGATTGAAGTTCATTTAAGTCGACCGATGTTGGCGATGACACCAATTTTGCTAATTGTGGTAGGACACGAATGTTATGGACAAAAGATGAGGATCGTAGATTGGTAAGTTACTCTCTTTTTTTAACAGGAAAGTTGCTCTTTTTTTTAATTCAATGATCTAGTCCATATGTTTGTTAATAGCAATGTAATAAGCCACCTCCTTTGGTTATATTTTAGGTCGGTGCATGGCTGAATAATTCAAATGATCCAATCCATTCAAACTACAAGAAGAATGACCAATATTGGAAAGAAGTTGTTGCTGCATACAATAGTGCTACCCCCAAAATCGAGCAAGGCAATTGAAACACATCAAGGATCGCTTTGGAAGAATTAAGAAAAGGGTCGTATGGTTTTGTGGTAGCTGGAAGGAGGCTAATGCTTTGTGGGCTAGTGGTGAATCTGATGTGGACCTAATGGCCAAGGCACTGAAATTGTATGAAGAAGAGCACAAGAATGACGGCCCATTCATGTTTAAGCACTGTTGGGATATTCTTCGCAAGGAACCAAAATGGGATGCGTATTTGGAACGCCTTGAAACTTTGGATCCAAAAAAGATGAAGTGTAATGCTGATGAGGATGTGGAGCATTCCTTCTCTCTAGATAACACTTCAAATGAACAACCAATGGGTGGCAAGAAAGCTAAAGAGCTGCTGAAACGAAAAAGAAAGGACCAAGCTTGTATAATAAATCTTGAAGATGAGCTTCAGATATTTGTAGAGGCTCAAAACAAAGCAAATGAAAGCCGCAAGGAGATGTTAGAGACACAGAAGCATGTGTCTAGTGAGAATCTTGAAGCTCGAAAGCTCGCTTACCTTGCTGCAGAAGAGACCAAGAAGTCGGCCATACTAGAAGCATACCGAGAGCTGATGAAGCAAGATACAACCGCTATGGCTGAAGATGTCAGATCTGAGCATGTCTTAGCATTGAGGTGTTTCAGGGAGAAATTATTTGTCAACAATAACTAAGGTATTACTCTGCTAAAATTGAGTTTTATTGTTTTATTTAACTGTTTCCTGCTGAAACTGAACTTTATGGAGTTAGTGCATTGTTTTCTGTACTTATTTAGTCAACAGTCCAACTTAACTACAATGTGTTGTAATCTGGTCAGATAATTACAAATTTCATTAAATTGCATTGTAATCTGGTGAGTTAGTCAGCAGTCCAACATAACTACAATGTCTTGTAATCTGATTAGATAACTAAGTATTTCATTAAATTGTTCTCAGCAGAGCACATCTATATAGTGATGCTTCCCACCTTCATTTTCTGCCAACCTTTCTTCTCCTCCATCTTCCTCACTCTCTATGGCAGATTCATCTTCCTACTCAGATGATTCCGATGATCTAGCACCATCCAAAATCATGAGAGAGTATGTAGTTGAGCAGAGCATCCTAGATTCATTTGCTAGCAGGCTTGCAAGGAAGATGAAGGCTAAATCCAGGTTTTGTTGGAGGTCAAGTGGTGGTATAAAAAACAACCTAGACCAATTAATGGAGTGCTTGTTTACTAAGACTAAATCAAAGAAGACAGATCGAGATGATGACATTAATAAATTACTGCTAATAGCGTTACCACTTGCGATGTGTCCACTATTTGATGGGTGCATTTTATATATTCTCATTTTGCCACATATAGCCATAGCATTTTATTTCCCTTGTCATATGTTCATAGAGCCACACCTCCCCGCCCGGCAGTATAATGGCCAAATGGGCGGGCTAGGCCGGCACGGCCCAGGCACGGTTGGGCTCGTGCCGAAGTCTGTCGGGCCGACATGGCCCGATCAACATATCAGGCCGTGCTGGGCCGGCCCACGGGCAGCACCAGTGGCCCAGGCACGACCCAATACAACTCCGGCTATACCGGGCTGGCCCGAAGGCACGATGGTCCATCGTGCTTCTTCAAAAAATAAGTTTGTATTTCACCCCCTTACTTCTTTGGGCTGTTAAAATAAGTCTATTTTCGCTCCCTCTTCTTTGGGTTGTATTATATATGGCTAGAATAAGTCTATTTTACGTACTTCTTTTTTTTGGATAGGCCTTATATGAATAAATTAAGACTATTTGAGGTCCCTAATATTTTTTTAATGAACCGGGCCATGCTGGGCCAGCCCAGGCCCAACACCGACCGGGCCGTGTCGTGCTTGGGCCGGGCCATCGGGCCTCGGGCCTTATGGCCAACTATACCTGGCCGCCACATCGGGCCAGCGCGCAGGTCTGTCGCCCCACCACCACCAGAGAGAGCTGGTCTGCGGGTGAGAGTCTGAGAGAGATGAGTGAGTGAGAGTGGGAGAGACAGTGTGGGAGACAAAGAAGTTAGGGTTTTGTTGGGCTTTAGCATTTTAGGCTTTCAATCTACTCTATTTTAAAGTCTAGTAGAACTCGTCGGGTCCCCATAGGTATAAACCCTTTCCTGCCCCTATCCCTGCCCCAGCCCCTAACTAAAACTAGAGCCAAATTACCCCCCGCCCATGCGGGGGAAATTGTCATTCCTATGTGTGTTACGCATATCTCTTGGCTTTTAGAAATGACCATTGTGCCTATCTTACTTTATGACATGCTACCTCTGTTCTAGAATTAGGGTATTTTTACAATTCAGATTTGCGTTACATAGAGTGCATTTGTGAAGACCCAGTTGTTGTATCAATCACTTAATATTTAAATTTGTATCCATTTTTTCCATATATACCTCTTATTTTGTATGACATCCTTATTTAATAAGAGGGCACTTAAGTTCTTTTTTAGCAACTAATTTACTTCGACGGTTCTAGAAAATACACATACATTTATATTGGAACGGATGGAATACCAGCGGTCCAGCGCTCAGTGAAAAGCATCTCATGCATGCATTCTTGACACTTACCTCAATGTACAGCTAGCAGCGACAATGTACGTAACACCGTCCAGCTCTTCCTCCATCGCACGTACCCCCTACCACAATGGCGTATCCCAACCAAACCAGTAGAAGCCACCGAGACCAAAGCGCGCCTCACCACGTTGATCAAAATCCCTAGTATGAGAGGCCGACTTCGACAGAGCGAAACGAAGGCCTGTCACTGAGAGGCTTGGGCCGGACTCTATGGATTTTAAGGTTTCAGTGTTTCACCTTATATATACCTCTTGTAAGCCACCGTGCGGCGTTGTAATCTCATCTTGAAATAGTGAAGATATTTTGCTGGCTGACGTCCGCGGCTTTTTCTCTCCTACTTTAAAAAGATTTTTCACGTTAAATCTCGTGTTTTCTGTGATTGATCTCCTGTGTTCATCCTGTCGTTATTCTAACCCACCACACGAGCACGATCGCCGGCCCGATTCCCGAACACGTACCACGCCGGCCTCTCGTGAGTCTTGACTGACTCCGATCCTCTCGCGGATCGTGAAACGCCGGCGCCTAGCGGAGCGCTGCAATTTTGATATTTTGGCCCTTTGAAAAACTTATTTTATAAATAGACCTGTGAAAAAAACTTATTGCATGAATAGACCTTTTTGACCGCGCCAACGTCATTGGCGCCGTCGTTGTATAGGACATTAGCGCCGTCCTCCTGCCACACGAACTCAACAAAATCATTTGGAGGACGGCGTGAATATCATTGGTACCGTCCTATACAACGACGGTGCCAATGTCGTGACGCGGTCAAAAAAGTCTATTTGTGCAATAAGTTTTTTCATATATCTATTTATAAAATAAGTTTTTCAAAAGGACCAAAATGTTAAAATTCCACTAGCGGAGTGGCTGACACAGCCTGACAGCGGAGGGTCGTTCGTCGGCGAACAGGGCCATGGGCCGACTGGCGAATGGCGGACGCGGGCCGGCCGGGACCCCGCCAGCAGCTACCCCGGCAGGCGGCCGCACCCGGCACGCCACCATGCCACTTGGACGCGGCCCACACCACCACGCCTGGCGCGTGGTCCGTAGTCCGGCAAGTCCGCTAGTCTGCTCCGGTAATCTTCTTAGTCGTATGAACTTTTTTAGTCAAAATTCTACTTAATTACTAATTTATATGTTTTAATATGCTTTATTAATATATTGTGGTACACTTCTAGTATACAGAAAAACTGTAGCATGGGCTCCGTTCGGACGGGATAGTTAATGAGGTTTTTGCCACACTCATCTTTTCTGCTACAACGCACTCGTCTCTCCTCCCATGCTTTCCGCCGCTCGCATCTCCCCGCGTTCACACCACACACCCGTGCACGCGAATCTTCTTCTCTTTGCTTTTTCCTTTCCCCCCGTACATGGCTACTGGACGGTGGTGGATTCACTGGAGGAGGAAGGAGGAGTCTGTATCCATCCGAAATTTACAGTAGATACCAAAATTTACAATGGTTGATACCATCGGTTATCATCCGGTATCATCTGATACTTGATACTAAGTGGTACCAACAAATATCAATATGGTATCATCTAGTGTAAAAATTATAATATGTGTGTACATGCTAGAATTAGGTGATCCCTTTTGGTATGATGTGATACCCCAAAGTACCTACTGATACCAAATTTTATACATCTAGTATCATATGATACCTAGTGATACTATGTGGTATCAACACTTGTTCCATACAGCATCATCCAGTGTAAAAATTATAACTTGTTGATACATGCTAGAATCGTGTGATACATTTTGGTATCATGTGATACCACTGAGTACCTAATGATACCAAATTTTATACTCGATGATACCATCCGTTATCATTTGGTATTATCTGATATCTTGTAATACTAAGTGGTATCATTAGTTAACATGTTGTTACATGTTGTTCCATATGGTCTGGCGGTGAAGTATCGCCGATGGAGAAGTATCAACAGTGATGATACGACGAGACCGAGCAGGGACCGTGCGTCGGCGTGGTATCAGCGATGGCGGCCGATTATACCAAGCAGGAACCGCGTGCCGTCCGTGAGGTAGGAGCAGCGGCGGTCAGGTGGCGAGGTAGACAACGGTGGCGCGCGGCGAGGTATCAACGGTGGCGCGGGGGAGTGCGGCGGCCCGATGGAGTGCGGCGAGAGGGGGAGTGCACCGGCACGGGGGAAGTAGGTAGACAACGGCGGCGCCGCGGCGAGGTATCGACGGCGGCACGGGGGAGTGCACCGGCACGGGGGAGTACGACAGAGAGGGGGAGTGCATCGGTGGAGTGCGACAGAGGGGGGAGTAGCGTGGAGATGCACGCGGCGCGGCAGCGGGAACGCACATGCTACAGAGGACACTCGTACATTAACTATACCGTCGGTACGAAATGTCATTACACTAGCGGTCCTCTTTAGTATATTCTATTATTAGCAATTGTATAGTCCAACAAAAAATAACTCGAAGTGCCAGTATCTCGTGGTACCAAATTATTTCTGATCGTTGGATCTAACAGCGCACATCCTACTCAGCTAGATCCAATGGTTAAGAAATGATTTGGTACCTCGAGGCACTTTTTGTTGGACCGGAGCAAATCTCTTCTATTATATATACTTACACAGTATATTAGCACCGTTAAATTTACTATGTTTAGACAAAAATTTAAGAGCGGGTCACCTATATGCTAAATAATAGATCCGCCGCTGCACTACGAAGTCCAGGCGTAGCTCGAAGCAATATATGGCATAGACCAAAAACCGTTTTGCTTCTAGGTGTTATTCTCTGAAAATAATTCTATAGCTCCTTGATGGATATGGTTGTTTCGGATGTATATTTCTATGAGAAATGTGGTCTTTCTCGATGTTATTTCCAACTTACGAACTTGATTTTGCCGACGGTATCTACGAAAGCTTTTGGATTCTTATGGGCGATTGACAAATGTCCATGCGTATATGGATTAACTGTGTCACAGTAATGCAATTTTAGACATGACACCGACCTACAAAGCTACAACTCATCAGCAAACATACGGTTTTAGTACATTTATATCAAAACAATAGAGCCTTTTATTTCTTACTAGACAGAATAGAGTACGCATAAATATCACACGTCAGGCTCTATTCATGTATGTTTTGATCGCAGATCGACGACTAAAATCACGGATTAGCATCACCATATCCCGAACCATTGCCTTTGCCACTACCGCTCCCACCATAGGTACCATTGCCTTGGCCATTAGCATTTCCATTAGCACCAGCATTCGCATAACTTGGTCCGCCATAGTATGTATTGGCTGAACTAGAGCCAGAGCCAGTACCATTACCGGATCCTGATCCAGTAGATGGCCAATATCCTCCAGCTTGTCCTCCACCACTGCCTGCACCCTTACCTCCAGCGCTAGAGTAACCACCATAACCAGAGTAATACCCGGTAGCATACTGACTAGAGCTTGAACCTGCACCAGATCCGCCACCCGCCCCGTATCCACCATATTGGCTGGTGCCAGCACCTCCACCGCCGCCTCCCGCGGTAGCATTGGCACCATTCGAGCCACTCTGTGCGGCCCCGACACTAGCCCCAGCACCAGAGCCACTGCCATTGACAGCTCCACCGCCCCACCCTTCTCCCGTACCTGTTCCATCAGCACTAGAGTATCTAGTTACTCTCGCAGCATTAGCTAGCCCCATGCTCAAGAGAACGAAGAACCCAAGAGCTGCAAGTTTTGTTCCTGCCATTGTGAACTTACTTTGCTAGATCTGGTTAACCGTGAGATGAGTGGTAAGCAATGGATTGTGCACGTATTTATAGGGCATAAAAGCCATCTAGCGCACACTTGTGCCTAGCTAGTGATGTACCACTGTGTTCAGCTTCTGTAGGAGATCAAGTGGTGGTATACCTGTGTAAAACAACAACCTAGACCAATTAATGCAGTGCTTGTTGACCAAGACTAAATCAAACAAGCCTGATCGAGATGACGCGATTAATTAATTACTTCGTATAGCGTTACCACTTGCGATGTGTCCATGGTCCTTATGTTTCATTTATCAAGTTTAGATGCTCTCCTAGTCACATATATGATATATCTTCTTTCTCATGTTTGGATTAATTAGTTATCACAGTACTGGTGCCCAAACAAGTTGGTACATAAAATAATTATGCCATGATTTACATCAAAGTGATGGATGCACTACTACAGAGACACATCCATATGTGCTGGTTCGTAACACTTATAGGTGTCGGATATGGACCCAACACAGACCAATGAGGTTATTAGTTTTCAAATATAGAAACATTGTCATCAACATTTACCATGAATCGATACTTATGAACGAATCATTTGTGTCGGTTCATAGCTAGAACCAGTACAGATACTTGTCATTGGTGCCAGTTCTTGAGGATGCAGTACATGCCAATGCTCGGTGAATGGGAGAGAGAACCTGTCAGTGCGGGTTCTAAAATAACCGACACTGATGTCTCGGTCAAAATGATTTGTTCCTTTTGTTAGTGGTGGGAGGATCTCTCTCTACAAAACTTCTATCGTTGAATGCATTACCTCTGGGCTCATTACAACTACAGATAAATTGAGATAGATTATGATGCATGCATGATTATGGTTGTGTTTAGTAGACCTCTTCTAGTAATTGTAGCAACTTGAAGAATATTAGCCTTATCTTTTCGCTTCTACTTATGTTTATAAGCCAAAAATTTAACTTTCAAATTTGATTTTGGGTATTTTTTTTCGTAGTTCATTTTGCAGCCTTTGTTTTTAGATTGATATGTATATAAAAAGTTTTTTATAAATTATTTTGAGTAAAATATACAGACAGTCCTTAAACTTGAGAGCAAGTGTCAGTTAGGTTCAGGAACTTGAAAACCACATATCTAGGTCAATAATCTTGGTTTAATGATTCGTAGCGGGTCCAAACCTCATTTGACCTAGGCTGGCTCCCAACGTGGCAATCCACGTAGGCAAAACAGCCTAGGGTCAAATGAGGTTTGGACCCGCTACGAATCATTAAACCAAGATTATGGACCTAGATATGCAGTTCTCAAGTTCATGCACCTAAGTTACACTCGCTCTCAAGTTTTAAGGACCACCCATGTATTTTACTCAATTATTTTTTATTTGTAAATATGTCGTTTGGCTTCTTACTAGTAATGTAGCTCGCTCGGAAGGTTTAGATTCTTGCCTCTAATTTAATTGTTTTGTACTACTGGAATCCGAAAATAAGCTTATGTGGCCTCATTTAAGATAGCTAATTAAAATTCAGACCAGTAAGCTTATGTTGTCTTATTGTTGTGATAGTTGTTTCAAGACATAAACGAATAAAACAACTCCTACAAAGTTGAAGAGTTATTTCAGAAAAGTATGAAAAGTGTTCCAACAAAATTTTTATATAAATTTGTTGATGAAACACGCCATATTAAAATCAACGTAAAGAATGAAAAAAAAAACCACAATGCATAATCATATATAAACAGGTGCTATAAGTAGAAGAGGTTTTCGCTTCTCTATAAGAGTTAGAAATGAATAAAGAAGATTTCTTTTATCATCGTCTTACATTAAATTGTCCTGTTATAAAATAATTATTATATTTCATGTTATAAGATGTTATGTTTTTATCTAGATTTAGTTTTATATAGATTCTAATAAATATAAATATATATATATATAACATATCTATTGATATACAATTTAGTCTTAACTAGATTCATAAATTAATAAATTTATACGACTTGTATATATGTATAGATGAATTAGCATCCATAAAAATAGAAATAACATCAGAAAATCTTACATCATGAAATGAATGTAGTATTGTAATATAAACTATATGAGTATCAGTTTAGGTATATACGGAGTATAAGAGTGTATTAATTCTTTCTAGACGTAGAGGCTGAGAATATAATCGTCTATATATCTCGTAACAGCAATATAATATTTCTGTGTAGTAAATGGTGAACCAGGATAAATTAACTCCTAGTGGCATGTTCAGAGATCGAAACACTCACATCCTCTGATGAGCAGAAGATTTTTCTGCGGCCCATATGCATGGCAGTTGACATTTGCGGAGGACGACCTCGAAGTTTTCGCAGCTGACTTTTGACCTGTCTGTATGAGCTAAGCAAGTTGGCAATCGGATCGAGTATCCGATCCGACCACGCAGCTGCATGCATAGTTTAGAACACGATACACGCGGAGACAGAATTAATTAGTTAATTACTTGGAGGTGGTCGATCTGGATCAGCTGACCAGCTAGCGTCGCGACCGAGGGAAGTACGTAGCAGAGCTTGGCCGCCGCCAAGCTCGATCGATCTGGTCGCTCGCCGAGTCGCCGGCATCTTCGGCAACGTCAAGCGCGCGCCGGCGCTGCGTGGAGCGCCACCTCCCCATCTGGTCCGGTGGCCGGCGAGAGGCGCCGCGCGCATCTTCGTCAGCCTCGAGCTCGTCAACACGGATTTATGCGGCGGCAATCCAAGAAGCCTCCGTCGCCGGATCTCGATCTTCTACAATTATGCTAATATTGTCAGTGACATAATAACAAACGATATCAATCATCCGCTGCCTACCTTCGCCGGTATCCTCGGTACAGCTGTTTACCACCATTGCCGGAGTTTCATGGTGGTGGCGATGTGACGGCGGTAGGACCAATTTCTTTGTTGTTTTCACCGCTAATATCGACGAAAATGATTATGCGGACTTCATTGTTAGTGTAAGAGGAATAGTTATGACATGCAGGGCGCCATATCATTTTGAAATAATGTCATTAATATTAATACCTTCTCTCCGGTATAAAACACAGTGACGATGAAATTTTAAATGTTAGGACTTTCTTGGCGGGGTCTTATGGATTAGATTTAATGGTAATAACGATTACATGTTCTGTACAAATAACTGATCTACAACTCAACTATATTATGCAGTGTTCCTCTTTTGTTTTACAGTGTTCCTCTTTTGTTTTAGTTGGATGTCAGTTGCTCGTGATTGTTATTCTCGTAGATATGTTTTACCTGTTTGAGGAACATTAGGACACAAAATTTCTTTGTTTGCATCAAACTGAATGAATTTGATTATCTAGATAACTAGATGGATATCTCGCGTGTTGCTGCGGGAGAACTGTGTGATAATATAGTATATATGAGTTCAAAAGGATTTTTCTTACCTAATATACGTTTTTTCATGTGTTTATATATTTTTGTGTCTTTATCAATTATCCATATGTTATAAATAATTGGGTTGTATGGTGTGCCTTTTGGGTAAGAGATGTAATTTACACCCTTGATATATCATCGTAATGCTAAAAATAATTAAGGTCACATGGCTTTATGAGAGAAAAGAAAATTAGCATTAACTATATTTAGTGGGCATTAACTTGATAGAAAGAAAGGATGCGGTTCTGTATTCCCACGTATTTAGAAAACTTAGTAACATCATAAAATTGTCGAATTACCCTCAAAACAAAACAATTATATCCATCTGTGACTTTTATAAATACATGTAAGAGTTTATCCTCAAAATAAAATATATGTTTTTTAAACCATTTCAGTAAGATACATGACACTACAGATTTCGAATGTTGCATGGACCAGAGTGCGATTATCGTACATAGATGCCCTATCTATACTCGTTTTAAATATAAGTTAACTTAGCCAGAGGGGCGGATGCGGCCTAATTTAATCGAGTCCCAAGAAAAAGATGAATATAGCATATATTGCCTCTGTTTCATGTTATGGCCTCCTCCAATGGGTATCTATAAGCTATCTATAAGCGATACTATATAATTTTTTTAATAGAAGAGAGATAAAAGCTATAGTCTCTTGCACATATTCTAATGTCAAGTGAGAATGAATTATGGGGTCATTATACTATAAGTTATTTGCTAAGAGCTAGACCATGGAACAAGTTGTCTTTTAGAATGCTTAGAGATAGTATGTTATGTCTATTATTGGAGGTGGCCTAATATTTTCAAGCATTGAGACTCATGGATGTGCTAATGAATGTGGGCACGTATATACAAAACATATAATTATAAAATTCAAATAACGGAATCCAAGCTGAGAAATTACTAAATTATATGCCAGAAGGAATCTCAGAGTTTTCTCAAAACAATGTATGGTCGACAGACGAACAATTAATGCTAACATTAGTTAATTCACTTGCTTAATTCTTCCTGATTACATTAGCCTTGTGCAACCATACCACCGCTAGGGGAAGGAGTATATACTATACAATTAACACGTACTCAACCTATACTGCTACTTGGTGACACTATACTGTCCGTGACCTCTGATAAAGTATGCATGTCTCGTTTAGAACATTATGGCGATAATTGACCATCACATGTTTTTATATTGATCGTCAACGGTAGCAGAGTACTAATACAGATATAGATTTTGATCTAATTTCATTTACCTTTTTGGAAACATGATAGAAACAAATGTGCTCATAATACGAAAATTATTTAAAAAAAGGTTTTCACAGGTGGGTGACATTTGAAAATCAAGTTGGGCAAATGGTTGTACAATCACATGTAAAAAAAAGTAAAATGACATGTAGCTTAGTGATTGTATTGATTTAAGTAGCATCTAAGGTCCTGAGTTCAAATCAATTGGTTATTTTCCTACTGGGTTGGATGTGCTAAGTTCCCGAACTAAAAAAATATATCTCTATAAATCCGGTTGGATATCGAGACCGGGTAAAATTACCCTAATCAAAAAACATATAAAAAAGATATTTTCACATGTAGAGGCCGAGCCATTGCCATTGGTCAGCAGCTATGGTCTATGGGAGGTTGTAGTACCTGGCTCTCTTCGGGAGATAGCAGCCATGCAGCTAATCACGTTGTGAGCCTTTTCGGCCCATGCATGGGTCCAAGGTCCAACTAGCCCAGCCCATTAAAGCCCTACGTCATGCTATTGGCAAAGGCCATCGGATGGGAAAATCAGTTTCGTTGACGTCTACTTGAGACACAGCTGTTTGAAGTGTTGTTGTATACATAAATGGGACACGCTCGGCTTAATTAATTTACTCGGTTGTCCTCCCTCCCTTTTACACGTAAGACTTCGTAGCCTTACCTAAATTTATCTAAATTTATATGAATACTAATTAATCTAGACATATATATAAATTAATTATATACAATATTTATCAATAGTTGAATTTAATCAAGATTAGAAAGTCTTCCGATATGAAACGGAGATACTACTGTACATATCACACTTAAGTCAGCCCTAGACAAAGTACCAACCAAATCATGATTCAACAACGGGAGAGAACAACTACATAATCTTTTTGCTGCTAATACTAATAGATCATGCAATTCCAACTAGTTGGAAGGTGTGCAACATATATAATTCCCTTTCTATTTAGATTTCTGTCCTCACACTAATTAATACCGCATCACAGGCAGATCTGCCAGTCAGGCTGGGTGGGCTAGAGACCCTATCGAATCGTGTCATTGGAGCATCTCTTAGTTCTACCAATAAAATTTTTGCCTTTTTGCCATTACTGAAAGGAAGGAATGGCTAAAGACGTCAGGAAGCAGTTTGAACAAAGGTTGAAGAAGACATTAATCCTTCCTAATCTTTTTTTTATACCACTGTACGGCATAACCAGGTTATTATTACGATTTTCTCGTGGGCCATCTTTGTAAAACAATTATTGTGGGGACTAATATATATATATATATATATATATATATATATATATATATATATATATATCATTTTCTCTCATCATCGTCGTCGTCGTCGTTATTATTATTATTATTATTATTATTATTATTATTATTATTATTATTATTATTATTATTATTATTACTGCTGCTGCTCCTTATTATGCCTCCTTAGTTACATTACATTGTCGCTCACATATATAAAGGCGGTACACATCAAGAAGAATTTGTATAGAGATTAAGTAACATTCCATCGGGAACAATAAACATGTGCGTACATTGCATGAGCAGTAGGCCGCAGTAGCCTAATTAGTACAACAATGGAGTCCTTTATTTTTTTTTCCTACCTAGTGAAAAAAAAAGTAAATATAAACGATGATGGATTACTAAAAAGTTGCCATAACATTACGCGATGGACTCCGTCGTTGGCTTAACTGATGCACAAGAAAACTAAGGAGAGGCATCACCATACCCAGATCCACCTCCTCCGCCACCACCACTCCCACCATCCTGGCCACTCCCATTGCCTCCGCCAGTGCCACTAGCACTTGCACCTGTGTTAGAGCTCCACCCGTTATTGTTAGAGTTGCTAGAACTATAACCGGTGCCACTACCAGATCCACTACCAATCGAGTTGTAAGAGCCTCCTGCTTGTCCACCCCCACTACCACCACCAGCACCGCTTGCACTAGAATTGCCACCATAACCAGAATCGTCCCCATTACCATATTGGCTAGACCCTGAACCTGAACCATCCCCAGCACCAGATTCATATCCACCATATTGGCTAGCACCATCACCGCCGCCACTGCCTGCCGCTATTGCATGAGCACCGTTATTGTCACTTTGACCAAACCCATAACCACTACCAGACCCTGAGCCACCACCATTTACATAACCAACACACCCTCCCTCTCCATTGCCATACCCATCAGCGCTCGAGTATCCAACCACTCTTGCAGCATTGGCTAAGCTCATGCTCAGGAGAACAATGAAGCCAAGCGCAACTAGCTTAGTGCCAGCCATTGTGTACTTCTTACTGGCTAATATCTAGATGTGGTGTATGCTATGAAGATGGTGACATGCATATTTATAGTGCTTGAGCCTTGAGGTGATGCATGCAGTTGTTTTATTTTTCCAGTAGCACTTTGTAGTTCGAGGCATGCAACTGGGGGCTTAAAGAACATATATAGCTTGACATGGAGCCTATTGACTTCCTGTATCATGACAGTAATAAACAATATATAATATAAAATTATAGTTTTAAAACAACAATAAACACTCGTGTTTTTCTTTCATCCTAGAGATGAGATTTGCTTCCCATGTATAATTATTTCCGTGCATATCTACAGTCATTGACATCAATAATTAAATCTAACTCCACATATATACTGCACAAACGAGCGAACACATTTGATGCCTCTTTTTAAATACTTTGTGCAACCAACCTTTAATTTGCATTCTGGGACTTCGTCAGGTAATACCGCTGAAGTGCAGTTGAATGGCATTGAATGGTTATTGGTACAACTCTGCAGCACTCTAAAATCACCCTAATTTATAAAATCGTTGTTGAAGATGAATGTCTGGAAATTTGAGAAAGTTCATTGGAGCCTGCAACAATTAATTGGAAAGATTGAGCTTCAACTTGGCTTGTTGTTTTTTCCAGTAAATTAATTTGTCATGCCTCCAAATGTTTACTAGATTTTTCAGAGCATTCTAATTAATTTCAAAGCAACGGAAACCTCTAAAAGAGTCCCTAACAATAAAATATTAAAAATAAATTTTCCACCCACCTCTTGGGCCATTTCAGCCAAACGGAGTCCCTTTTCCCTGCTTCCTTTCTCTCCCTCCCTTTGGACCTTCCTCCGCCAGCCCACGGCAGCACCGTCCGCATCCGCACGTACTACTCCGTCCTATAAAAAAAGAATTTCTAGAGCGGTTGACTATCATCTTATTTAAAGATTTTATTAAAAAATTAAAAAAAATTAGTCAGACGTAAAGTACTATTCATATTTTATCACATAGTAACAACAAAATATTAATCATAAAAAAATTTCAAATAAGACGAAGAGTCAAAAATTAAAAAACACAGGAATTTGTTTATTTTGGGACAGAGGTGGTAGGCAGGGCAGGGTTTCTTTTTGACTCAAACCAATGGCTTGATATGCTCATTGAACCGGCTATCTTTTTTAAAAAATTTAATTCGAGATCGTACATCAGTGTCGGCTCTACATCCAACAGTGACGATGAGCTCGATTATTAGGACATCGACGATTATTGCTATAGCATTAATGACTAAAGTGGTCTCAGCTATATAGACTGCCTATAAGAATAAATGCTCACATATTCTTTTTTTTTAGAACTCACTTTGCTCTCTACTCTATACATAAGCATTGTTGTAGAGTTTGTTATAACTAATGTTATCTATGAAGGGTCCCATCTATATAACCTACGTCGTCTTCATACGTTGCTTATGCGTACGTAACTTATTGTGCTAGTTGAACTATCGGCACTGACGGGTCTTCCCAACCTCTACTTCCATGGCTGTGTTCGGCGGTGAGGAAAAGAAGATTTATCTGGCGTGAAAAATATAGTGATAAATTAATACATGATTAATTAATTAATTATTAATTATAAAAAATATAAAATAAATTAATTTGATTTTTTAAAGCAAATTTTCTATAGATTTTTTAAAAAATATACACCGTTTATCAATTTGGAAAGTATGCCTATGAAAAACGAGGCAAACTAGATAAGTTATCTAGCGCAACGTACAGGGCCTATGAGGTTTATATATATACAGACTATGGTGTAGTAGTGATCATTAATGAAGACAGTAGGTTTCACAATTACAGGTATGTATCTCATGTGCATATGGTACCTGGCGTGCAAGATGACAAGCTAATTTACGAATGGTGGATTTTTTATAAAAGAATTATAATAATATTTTTAATGTTATATCAGGTTAACAGCGTGCGTGGCAAAGGTTCGATCCATGGATGTATTTGTCTATATATACCTCTCCACATTCTGAACCCATCGCGAAGTACAAAATAAATAGATCATATAGTGCATCTGCACACACGTTGCGGAGTAATTAATTAACTGCTGTATCATGAGATCAGTACACTGTAATTAAAACGCAGGGCGATAATACTGTAATTAAAACGCAGGGCGGTAATTAACGATCGACTATTCAAACTGTACCACTAGTAATAATTACCCGCTTGGTTTTTTAATTGATGCCGTTGAGTCTTAGATCTACGTTTGACTACCCTCGTCTTATTTAAAAAATTTATATAAGTATTAATTATTTTATTATGATTTGATTTATTATTAAAGTAACTTTAAGTATGATTTATAATTTTATATATTTTGATAAACTTTTTAAATAAAACAAATAATCAAACGTAAATCCAAAAGTCAACTGTGTCAATAAAAAAATCGGAGTAATATCGATCAGTTCGATAACAGCAAGTGTAAACGACGACATAACGGGTGGGATGGGGTTAGCTGTTAAGGTCATTGTCAGTAGTCTCTTTTATTTCATAATTTTCAAGTGTGACGTGCCAGCATTCTAATTTTGTTATGTGAAACGAAAAAGCATCTCTCAATAGTCTCTTTTATTTCACAGTTTCATAGACTTAATAAACAATTAAATTTCTGCACAAGAGTATGATCAAATGTAGCATACAATTGTTGTATGAGAGGAAAATAGAAGGTAGATCCCACACAACATTTGGATGAAAGAAATGTTTGGTCTCAATGGACTTTAATTTGGTTTTTATTTATTTGGAAACAACGCCACGAGCCTTGCACTAGGATGAAAGAGTTTTTTTTCCTAATTAAATACTTGTTATGTCATCTTAAAAATCTGATGTGACATCTAATTAATGCCAAACGAAAAGGATATTGAGAATTGTCTTATTGCAGTGACAAAATGCAGGCAGTATGATCTAATTAAGAGCTATTAAGTATAGTTGACATTAATTTGCAGTACTGGCGGCCTCGATGCTCTCGCGTTTTACTGTGGCGTCTCCTACCTTACACGTATGAGCGTCGTTGCAAGTTGCCGACGTCCGTGCTACCCATGCATGCAATGCACGGATCGAGTACGTACTTGGGTGTGTGGAATACTAGCTAGAAAATTGACATCCACGTTGCAGAGGCGACCTCGAGATTCTCGTGACCATTATCTCCATTTTAGTTTAGCGACTATTGGTTCGTGGTTTTTTATTCTTACTTTTGGTTTTTTATCCAAGAAAATAGTTGATTAATTTTCTTCTTACTTTTGGTGGAAATGGTGGTTTTTGTGTGATGCGGTGTAGCGAAAAGGATTGACGAATGTACTTATAAGTAGTAGAGATGTTTGACTGTTTATTGAAAAGTTTTATGACCTTTAATAATAAAATAATTAATAACTATATAAATTTTTGAACAAGACTAATAGTCAAAGGTCTAGATATTAACTATGTCAAATAAAAAAAGAGTATGTGATAGAAAATCATTTACTGATCATTATATATAAGTACAAATTATAACAATATGAAGGCATACTTCATGACATCTTAAACCGAGGGAGTGTGTATATCGATCAGTAATCTTTTTTATTAGGGGATGATTGCATTGTGATTTCATAAATAAATAGTCAAGGTCATCTCGTTTACTTCACTGTTATCGAAGATGATAGCTAGGCGATCATGCAATTCATTTTCTAGGTTTAAGAATGAACACGTGGTATCTCGATCTCTTTCGACGAAGCTTCCATATATAAATGCATGGTCAAAATAAGTTGCAAAAGTGTGTTAGAATATATGCTCGTCGCCAAGGAGAGGTTTAAGGGCATCATCGATGTTTAAGGTCATATCATTGTTAAGCTGAATAAATTTTGTGTTAGTAGTTGCTCTAGTTACGATGTTCGCTAAACCAAACGTCCCATGAGGTGGCATCAAAGGGAGAGAGATTATATGCTGCGGCAGAGTTAGAACAAAATATAGAAGAGTGTCATTCACTTGCTTTTTGGTATTTTTGAAGTGAGTTTAGACTGCTACGGTGCCTAAGCTTAGATCAAGAGGGGTGTATATATGGTAAAAATACATAAGCTCTACCTATAGAATTTTCTAAACCGAGTGTCTGGGAACTCCTCCTTCATTACTTAGCACTACCCCTGATTATATGTGGGTCTGGAAAGAGAGCTAGCTTTACTGGGAGAGGAGAGGTGAAACAGAGTTTGTTTTATTTTTTATGGTTCACCACAGGCTTTTGGGTGACCTCCATGGGCAGAGCTAGTCTAAGAAAACATTGGTGTCATCTTTATATGTTGGCAACTCAAAACATCTCTATACTTTGTAAGGCCACCCTAAAAGACTTAAGGCCCTATCTTATTTACCACATTTGAGATATCCTAATTAACGTTTTACATAACACATACAAAGGTAAGCAATAGACTATGAGAAGATGATATATATGTATATATAGTGTGATAAAAAAGAAAAATCATACATATCTTATTTTGACCACTCACTACTAAAGAACCAACTATTCGTGATGGGTTATCTTTGATGGTTCAATGCGATCTGTTTGAGATGACTCATCTCTAACGAGTTGAAAAACATCCCATTTGAGATATGGTTACTGAGAATGACCCGTCGCAAATGAGAGGCTGTGTCATGGGTCATAGTCATAACCATGGCATGTCATAGAAGATATTTTATCATGGCCTATGGCCTGTCATAGAAGATATTTTATTAGTGATAGGGGTAGTGATACTTATGAACCGGTCTAGAATCTTTGGTGTCGAGGGTGTGCTAACTCAATTTACTTTTCATTTTCTTATATTTGTTTGTTATGTGTGCTCTAATGTAAGCATTTCTCCATTATAAAATTATGTATAGTTCATAAAGCATGAATATGTGATTAACCAAGCTATGGCTCTTGGTGATAAGTAACAGACTAATTTATGAAACTTCCAAGAAGTCTACAGTTATTGTTTCAAAACTTATTTTAAAGAGTTCAATCATTTTAAAGCAGTGATAAAGCTGAAGATATTGATTAGGGCATTTTACCATCTTGAAAAGTACCTTGAGACGCTAAAAAAGTAAAATTCTGGTACCCCAAGGTATACTGTACCTCTATGTACAAAATTTTTATACTGAAAAATATTATACCTCAATATACTTTTTCATAGATATAAAGAAAGCTCTATAATTAATCTTAATACTACCTCCGTCCCTAAATATTTGACGTCATTGACTTTTTTATAAACGTTTGACTATTCGTCTTATTTAAAAAAAATTGTCAAATATGTAAAGCTATATATATGCATAAACATATATTTCACACTAAATGAAATGGTATAAAAATAAATAATAATAATTAAATTTTTTGAATAAGACGAATAATCAAACGTACATAAAAAAGTCAACGGCATCAAATATTTAGGGATGGAGGGAGGGAGGACATAACTGCATGTAGGTACTAATTATGTACATATACTCTCCGTATCATATATTTGAACTTTTGAGGAACAAAACAAACACAAAGGGAGATATTTTGATATATAAGATCACAACAATAGTTAGCTATGTTTTTTCTTCAATGAAACGTGATCTAGCCTCTAGGTGAAGGCTGTATCCCGCCACGGTTATCTATGCACTATATTTAAACCTGCAGCAGGGACAAAGATAGATATATATATATATATCGTCTAACAAATAGTCTTAGCATATATATATATATATTACTCTCTCTATTTTATATATATAATTTTCTGGGTTTGTCTTGATTCCTCCATATATCAATGTATATGTTCTGTATATGCATATGTGTCTAGATTCAATAGCACACGTATGAATCTAGGCAATGCTAAAAACTCTTATAACGTAAAATGGAGAGAATACCATGTATGTACGTACTGTTGTTGACCACTTTGATTACTATGTCTAACTGTGGAATTTTATTTACAAGAAAAAGATCAGCTGTGCACGTGCATATATATTATTGAAGAAAAATCCCGGCCATTAGTTAGTCATAATGAACTGCATGCGGAGAAGAACTACATCCGTAGGGCTTGGGTGGACTTAAGATATGTAAACTAGTGATCACAAAGGTATGTTTCAGAAATTAAAATTTCTAAAAAAGATGAAATAGAACACATGGATGCATGTGGCGTGAGTTTTTAAACTATTGTAAGTAGATAATCTGTTCATTGGCGGCATGATGAGTGAGGTCAATAGGCTACATTACAAGCCTATATATGTTCTTTTTATCTCCATTGTCTTGGTATCCTAATGGAAACACTTACAAGCTATCTTTTAACAACATGCTATTAGGATATAGAGCAACTGCATGGCTTTGGGAGTATAAATACGCATGTAACCTTCTTTGTGCTCACAACTCATCACACTGAGACATACTATAGCAATTCACAATGGCTGGCACTAAGCTAGTAGCGCTTGGCTTCGTTGTTCTCTTGAGCATGGGATTAGCCAATGCTGCAAGGGTTGCTAGGTACTCAAGCTCTGATGGAGCTGGAACTGGTGAGGGAGGGGGTGGTGGGTATGACAGCGGTAGCGGCTCGGGGTCTGGGAGTGGTAATGGGTCTGGTCATAGTGATAGTAATGGTGCCTATGCAAGTGCCGGAGGAAGTGGCGGCGGTGGTGGTTCTAGCCAAGATGGTGGATCGGGATATGGTTCTGGAACTGGCTCAGGTTCCGGCTCTAGCCAATATAGCAATGGGGAACAATCTGGTTATGGTGGAAGTTCTAGCGCTGATGGGAGTGGTGGTGGCGGTGGGGGAGGTCAGGCTGGAGGGTATAATGGTTCCACTGGCAATGGATATGGTAGTGGCACTGGCTCTGGATATAGCTATGCTAATAATAACGAGTATGGGTCAAACGCAGGTGCAGGCGCCAATGGTATTGGTGGTGGCAATGGTAGTGGTGAGAATGGTGGGAGTGGTGGTGGTGGAGGAAATGGGTCTGGCGATGGTAGTGCGACTCCGTGATTTTCATAATTCAAACAATGCAAATTTGGAGCCCAACTAATAGTGTTGGTTGTTGAATTCGTATTTACTCCTATTTCTACTTCGTGTCTTCATTATGTAGCTGCAAATAAAGGGCTCTACTGTTTCAAGAGATGTACCTGGTATGTTGTGTGACACTCTACTTGGTTGTTGATCGGAATTAATGAAAATCCACTTCTACACATTTTTTTTCTCAATGGGTATAGTATATATCATGTCCTTCTGCATGTCGCTTACAATATTTGTTCTTATTCAGGGAGATATTCCTACGAAATGATACATGCTAAATTAAAAGAGAACTTATATATACAGTATATATGATGATATATGGAGTATGTTTTCTCTTAATTGGCACATTCATTAACATGCAAGGACAGTCGAACTGTTGCCCTTGGAGAGCTAAACTAAACTGTAACGCTATAACCTCACACGTGCGGACCCCAGCCACGCAAATTAAAAAAGAAGACAAATAAACAAATTTCACAAGATGTGGCGGTTGAACTGTTATAAAATCGGACCAAATTCCTTCGGGAGCTGATATATATCCTGTGAAATTTAATTGGTCAAGTGTTGCATTGCATGCATTCCTATGGAGCTAGATCTAATTAACAAGAATGTAATACAGAAAGTACAAACTCTATACATGTAGTTATATCATTCACATGAGATTTAATAGTGTCCATACTTTCTGTTTGATAGGAACAGAAACAGTTATGAAAATGTTTTTCATCATGAACGTGCAGGGAGTAGCTACACCTGGTAGTAGGATCTAATTTTCCTATATATATATATATATGCGTAGAGTAGACAGATAATAATTATCATTACAACGAAGTTAACTATATATGTGATGAAAAAAGTATATATAGTCCCGGAAATGATACAGTTTGGACACAAGGATATATGTATAGCATGTTGGAGACACCATTGGGACGAACTAAAGAAACTTGATATATGCCCATAATTAAATTCTATAATTAACACCCAAATTTGAATAAAATTTTGAAATTAAAGAACATGGCCCATAAAGGGCCAGTCTGAGAGGTTTTTACCTGTATGTCATTAAAAAAGATGGTGCATGTCTCTGTGCCACTAAAAATTTCGAGCCTCCCTATATATCATCGTCAAACTTTATCGCGCCCTTTATACCATTCTGTCTCTATTATGTTAGGGTTTAACCATTTAAAAGCTCGGACATGTGGACCCAGGCAAGAACAATGTCCATCTTACCCTTTCAATCGCTCTCTCTTCTCACTCGACTCCCCTCTGTCCGCGGCAGCGAAACCCTTGCGACGACGGGTTGGACAAGCACGGAATCCCCTCGCCGGTGAATGCATGACGAGGTGGTCGCAGCCATGGTGTCGCTAACTGCGCCGCTGCTCGAGCCGGCGGTGAGCCCTCGTGACCAGTCAGTGGAGGTGCGGCTCTACCGGCGAGGTGCAGGTCCAGTTGCCGTCTTCCGGTCGCCCCTGGTGGGCCCCTGCTGTCACCGCCTCTAGGTCTAAGCCATCTAGGCGGAGCATGGCTTCTGGGCGCTCTTCGCCTTCAAGCCCACTAGTAGAAAAGGGTCCATCTATGACGTTTTACGCATGACACTACCAAATTTTATCACCGGTGTGAGTCTAACTGTGACGAAATACATTGGTTCATCATGGATACTTAGATTGGGGCTGGGACCACTAAAAATTTATGACGAAAGGGAAAACAGTGTCCTAGAACAAACATTATTTTGTCACAGATGGTGCGATGCAAGATGCATTAGTAAACTGCGACACTACGTTTTAATGGAAACGATGCGGATTTTGTCATAGAAAACATTCAACATTGTTGATAAAAGATTATTCGTCACAATTAAGTCTAATCACCAAGCGGGGACTCAGTGCTTCATGTGGTATCCTACTTGTCCATGGGCCCCATATTATGCCAAGTAGCCAAGTGGGTCCCACGTGTAAGTACTAATCAGAACCCATGGGCCCTCGGGCCTACATGTCAGAGTGAATCCGATGTCGTGGGCTCTTGGGCCTGCTTGTTGGAGGGAATGGGCCAAGGTGGTAATTGTGCAGATAATAGTAGAAAAAAATTGTGGGCTCTTGGGCCTGCTTGTTGGAGAGCATGGGCCTAGGTGGTAATTGTGCAGATAATTAGTAGAAAAAAATTAGATATGGCAGGGGTCGAACCCGTGACGCTGGCTTCAAACAAACTCTGTAGCTACCAGTGCGCCCAAGACGTCCCTCCGTGGCCTCCGGATCTGGCCCGACCCAGCCGCCGGCGGCTACTCCGCCATGCCGATCCACCACGGCGCCGTCATCGCACTCGACGATCGATGAGCCCAAGGTAGCGCCCAGCAGCTGGGTCGGCCCCCCTTTCTACTTGTCCCTGTCGCGAAACCGATCTGTTCGACGACGTAGGTGTCCTGGACGAAGCCGGCGTCGGTGATCGTCGCCGGACTCCTCGTGCCGACAGTGATGGTAGCGTTGAAGGGGGTGCCAGAGCCGCTGCGGTCGTCGAGGGTGGTCAACGCCGTCTTCATGCTTGCGAACGTCAGGACGCGACCAACGCTGCCCCCTGAACGCAGCCCAGCGAGCTAGCCATCTCCAATTGCTCACTACTATAGTATTATTACTCTTTGTTTGCTTGAACTTATAGCTAGAGAGGATACATTCGTACATACTATGTGATGCATGATTGCATGGTGAACACTGAACAAAAAGGATTGCACTGAACAAATTCCATGAGACTATCCATTTTCATTTTAGCTGCAAGCATGCAAGTTGCCAGAACCATCTCAAATAGAAGAACACTAGGATATCATATATTTGATAGATGCAACCAACCAAATATAATCTCCGAATGCCGCAGAAGGAAACCAACTTGTTAAAATGGTCTCTCAACTCTAAGGGCAACTAAGTCATTTTGATGTGCTGTCACCCTAATACGGTCAGCGATTTGGCCCATGAATAAATTTAGCCTGATTAATTCTCGTCAATGAATTCGGTCCACAAATGAATTCAGCCCACTAATTCCCAACCAGAAAATTCGGCCTTTTCATGAAATTTTGCCCATGAATTTGGCCCACCAAATATGACCCGTATATGAATTTGGCCCACCAAATACCAATTATCTAACTCGGCCCAGAGAGATTAAGTCACTCCTAATCCGGTCAGAGATTTGGCCCATGAATAAAATCGGCCTGTTTAATTCGTGCCAACAAATTCGGACCTCAAGTGAATTCGGCCCACTAATTTCCCATAAGCAAATTCGGTCTTTCAATCAATTTTTGCCAACTTAACATCCATCCCCGAATCAGCCCATCCCCATCAACGAATTCAGCCCGTATACGAATTTAGCCCACCAAATACCAATTATCTAACTCTGCCCAGTGAGAATAGGTCGCCCCTAATCCGGTCAACGATTTGGCCCACAAGTAAATTGTCCCACCTAATTGAAGTTAGAGAATTCGGTCCACTACAGTATATGACCTTCTACATTAACGTTACCAAATTCAGCCCATTGGTAAATTAGGCCTACTTATTTGACATGGGAGATTTCGGCCTAGGAATAAGTTGGGTTGGCCAGTGAATTGGCCCACTTTGTTACCAAATTTGGTCCACCAGTGAATTTGGCCCACTAATGTCCTAGCAACAAATTGAGCCCATTAGTGAATTTGGCCTACTAATTTGGCATCAGAGATTTTGCCCCAAGAATAAGTTGGGCTGGCCAGTGAATTGGCCCAGTTCATTACCGAATTTGATCCCTAGTGGATTTGGCCCACTCCATTCTCGTTAATAAATTAGGCCCACTTATTTTCCGTCTAAGTGGATTTTATCCGAGTTGTTGTTCCGTTGATCGGAACGGGTAGCAACGGAAGCGACCGACGCCGCCGTCGCCGTCCCTGCTGTTGGCGGCCAGCTCACTGCCACAGTGGGAAAGCATGATTTGTCCTCTCTGCGTGCCCTCGCACCGGCCCTCCGTTTCTGTATGATCGAACAAGATCAAATAAACCCACCAGAGGAGGAGTGAATGATAGGGAATAAAGGATTATCTCTGTCGAAGAAATTGACGAAGGCTTGCTACCTTGATCGCGTCGCTCCTGTGTCGCCGCTACCTTGATCGCGCCGCTCATGTGCCGCCGAATAGATCATCGAATCGCGTCACTCCTATGACGTCGATCGGATCGTCGGAATCCAAAAATAACCAGTAGATGAAAGCCGAAAACGTAGATTAAATGATCTTGACTTTATTGCATCAACTGGTATTTACAAAGTGCACCAACAATATTCCTATCAAAATCGTCGATCTAGAATCAACAACTAAATCTTACAAAAAGCACACCGGGGGCATAGCCCTCGGTCTCTATTTATATCGAAAAGTCTATCACCAAATAGAAGTAGGACTCCTTATACTAATATGATTCATCTCTTAGTTTTCCTAATCAAATCCAACATGCCAAAATCAGACACAGCCGCAGAAGTCTAAACGTGCTACAATAGTCCGACTGCTACAGTACCCGCCGCGCTACAGTAATCCGGGTCACCACAGTAATCCGATCCGGTTGCTATAGTGCCGCGCGCTACAGTAATCCGGCCCTGATTACTGTAGCGAATTTCCTTTTCTTTTTCGTCCAATTTTGATCGGATTTACTTCGTGATTTTTCCAGCGCTTACACATACAACATGTGAAGCACGTTACGATTCTATCCCACACGATGTTCTTCCACCGTGTGTCACCTTGTATTCAATATCGTCACCTGGCATCCTCGATTGTCCGGACCTCAGCTCTTCCCTGAGCCTAGTCACGATCCCACCGCCATTGACCAATATTAACCTCAAGTCACCTGCACAACTAGAGACAAACCAACCGTTTCCGAGCACAGATATCGCAACCTGACTCACATTAGTTACACACACTCGCACCAACACCTTAATTGTTTTCAAACCAAATTCAATTTATAAACCAAATCACAAGCCAATTGTTCATCAGAAAATATTAATCATGCTTATGATCTTACAGTTTCGACGGCCGCCACGGCGAACACGACGGCTCCTTTCCGGGGCGGGCAAAACCACAAGCAGGTGGTGAGCGTGGGCGAATCCCCATGGTGAAGCACCGTGTGAAGCTCAGGCTCTCCGCGGCGTACCGCCGGTTCTACCGCCACATTCTTCTCATCATCCTGGTCCCCATCCTGTGAACTTCTCTCAGTTATCTGGTTCCCTTATTTCATTTGTTCTGGGGTGAAATTTCCTTGTTCAATATTATATCTTATACGGCTTGCTGCAGTGCAGGGAGATGTGTAGGGTTTAAGTTCTCATCCATGTGTCTTGCGTTTGTCTCTTCGTTGCCCCTATGTTTCATGGTAGCATGGTGTAGGAATATAGGAGGTGAAATGGAAAGAGTGAAATGCAGTTTAGGAGAGATGAATGTATCCATTTTTCATTTTCTGATATTTAGGAGAGCTTTTGTTTTTATTTTTCCAGGTTTTGAGGGTGTGGGGTATTGATGTTGGAGATTTGAGTCATTTTATCAAGTTTTAGGTATCTGTTGATTCAATAGTGTCCCATGTGCAGTGTCAACGTTTTGTCCAGCGTTTAGTAACATGATGCTCTAGGCAGTTGTAACGAAATGTATCTGGTGTGCAGTGTGTTAAATACCCAGGGGAGATTGTTGAAAGGCATATTAGCAGATGGAAAATAATTTATTAATAAAACTTTTAAATATGTATTCTTAGCAATATAAAAGCTAAGGCTGAAAAATAAACTTTGATGAAAAATCTTAAAATAAATTTAGGATTTTAAGTATACGCAAAAGTGAAAAATATTTGGGCGTTAGACGTGTTGGGAATGGCTAAATAGATCAATGGTTCGTGATAATTATTCAAGGGTGCAAATAAAACAATTATGTATTAAAGTCAAATTACAACGCTATAACAATAAATATATATATCAAAGGTATTTTTAAAAATTACACCACTTAAAAGCTACTCGTCAATCTATTCCTCCATTCACAATGTATCTTTTCTCGCTACATATCGTTCAAAAATTAGCTAACTCAGCCACAGAGAATAGGCCACCCTAATTCGGTCAGCGATTTGGCCCATGAACAAATTTAGCTTGATTATTTCTCGTCAATGAATTCGGTCCATAAATGAACTCAGCCCATTATATCCCAACCAGAAAATTCGGCCTTTCAATGTGTTGGCGTTCTCGCCGAGCAGTGGGCGGCGAGCGTGGCGCCGCGCTCCACCACCGCTGTGTACGCGACGCAGAGCGCGGCCCGGCTGCCACCGCCCCCGCCCTCCCGCGCCAGCCGACGCCCGCCACCGCCGCGCAGCCGGCCCGGCCGCCACTGTCCCCTCCATCCCGTGCGGGATGACGCCCACCACCGCCGCATGGCCGCCTTCCCGCGTTGCCACCGCCCCCGCCGACGTGCTCTGGAGGAGGTAGTTAAGAAAGAAAGAGGATAGGAAGGGAGAGAGAGAAGAGGAAGAGAGAAGGAGAGAGTAAAAATAAAAAATTATGACATGTAGGACTCACCCACCGCCATGTCAGTGAAACTGGTCAAAAGATAGGTCAATACTGTCGATGGACCTTTTTTAAACAGGTTCTCTAAGTTTAGGGGTACACATTTCTGGTATTGTTGTCAAGAGACGAAAAACAAACTCGTCTACAAGTTTAGGGACCTGTGTTAGACTTATTCCCAATGAAAATGTTATGGCCTAAATTGTGGGCCCGCCAAAAGCCTGGTAAGAAGCCAACAACTCTAGGCACATGAAGGTACGTGGGCGAAATTAAGATGAGTTGACAATGGGCCAATAAAATATGATGGCCAACGAAAAGCCTGGTAAGAATACCTACCGGCGGGCCGTTTTTACTCATCCACACTCGTACGGACTGTAAATGCAAATGGGCCAAATAATAGCCTTATTCGAATGTCCCGAATTGTGGACCGTCTTCATTACAGGGCGAATCCGTGACATAATTTAAGTGGGCCAAATGACCGAATCTACCAACGAGCACTTGATAGGCCCAATTCACCAACAGCCCGAAATCAGTGATGGGCTAAATTCATATTTGGTCCAAAATCTTGGTAGGCCCAATACACTAACGGGCCGAAATCAGCGATGGGCTAAATTCATATTTCGTCCAAAATGGTTGATGTGATTTAATTGAGACCAATTTTATCGTGGGCCGAATTCAATTAGGCCAACCGAATTCAGTTTTGGTCCAATTCAGTTGACGAGCTACATGTGGGCCAAAATTAGTTATGGACTAAAGTGTTTAGCGAGAGCTAAGCGGCCTAAATCTATAATTGGACTGAATTTATTGATGACAAGTAGGTGGGCCAAATCTTCTCGTGCTCCAATTTGCAAGAACTAAGTGGGCTTCGTGGGATGAAATTATGGACGCGAATTTGGTAGGACGGATTAAGCCACAGGCCGAATCACCTTATAGCCTCATAGGCCTAATTCGACGAGAAGCCTCTTAGTGTATCGGAGTGGCGTGTTCTCATTTTACTTGTGAGGTGAATTCTTTTCAATAATTTATTCGGATAAATTCGGTGGGCCAGATTTACTATTAGTAGTCTCATGTGATAAACTTTTTTACATTTTTAATAATATAATTCATAAATTTATAGGTTCATCTAAAAGGTAAATGATCAATTTTATATAAATTAGACGGTCAACTGACGTGAGAGACATGGAAGAGATCAAAATCAAATTTTGTGGATATACAAGGAAGGAAGTAAAATTCAGGGATATTACTTTTGTCTTTATTTCGTGAATATCCAAACATATCTAAACTTTTCATGTGATACTATTCTTACCGACCAAACACTTCAGCATAATAATCCTAACAATAGGCCCAACCGGAACTTCATATACTAACGAGCCGGAACAGTACTAAATTCTGGGGGGTATTACAGTAGATTGGCGTGAAAGATCAACATGCCGGTCACACTGTACCATCTTTCTGTCAGATGTTGATTTCGAGAGCGACAAATTGGATGCGCCCGTCGCGCATACACCCGCCAGTGCGCCCCTCCACGCGATGCGCTAAATTTTGCATCGTACGGCGACGGCAAAACTCCCCCGCGTGGCTACCTGCATCGGCGCTCGACGGCTCGGCTGTACGCACTTCCCATCCGACTTGATCCAAGCGACGTTTGGTTAAATGGAGAAGTGCAAAATCATGCATAACTGTGCTCTTTAGCTGTGAAGGGACCTTAGGAAAACAAACGCTTTCTTTTGTCTCATAAATGTTAGAACTAAATTATAATTTCTCCATATTTTTTATATGACGTCACTGACTTTTATATTTATGCTTAATCATTTGTCTTATTTAAAAAATTATACAATTATTAATTATTTTGTTATAATTTGATTTCTTATAGGAACTTTAAATATGAATTATAATTTGGCAATATTTGGATAAATTTTTTAAATAAGATGGATTGTCAAACATAAACATAAAAGTCAATAGTGTCATATAAAAAAACATAGGGGGAGTATCAATTTTCTGTTAACAAACTTATCATGCATGAATTAGTCATATTTTTGTTAACATGTCCAAATCCACCAAATTAAATACTACAGACTGAATACAACGTTCAAGTCACTACGAGCATTCAACCTCCTCGCGGCCGCTACGAGCGCTGGCGCGCAAACCGGATGGGAAGTGCGTGCAGCCGAGCCGCCGAGCCTCGCATGTGGCGCGTGAAGGAGCCGAGGGAAGTAGCCACACGGGGGAGTTTTTCCGTCGCCGTACGATGCGAAATCTGGCGCATCGCGTGGAGGGGCGCACTGGCAGGTGTATGCGTGACGGGCGCATCCAATTTTTTTCCATCTCGAGGTCTTTCGTGCTGCATGCTTAAGTGACACTATCACACTCTACTCACCGTCCAGAAACTTATTTTTCCGGCAAAAAGATTAGTAAACTAGATCAGGTCATACATGACTGATTAATTAATGCTAAAGTAATCATGTGAAAGTACTGGCTAGTCAACAACTTGCGGCGCGCAGAGTGGTTGAGTGTAGGGTTGGCAGGAGGGCAGGGTGGGGCCGGGGATACGAAGAACAACCCCGCCCCTGTCCCCGAAAACCATCATCGGCCCTGGCTCCGAACATGAACTCGAGGAAAAACGCTCACCTTCCTCGTCCCTAGCGGGCCCGAATGGGGCACCGTTGGCCCCAAGAGAAGTTGAAGGTGCTTAACTGGCAGATAGAGAGAGTGGCAGTTGGAGCAAGAGAAGACAGCGGCGCGCGGGCGCGCGAGCGGCGGAGACGCACGGGTGACGGAGAGGGCGCTAACACGTGGGCGGCAGGGCCAGAGTCGAGGTTGGGGCTGGGGCCGGGGTTGCCACTACCAGTAGCCGCGTCGCCGCGCTAGCTCCGCGCGTCGCAGCACTGCCACTAGTAGCCACGCCACCACGTCAGGTCCGGCAATCGCCACACCGCCGCCTCTAGCCCGCCACGCCTGTCACCGGGGTCCTTGCCGCTGCCAGCTCATCGCCGCCGTGCACAGAGATAGATGAGGGAGATGGTAGGCTGGGGTTCTCATGTTTTGTTACATCAATTTTTTAAGTCTAAAGTGCATCCCTGGGATCCCGCCGGGATAAATCCTCCCCTGTCTCCACCCCGGTCCAAACCGGGGCCCTAGCCTCGAATCCCCACGGGGCTAAATTTCGCCCCTGCCCACGCGGGGGAAATTGCCATCCGTAATCAAATGGCTTCGAGTTGTTGGCCATCATCCTGCTTGGTGATCATACATCGAGTTGGCACGGTGCACTCTATGATTGTCTCGATCGAGATCAAGAAAAAAGTTAAATGATATATTTTTAAAAAATAATTTATGAATAAAACTGTTATATATTAACTCTTAGCAATAAAAAGTAGAAGCTAGAAAATAAATTATGATAAAAACTAAAATTAATTTTAAATTTAAGGTTTAAAATTTAAATTTTGACTTACAGTATAAGCAGAATTCAAAAGACGAGGGTACGAGTCGTCGTGTGATCACTCATCTATTTTGGATTGCACTTTCGCGGTAGAAAATTTGACTTCATAAATTTGAGATTGTGTGTTCAAACATCTCTTTAGTACAGTATAAAAATTTCAGTTTTTTAGGGCCAAACAAAGGTGGCTCGATTTTCTTTTTTGTTTAAAGTCTCCTCTCGCGTTGTCAACTCTTTCAGGTCTTCCTATGGCTGCTAGTAGGGATGAAAGTGGTACAGATAGTTTCCGAGTTCCGGAACTATTTTTGAATTCGGATAGCTTCGGTTCGGATTTTTTCGGATTCAGATTCGGATATTTTTTATCGGATACGTATTCGGATATGGTAGCGTTGTTATCTGGCGGATAGCGGAAACGGTCAGAAACTATCCAGAACTTTTTACCGGATATCCGCAGCTCTCGTATGCTAGGCCAGCCCACAGACCAAAATTCATTAAAGCCCACAAACCATAACCAGTTAACACTGTGCTGTGCTGTTCGTGCGTGCGTGCATCTGTGCTGTGCGTGCTTTCGGAGAGAAAGAGAGACCGAGAGAACGCGTGAATTGTATAGCTATTGTTTTAGATAAATAATGAGCTATATCTCTTCGTTGATTTTAGAAGCTCGGTTTGAGGGATTTTTTTATACTTTGGTAATTATTCGTTATCGTATTTGTTCTGTTTCGTATTTGTATTCGATAATATTCGATTCCGTTTTCGTATCCGGAGTTTCCGATTCCGATTCCGATTCCGGAAAAAAAATATGAAAACAAATATGATAAAGCTAGTTTCCGTCCGTATCCGATCCGTTTTCATCCCTAGCTGCTAGCATCGATTGGTACCACAACATTGCGTTCTTTTGCACAGATTATATATTTCTCGGCTTTTGTTTACAGACTTCCCGAATTGTTAAATGGCGTATTTTTTGTAAAAGTTTCAATATAAAAGTTAATCATCTCACTATTTTAGTGTAGATTATTAACTTTGTAGCAATTAAATTTATCGTTTATATAACTAGTTAGCTATATAAAAAAAATAAGATAACCTTTCATCTTTAATCACCAAAAGAACACGACCTAATAACACCAATACAAAACCCTAGATATGTACCAATTGGGAACCTTAACGGATGTGTCGTATTTACAATTGGCACCATCAAGGTGGCACCAATGCGGGGTACTCAGAATAACCTGGCTTGAAGAATCTCAAGTTGCCGGTGCATAGACCGTGTAATACGTAGGCGGGCCAATGATTTCACTGTCGGTTCAAGACTGCTCTAGCAGTGCTATAGGGGCATTGCAATCAGGCAGTGATATATACCAGTACTGAACCGCCAGTGATACTCTATCCCTGCTGGTTTACACTGAATTCACAGTGATATTCATAGGCTATTATGGTGTAGCTAGTGCTAGTACGTACAAAACTAAGATATGTTACAGTATCGATCGAACAGAAACAGTACGAGCCATGTAACACTTCTCACAATATAATTCGTAATTACTGAAAAAGTTCCGTAGGTTAAGTTCTCTTTTAGCGATCATATAAAGTCACACACGCATGCATAGTTGACTGGCCGGCGTATATGCATGCAAGCTGCATGGGTTTGGACACATGCAGGTTTGAGAAGACTGTTTAAGTAGGGTTGCGAGTGTTAATCCCCTTGAATGGTTAGAACGCTTCAGGAGGCTGGTTGCTTTTCATCATCAGCATATATATAATAATGCAATTCCATGTCAATAGACTCATGACACACATAGATCTCCGGCCGGGTTGATTACTGACTATAGAATTTCAACTAATGAAGCCCTTTATTTCTTGTTCCATAGCACATAAAACAAGTACAAACAAATAAGAACAAATTGTACATCATCCACATGACAGAAAACATGGTGGGCTCCATTTCCATAATTTCCTTTATAAAGGAAATTAAGGGTTGGCATCGCCATATCCGGATCCAGAACCTGTACCATGGCCATTGCCACCATATTGGTCTTGGCCATTACCACCACCATTGCCACCAGCATTTGCATTTGCGTATTGTCCTCCATAGTAATTATTGTTAGCATAGCTAGAGCCATAGCCCGTACCACTACCAGATCCATGACCATTTGATGGCCAGTAACCACCGGCTTGTCCGGCACCATCACCAGCACCGCTACCACCAGCGCTAGATGATCCTCCATAACCAGAATAATATCCATTTTGACTAGACTGGCTAGAGCCTGAGCCCGAGCCAGATCCACTACCAGAACCTGACCCTCCGTACTGGCTATAACCATTACCGCTGCCTCCTCCACCACCATTTGCATGGGCACCATAGTAACTACTACTACCAGACCCAGCCCCACTTCCAGACCCAGCTCCCCCACCATTCACGTAACCTCCTCCCTCTCCTGTTCCCGTGCCAGATCCATCAGCACTGGAGTATCTCACTACTCTTGCAGCATTACCTAGTCCAATGCTAAAGAGGACTACAAACCCAAGAGCTGCAAGCTTAGTGCGTTCCATTGTCACCTTGTTGTTTGAGCTATATCAATGCAGGAAGAGATGGGTGCTAAGTGAAGGATTGCATGGGTATTTATAGTGGTTCAGGTCACATGGATCACAACTTGCTAATAGCATCCATGTTAGTTTTTTAGTTGACAACTTCCTGATGAACCAAGTTGAGGTCTGAAAAACTATGGCAAAAGAAGCTCAATTACTTTAAAAAACATGTAATGAGTACCCTTTGTTTAAGACTACCGACGAACAGACTATTCTTCTTTGATGTAACGAACAAATCACTCACATTTCTATTTATTTTCCCTTGTATTTAGAGTTACATTAAACATACCTATTAAGTTCATCCTACATTACTTACTCATTCCATACAGAGATAGTAATTTAATTGTGAACCAAATACTCATCAGTTAATCCACAGCAAGTTTCTTGGTGGTGTGTTTTCTTTTCTTTCAATATTTTCTTCCCAAAAGTGCTAAAATATTATTACAGATTGTCCATGGCGGTCCAGAAACATGTCCATTGGTGTGATTTAGGTTCTCATACTCTCAAATTGCAGATCCAAGCCACATAACAAGTTTATGGGATCAACTAAATAAACCGATCACAGGCGCCTCCCTGCTCGCCGACGCCACTCCTACGGGCTGCTTCGCCAGCCGATACGCTCCTCTGCGCTGCCTTGCATTCCGGCGTCGCTCCTCGATGCTGCTCGTTGGCGCCGCACCTCCGTGTTGCCCCGTGCATGGGTGCCGATCTTTGCTCGCATCCCCTGTGCCACTCTAATGATATCAGATGATACCAGTTGGTATCTACCAACTAATATCATATCGTTCATAATGTATCCCGTCCGGATAGGATTTTGATCCGTACTTGTTATGTATAATTAACTATACTATTTTTCTATTTATTTGTACTACATCTTGTACCTCAATTAATCTATTACTCCCTTCATTAAAATTTGACTTTTAGAATAAGATTACATCAAAACTTTATCTTCTAAATCCTTCTTAATGAAAAAATAGCATGCATTTATTTTCCTTTAAAAGTATTGTCTTATATAAACATATTGGATTTTATAAATTTATTTTCTAGGATTCGTTCTACACAAAAGGTCCTGCGGATAAATTTCATATAGAGTAAAGTACATAGCCGATCCTTAAACTTGTGGCGCGGTACCATTTAGGTCCATAAACTTAAAAAGTGCACGTTTAGGTCCATGAACTAAAATCATGGACTTGGATGGTACATTAAAACGAGTTCATGGACCTGGATGGTACATTTAAAACAAGTTCATGGACCTGGATGGTACATTAAAACAAGTTCATGGTCCTAAACGTGCATTTTTCTAAGTTTATGGAGCTATGTTGTACCACGCTACAAGTTTAAGGACCGACCATGTACTTTACTCTTTCGTATATTACTCCTATGCTCTTAAGATTTTATTCAATTGACTAATATAAAGTATTATTAATCAATTTATGTCTTAATGTCCAATAATTATGATTGGTTATGAGGATTGAGCTTACCGATATACTCCTACATGGGAGTTCCTTATTTAATCTACCTGTAACGAACTACTTGTACTCGTCCTACATACTTCCCTTGTCATTCTTCAATTTAGACAGCTAAAATCATCTTCGCAAGATAAATATATAATTTTTAATCATAAATATCTGGAAATATGTAGCATATATCTTTACAATAAAAGTTCAATCACAATTTTTAATCACAACGTTAGAAAATCCAATAATTATATATCAAAACAATGAAGTTCATGGTCAACACCATACCACAATTACACTAAACATAATATCGAACAAGGCATACCACAATTGCACTAAACATAATATCGATCAAGGCTGCAGACCACTATTATTGGATGCCTAGATAGTCAAATAACTAACAATCGTGTTAGATATAAATATCGATAAAATAGGAATGAGAATCTGGTGTTGTAGAATAATTGTTAGCACCATGCTTTTATGTGAAATAAGTAATTTTTTATTTTTTAAATGACACATCACTGTAGATTTTTTAAATCATGAAAAGATATTTGCATCTCCCGATAATAATGCACTGAAAACATAACTAATCGAAATATCATTAGTAATTTCACTTTGTTAAAAACTGTTATATATTTTTTAGAAACTACAAAGAGCTCCTGTGATAAATATTTTCTATGAATTATATGTTCACTTAATATTTGATTTAAATATATATATTTTCATATAATATAACAAGACACAAAGAAATTTGTTTCTAAAATTACAAAAAATTTAAGACTTGAGAGGTGCACAGTTGTTTTCTACTTTTGATATATGCACTGTAAAAAATCATTTATGCAAACAAATTCGTTTAGGAAGATGGAACGTTGTATCTTATGCAACACATATTTGTATGAAGTGGTTTTCATTAAATTTAGCTTTATAAGTTTATTTTTTCTTAAATATTAGATAATGTGGATAAACTATTTAAATAAAATTATCCTTGCAATATGTAAAGTTGGTAATGTAGTCATTCTGAAATTAGTGTATCAATTTGTTGTGGCAATATTTCTAACTTTAGCATATAAACATGATCTTACAAGTTCTATAGTTATTGTTGAAACTTGAAAACTCTTAATTACAATGTGGTCCAACTTATAATCAATTATGCATAGCTATAATAGTCATCGTTAACGAGTGATTTGTTACAATTTTTGTCAGAGTTTGTTTAAATAATCAAATTTAAAATATTTTTTTACAATATTAAATTGAATCGTAGTGTTAGCACGGGTATATTGTTAGTATATATAGTACACGCTAAAAAGACCAGAAAGTGTCAATATATTTGAATATGGAGGGAGATGCATATTTAGCCGTATTTGGGCCCTAAAAACGTTTGGAAAAAGGCAGAAGAGACAATGAAAAATACATGGGCCTCAAGTGCTAAACGGTGATATTTTGTAAAACTTTAGAGGTTCATCATAGATTTTGTGCTGGAGTATTTATAGATTATTTTTCTCATTTCTTGCGTACATGCTTTATGATCTCTTAAACAACATGTTTTTGTCAAAAATAAAAGTTTCTAAGTTCATCATCTTACATTTTCAACTTTATAGTTATCAATTCCATCACTTATATTATTAAATAGTTATCATAAAACTCAGATAATATTTTGTCTTTCAGCGGCAAAAGAAATCCAGCCGCATTACCAGCTCCCTTCACATTCAGGAAATCGTACGATCAAATTGCACACACCAGTTCGATAACAATAACCATGGATCAGACCGAGGGAACACTACAAGCTAAGCATTCAATTTACACTAAAGAACACATGGTCAATTCCAGCAGCTGGTGTCGTAGTTGACATCGTAGAGTAGACCTCGAAGCTCGCTCTCAACCCCTGACCTTTTTATCTTACGCATGTACATTCAAACGTGGCAATTCGAGCACAAACATTTTATATTTCATTCAAACGTGGAAGATTGTGAGAAGCGATACAGCCTGACATGATTGTTTTAACACTTCATCTCAGCATATACTTCCTCCATTTTTGAATAAAAACGAACGATCAAAATTATCGAATAAATAATACCTAGCGAAAATTATTTATAACACCACAGCCTAAATGTTTACATGGCACCCTACTTATAATTTAGTTTCGTTCTCGTTTCATGTAAATTGATTAGTCCAAAAGTATTATGATTATGGGTATAGAAGCTGACTCAAACATGTATAAACTTTTCAATGCGACTAATTTTATTACGACTCGGGCCTATGGGCCGAACCGGAACGTAATATACTAACGAGCCGGAACATTATTAAAGGCTGGGGTATGATGCATGGTTGATTAGAGTGAAAGATCAACATGCAGAAATCTTTCTGTCAGATGTTGATCATGAGGTCTACTCACCGTACAGGAAGCGTATTTTTCCAGCAAAAAATTACTAGTAAACTATCTAGATCAGGTCATATATGAGTGATTAATTAGTGCTAAAGTAATCACGTGAAAGTACTGGCTAGTCAAGAACGTACGGCGCGGAGGCCGACCGAGTTGGTTCCTGGAAATTTGCTTGCTCTCTTATTCATCGCGATCGTCTTGAAATTTTCACCAGTTGAGAGAACGATTGCTCGACTTCTTTCAGAAAAAAAAGTTAAAAGATATTTTTTTCTAAAAAGTAATTTATAAATAAAACTGTTATATACATACTCTAAGCGATATAAAAGTAAAAGCAAAAATAAATTATAATTAAAAAATCTAAAAATAATTCTGAATTTAAAATATAAAATTTAAATTTTGGCTTATAAGTATAAACAGAAGAAAAAAAAGTACGAGATGTTGTGCGATCACTCGCGATAGTAAATTTAAATTCATATATTTAACATCATGTGTGTTCAAACATACCTTTAGTACTGTTATAAAATTTTCAGCTTTTTAGGGCCAAACATAGGTGGCTTTTTTTTTATTTTTTAAGTCTCCTCTCTCATTGTCAACGCTTTCAAGTTTTCCTATGGCTTCTAGCATCGGTACCATGCATCTTCTGGAGAGACACGCTAGCTCATGCTAACAGTGCGAGCTAGGCTCTTTCCTTGTGCTCGGCGACACCGACTATGGCAGCCACGATGGCATCCAGTCTAACTTACCCTATAGTACAGATTATTTCTAGGTTTTTATGTACACACCTTCTAAATTGTTAAATGATGTATTTTTTCGAAATTTTTCTATATAAAGGCTAATCATCTCACTATTTTATAGTAGAATTTTTTAACTTTCATAGTAATTAACTTTATCGTTTATATAATTAAATAGCTATAATTAAAAAATATATAATCTTTAATCACCAACAGAACACAATCTAGTAACACCGATCTAAAACTCTAGATAGGTGCTAGTTGGAAACCTTACGGATGTGTCATATTTACGATTGGCACCACCAAGGTGGCACCAATGTGGGGGACTCGGAACTAGCACCTATGAGCAGTCCGATTTGCTCAAAAAAAGAAAAGAATTCGCGAAGCTTGATTCGATCCAATTCTTCAGATCCACCAAAAGAGTAGAGGAGAGGACTCCCTTGCCAGCAACACGCCATCGACACTGCTGAAGAATCCATTGCCCTCACCTTCCTCACCGGTGGCATACCACGGACCTGGATCTGGTAGAGAGGGCCGGCTCCCTTGCCAGCAACACGCCTCGATCCGGTCAGCTGGATCGATCCATCGACGCAGAGGCTAGGATCGCTAGCTACATCCAAAGAAAATCTTTGGCTAAGATGAGGCAAGCAGTGGTGACGGACACAACACTGGCGAGTGAGAGGAGCCGGCCGGTGGCGGATGGAGAGGTGCAGGGGAGAGGTTGATATGCAGAGGGAGGAGGAGCAGGAGGCCCCTCTCACGTACATGCATGAGCTAAGAGCATCCCCAACAGCTCATCTAAATTTGATCATCCATATCTTTATTTGGATGATCATCTAAACTAGTTTCATCTTTCATATCTCTTTGTACTCCACTAGATCATCCATATATGACATCCTTTATATATCTTTGGAGGATGGGGAGTGATCATCTAAATATGAAGTTTCTCTCTTAATATAGATGACCTCTAAAAATAGATGATAGGATAGTCGTTCTGTTGGAGTTCAATTTGTAGTCTTCATCCTCTATTTTCAGAATAGAGGATGGGATAGATGAGATGTTAGGAATGCTCTAAGGCTAACGATGATGATGAATGTGGCTACCCCCGAGCTCATGGCAGCAAGATACAGAGGTCCGAGCTTGTTGTGCCTAGCTGTAACTAGGGGTGGGAAGAATGGGTCAAGGCCCGTGGGTTTCGTTCACAACCCTATTTACTTCTTTAAAAAAAATTAGCTTAAAACTCAATACAATTTTATTTTTAACCCGTTTTAAACCTGGTCCTTAAATTTTGTAGACAAAATGATTAGACCTATTACCACCCCTAGCTGCAACCCAATGGTGGATGCATGATGCAAAGGGAGATGAATTTAAGAGATAGGAAGAAGGAAATAAGGAGGTCAGGAAGAAGGAAATAAGGTGGTGGAGGGCTTTGGTTTAGAGGGGGAGTGAAGAAGCAAAAAAAGAGAAGCACCAAGCGGATTAGAATGGTTGTGCTATTTTTCCCGTAAAGGATGAAAGTTTTTTATTTTTGTTATGACCGTTTAGTAGTATAAAAGATAAAATTAACTGTTGTAAAGTTAAAAATCTATTTTAGTAATATAAAATGATGAATTTCTATAACAATTTTTTTTTGAAAAAGCACCCATTTAACTGTTCTGAAAATGTTTGGATAAAAACTACGTAAAAAGCTGAGAATAACCTGGATGAAGAAGAATCTCAAGTTGCTCGTGCAAAGACCTGTAAATCTGTAATACCTAGGCGGGTCAATGGATTTCGCTGTCGGTTCAAGACTACACAGCAGTGCTACAGGGGCATTGCCACCAGATTATCCTAAACCGACTGGCCAAAATCTGGCAGTGATACCAAGCAACACTGTTGGTTCGCTTGCATTTAGCTGGAAAACATAGTGAGCCGCCAGTGATACTATTCCCGCTGGTTTACACCGCATTAACAGTGGTGTGCTAGCATTCAAGGCTATCAGGGTAACCAGAAAAAACAGACAGTAAGAAATAAATATTATCTTATTATCAAGTAATATACATTGTGAAAGAAGATAACTGCTATCTGGCTGTAACCTTATTACCAACAACAAATAAACATAGAAGAGCATTTTTCTCATCCTTGAGAAAGTACTATGAGGTGTCACTGTTTTATATTTAAAATTTGGTACTTTCTTACATTACAACTAAAAAAGTCAAACATCTTATATTATGAAACAGAGTAATAGTATTTAAGATACCAAATTTTACATAGAAAATAGTGGTACCTTCTTAAAGATGTAAAATTGCTCAACAAATAATATTATTTTACTGTGTCCATGAGTGAGGATGGATGATTTCTCTTATGGTTGACCCAACTTAAATCTCATAGTACACTTATACATTATGGTGGGTGTAAAATACAAGTACCACTTTATTAAGGGGCCATGCTACCGTCCACTTTTATTATATACATTGAGGTCGCTCTTTATATCGTAGCCAGCTTTAGTATAAAACTAAGATAGACATGTTACAGTGTCGAAAAAAAATCAATACGACTCATGCAACACTTATCACAGTACAATTTGTAATTACGTGAGAAGTTCCGTAGGTTCTTTTAGCGATCATATATAAAATAATCTTCTCCTTTGGAAAAAAGGTAGGGCACGTAAAGTCACACACACATATATAGTTGAATAGAGGCCGGTGTATAAGTACGCATGCAAACTGGGTTTGGCCACAGACTTGCAAAGACCGTTTAAGTAGGGTTGGGAGTGTTAATCCGCTTGAATGGTGAGAACGTTTTAGGAGAGGCTGGTTGCTTTTCTTCAGCGGCATATATATAATAATTCAATCGAGTGTCAAGAGACACTCATGACACACATAGATCTCTGGGCTGGTTACGGACTACTGAATTTCAATCGATGAAGCCCTTTATTTCATGTTCCATAGCACATAAAACAATTACAAACAAATGAGAACAAATAGTAATATGACAGACATGGTGGGCTCCATTTCCATAATTTCCTTTGTGAAGGAAATTAAGGGTTGGCATCACCATATCCAGATCCAGAACCTGTACCATGGCCATTGCCACCATCTTGGCCTTGACCGTTACCACCACCATTGCCACCGGCATTTGCATTTGCATATTGTCCTCCCCAATAATTGTTACCCGAGCTAGAGCTAGAGCCATAGCCGGTACCACTACTAGACCCATGACCATTTGATGGCCAGTAACCGCTGGCTTGTCCGGCACCGTCACCAGCACCACTTCCCAGCACTAGTTGATCCTCCATAACCATAACAATATCCATTTTGACTAGACTGGACAGAGCCTGAGCCTGAGCCCGAGCCTGATCCACTACCAGACCCTGACCCACCATACTGGCTGTAACCACTACCGCTACCTCCTCCACCACCATTTGCATGAGCACCATAGTAACTACTACTACTAGACCCAGCCCCACTTCCAGACCCAGCTCCTCCACCGTTCACGTATCCTCCCCCCTCTCCTGTTCCCGTGCCCGATCCATCAGCACTGTAGTATCTCGCTACTCTTATAGCATTAGCGAGTCCAATGTTCAAGAGGACTACAAAGCCAAGAGCTACAAGCTTATTACGTGCCATTGTCTATAAATACACATTGGACTCGAAATATATTGTGTTAATTTCTATATGTGCCATTGTCTATAAATACACTTTTAAAAATCTCAAAAAAATACTTAAAAGTCTTCAAAAATGAAAAAAATTTATGTGCTATAAGATTTTGATACAATGAATCTAGTGAGCCATATAAATCAAAATTTAGAGGTGATTTGATATGTTTTTGGACCCCGACTCACGGAGTAGCCCGTGAGTTACAATAGCTAGACTATATATATATAACATGCAATTGATTGTCATGGCGCACTTAGATCTCCAGGCTAGTTAACAGGCTACTGAATTTCAATCAATGAAGCCCTTTATTTCTTGTTCCATAGAACATAAAACAAGTACAAACAAATCAGAACAAATTGTACTTCATCCGCACGACATAAAATATGGTGGGCTCTATTTCCATAAATTCCGTTATGAGGGAAATTAAGGGTTGGCATCGGCATATCCAGATCCAAAACTTGCACCATGGCCATTGCCACCGTATTGGCCTTGACCGTTACCAACACCGCTACCACCGGCATTGGCATTTGCATTTTGTCCTCCCCAGTAATTATTAGCCGAGCTAGAGCCATAACCTGTAGCGCCACCAGACCCATGACCTCTTGACGGCCAGGAACCACCAGCTTGTCCGGCACCACCACCGGTAGCGCTACCACCAGCACTAGATGATCCTCCATAACCAGAATAATATCCATTTTGACTAGACTGGCTAGAGCCAGAGCCTGTGCCATATCCACTGCCAGACCCTGACCCTCCATACTGGCTATAACCACTACCGTTACCTTCTCCACCTCCATTTGCATGGGCACCATAGTAACCACTACTACCAGATCCAGACGCACTTCCAGACCCAGCTCCCCCACCATTCACATATCCTCCCCCCTCTCCTGTTCCCAGGCCCCCACCATTGGCACTAGAATATCTCGCTACTCTTGCAGCACTAGCTAGTCCAAAGCTCAAGAGGAGTACAAACCCAAGAGCTGCAAGCTTAGCGTGTGTCATTGTCACCTTTTTGTGTGTGAAAGTATATATATGAGTGCAGGAAGAGATGGGTGTTGAGGAAAGGATTGCATGGGTATTTATAGTGGTTCAAACCACATGGAACACTACTTTCCAATAGCATCCATGTTAGTTTTTTAGTTGGCAACTTCACAAGGGATCAAGTTGCGGTTTGAAAACCTAAAGCAATAGAAGCTCAATTACCTTAAAAGACATGTAACCAGTACTCTTTTATTAAGACTAACGACGAACAGACTCTTCTTCTTCAACGTAACGAACACATCACTCACATTTCTATTTGTTTTCCCTTGTATTTAGAGTTACATTAAACATAAATATTAAATTCACACCAAATTAATAACTTACTCATTACATACAGAGATAGTACAATTATATGATTTCTCAGTTAAAGTAATAGTACTAGAAAATAACCTAGATGTACCAATGTTGTAGCCACATTTAAATCAAGACGTCTGCAATTCTATCTATATATGATAATTCAAAACACTTCGATAGAACTAGTTAAGCTAAATCGTGTATTGTCTGAGATAATTAAGATCGACATCGCCTACTAGAGATCAGTTTGTAAGATTGAGGAGTTGAGTTTTGATGATGAACAATTGGTGGTCCATGCATGATATGTTTATGAATAAGTGTTTCTGTGATATGCTAACCTTGACGGTCAAACCACTGGGACACATGCGGTCCGACCATGGGTATATGGATGATCAAACCGCTAGGTCTAATCGATAGCTTCGGTTTTGGACGATCAACAGTTAAACCGATGGCTATTCAGCGGTAAAATCGGCATCATACAGAGATTTCGGTGAGTCTTTTAATCTGAGATAAATCTTTTAATTCCAAAAAAGATTTAGATTTGTCATGTACCTATCATCCACTACCTCTGGTAGAGTTGTCCTAGACTGTTAATTTACTCTTATTAGTTGGTAAGTTACAGTCAACGGACCCAGCCTGGTTAAACTATTAATCGCATGCCATATGACTTTAGAAAATCTTCCTGTGTGGCGCCTTCGAGAGGCTAGCTCGATCCCATCGCAGCTGACTTTGACTCATTCAAACGATGCTGTATTCATCTGTTCCGAAATATATTCACTTCTCTAAATATCCATCAGAACTAAGAAAATATGAAATTAAATAGATATGCTTGTAATTAGTTCAGGTATATAAAAGGCAGACATAAATAAACTAAATTATAATGTGTATATATATATATTATATATATATATATAAGATAACACTAAAATTTTGATAACACTTACCGTAAAATTGCTCGTATTTTAAACACTGAAAATAGCTTGTTTGTGGACAGATGTGCAAGCAGAAAAACCAATAATCAAACCAGTCGGACCACCCACAGAATGCAAGCTCGAATGCATGTGGTTGCATCTGCGCGCGGAGACTGGGGTGAGCGAGACGCGCTGACACAATCGTTTTAATAGCGTTTGGAATTTAACCCGGCCTTCAAGTCTATCGCCCTAGCCTAGTACGGTGCTAGTACCTCAGGGGTGTTTAGATTGAGAAAATTTTTGAGAGAAGTGTCACGTCAAATGTTTGACCGAATGTTGAAAGAGTTTTTGGACATAAATAAAAAAACGAATTTCACGACTAGCCTGAAAACCGCGAGACGAATCTTTTGAGCCTAATTAATCTATCATTAGCACATATTAGTTACTGTAGCACTTATGGCTAATCATGGACTAATTAGGCTTAAAAGATTCATCTCAAGATTTCTTCCGTAACTGTGCAATTAGTTTTTTAGTTCATCTATATTTAATGATTTTTTAGGTGTCCAAAAATTCGATGTGATGTTTTTGGAAAAAAAAATTGAGAAGTAAACAAGGCCTTAGTATCTGTAGATCGATTACTGCACTCACAAATTGCTGCATTCTAATTAAACTTCAGATGCTGTGTGAGCCAAAATTTAACCAACTGTGTGCGTTTGGAGTAATTGCTACTACTTGTAGCGCAAACGAGACTGTGTAGTTAGTTTGTGAAATGATTTGATGTGATGTTTTTGAAAAAAAATTTTAGAAACTAGACAATTAATTTTTCTTTTTATTTATATTTAATGCTCCATTTAAATGTTAAAATTAAGATTCGATGTGATGTTTTTTGAAAAAAATTTAGAAACTAAACGGACTTGCATGCTTTGCCATGCAATTTTCGAGATTTGACAAATGACCGATGGCGTCTAGCTAGTATGCTAGAACGTGGTTTACAGGTATCGTTCTTCTTGAATTAATGAATCCTCACCAAGATTAAATTATTACAAAAGGATTATAGCATTCTCAATTTTGAGGAGCTTTCAATTCTTTGCCCGGTTTCCAAAATACGTTCAACTCTGCCTACAAATGATAAGGTTAAAAAGAATTCGTAGTTTGATAAGAATTGAAGTATAATTGATTAGATTATGAATAAAGCTTCTTTCTATGAAATGCCAACAGCAGCCACCATCTTCTTTTCTCTTATGTTTATCCTTATAAGCCAAAATTTGAATTTTCAACTTTAAATGTAAAGTTTATTTTGGGTTTTCTCATCGTAGTTTATTTTTCAGCATTTGTTTTTAGATCGCTAAATACACGTATATAATTTTTTGTTTACAAACTATTTTTCGCTTGCAAATAGGTAGCTTCGCTTTTTCTCTAACAAAGACAAATAATCACCCCCGTCCTATGGCAGCATCAAGTCTTCCTAAGGCTGCTCGCCACAGCATCATCTTATGCACTGATGCGGTCACGGTCATAACTCGGGATTCTTTTTCTATTACTTGTCACTACGTTAAATTAGACCCTCTCGCATACTCTCTTCGTAATTTAATAGATACCACTGTTAATTTTTTTGACACACGTATAACTATTTGTCTTATTTAAAAAAGTTGCATAACTATGTCTTTTTGTGTTTGGATTCATTACTAATTGTATTTTTATTATAATTTATATTTTCGCATGCATGTTTACATTAAATTTTTAGATAAAATGAGTGGTCAAAAATGTGTTTAAAAGTCAATGACACCATCAAAGATAGTGTCATATTCTATAGAGACTTTAATTATTTATCATCTGGTTCAACAGAGCCACACCAATGAAGATGAACATGACGTACGGCTGCATCCGGTGGTAGTCCGGCCTACACCTTGCACCTCCCTCTCCTTTCGACATCGTCGCCCTAAACGGCTAAACCCATGTTAGCTAGGAATCTCTACTCTGGGATTGGTTAATTGCTAATCACTAGCACTAACAAAGAATCACTTGTTTGAGTCGGTGGACAAACACACGCACGCGAACTGAGCACACACTCTAAGCTTTGCACAGGGCTGATTCTGGTTGCATAAACACAGCTCCTTTTGGAAAAAGTTACATACATACAGTTACTCAGACATATAAACATATATATATGGTAGATGCATGCAAATAAGGACCCACAAAGACCATTTAACTGGGCTTGGTTTTGTGTTAGTAGATTTGAATTAATGATCAACATTCCCGGGTAGATCCAGTTATTAGCATATATATGACCTTCCGATGCAACGGCATGACAATCTAAACATACATAGATCCCAAGCTTAGTTACACGCTAACAATTTGAAACGAATCAATGAAGCCCTTTATTTCTTGTTGCACAACACATAAATTAAACAAGTACAAATGTATGAGAACAAATTCTACTTCACGGACATGATCGTACAAAACACGGTAGGCTTCACGTATGGAGTTTCCTTTGCAAAGGAAATTAAGGATTAGCATCACCGTATCCAGCTCCAGCACCTACACCACGGCCGCTGCCACCGTATTGGCCTTGACCGTTACCGCCACCATTGCCACCAGCATTTGCATTCGCGTATTGGCCATAATAGTAATTGTTAGATACACTAGAGCCTGAGCCTGTACCGCTACCAGACCCACGACCGTAGGATGGCCAGTAACCACCCGCTTGTCCGGCACCCGCACCAGCACCGGCACCGCCGGCTTTAGATGACCCACCATAACCATAATATCCATTTTGGGCAGTCTGGCTAGAGCCTGAGCCAGTACCATAACCGCTACCATACCCTGAACCACCGTATTGGCTGTAACCACCGCCTCCGCCGCCTCCTCCACCGCTTGCATGGGCACCATTAGAACCACTGCTACCCGATCCACTCCCAAGTCCTGCCCCAGCTCCCCCACCGTTTACATATCCTGCACCTTCTCCACCTCCTGTGCCTGAACCTTGGGAAGCGGAGTATCTTTCTACTCTTGCAGCACTAGCAAGTCCAATGCTCAACAGGACAACAAAACCAAGAGCTGCAAGCTTAGTACCTGCCATTGTAATTGTAAGCTTACTCTATTAGCTATGAGTAAGAGAGGAGATGAGTATGGAGCGAAGGACTACATGGGTATTTATAGTGCTTGATGTCATGTGCAACACAAGTTTCTTAATTGCATCCTTGTCAGTTTTTATAAGGCAATTTCTAGAGGGGTCAAGTTGAGGCTTAAAGAACTTTAGCTAAGACGAAGATCATTTAGTTACCTAAGTCATTTTAACAAACTGACTCACATTCTATTGTCTTTAGGCTGTTTAGACTTTATATGGCATATAGATATTTCGATGAGTTTTTTAAACTGAGATAAATCTTTTAATTCCGCAAAAAATTTTAGATTTGTGATGTATCTATCGTTCACCCCTCTAGTAGGTAGGTTAAACTACATTCCTATCCTACACAGTTAATTGACTCTTATTATAGTTGGTTAATTACAGTCAATGGACCCAGCCTGGTTAAAGTATTAATTGCATATGCAATATGACTTTAGCAAATCTGCCTGTGTCGCGCCTACGAGAGGCTAGCCTGATCGGATCGCAGCTGACTTTGACTCATTCAAACGATGTTGTATTCATCCGTTCTGAACTATATTCACTTCTCTAAATATTTATCCGAACTAAGAAAAATATGAAATTAAATAGATATGCTCGTAATTAGTCCAGATTTAAAGCAGGCATAAAAATAACTAAACTTTAATAATATATGTATACTTGCAATATGGACACTAGAGCGGCTAAGCAGAACATGTTATATATACCACGAGAGTCAGATAAATACCACTAGAGTTGCCGGTCACCATGGCACCGCCTCCCTCCCTGTGCGGCTATGCCGGCTCCGTCCTCCCTTCCCATGCCACTCGATCTTGACGCCCCCGCACCATTGACATCCTGACCAAGTTGGCTCGAGCTTTGAAATAAGCCAAGCCGAGCTATTTTTTTGCATCATTTCTTTATCAAGCAAGCCAAGCTAAGCCTGTACTTGACCAACATTTCCACCCATATGCGCGCGGAGATTAGGGTGAGCGAGACGCGCTGACACAATCGTTTTAATAGCGTTAATTTCAAACCCGCTTCACGTCTATCGCCCTAGACTAGTACGGTGCCAGTACTTCACAACGTGTTGGTCGATTACTCAACTCACAAATTGCTGCATTCTACTTAAACTTCTGATGCTGTGTGAGCCAAAATTTAACCAAGTGTGTGTGTGTTTGGTCTAATTATTATTCCCTTCGTTCCTAAACGTTTGACGCGTTGACTTTTTTGTACACGTTTGACAATTCGTCTTATTCAAAAAATTTACATAATTATTAATTATTTTTATATCATTTTATTTATTGTTAAATATACTTTTATGTATATATATAGCTTTACATATATTTTTTTTAAAAAAATGAATAAGATGAATAATCAAATGTGTATAAAAAAATAAATGACATCAAATATTTAGGGAGAGGGAGTATTTGTCAGCATAAATGAGACTTTATCTTAGGTTGCATGCTTTGCCATGCAATTTTCAGAGATTTGACAAATGATCGATGTCGTCTAGCTAGTATGCTAGAACGTGGTTTACAGGTATCGTTCTTCATGAATGAATCCACCAAGATGAACTTATTACAAAAGGATTATAGCATTGTCAATTTTGAAGAGCTTTCAATTTTTTGCACGCTATCCAAAATCCGTTCAACTCTGCATACAAAGGAAAAGGTAAAAAAGAATTGCGTAGTTGGATAAGAATTGAAGTATAATTGATTAGATTATGAATAAAGCTTCCTATCATCTTTCTAAGAAATGCCAACGGACCAACGGTATTCACCCTCATCTTTTCGCTTATATTTATCCTTGCAAGCTAAAATTTAAATTTTCAATCTTAAATATGAACTTTTTTTCTCATCGTAGTTTATTTTTAGTATTTTCTTTTTAGATCGCTAGGAACACGTATATAATAGTTTTACGTATAAATTATTTTTCACTTGCAAATATATGTCACTTGGCTTTTTCTCTACCAAAGACAAACAATCACCCCCGTCCTATGGCAGCATCAAGTCTTCCTAAGGCTCATTGCCACGGCATCATCTTACGCACCCAGGGACGGATCTACCTCGAGGCATATTCCCTCAAAGCCTTTAATTATTTACCATCCGGTTTCGTACCATGGTCTCATAAAAAGATGAACATGACAGCTCCATCTGGCGGTGGCCCGGCCTACACCTTGCACCTAAGCCTGCCAGTGGATTGTAATCCAATCCAAATCCGCTCTAATCCATTTCTTTGCTAATTAGTCTACCAAACCAACCCGCACCAATTATTCTTCATTGGGATCCAATCCAAACCAATCCAACTTTGATTTTAGCCCAACCCGCACCAACCCATTTGGTTAAAATGGATTCAACCCACTCTTACAAAATGGATGCACCATTTGATATGTATAAACTCAGACCTAAAATTTTAAAACTCGCGTTCACACTATAAAAGTTTATTAAATTTGACTGAAATTTAGTGGGATGATCTGTTATGTATAAAAGCAACTTTGTGTAAATTTTGGTTAATTTCTACATGTGGGGCCCACATATGTCTATTATCTTATCCATTAGCTATCCAATTAAAGGATCCATTTACCCTCCATGGGTTAAATCCATTTAGAACCTAAAATAACCTAACCAAATCCAGTCCATACCAATCCATTTGTCTTTTTAACCCAATTCAATCCAGACCATTTGAAGTTACAATCCATTTGCACCCAACCAAACACAATCCAAATTAAAACCAACCCATTTAACCCATTTTTATTCAACCCATTTCCATCCAACCCATTAGCAGGCCTACGGAGTTGCACCTCCCTCTCCTTTCGGTGTCGCCCTAAACCTATCCCTGGCCGGCCGATCGCCGGCCATCTTGAAGTGCGCCGCCACCTGCCATCGCCCATTCCATGGAGGTAGAGATCATATATATCTGCACGCCGTATCTCTAGGAGGAGATCCCATTCACCCGTGCCTTAATTAAAATGTCTTGTTTTTTTAACTCTCTCCTGTGAAAGAAAAAAAAACACTAGTGTACATGCATGTTGCCTTGGATATCTAACATAGTCCTCAAAATGCAACGCCATTAATTAATTGCTGGCCTTTTGATTGATTTGATCAACCATGACGTACGAACGGAGCCTGGCCTGGCATATGTAGTTGCATAAACACAGCTCCATTTGGAGAAGTTGCATACATACAGTTATTCAGACATAGACATATGTAGTAGATGCATTGCATGCAAATATAGACCCACAAAGACCATTTAACTGGGCTTGGTTTGTATAAGTAGATTTGAATGATTAACATTAATTACCGGGTAGGTCCACTTATTAGCATATAAACATCCCAATGCAATGGCATGAGAATCTGAACACTCGTAAATCTCAAGGTTAGTTACGAGCTAACAATTTGTGATGAATCAACGAAGCCCTTTATTTCTTGTTGCACAACACATAAAACAAATAAAGATGTATGAGAACAAATTCTACTACGTAGACATGATACAAAACGCGGTAGGCTTCATGTATGGAGTTTCCTTTGCAAAGGAAATTAAGGAGTAGCATCACCGTATCCAGCTCCAGCACCTACACCATGACCACTGCCACCGTACTGGCCTTGACCGTTACCGTTGCCATTGCCTCCAGCATTTGCATTCGCGTATTGACCATAGTGGTTATTGTTAGATACACTAGAGCCCGAGCCGGTACCGCTACCAGATCCACGACCGTAAGATGGCCAGTAACCACCCGCTTGACCAGCACCCCCACCAGCACCGGCACCGCCAGCACTAGATGACCCACCATAACCATAATATCCATTTTGGGCAGTTTGGCTAGAGCCTGAGCCTGTACCATAACCGCTACCATACCCTGAACCACCGTATTTGCTGTAACCACCACCTCCGCCGCCTCCTCCACCGCTTGCATGGGCACCATTAGAACCACTACTACCAGATCCAGCCCCAAGTCCTGCCCCAGCTCCCCCACCATTTACATATCCTGCCCCTTCTCCACCTCCCGTGCCTGAACCTTGGGAAGCAGAGTATCTTTCTACTCTTGCAGCACTAGCAAGTCCAATGCTCAACAGGACAACAAAACCAAGAGCTACAAGCTTAGTGCCTGCCATTGTAAATTTACTCTGTTAGCTATAAGTATGGGAGGAGATGAGTATGGAGTGAAGGACTGCATGTGTATTTATAGTGCTTGATGTTATATGCAACACAAGTTTGTTAATTGCATATGTATCAGTTTTTTATAGGGCAATTTCTAGAGGGGTCAAGTTGAGCCTTAAAGAACTTTAGAGAAGACGAAGATCATTTAATTACCTAAGTCATTGTAACAAACAGGCTCACATTCTATTGTGTTTAGGATCGATGTTTACACTTTACATGGCATACCTAATAAGTACTCAGCGATCAATTTCATGTAGTAAGACTTAGTTTATGGCTGTCTAGATTTATCAATTTATCAATGTATATTGTTTGTATATATATGTTTAAAATTATTAGCGTCCATATGAATCTATATAATATTAGAAAGTCTTACATTGTAAAGTGGACGTAAGAATTATTATATGTCTCATATAAATACATCCTAGAATTATCGCATATTTAGATACTTACATGCATGTGTATTACTTATTATGCGCAAATCTATCATCAACATATAACAGAGCTGATACAAAATATTACTCAAAATACAGATATAACTTCTGTGCTCTAAACTAAGTCAGATAGTTCTAAACCAATATTGCGGTCATTATAATTATCATCAAATCAGGACCTCTGTATATATTGCAGCTTTGTTTCACTACTGATGTTTGTGACAATTCACACACTTCCTACGTGTGTTAAGCTAATCATGAGCACACTAAGATCGAGGTTGCCTACGAATCTTGAAGAAAACAACGAGATCGCTTACGACTTACGAGAGAGAGCAAATTAACTCATATGTAGCGTTCGGAATAGATTATTGTTGTGAACTATGTAGTTAATTATAGAACAAATGATTTTTTTAAAAAAAATAACATATACTGTAGTTCAAAACGAATTTTCTAGATAATCTATCGAGCATAAGAAGGTTTTGCAGAAGTCGTCTAAACCAAATAATCCATTCTGGAAAAGTTAGAAAAATCCTTGCAAGCACTGACTATATGGGTCTGTTTGGGGAACTTCTCCTAACTGCATCTTTTTTCTAAAGCTGCTTCTGCTAAAGCTGCCTCAAACAGTCCACAGTTTCTGATACATATTCTAGAAAATGAACTAAAAATCCAGAAGCTGAAGAAGCTGGGTTTAGGATCTTTTCCATATTCTCAGAAGTTGGTTAACCAGCAGCTGCTTCTTAAAATCTAATCCTCTCCAAACAGGCCCTATATTGCAAATCAGCATGTAGAAGCATCTACACCCCTACTACTAAACTGCTACTGAAGAACATATATAGTTAGGGGGTGTTTAGTTCCAAAAAATTTTCACCTAAAAACATCATATCGAATCTTTAGATACCTAAATAAAGTATTAAACATAGACCAAACGAAAAACTAATTACATAATTATGTGAGAAATCCTGAGACGAATCTTTTGAGCCTAATTAGTACGTGATTAGTCATAAGTGCTATAGCAACCAACATGCGATAATAACGGATTAATTATGCTCAAAAAATTTGTCTCGCGGTTTACAGGCCAGCCGTGAATTTTTTTTTCATTCGTATCAAAAACCCCTTCCGACATCCAGTTAGTACGTGATTAGCCATAAGTGCTATAGCAACCAACATGCGATAATGACAGATTAATTATGCTCAAAAAATTCGTCTCGCGGTTTACAGGCCAGCCGTGAAATTTTTTTTCATTCGTATCCAAAAACCCCTTCCGACATCCGGTTAGACGTCTGATGTGACCTTCCCTCTAAAAATTTTTACCATCTAAACATGGCATTAATTATATAGCTAGCTAGCTAGCTAGAAGAATAGAAGAATTGACATTAACAGACACACGACGACTTCGAGGGCTGATCTCGATCCCATCGCAGCTGACTTTGAAACATTCAAACAAAAATTACTGGCTGACAGACAGACTGACAGCCCGAGATATATCACGATCGACGCACTACAGAATGCAAGAAAGAACACACATGTGTACAGCTGCATACGCATGATCTCTGCATGCATGGAGCGAGGTCGTCGTTGTTGGGACGCGACCGAGCGCGAGACGCGCTGACATAAAATCGTTTTACTAATTTAATTTGCATGGATTGCGATTAATAATGTATAGGCTCACATTAATGGAACCACTGGGTGAAAGAAATTAACGCAAACTGTGTAGATCGATCGTCTGGATAGATAGCAAAACAGATCATCTTTTGCAGTGTAGTTTCTGTCATATAGATCTGTCTCAGTTAGCTGCTTGATGAAAACAATTCAGTGATAGTGCTTCAGCTGTATCTCCGTATTCCACGTCAAAAATTACATGTGCAAAAAAACGGCATTACAAAATTATTAAAATACACGTACGTCGTTTGTTTCGGATATGGGATTTTTATCATTCTTGAAAAGTATCTTGAAGTACCAAAAATTTTAGTATAAATTTTTGTATCTCAAGGTACCATATTTTTTCACTGAAAAGTGTGATACTTTGAGGTATTTTTTTTAAGGATGGTAAAAAAACTCTTCGGATATACATTATGGTGATCTAAAAAACACCAACTTTGCTTTATGGAAAAAAAATAGCTTATGCTAGCTTGTACTTCTGCTAACGTACCCAGTTACTTCTACATCTATTTGTAGTTACTTTGTAAACTATTTACACTTACTCTTAACATAATGAAGTGTTTTTTTCAGAATTACTCCCCCAACAGAGTAGTTACTTGCAAAATTATGAAGAGTTCTAATATTTTTAAAGATACTTTCTATATGGTGGAGTTACTTTTTCTTACAAAATAAAATAGTGATCATTAAATAAAAAAAGTACAATATTTACTTGTTTATTCTTTTATACATTTTAATTGTGAATTTACATAACATTGTTAGTTATTTATACTTTTGCACAGTGCAGTAACTTTTAATGCAACAAAAATTGTTGGAATAATTTGATTAAAATTATTTTATTCTTAATAATTTCATTAACTCATTATCAATGTTAAACTACTGAGAAAATTTTGATCGAGATTTCTGATTAATACACATACACACATTAATGGCCAAGGGACAAAAGAAAGAACCCAAGCCCCGGACCCAAGGCTGGCATCCCGAGTTCAGGAACCCGGGGTATGGAGACTAGAGGCTGGCGAGTTTGGGGTCGAGGAGTCCCGTGGCACGGGGACATGACGCCGCGACCTGAATTTGGTGTCCCAAGGACGCGAGGCTCGAAGACCCGAGGCTGGGGTCTCAGGGACTGGTGTCCTAAGGCCAGGACCCGAGGCCGGCAGCCCGAGCCTAGGAGTTGAGATAGATGGCCGAGAACCTGCAGGGTTCCTGTACCTAGGGTCCCAAGGCCGTAATGGGTCTCGAGTTCGGGAATCGGGGGCGTGTGTGCATGGTTTGGCGATATTGGAATTGATTCCACAATAATGGTTGGACTGTTAATTATGTATTGATTCGGTCATTAAGGAATTAACAGTCAGTGAGCCAATGGCCAACTACCTGCTCGCACAAATTTCTCTCTTCCGATTATAAAAAAGGAGTTACAGTTTTCACGGAGAAAAAAGTATGTCTTGCGCTGCTTCTTTTTCTTCCCCGGTCTCACACAACTACCCACACGAGTGAGTAGAACGAGTTGGCCTCCCAAGCTCCGTCCGTCAGCGTACCTTCTCGAGCATCAGGGCGACGTGACTACTCCTGACAACCCTAGCGACCGTGGCGATGACCTCGACTGGGCGACCACTCCATCTTTGCGGTGCCACCAAACGACGACCCTGACCCCGATGAGCCGGCAATGACCCTGACCCCGGTGTTCGCAGAAGCAACTCCGACCCCTGACGACTGTGGCAGCGTTCAAGAGAGCAACTCTGACCCCCGCTGACGACTACGGTGATGACTTTAAGTCTGATGTCCTGATCTCTCAGCGCAGCAATAACTCCAACCTTGGCAATGAGTTCGGCAATATAGGTGACGACAATGGCAATGAAGGCAACCGCAATGGTGGAGACACCACGAACAACACTGTCTCATCGAGTGAGAGAACGGACACGTTATCAGGGTATAATTCTTTTATCACTACTGTGCTAAACATTTTGATAGTAGATGCTCTTACTGTTTATAGCATGCTCATGTATGTTACAATGACAAGATCATTTTCATTAGATATCATTCTCGGTATTTCTTTTCTCTATATTAAAATATATTGATTAATGACCAAATTTCCAACAAAAACTTACTCATGTCTATGTCTACAGTTACTTGTACAGTCATGTTCTTTACCGTATTTTTCCAAACTATATTATCTTGTTTTTTAGACACACGTTTCCCAAACTAAATGGTATGTTTTTTGTAAAAGTTTTCTATAGAAAATTTGTCTTGAAAATCATATAAATGTGTTTTTTAAGTTTTTTTAGTTAATAATTAATCAATTATATGCTAATACACTGCTATGTTTTTCACGCTGATTACCTACCCAATTGCCGGAAGTGGCCTACATTGTTGTATAAATTACTTTTAGATATATTTAATGTGTTCAATATGTTCTCTTACCGTTTATTAATATCGGTGGTTTAAACACATTTCAAAAATAATACCCAATTTACAAGTTATGTGTTATGGAGAAATGTAGGAGGCAAACTACATAAACCAGCTATATATCATGACCAGGCGATTCACACATGTGGGTAGAGGTGGTAATGAGCTTAACCATTTTGCCTGCAAAATTTAAAGGCTAGGTTTAAAACATGTTGAAAATAAAATTGTACAGAGTTTTGAGCTAAATATTTTTAAGAATTAAATAGGGTTGTCAAAAAGCCCAAGGGCCTTGGCCCATTACCATTCCTACATGTGGGCCTTTTTTTTTATTGTCACCGGAAAAGACCCTTCATCGCATCTAACGCCTCGATCACCTAGCCGATCGGACGGCCCACGACAGCGCCACGTTAGTGCTAACGCACTCGTTCGATTACACGAATGTCTAGTTATATTTGAGGATGAAGGATGCATGCAGCAACAAGTTGTACTAGCTTAGTATCCATGACTTAGAGCCTGTCGAAATGTGCATTCAAACCTGGTAAGTCGAGCACACATTAATTAGAAATACATTAATCATGCAGAAGCCCAATGCACGCGGAGATCGGGATATATAGTTTAATTTGTGTGATCTCAAAGTAATTAAATCAAGCCATGCATGATTATTAGTGCTAAAATAATCATTTGAAAGTAGTAGTGCTTGTGAAGATCATATGGTGTGCAGGCCGAGTTCACATCCAGTTGGCGATGGTGGTGCTGCTTGAGAGTGATCTCTGTCCAACAGTGGCAAATAGGAAGAACTTACTTAGCAAGCATGAATTACAAATAATCAAGATTCTCTAGGAAAGATGACAAATAATGCACCATAAAACGCTCCAGAAGCATCTAACATATCTTGGCCAAAGCAAAATATGGGGTTTAGGTCTTTTAATTATTATTATCGTGTCATATTTTTTTACTTGTTAAAGTGGGGTGTATCCTAAATATAAGAATCAAAATTTTGTTCACTTTGGTCAAAAAAATATTAAGAGCAATATAGTAGATGCAACACAACTAGTAGGTGGGTTGGGTACATGGGCCACAACAGGTACAGAAAAGGATCAGTGCCATGGTCACTTATTGTGTTGGGATTAATTATGTTGTGGTAGCTCATATACTTGGGAAGTTGGGCTTTCATCGATGTGTGACTAGGGACGAAAACGGATCAGATACGGACAGAAATTAGCTCTATCATATTCGTTTTTATTTTTTTTTGGAATCAGAAACTCCGGATACGCAATCGGAATCGAATATTGTCAAATACAGATATGGAGCGAATATGAAATGGAACGAATACGGTAATGGATAATTACCAAAGTATAAAAACCCCTCAAACCGAGCTTCTAAAATCAACAAAAAGATAGAGCTCATACACGGTAGGGGGGGGTCGGTGATGGCAGCGGGGACGACGAGGACGAAGACGGGAGAGGTGGAGTCGGCTGGGGTCCTGGGGACGGGTGACGGCGGAAGGCCGGGGCTGGGGCGGCATTCTCTCCTCTTGCCCTCTCAGTCTCTCGTTCTCTCAATCTCTCCTCTCGGGCTCTCGTTCTCTCGGGTGGCCGCACCGCAATGACCGCACACACGCACGCACAGCAGTACAGCACAGGGGCCTTGGGCTTTTAGGGTTAACTCGTTATGAGCTATTGGGCTTTAACGAATTTTGGTCTGTGGGCTGGCCTATGGCATATGAGAGCTGCGGTATCCGGTAAAAGGTCCCGGATAGTTTCTGACCGTTTCCGCTATCCGTCAGATAACATCACTACTGTATCCGAATCCGTATCCGATAAAAAATATCCGAATTCGAATCTGAATCCGAGAAAATCCGGAAAAAAATGCGAACCCCAAAACTATCCGAATTCGAAAACAGGTCCGGAACTCGAAAACTAGCCATACCACTTTCATCCCTATGTGTGGCCTAACCAAACTCTCATGTGACATGACTCTTAACTATGGACTTGGCTAACCTAACAGTACTTACTTTTCACAAATTGGAGCCATGCAGGTACAACAAGAAGTTTTTAACTATGTGAAGTTGGTATCCTCAGCTAGCATAAACGCAGCATTGCAGTCCTTCAATTTTGCAAAGTTAGCTAGCACACATCCTGTTACTCAGAGTCACACACACAGTTGAACAGAGCTAGACGTATAAGGATATCAAAGACCATTTAAATGGGTTTGGATGTGTATTAGTTCGTTTGAATTATGGGATTTTTTGTCGTCATAGTTAAAAAAACATTGAGATATCAAATATTTAGTTAAAAAAAGGCTCTTGAATTATAGTAAAAACTTCTAATGTGGTATCTTGAAATACTTTTCAAGAATGGTAGAAAAAAGCTTCTTGAATTACAGTGTAATGTTCTCCCCAGCAGGTACACTAGCTTATTAGCATATAACCATCCAATCGAATGACATGACCATCTCAGCACACATACTAGTAAATCTCAAGGTTAGTTACTGTGATACCAAATTTCACTGAATAAATGAAGCCCTTTATTTCTTGTTGCATAACACATAAAACAAGTACAAACATATGAGAACAAATTCTACTTTGTAGACATGATACAAAACACGCGGTGGGCTTCATTTCTACTATTTCCTTTATGAAGGAAATTAAGGATTAGCATCACCAAATCCACCACCAACACCTGCACCACGTCCGCTACCACCATATTGGCCTTGACCATTACCTCCACCATTACCACCAGCATTTGCATTAGCATATTGTCCGTACCAGTAATTATTAGCCACACTAGACCCTGAGCCCGTACCGCTACCGGACCCATGACCGTAGGATGGCCAGTAACCACCGGCTTGTCCATCACCACCACCAGCACCGGCACCGCCAGCACTAGATGACCCACCATAACCATAATATCCGTTTTGGGCAAATTGGCTAGAACCTGAGCCCGTGCCATACCCACTGCCTTCTCCTGAACCACCATATTGGCTGTAACCACCACCTCCGCCACCTCCTCCACCACTTGCATGGGCACCATTATAACCACTACTGCCAGATCCACTCCCTTTTCCTGCCCCAGCTCCCCCACCATTTACATATCCTCCCCCTTCTCCACCTCCAGTGCCAGAACCTTGGGAAGCAGAGTATCTTTGTACTCTGGCGGCACTAGCTAGTCCTATACTCAACAGGACAACAAAACCAAGAGCTGCAAGCTTAGTGCCTGCCATTGTTAGCTTACTCTATTAGCTATGAGTGTAGGAGGAGATGAGTATGGAGTGGAGGACTGCATGGCTATTTATAGTGCTTGAGGCCATATGCAACACTAGTTTCTTAATAGCATCCACATTAATTTTTTATAGTGGGCAATTAATTTCTTGAGGGATCAAGTTGAGGCTTAAAGAATTTTAGAGAAAACAAAGCGCGTTTAGTTATTTAGTTCATTTTAACTAACAGACTCACATTCCATTTGTTTCCCTTGTATTTAGATTGTTTAGAGTTTACATGGTATATCCTAACTAATTATTTTATGTCTGTTAGGAAAATTGGTCGGATAACCGAGACACCGATTTAACGTAGAAAACCCTTGCGGGAATCACCACTATGAGGTGATGGTTACAATAGCAGGAGAATACACCGGGCAGTCGCACCCTTCCCTTCCAGCTTACAAGAGATATATATAAGGGATTGTAGTATCCTATTAGGAAACTAATCCTACTCCTACTCCAAGCAGGAAACGGTTAGGAAAAACCTACTAAGAAACTACTAATATAATCCAAATACATTATAGATGATAATACGGATCATATCTCTAACAATGTCCGATATAAAATACATCTTGAAGTTGTTACATATATTTAGAAGCATGTGTTACTTATTCTGTGATAATCTATCATCAAAAAATGAGGTGATACAGAATGTTATTTGAAATAAACAAAGTCCGAAAGTTCTAAACCAATATTGTAGCCATTAATTATATCTTTGGATCAAGATCCCTATAAAAATCTCTCAAAATTATGTTATTTCACTACTCTTGATGAGAAGTTATGCCCACGCGTCATACGTATTAAGCTAATCAAGATCATTGTCTTCAGGAAAAAAAAAAGAAAAAGAGGAACATCGCATAAGAGAAAGTGTTAAGTTATGGTTTGAAACAAATTATTTCTAAGATTATCTTGTTAGTTGTAAGATATAAAACAGCTAAAACGAGTGATCTAGAAAAAAAATCTTCCGTATAACATCACATTTCTAGTTCAAAATTAAACAAGAAAATATAAAGTTATTTTAGAACGAAGGGATCATAGCGCTAGCGATGAATATGGCTAGCTAGATAGACGACGACTTGGAGGCTCTCGATACTAACTTAGCTGACTTTGAAACATTCAAACGCCGTTGCAAGTGACAACCCGACCACGCACAGAATGCAAGAAAGGACACACTAGCTGCTGCATGATCCGCATGGAGCGAGACGCGCTGACACAGTAATTGTTTTTACTGATTTCTAAGGATTGCGATTAATTAGTGATGAACATCCGTATTAGTCCACTCTGCATATTGACTGGGTTCGTATAATATTTCGCTTACACTTTCGTAAGTCCCCGGTTTGTGTAAAAGAGTTAATAATACTATGGTCAGAGCATCGATGCTTATAACCAGGTCATCATCCAACTAAACTTTCAAGGTGATACTAAATCGCTACTACACATTCACTTATTAGCTATGTAGGCCTAAAACATACCACTACTAGACTTGAAGTAAACTGGGGTGTGTTATATATTTTAGAATGGATAGATTAAATCACTGTGATTTGTAATGTAGTGTTGTGGTAGATCTGTCCCAGTTAGCTAGCTAGCTGTTTGGTGAAAAAGAAATCGGTAACAGTGCTTCAACTCTATCGCCCTAGTAGTCTAGTACAGTGCCAATGCGTCACTAGCTATATTAATTACTGAGTACACAAATTGCATGGATTCTAAACTTTGAGCAAAGCAAAATAAAACAAACAAGTATGCCCTGGACAGACACCACGTTCTACTTCTCGATGGCCATCCTTTCGTCAAATCTCGAAAATTGCACGGCAAAGCAAGCTGGCTATACTTGTTGATGCTGACAAGTACGTACATAATTCTTGAAGAAACTAAGAAACAATCCTGTGCGCCAATTCATTCATATTGCTTTTGTTTTGAATTAGCTGCACTTTTTGTTCAGTTTCGTTTTTTTTTTCTCTGAATTATGCATGTATCGATTGGCTGAAGTTTCAGAGGATCAGTTATTTGGTAATTAATTAGCTTTTTTTACCGGTCTTTTAGTCGTAGATGGCTACTGAGGCAAGTTCGAATCCGGAGATGACAGCTGTTGTTATGGATGTAACGACGATCACACATAAAAGGAGAAGAAAACACTGAAAATCTGCTTTGTTGTTATGCATGTCCAAACACTGTCTCTGCTCTGTGTTCGTTTTCTGAATATCTCCAGAATACTGTAGCTGGTCCGACAAATCTTCAGACATTGCGCGAGTGTGAGAGAGCAGAGTAGTGAACTTGCTGTCATTTCCTGACATTGATTGGCACACAGAACGTTCACTGATGCATGCGAAATGTCAAGAAACACAGGGGTGTTCCTAGTTTGCATATCAGCGATGATCTGTTGGATCAGCAATGCGATTAGAAGGAAGAAGCTGAAAGCATATTGTAAATCAAATCCTTAATTACCATATAAAGCTCATAGAGATGTAGCTAATTTCACATTTGGAGATCATCCGAGCACAAATTAATTGAAGTCCCCCATGTCGGCGTCTGTCCAAACTTTAATCTGGAGAAAGGACTCCGGTGCATTTATGATCTTTTCTCGTCGAACGACTATAATTAAATTATACTATTAATAATATTCGGTGTAGTAGAACTTTGAAGGAGTAATATCGTTCTTTTTATTGTCATCTTTATTGCATAAAAAATAAATTTATAAAATACTACTAATTAAATAATTAACGAAGTAAAAAATATTATCGGTAAAATACATGGGAGAGTTACCTCCGTACATATTTCGATGTTTATTTATCTCGTACGGTTCGCTGGAGTTTGTTCGCTGAGCTGAACACCCACGCGCGAGACCTGTCATGTCATTAAATACGCCTTCGTCCAAAAAGATAATAACTTTTAGCTTTTAAAATTTGCTCCAAAATATAACAACTCTACACTTATATTTAATTTTGCTAACCATAAACTTCGACCACTAAAATTTTGACTTGTTTTCTTTTCTCAACAAATCACAACCTTCCCAAACCTAATTCTACGAACTTTCTTGATACACGTGTAAAGCTCTAAAACTTTATATATTATGGAACATAAAAAGTATTAACTATCATAAATTTAAAATATTAGACATTTTTTGTATTTATAAAACATATATATATATATAGCAAAACTAATAGCGTGCACCCCTTAGAATAAACTATTGTATACCCTCCTGCTCTCGTAAGGTCCAAACTCATCTCCCACGCCTTCCAAGGACCAAAAACATGTCTTCTGGCCTGGTCAAAGCTCTTCCCACAGGTCAAACCCATCCTTCTGACATTCCTCCACACCCCACCTTTGACCAATCCCGTCTATCTGAAGAGTGTAGTAACACGAAAGGCAAAAATATAATAACATGTCTTATAAAATGCAGTAACAATATAATAACAGATTAGTTTTTTAAATCATACTTTTTTAACCACTCTAGTAAAAACGGTTTTAAAAATTAATATAACACACATGAGATATTGCTCTCTAAAGATTGGGAATACAACATTTTAGCTCTCTCACATGTATTAGTTGTACTGTAGCAATAGTATACCGTGATATCTTATGTTACTGCACTTTAATTATGATGTTAGTATACTTATATCACGATGTTATTAACAGCGCACATGTTAATGCACTTATATCGCTATGTTACTGCACTTATATCGCTACGTTACTATAATTATGCGATAATAATATACATATTTTATAGTAACATGACGTTATTTCTACATAGAATGTGTAGCGTTACTGTAGCTATTGTCATAACATTAGTGTATACTAATACAAATTCTATAAATATTTCTTAAGATTTTAAACTTTAAACAACTTTATCTCACCTCGTATATTATTTTTTTTAAATGTTTGTACCACCTTGTTAGAATTAGAAAAAGTGCTTTCAAAAAGCAGATCCCTCATGAATATGTTTCGATGTTGTTATAACAAATTAGTTGTCGTGTTACTGTAGAATTCATGTGAGACGAAGGGTGGGCTTAAATAGACATGAGGGAAAGCCCATAAATGGGTTGACCTATAGGGAAAAGTGTTTGGCCAACCTTTAAATGAGGTCGGGGTAATTTTTAGGTCTTGAAAAGAGGGGTGGGATGGGTCTTGGGACGCCTTAGAAGTGATGGGGTATAGAATAACTTATACTAAGGGGTGCGCGTATTAGTCTGACTATTATATATATATATATATATATATATATATATATATATATATATATATATATATATATAACTATTTAGTGTTCTTTCAATATAACACCAATAGATTGTTTAGAAAAACTAAATTTCGAGACAAAAATTGTTGAAAAAGATATTACTTGTCTATTATTTTTTTTCAGGAACATTATCGGTACGGTGAAAAATTTTCATTCACGCCCCTAGATAGTACAATCCTCCTGGTATATGATATCTCGTAGTTTACGTTGTAGTGGAGACCTCGAAGTTCTCTCAGCGGATGACTTTTGAGCCTTTGACGAAGTGTACATTCAAACGTGTGGCAACTCGACCGCAAATTATATATACAATCTTTCATATATGCAGGAGCCCGCGATGCACGCAGAGATTGGGATGAGCGAGAGGTCAGACAGCTAATTAATTAAGCTGGCATTGCTTGATCATTTTAATACCACCATCGTCGCGGTATTGTTTACGAGCAATTTTATCCTCTTTGATAACGTATCAAAGGTAACATTATTTTCTACGTAAAATTTGGTATCTCTTATTATCTTAAATACTATAAAGTATTAAATTTTACATATAAAACAGTGGTACCATGTGATATCTTAAAATACTCATTGTTTAGCCTAGAGAAATACGAACCAGCTGCTGCCTTCACTGCGACACCATCATTATGTCGTATCCGTATATATACTCTCCTCCGTTCTAAAAGATAAGTATACCTAGAATTTAAATTTTATATTATAACACATATATACATTTCAAACTAATTCTTATTATTATTTTAAGCATTCCAATGACTCCAGAGCCAATCATGCGAATGCTTAGGAAGAGAATTTAATGAATTCAAATTTCAAAAATCAACCAGTAAGATGACCAAAAGAGAATCGTTCGGCATCTTCTTAATACATGATAAACAATGTAAAAATACTTATAATTTAGAACAGTATCTATTTTGACAGCTGCCAGTAGCCAGTGATCGTAAGTGACAGTCTCACGGTACTCTACTGGCCCCAGCAACTGTAGTTAATTAACCAGCAAGGAAAGGCAACTGACCTGCTACAATCAGCTAGCGTAAGGTTGAATTAAGTTAGTCGATTTACTGATATACATGTGATTAATTAGTGATAGAATAATCATCATGTGAAAGTATTCTACTAAGTCAAGAACACACGGCGGCCACTGCGCAAGCCGACCTTGCTCTTCCAGAAGCTGCATGCGTTGGATGTCGAGGTACCAAATTATTTTTTACTATTAGATCTAGCTGAGTAAGATGTGTTCTGTTATATTTAAAGACCAAAAATGATCTAACGATAAAAAATGATTTGGTACCTCGAGTTACCAATGCACATTTCATTGGATGTTATATATATGTTACGTTGGAACAAATTGCTCCAATTAGAAGGTTGGTAGATTGTACGACTGGAACGGCTTAAGCAGCTCTAAGGCTTTAAATCCTCAAACCCCGTAAAAGGAGCTGGGTATCATGTATTTTTTTTGGCAGAAGGGTACTTGTGGTTTAACTTTCTGCCTCCTAGTGGGATATACTTCCTCCGGTTTTTTCTGTTTGAAGTTGTTGATTTTTAATTCATGTTTGATCCTTCGTTTTATTCAAAAATATTATCCAAATATATAAAATTATAAATCATACTTAAAGTTACTTTAGTAGTAAACTAAATCATAATAAAATAGTTAATAATTATATAAATTTCTTGAATAAGACAAAGGGTCAAATATAGATAAAAAGTTAACGGCATCAAACAAAAAAGTCGAAGGGAGTTATAGTTTAATTTGTGTGATCTCAAAGTAATTAAATCATGCTATGCATGATTGTTAGTGCTAAAATAATCATTTGAAAATAGTACTTGTGAAGATCATATGGTGTGCAGGCCGAGTTCACATCCAGTTGGCAATGGTGCTGCTTGCGAGTGATCTCTGCCCAATAGTGGCAAATAGGAAGAGCTTACTTAGCAAGCATGAACGTAAAATAATCAAATTATTTAGGAAAGATGACAAATAATGCCCCATCCAATGCTCCAGAAGTATCTACCTATATTTTGGGAGTTTTTTTACCATGCTTGAAAAACCTCAAGTTACCACACTTTTAGTGCAAAAGGTGTGGTATTTTAAGGTATATTGTACCTTAGGATATCAAAAATTTGTACTAAAATTCTTGGTACCTTAAGATACTTTTCAAGAATGGTAAAAAAACCCATATCTTGGCCAAAGCAAAATATGGGGTTTAGGACTTTTAATTATTAATTGTGCCCTCAAGCTGGTGTTAGGATGTCATATTTTATTACTTATTAAAGTGGGGTGTATCCTAAATATAAGCATCAAAATTTTGTTTACTTTGGTCAAAAAAAAATATTAAGAGCAATAGAGTAGATGTAACACAACTTGTAGCTGGGTTGGGTACATGGGCCACAACAGGTACAGAAAAGGATCAGAGCCATGGTCACTTATTATGTTGGGGTAGCTCATATACTTGGGCTTTCATCTATGTGTGACCTAACCAAACTCTCATGTGACATGACTCTTAACTATGGACTTGGCTAACCTAACAATACTTTCCACAAATTGGAGCCATGCAGGTACAATTCAAGAAGTTTTTAGCTAGACCATGGTACACGTAAATATGTGAAGTTCCATGGGTATCCTCAGCGAGCATAAATGCAGCATTGCAGCTCCTTCAATTTTGCAAAGTTAGCTAGCACACATCCTGTTACTCAGAGTCACACACACAGTTGAATAGAGGTAGACGTATAAGGATATCAAAGACCATTTATTTAACTGGGTTTGGATGTATTAGTCCATTTGAATTATGGGAGTTTTTATCATAGTTAAAAAAACCTTGAGATATTAAAATTTTTAGTGCAAAATTCTAGTAACTAGTACCTTAAGTTGCTTGGCTTTTAATGTGGTACATTGAAGTACTTTTCAAGAAAGGTAAAAAAAAAAAGCTCTTGAATTATAGCGTAATGTTCTCCCCGGCAGGTATACACTAGCTTATTAGCATATAACCATCCAATCGAATGACATGACCATCTCAGCACACATACTAGTAAATCTCAAGGTTAGTTACTGTGATACCAAATTTCACTGAATAAATGAAGCCCTTTATTTCTTGTTGCATAACACATAAAACAAGTACAAACATATGAGAACAAATTCTACTTTGTAGGCATGATACAAAACATGCATTGGGCTTCATTTCTACGGTTTCCTTTACGAAGGAAATTAAGGATTAGCATCACCAAATCCACTGCCAACACCTGCACCACGTCCGCTACCACCATATTGGCCTTGACCATTACCTCCACCATGGCCACCAGCATTTGCATTAGCATATTGTCCGTAGTAGTAATTATTAGCCTCACTAGATCCTGAGCCCGTACCGCTACCGGACCCATGACCGTTGGATGGCCAGTAACCACCGGCTTGTCCATCACCACCACCAGCACCGCTACCGTCGGCACTAGATGACCCACCATAACCATAATATCCATTTTGGGCAGTCTGGCTAGAACCTGAGCCCGTGCCATACCCACTGCCTTCTCCTGAACCACCATATTGGCTGTAACCACCACCTCCGCCACCTCCTCCACCACTTGCATGGGCACCATTATAACCACTACTTCCTGATCCACTCCCAGTTCCAGCCCCAGCTCCACCACCATTTACATATCCTCCCCCTTCTCCACCTCCAGTGCCAGAACCTTGGGAAGCAGAGTATCTTTGTACTCTGGCGGCACTAGCTAGTCCTATACTCAACAGGACAATAAAACCAAGAGCTGCAAGCTTAGTGCCTGCCATTGTTAGCTTACTCTATTAGCTATGAGTGTGGGAGGAGATGAGTATGGAGTGGAGGACTACATGGCTATTTATAGTGCTTGAGGCCATATGCAACACTAGTTTCTTAATTGCGTCAACATTAGTTCTTTAGTGGGCAATTAATTTCTTGAGGGACCAAGTTGAGGCTTAAAGAACTAGAGAGAAGACAAAGCTCGTTTAGTTATTTAGTTCATTTTAACTAACAGACTCGCATTCAATTTCATTTGTTTCCGTTGTATTTAGATTGTTTAGAGTTTACATGCATGGTATATCCTAACTAATTATTTTATGTCCGATATAATAATACATCCTCAAGTTGTTACATGTATTTAGATAGCTATAAGCATGTGTTACTTATTCTGTGATAATCTATCATCGAAAAATGAGGTGATACAAAATGTTATTTGAAATAAACAAAGTCCCAAAGTTCTAAACCAATATGTAGCCATTAATTATATCTTTGAATCAAGATCCCTATATAAATCTCTCAAAATTATGTTATTTCACTAGTCTTGATGAGAAGTTATGCCCACACGTCATACGTATTAAGCTAATCATGAGCATAGATCAAGATCACTGTCTTCAGGGGGAAAAAAAAAGAGGAAGATCTTATACGAGAAAGAGTTAAGTTATGGTTTGAAACAAATTATTTCTTAGATTGTCCTGTTGGTTGTAAAATATAAAACAGCTAAAACGAGTGATCTATAAAATATGGAAGAAAAAAATGTTTTGAGAAAACATATTTATAGAAGTATGAAGCAAATATTTGTTTCAATAATTCATTGAATTATAAGAACGTGACCTCGCACCGACTATTATTGCAAATCAACACAACAATCTACCACTTGCCCCATCCCAAAATAACATCACATTTCTAATTCAAAGTTGAACCAGAAATATAAAGTTATTTTGGAACGAAGGGATCATAGCACTACCGATGAATATAATTAAGGCTAGCTAGCTAGGCCGCGTTCGATAGATTGGTATAAGTTAACTTATGCCCTGGCACGAAAAATGTGGTAATAGATTAATACATGATTAATTAATTATTAATTATAAAAAATATAAAATAGATGAATATGATTTTTTAAAATAACTTTTCTATAAAAAAATTTTTGCAAAAAGTACACCGTTTAGCAGTCCGAGAAGCGTGCGCGAAAACAAGAGTAGCTTAGTTAGCTAACCGGTGGTGCCGAACTCGGCCTAGTGGAAGAATTGACATCAACAGATAGACGACGACTTGGAGGATCTCGATACTAACGCAGCTGACTTTGAAACATTCAAACGCCGTTGCAAGTGGCAAATCCGACCAAGCACAGAATGCAAGAATGGACACACTGCTAGCTGCATGGAGCGAGACGCGCTGATACAGTAATTGTTTTTACTGATGATTTCTAAGGATTGCGATTAATTAGTGATGAATGTACACTGGCACCACCGAGTAAAAGTGCCAAAAGTTATTACAGATATCGATCGTCTGAATAGCGAGATTCTGGGAATAAATTTGGATAAGTATTTGTCTATATTGATCACTAGGAATTCATATATTTTAGAACGGGGGAGTAAATCGGTGTAGTTTGTAATGTAGTGTTGTGGTAGATCCGTCTCACTTAGCTAGCTTGCCGTTTGATGAAGGGATGATTGCTTTGATGTTTTATGAAAAAAGTAAAATGATATATTTACAACGAAAAATAATTTGTGAATAAAAATTTTATATACATATTCTTGACGATCTAAAAGTCAATACTGAAAAATAAACTTAAGTAAAAAACCCTAAAGTCAATTCTAAATTTAAGGCTAAAAATTTAAATTTTGGCTTATAACCATAAGCATAAGTGAAAAGATGAGGAGGTTGAAATCGGTATTAACAGTGCTTCAACTCTATCGCCCTAGTAGTCTAGTACAGCGCCAGTGCATCACTATATTAATTACTGAATACACAAATTGCATGCATTCTAAACTTTAATAAACAAACGTATGCTGTGAGCAAAATAAAACAAACAAGTATGCCCTGGACACCACGTTCTAGTTCTAGATGACCATCCTTCGTCAAATCTCGAAAATTGCACGGCAAAGCAAGCTGGACATACTCGTTTATGCTGACAAATACCTAGCAGATAATTCTTGAAGAAACTAAGAAACAATCCTGTGCCCCAAATCTTCATATTGCTTTTGTTCTCGATTAGCTGCACTTTTTGTTCAGTTTGTGTTTTCTCTGAATTATGCATGTAACGGTTGTCTGAAGTTTCAGAGGATCAGTCATTCGGTAATTAGCCATTCTACCGGTTCTTCAGTCGTAGATGGCTGAGCTAGCGAGTTCGGATCCGGCGATGCCAGTGGTTGTTATGGTGTAACAAAAGGAGAAGAAAACACTGAAAATCTACTTTGGCTGCATTCGAAACCGACCAAGCAGCAATACTTTTCTCTCTTTTTCCGCAATATTTTTTGAAAAAAAAGTTTTATATAAAAGTTGTTTAAAAAAATTAGATTAATCCATTTTTCAAGTTTACAAAAGGTAATACTCAATTAATCATATGTTAATGGCTTTTCTCGTTTTACATGCGCTGATTACACACAGTGACATAGTCAACTTCGAACGCTGCCTTTTTGTTATGCATGTCCACACACTGTTTCTGCTCCGCGTTCGTTTTCTGAAAATCTTCAGACTACTGTAGCTAGTTCGACAATCTTCAGACACTGCGCGACTGTGGGAGAGCAGAGAGTAGTGAACTTGCTGTGATTTCCCGATGGATTGTTTTAAAAAAACTAAACTTAGAGACAGAAATTGTTGGAAAAAAATGTTACTTTTATATTGTTTTTTCATACACGCCCTAAAGAATACGATCCTTCTGGTATATATGATATCTCGTAGTTGACGTACGTTGCAGCGGTGACCTCGAAATTCTCTCAGCGGATGACTTTTGATCCTTTGACATGTACTATATTCAAACGTGGAAACTCGACCACAAATTATATATAAAATCTTTCATGCAGGAGGCCGCGATGCACGCATGCAGAGATTGGGATGAGCGAGAGATCAGACAGCTAATTATTAAGCTGACATTGCTTGATCATTTTAATATGAACCAGCTGCAGCCTGCAGGATGCCACTGCGACACCATCGTTATGTCCTATCCCTGTATGCTTTCATCCGTTCCAAAATATAAGTATTTGTATAATTTAAATTTTGTATTGTAAGATATAAATATTTTTTTACTAATTCTCATTATTTTAAGTATTCCAATGATTTCGGAGCCAATTAAATGATTGGAAAAAATTAATCCATTCAAATTTCAAAAATCGACCAGTAAGATGATAAAGCATGAATATTTTGACATCTACTTAGTATATGATAAACAATCGAAAAATAATTATAATTTGTATCAGTATTTATTTTGACAGCTGCCAGTAGCTGGTGATCAGAAGTTACAGCCTCACACACTTTACTGGCCCCAGCAGCTGTAGTTAATTAACCAGCAAGGAAAGGCAATCGACTTGCTACAATCAGCTAGCGTACGTAAGGTTGAATTAAATTAGTCCATTAACTGATATACATGTGATTGATTAGGGAAAGAGTGATCATCATGTGAAAGTACTCTACTAAAGTCAAGTAACACACGGCCGACCTTGCTTCCAGTAGCTGCATGCGTTGGACGTGATGATATGATATGATCCCACATATTTAATTTGCTGGTGTCTGAGAGAGAGTAACGTCATCGATCGATCTGTGTACTCTGCGTGAGTTCTTTCGATTATTTTTTATTTATAAATGTATCGTTTGATTTTTTTTTCTAAATAAGCCAAACAATTGCACTCAGGATCGGGAGTGAGAATCGAAGCAACTACGGCAGCCGCACGTGCTGATAGTAAGTATAGTGTTGGGACCCGGTCGCCTAGCTCTACTATAGCACACTATTTACAACTCGGATTGACACACACACACACATATATATATATATATATATATATATATATATATATATATATATATATATGATGTAATTGCAACCGAGACGACAAAATTTAACTTCATATTTGAGACCATGTGTTTGAACATCCTTATGTTGGATAAATGATTACATCTATAAAATAGATTATGAATTTAAACTTAACTTATACATGATCACCAGTTAATTTGGATGCGGAAATTAAATATTGTACCTACAAACGAAGCCATAGATCCATCTTCTCTTCTTCTCTTGATTATTGTTTTTTCTTCTTTGCCGTCGCCGAAATCAGATCGCCAGTGATCTGTTCTGAATTCCTGAACTTCGGGTCTTCAGCGGAGTACCCTGGAATCACCTCACAAAACCCTTCCAGTGCTTTTCTCTGAACGGGAGAGTCTAGTTATGAATTTTTAGTACGTAGAAAACCACACAAGTGTCCTGTAGGTTCCTTTTCTTATATAATGTACCGGTGTGCCTCGAGGGCTTTTCCACATACAATTATGGCTCGTTTTCCACCGATCACAGTAAATAGCCATTAGGGTTACGAATTTAGATTACGGATAGATATTAGGTGGTTATATCTCTCCTAAAAATCAACTAAGCCGATAAATCAACCAGCACCTTGTACTAATATATATTTGTAGTCTTTTATGGATCTTATGAATGTGGGTCATTCTTTTCCCATGTTTAGACTCTTCTCCTCCCTCCGTCCTTCCGGTGACGATTCCTACTATCATATGTTATGCAACTTCACCAATATCACATCATCAAGTCCTCTCCTAAGGGCTGGTCGCCTCTCCGCCATCTTCTCCACCAATACATGTGCACTTTGAGCAGGTTGTTCAACGAGCCCTAAGCATAAGCTCCAAGATATCACTTAAAATTGAATGATGAGACGGAGGAGAAAGAGCATGAATAACCCCTAATATATGGCAACATCTACCAGCTGAAAAGAAATAGTGTAGTGTGGCGAAATGAATAAATTAAACTTTAAATATTTGAAATATTAGGCTTCCTATTCTAATTTATTTTTCAGTATTTGCTTTAAATTATTAAGAATGCACATATAAGAATTTTATTTACCAATTATGTTTTAATCGCTAATAAAATGTTTTGCTGGTGCTTATTTTAAGCGAAAAGATAATACTGTTATAGTACCTCTGGAAAAGGCGAGAAAAGCTTGTGGCAAGACTCGAGTGAAATATGCATGGAATGTTACACGCAGGTGGTACATGATAGGCCACATCAGGTGTAGACAAGGAGTGGCCTGCAGGCCACTTGTTGTGTCGGAGCTTACTCTTAATCATGTGAGCTAGCTAATTAATAGCATTGGGATTTCATGCTTGTGTGATCTGACCAGTCAACCTGGTTTGTACTAACACTTGTTCCCAACGATTGGAACCGTACCATATGTGTGGCTAACTGCAATGGCATGATTTCATCTGAAACTTATCGGTAGACCGTAGACTACAAAAGGCACAGATCACTTAAATATATACATTGATTAATCTGAGACGGCTTGTTTATTTTGCTAGATTTTTCTCAGATTTTACATATACGCTTACCAATTAAGCTAAATGGTGTATTGTTTATAAAAAGTTTTTATATAAAGTTTATCGTCTTGCCTTTATAGAGTACATTTTAAACCTTTTAGTGATTAATTCCATTATATATACAATTAAATACCTATTAAAAAATTAAAAAATCTTTGATTTTTCATCTACAAAAGAACGCAGCCTTAGCTCACACAAAGCTAAAGACAGGTCGGCGTAATATGCATACGCAAACAAACCGACTGCAAACCACTTAAATAGTCATCGCTCTTAGACTGATAACAATCCGATTGAATCGCATCATGCTCTTAGCAAACATAAATCTCTCAATAGTGTTAGGTATATCCCAGTGAATTTTACTGGAACAATGAAGCCCTTTATTTCTTGTTGTATAACATATGAAACAAATACAAACAGAAAGGAATAAATTCTAGTTTGTAGACATGACATGACAATAGGTGAGCTCCATTTCAAGAATTTCCTTTACGAAGTTAATTAAGGGTTGGCATCACCGTATCCAGATCCAACACCTGATCCACTGCCGCTGCCACCATATTGGCCTTGACCGTTACCGCCACCATTGCCACCGGCATTTGCATTAGAGTATTGACCATAATAATTATTAGTAGCCTCACTAGAGCCTGAGCCTGTACCACTGCCAGACCCATGACCGTAGGATGGCCAGTAACCACCAGCTTGTCCAGCTCCACCACCGGCACCGCTACCACCAGCACTAGCTGATCCTCCGTAACCATAATATCCATTTTGGCTAGTCTGACTAGAGCCTGAGCCTGAGCCGGATCCACTACCAGATCCTGACCCACCGTATTGACTGTAACCACCACCTCCACCTCCTCCTCCACCACTTGCGTGGGCACCATAGTAACCACTGCTACCAGACCCACTCCCTGTTCCTACCCCAGCTCCCCCACCATTCACGGATCCTACCCCCTCTCCACTTCCTGTGCCCGAACCTTGGGCATTTGAGTATCTTTCTACCCTCACGGCACTAACTAGTCCAATGCTCAAGAGGACAACAAACCCAAGAGCTGCTAGCTTAGTCCCCGCCATTGTTAAAGCTTACCTATAAGCTATGAGTGTTGGAAGCGATGAGTGTTGAGTGAAGGATTACACGTCTATTTATAGTGCTTGAGGCCGCGTGCATCACTTGTTCATCCTAATAGCATCCATGTTAGTTTTTCATTTGCATCTTCCGTAGTGATCAAGTTGAGGCTTAAAAAACTACAGCAAAGAAGTTCATTTACTTCAAGAGATCGCGTGCATCAGCAGGTTTACATTTCTATTTTATCCCATATGTCTAGAGTTTACATGAGACAGATATCCTAGCTAATTATTATTTGTTCGATAAGAAAAGGCCATCCTAGCTGGATTAACTACATAACAAGATAGTTACAACCATGCGTGCCCATCTATCAAACAAGATGTGAGTACTTAGACGATACAAAAGGTGACTCAAGATATATAACACAGTGCTTTTAAACAAATTAAGTTGCAAAGTTTCGAACCAATGTACTGGCTATAGCTATATTCATATATTGTTTATGTATATGTCTATAATCATTAACATACAAATGTTAAAAAATGAAACGGGATCGGTAGTTTCCATAACTTATTGTCTCTAAATCATGGCCTCTGTAATTCTGTATATAGCTCAAAATGTTAGTATCTTTTACTCTTGGTGAGAATTCAAACACTTGGTAAATGACAGTCCGATCCATTCCCAGCCCGCTTAAACTCTTACAGTAAATTCAAAGGAACTGATCTTTTGCAACGTTATGGAAGCCAAGCGTCTCCTGACTGGAGGCAGGAAGATAGTTATTCGCAAAATTACTCGTTTTCATAATAGAATTAGCCATGATTTTAGCAGATTATGCTAGAACTCACGATAGTTCTATGTTTTGGAGAGATAACTCTTGTAACCTCGTATCATGCACGTTTGGTGATGGAGTAAGTTGGAACTGTTTAATATATTCCTGTTTCTCCGGAAAAAAAAAACTCTTACCGTAAATTACCAGCTAGTACTAGAAGAATTGACATTTGCAGAGGCGACTTGCAGGCTAGCTAGCTTCCGATCCCATCGATATCGCAGCTGACTTTGACACAATCAAACCTCGTTGTAAGCGACGTCAAACTGACAATTCGATCGACCGGCCGGTCAACCACACACAGAATATATAGCTGCATGATCTGCACGCGGAGATTGGGATGAGCTAGCGCGCGAGAGGCGTTGACAGTAAAATCGTTTTAAATATGTTACGGCAAGGTGTAATTAATTGCAGATCTTATTATCCATGTTAGCAAAATAAGTCCTTAATTTCGTGCTGTCCTGACTACGATCATCTCTTAGATCTGTCTCAAATAATATAGGTGTTTGATGAAAAAACAATATATAATTATATCAGGGAATTTTACCGTCCTTAAAAAATGTCTGCCTCTATTAACGTTGAAACCATGTTCTACGGTTAGATACCATCCTTAAGTCAAATATCGGAACTTGTAAGGCAAAAGCAAGCTACATAACTTGTTTATGTTCATAACTACTTAATTAGCGGTTCAATAGGACATAATGCATGTGAAAAGTCGAGAACCACAGGCCTCTAATGCAGCTCTAGTAGTTTGCCATACCACAGGCCTTCGTAGCTCCACTAGTTTAATTACTTTCGAGCTCCACGATAGTGTATGCCCGGCCGCTGGAGACGTATCTAGAATTAATTTAAGGTGTTTGTCTTTGTAACGAGATATATATTGCATTATGATAACCTATTGATTTTTGGAAAGGGGCCGGGCCCAATGGGCCGAGCAATGGGATCTTGAGTAGAAATTAAACACCGGTTTGTTTTTACTTTGTTTTCTCATAGGTTGGTTTTTGTTTGGGTTTACTTGGGGAGGGGATGCACTGCACAAGAAGGGGAGACGGTGTAACTACTGACTACCCTCCCCGTCCCTAAATTTGAAGTAGTTAAGATATGCAAAATATAACTGTATTTATAGAATTGAATACATAGTTACATATAATTTCACATATAATTACATTTTAAAATATATTTAATCTAGGGTAATTTGTGTAAGAAATTTAACTAGTTATGATAATCCTCATTGTAAAAATGATTAATGTGAAATGCAACTCAAAGAGAAACTTTTATAGTTCTTAAAGAGGTATAGAGACATCTCCGACTTTTACTGTAAATTTTGTTACTTGTTAGATGTTATCATACTAATTTAACACTGAAAATTACAGCACCTGCTCTTGGCTTCTAAAAGTACTCAAAATAAAATATATATATATAGCTTATATAGCATATATTCTTAAAAATGTTAGGTCGCATAAGTACTCGTAAACATCCTTCATAAAACAGTAAATCCGAATCAAGACCTTAGCATGCATGGCTCCGAAATGTTAATTCTTTTACTACTCTTTTTGGAGAGAATGCAAGCATCAGCATGATTACGCTAGCCATGTGCATTATTAAGATCGATCGAGATCGAGTATGAAAGATCATTTAATTGAACACCGCAGGAGACTACAGTACTCCCTTCACTTTTTTTTTATTTGACACTATAGGTATAGGTATAAGTTTGAGTATTCGTTTTATTTGAAAATTTATATAATTATTAATTATTTTATTGTGATTTAATTTATTATGGTAGGAACTTTGAATGTAACTTATAATTTACGTATAAAATTTAAATACGATAAACGGTTAAACCTACGCATAAAAATTAACTACCGATGTGTAAAAAAACTCCAGTCGTACTACTACGCCTAGCCGAATTAAGTCTTGTAATTGACTTGACTTATGCAAATAAGCACAGGCATCTACCGATGAACATAATTAATTGTATCCAGGGAATTGACACTGCAGAGGATGCGACCTCGAAGCTCTCGAATCCATGGCAGCTGACTTTGACGCATTCGTACGCCGTGATAAGCCTCGATTAGTTTCTAAATTTTTTTTTCAAAAACATCGTATCGAATTTTTGGACACCTAAATAAAGCATTAAACATAAATGAACCAAAAAACTAATTGCACAGTTATGTAAAAAATCTCGAGACGTTCTTTTGAGCCTAATTAGTCTATGATTAGCCATAAGTGCTACAGTAACCAATATATACTAATGACGGATTAATTAGGCTCAAAAAGATTCGTCTCGCAGTTTCTAGGCTAGCCGTGAAATTCGTTTTTTCATTCGTGTCCAAAAACCCTTTCTGACATCCGATCAAATATTTGATATGATATTTCTTCCAAAAATTTTCTTAATCTAAACACCCCAAAGTGGCGATCCGACCATTGGATTGACCACGCAGCTGGCTACATATACAATCAAGAACACTGTGCATGTTATGCATGCGGAGATTGGGATGAGTGAGACGCGCTGACAAGATCATTTTAATACAAGTGCAGTAGTAATATATGGACAGAATAATTAATTAATTAATTCCACGCGAAAAAAAAAGATTGAATAATAAGTGTAGGTGAACATGCATGGCAACACACACTTGCAAAAAGAAACTGAAATTTACACAACGGCTGCTTATTAATTTACTTTAGCTAAAGGCATTTGCATGCAGATCTAGCTGTGGTTGATTATTTTAACTACCGTAACAGTTAGTACTTTATTGGCAACATTTTATATACGTATTCATAGCCATCTAAAAGTTAAGGCTGAAAAATAAAATTTGATGAAAATTTTCCAAAATTTAAGTTTGAAATTTTAAATTTTGGTTTATAAACAGAAACGAAAAGAGAGGGTGTGACGTGTCCTCCATAGATCTCTTTTCAATTAGTAATTGTTTGATATGAACTGGATTAGTAAATTAATCGATCACCTGCCTGGAGTGCTAATGTTACTACTGAATACGTATTGCATTCTGAAATTTCTGACGACGGTAGTACTGCACAGACACAAAGCAGCCAGCTAGCACAACTGCAAAAGCAAAGCAACGATCGATCCACAAGCAGCAACAGTACCTTGTCAAATATCTGAACTTGCATCCAAAGCAAGCCCGGTCAGCTAGCTCATGTAGACAAATACTACGTACTGATTAGAAGTTGATTAAGCACACCGTAGTGCAGTACGTGTTAATTAATTAATCTGCATGCATGTTGGTGAATTTTTTTTATTTTTTAAACATTTTTAATAAATAATTTTATTACTAAACCTTCGGAGAAAATATTTTCACCCATGAACGGCATGCCACGCTACCAACAATGGTGTGCCAAGACTGTCACGCCATGCCATACCGATCAAACGGCTTGCCACGTCACCAACACTGACGTGGCCAAAAGGTTTAGTTTTGGAAAAATTTTGCCCGGTAGTTTAGTAATAAAATTAGTTACTAAAAATGTTTATTAAATGAAAAAATTTCCATGTTGGTCAACTATACATTGCAGGCCTGATCGAGGCACTTTGCCGTACGTAATGTGCAGTATGTTGTGTATGCCGGGCGATCGATCTGCGTGCTGTTCATCGTTCCAGGTGGAAAAAACTCCATGGATTTGACCGACCGCGAGGTACGTGAAGCAACTTGCTGCACTGCTAGCTAGCTCTGGATCGCATCGTCTAGCAACTTGCATTGCACCGCCAGCGCTAGGTCGTCGTGGTGATCGAAGAACTCGATGCCATGGTATGGTTATCTTGTGACGAGGACCCTAGTAGCGAGCGCGAGCAAGCTAATCCGGCCAATTTAGTCGGATACATCTATCTAGTATTTTTATGGAATATTTTCTTTCTGGACCACCATATCCAGTTTTATCCACGAACCAAACGCATCAAAAACCTAGACAGTCATCTTTCATCCAGGCATATCCCACCAACCAAATACACCCTAAACGATTGTGGGGATGATCAGTACTAGTTCAGGCGAGTGGTATTCTCTGAATTTTGACTCGCTGTGGGTCTCATTGTGATGATAATGTAGTAGAACCAGGGCCTAAAGCCTAGTCCTGGCCCATGGTTGAGGTGCCCACGCTAAAATTTCAGTACATCTGGATTGGCCAGGATATTCGGCGCATACAAACCAGGCCATGATATATCCATGTATGAAGTGCATTTTACGTCCTTCAGCTCTAGGTACAGTTTTATTCATATATATCCATTCACTGCAAACCAGTCAGTACCTTGTAAAATTCGTGCAAATCGAGTTCCTCAATGGTTTTGAGAGTGATTTCTGCTGCATGGCGCCTCACTTTGACTTAGTCTTGGCCTTACGTGGTGATTACACGATGCTTGCATGGACTCCCTCTATTTTATATTGTAAGATATATGAATGTAAACAATGCTAGAAAGTAGCATATTATAAAACAGATATAGCATTTTCAATTATTATAAAAATAAAAATGCTCAACCGAACTCACATGTTAGTCATTAAACAAAATAAAAAATAATGGGCATAGTGGCCCATGAGCCAGTCCCTTCTCTCTTTCTTACCCATCTGCCTATCAGTGTGGAGCCTACATGTGAAATGGTAACTCCTCTCTCCCTTTATCTCTCTACGCTACAAGCGGCAAAGCAAGGGCAAAGTGAGTAATGGTGGGCTGAAGACACAAATTTTAGCATTAATCTAGCACAAGCGAAAACCCTCATCAGACAAAACAAAACCAAGCTGAAAAGAGGAGAAGAGGCAAATGTGTGAACTCAGAAGGAACTTTTATTGAATCTAGTAGCTAAAACAACGACAGAGGATGTAATAAAATTCATGACAAAGACTAACTAACAATGAAACACTGGAGTCTTGACTAACAAGAAGACAAATTTAATTGCAAACCAACCAGTCCAGCCATTGGTACATTATGGCTATGCACCAAGCATGGTGGTGACCTGTCTCCAGGTGGGCGATAGCTAGGGTCTAGAAGGACTACAAGAAACTTGGATTTGGACTAGGAAAGGGATCAAGGGATTATATCTTTGTCTTTGAAGTGGTGTTGATATTGTTGAGTTGAATCCACCCATTTCTGTTGCATACCTATTAGGAGGTTGGCCTACGGGACTAGGAAACTAAGGCCTTGGTTAAAAGGTCAATTTTTCGTGGGAGTTGGGGCACTATGTTGGGCTATTTGGCTAGATATCGTCTTTAAAGACTCAAAAACTAATTGTTTGTGCAGGAGCTTTTTTAGGGAGGGGCACTAGGAGTGTCAGTGGTCTTTATTTCTTAATAAAGAGGATGAGAACTTGGTAAAACAAGGATGCAAGAGATCAGAAACTACCAAAATGGAGTTCTTACGCTGGCTAGGATATGCATTTAAAGGTTGCAAAACTACTGTTAGTCTATATGTCATATTGTTCGACTTGTTGTAGTGTGGAGCCTGCATGCTCAAGTCTATGTTTCTCAGTGGGAGGTTGTTTTTTTTATTTATGGGAGGCTAAGTCTTTATGTAGTGTTTTGTCTGTGTATCCCCGTGGATATAGAGGCTGGCTTTTATATCCATTATCTAAAATTCTTGTCTTTGAGATTGGGTTGGGTTACATGTTTGCACTTGTCACTTGGGTTAGTTTGTTATGTCTTATGGTCTATGATGTTGTTTAACTCATGAATAGCTTGTGCGCTAGCTCGAGTGGCTCGTGTACCGTTCAAGCTAAATGCTAACTCAGCTTATTAAGAAAATATAACAACTCGATCCAACCACGAGTCAAGCAAACTAACAAACCACAAGCTTTTTGTCCAGCCATAGAAATGAGGGAGGCAGCTGGTAGGGCCAACATCATCAGGGACTCGGGACTCCAGCCCATGAAAATCTGACCATGTCTAATTAAGACGATCTCCCATGCACCGAGCTGAGCGAGGCATACCAGAAGTTTATCGTGACAGCAGTAGTGGCCATGGTGGAGGCGTCCGAGCAATCAAGTGGAGAGAAGACGACCACGAACGCCGAAGATCATCCTTTGGCTCGTCATCGAGCTCTAACATGGCCGTCGCCTCTGCCTTGGGTCCCGGTGATGGAGGTGGCATAGGGGTGTGGCTTTTGGCGCGGCGAGGCGAGGCAGCATGGCCACGATGGGTCGATGTGTGTTTCCTCGAGGACAACATCTAGTAGGTAACAATGTCAAGATTTTGGATAAGTTAACGAATTTTTTGGTGTCCTGGTGACCAGATTTTCTTCCTTTTTTCTGACATATGGGTCCCATATATATGTTTTAGTATTTCCATTTTTCTTCTAATAGCACATAAACACCACGTGAACACTACATACGACACAAACCAATCAAACAAACCATGTATGCGCGATACCAGCCAGAACCAATCTACAGAAGAACTTAACTTACACTGGCTTTAAGAGTTGGAAGAACATCCTATAGACCTATACCGTGGTTTTATGGTCGAGGGATCATAGATGAAACTCGAGCTACAGTAGAGCAGAGTTTTTTTCCCTAAAGCCATAATGGGCTCTCATCCGGTGGCCTCCACCTGCTTCCATGGCCCGGCCAACCAAAGGACTCCGGTGGCTCGCCGTGGCCCACCAACACGGGCCCATCCTAGCCTGCCATACTAGCCCAAGCCCCCGCAACACTGGCCACCTGGCGTTGGCGCGTGCGCGTGCGCGTGCGCCTGCGTGGCAGCAGCGGTTGCGGATGCCCGCTGCCCACTGTCCACGGCTGGGCCCACATGTCCGTGACCCCGCACCGGCGCCCATCGTCTCCCGCGGGGCCCACGTGTCCGCGAGCCGCTCCACCTTTTCGGCCGCGGCTTCCGCCGGAAGGAGCAGCAGCGGCAGCGGCAGGCACGTGCCCCTCTCTCTCTCTCTCTCCTCCACCCCTTTCCGGGTTGGACTTCCCCACTCTCTCTCCAACCCCCCCCCCTCCCCCCACTCTCTCTCCTCCCCACCTCGACGTGGCCGGCACCGCCCCAGCCGCCGCCGCCGCCGCCGACGCCGGCGGCGCTGTGGGGGCACCCCTCCCCCAGATCTGGATCCTTGGGGAGCGTCCGCGGCCCGTGCCGCCGCTACTCCGGGGCTGCAGTCCGTCGGCGTCGTCTCCCCAATCGCCGCCCGCAGTCGTCGTCCCGAGCGGCGGCGGCGACCGCGCCCCTGCTTCCGTGCTTGTCTGAGAGGTGGGTGGGCTAGAGGTGTTTGGTGCGTCGTTCGCTCGCTCCATTCCGGAGGCTCGTACGGAGGATCAGTTCGGTTTGTGCGAGGGCTTTTTGCTAGCTGTGTGGTCTATGGATCGTTGCCAGTTTCGTCGTGTCGATTTTTACTTGCGGTGGTCCTTTTTAGGTAGATGGTGTTTCACGTTAGTTGGGTATGTGTACGGAGGATTGATGTTGATATTGTGAAGTAAATGATGCGCGTAGCAATGACTAAGTAGATCAAAATAGCAATCGATGTTAGTTTTTAACTCGCTGATGGCATAATTGACCTGTGCAATTGGTTTGCTGCGTCTGCAGTGCGGTTTCCTTGGGAGGGTGTGGGGGATGTCGTCGTCGTCTTCGTCATCCGTGGTCTATGAGGGGTGGATGGTCAGGTATGGCCGCCGCAAGATTGGGCGGTCGTACATCCACATGCGCTACTTCGTGCTGGAGACCCGACTGCTGTCCTACTACAAACGCAAGCCCCAGCACAAGATGCCCAAGCTCCCCATTAAGTCCCTTCACATCGATGGCAACTGCAGGGTTGAGGACAGAGGCCTCAAGATGCACCATGGCCATGTATATACCTCTTCTCTTCCATGCGCTTGACCCCCCCCCCCCCCCCCCCTCTCACTGTAAGCCTTTGAATTCCATGCCATTGATTTTCTCTGCATTTGTTTTATGTCCTGCAGATGCTCTATGTTTTGTGCGTTTACAACAAAAGGGAGAAGCACCAGCGCATCACGGTTAATTCATCCCTTATCCTTCACATTAACATTAGTCATTTTTTTTTCTGGTTACTTCCACTGCATTGCATATATGGTCTGTCACTCATATGATTTTTTTCATAGGAAGGAATTTCCTTTACATGTGAAAAGAAAATAAACGAGGCAAATCTAGTGTTTCTTTTTTCAGCACAAACAAACGGCAGACCTGCTAATCTTTTTTAGTATGTTTGATATACCAACAATATAAGTCACTTTTCTTTATTAAATACAATTTCGTTTTAGTCAGGCATCCCTTTTCTTTTGGCATGGGGAGAGAGCTTTGCTCCATACATTCTAAATAATCTAATTGTCCTCATTCAGTGTTTCATAACTTGTACCAGATGGCTGCCTTCAACATCCAGGAGGCTTTAATTTGGAAGGAGAAAATTGAAATGGTCATTGACCAGGTTCACTATGACAAACTCTAAATCTCGCCTTTTCCTCCGTTTTGCTTAATTAACCTCTATTGCTCCTCTATGGAGACACTAAACACATGCGCACACACACCAAACACACAACACACTTACTTTTTTGGCGCCTATGTTGTGGACTGTTGTGTAATGTAGATTTTGGAGATGATAAATGCAGCATCTATAACCTTTCACTACTATTTCTTAACTGGATACTAACTTACTACCACACCTATTGACTCTTTTGAATTAATGCAGCAACAAGGATTAGTGGCATCTGATGGTAATATAGTCAGTAGCTTATCGCAACAAAAGGATAACTTTGAAAATGGAAGGAAATCTTCTTTCTCTGATCGTGAGAGTCAGTAAGTGGATGTCTGTCATGTTCTTTTGCCTGTTAATTACATGTCATATTAGTACTGTGATCTACTCTTTTGTTTTTTTGGTTATCTTAGTTTTTTTTATTGAACCCCCATGTTGTCTTCTCTGCCTTCTGTTGTTACGCCTCCCAGTTGAGCCCTTCTTCATCAAATGCCAAAGAATGTATTGAACAATTGTTATCTATTTCTGCTGAGAACATAGTTTGATAATGTTACCTGTTAAGTTACCAGCATTTTTCTTCCCACTGTAATGATTTTTTGCATGCATCTTTCATATCTTCCTGTGAGAGATGGTGCTAGCATTTATACAACGTGTGCTTCGACAGAGTAGTCATTTTTTTTAATAATTTCATAGTGACTTGAGTAATCAGTTAGACAATTACAGACTTTCATGGCACGCCCATTCTTTAATCATTTATGTGGTGTGCTGTTATGAGATCATACTGTGTGATCTGATCAGTTCATTTTGTTTCAAATAAAAAAAATATAGGAAGAATGTCTCAACTCTTTTGGCATTAAGAGCATGCCCAACAGCTCATCTAAATTTGGTCATCTATATCTTCATTTGGATGATCATTTAAAACACTTTTATCCGTCATATCCCTTTGTACTCCAGCAGATCATCTATATATGGCATCCTCCATATTTATTTGGAGGATCGGAGAGAGAACATCTAAATATAGAGTTTCTCTCTCCTAATATGGATGGCATCCAAAAATAGATGATGAGATAGATGTTCTGCTGGAGTTCAACTTTTATTCTTCATCTTCTATTTCTAGGATGGAGGATAGGATGCATGAGCTGTTGGGGATGCTCTTGGTTTTTTCAATAGTTTCTGGAGCTGTAAACTTATCATGGTTGATGAAAGAACAAAAACCTGATCTTGAAATAAAGGAACAACTGCCTTAGCAATTTAATTTGGGTTAATTAGATCCGTGCCATTATAAATTTACCTGTTTTGAAAAATGTTATTACTATTTGACTAATTGTAAGAATGCCATTACAATTTCAGGAATCAGGACTATTTGAAATATGGCACTGTGTACCCTTTCAGTGCACTTTTTAAATTTTTGGACCATATTGCCCTCTATACCGTTCACTGCACACTTCGGGACAATGTTGTAAGTGCAAAGGGCAATTTGATCCAAAAAATTTTTTAAATGCACCGAAGGGGTATGCAATGGCATATTTTAAATAGTTCTAAAATTGTAATGACATTATTCCAATTAGTCGAATAGTAATGACATATTTCAAAACAGGAAAAATTATAATGGCATTGATCTAATTAACCCATTTAATTTTGGTAGATGTTGAATATTAAAACCTTTTTAGCTCCACACAAAAAGAGTAAATTTCACACAACCAGGGGGCTATGCGCCATGTTTCATAAAACCACAGGTTTCTTGGTACATGGGACATAACCACAAGTAATAAGGTCTTAAAGTTTCATAAACCACACTATTGACCAATTATTCTTTGATCCACCATAATTATCAGTTATAAAATTACATTTAAAATGTATATTGCACATCATATACAAGTTATAGCCATATAAGACTTGGCCATTTTATTTTGCTACAGTACCACATTAAAATGATTAATGGTGTTTTTGTGGAACTCTTTGACCATAATACTAGTGGCTATGTGTGACATGCCAAAACCCTTGTAGTTTTGTGCAAATTAGACCATAATAAGTGTGATTTTGTGAAATTTACTCTTATAGAAATATATTTGAAGTTTTCAGGTTTGTCTATATATATTACTCACATCAACTGATGCTTTGCATAACCTTTGTTTCCATTTGTTCAACTTATAGCCTGTTGTAATTGTTATATCTTTTATGAAACTGGCATGTTCCATTATTTTGTTCTGTCAGGTACAGTCATGAAGAGGAGGAGGAAGAAGAAGAAGAGGACAATCAACGATCATTAATGCGGAGAACAACGATTGGAAATGGTCTGTGACATGGCGTTAGGCGTGACTTGCCTGTTCTTCCTTGTATGTTTTCTTTCTAGTTCAAACTGGACAGTTCTATTCTTGTCATTTGTAGGTCCTCCAGCATCATTATATGATTGGACACGTGAAAATGATTTGGGAATATCAAATCAAGGAAGTCCTGATCATGTTTTCTCTAGAAGACATTGGCGCCTTGTCAGATGCCAAAATGGCAAGTATTTATATGTTTACCCAGTTTCTCTCATGTAACTGGGATGCTTGTTTGGTTTTTTGATACAGTATTCATTTAAATTTGGCTTCAGGCTTACGCATTTTTGAGGAGCTCCAAGATGTTGATTACCTTGTAAGTTGTTGATGATTGTAGGTATGAACAGGTAGTTTGAGTCTTTGGCTACATTCTTTTGTTGCTTGATGCTTGTGTAATTTTGACAGGCAAGAAGTTGTAGCAGAGCAATGAAGGCTGTTGGTGTGGTTGAGGCATCCTGTGAGGCTATATTTCAGCTTGTGATGAGCATGGATACCACCCGTTATGAGTAAATTTACTTTTGTTTCAACTTTCTAAATTAATTCCAAACTGTGCTTTCCATTTCTCTTTGCACAATTGTCCTTACTATTTTTTTCTCCAGGTGGGACTGCAGCTTCCAGTATGGTAGTCTGGTGGAGGAGGTAGATGGTCACACTGCAATATTGTACCATAGGCTACAACTGGATTGGTTCTCAATGTATGCTTTGCCTTTTTGTTGGAAACATTATCTGTTTTCCTTTGTTGGTCCACAAGGGTTAACTCAGTTCACAAGCAAATAGGTTATACTTACAAATTCCTGACAGATGTTTACCACTCTCTATTTTATCTCTGCTGTGCTGCTGATAATTAGAAACAATCATCTAGACTAACAATGTTAATATATTGGCATCTATTTGTTCAAATACAATTCAGGTGAACTTAAATTAATACTTCTTGGCATTTTCTGATATTCTGCATTAAGCTTTATGATTTATCATTACTCATCATATTTCCCCATTAAATTTGATGAGTTTCACAGTTATTTACATATCTATAGGGTCTAACGTGGATCTGATTGATATCTTACAGGTTTGTTTGGCCTCGTGATCTTTGTTATGTGCGATATTGGCGACGCAATGATGATGGGAGCTATGGTTGGTATTCTTGGGGTTTTAGACAGTCGTTTAGTCATGCTTGTGTGCACCATACATACATATATGGATGTGGATTAGTTTGTTTTCTTGGTTTTTATTGATGTTTATGTTTTTGCAATTTTTATTTGTAGTTGTGCTATTCCAATCCAGAGAGCACCCAAACTGTGGCGCACAACCAGGATTTGTGAGGGCACATATAGAGAGTAAGGAAATTGCTTTTCAGTTCAATATAGCACACCATCTGTATTAATACTATTGTACTGTGGGTACTATTTCCTTTTTCTTAATCCATTTTCTCGTTTGTATGTTTTTAGGTGGTGGTTTTAATATCTCTCCTCTGAAATCCCGTAATGGAAGAATCCGAACTCAAGTACAACATCTTATGCAGATAGATTTAAAGGGCTGGGGAGTTGGTTATGTACCTTCTTTTCAGCAGCATTGTCTTCTTCATATGCTAAACAGTGTTGCAGGTAAACTCTTGATTCTGGAATAACTTTATCATAAGTTTCCCATATATATAGTGAATGAACTTTTTTCTTTCAGATAGACACTTAATTTCCTCCGCAAATTTCTTTGTAACACTCAAAAGGATATTCTTTTTTTTATCTGGTGTGTGGTTTAGGACTTTATGTTTTAACTAATCTCGGTGGATTGGTTTGATTAGATCAGTTTCTTATTGTCTAAGCATCGTAGGGTGCTAGCTTGTGTAATTCCCATACATGTTTTGTTATTTTAGCTGGTTCAGTCTTAATATGTTGCAAGTAAACAGGACTCCAAATAATGTTGGATGATTCAACAGGTTTCTGTCCTGGGTGCATGAGGTGATGTTGTTTGCGATAGATTCAGTGTTAATACATTGCGAGTAACTAGTACTCCAAGTAATGTTGGATAAGTAACAGTTTTTTCCTGGGAGATTGAAGTTAAGTGATGTTGCTTGCAATAAATTATGTTACACTACTAACATGACTATTGTTGTGGATGTTGTTTCGAACAACATATTCTCTTTTCACATTGTCTTGCCCCCTGTTGGTTTGAACCTGTTTTCTGCGAATGATCTACAAAGCTAATTTCACCAAAGGTCCCATGGGTCCACAGTTTCACAGTAGGATTTCAACAGTTTCGGTTTTCAGTTTTCCCATTTTGCATCATGGCAAACTGCTTTAAACCAGGGGCATATCTGAGAGAGTTGGAAGTTGGAACTATAGTATATGCTTGTTACTTGCTAGATTATATTGAAATATTGATCTGTGCGAATGACTGAGTGAATGCATGACACAGGCCTGGGAGATTTTTGTTTTTTAGTGAAAGAAAAGATTGTCTTCCATGTTTTCTAGGTTGCATTTTTCGTGTTTTCTCTATACTAAGATATGATTAGTCCTGCAGCCAATTAGCATATATCATTGCCACTATATAGTGTATCATTATTGTACCACCTTTGTCTCTGACACCATTTTTAGGCCACGTTCAGCATTGAGGGAGATAAGGGTTATCCGACGCAGAAAATGTAGTAATAGATTAGTACATGATTAATTAATTATTAATTATCAAAAATATAAAATAGATTAATACGATTTTTTAAAGTAACTTTACTATAGAATTTTTTCGCAAAAAATACACCGTTTAGTAGTTTGGGAAGCGTGCGCACGGAAAACGAGGGAATTTGGGGTAACTAAGGGGGAGGCGAACGCGGCCTTAGTACTCTTTCAATCAATTCTTATAATACATTTTAGGGATATCCAGCATTATTACATGAGTTGGGTGGTTGAGCTGTGCTCCATTACTTGCAGACTTACAGTCTGTACTCTTTCACTTACAAAATTTTGATGCGCGTTTTTTTTCCCTACCGCTGACAGGGCTTAGGGAATGGTTTTCACAAAGTGATGAAAGTCTGATACTTCCTAGGATTCCTGTTATGGCCAATATGGCTCCACCTGTTTCCTCTAAGAAAGGCAGAACAGCACAAGATAATACTATGCAAGCCAGCCTCCCAATGGACCAAAGTAAACAATCTACAATGCTCGATGAGGAGTCTGATGAAGATGAAGATCCAATAGCTGAATCTGAGGTCTGAGCAAGTCGTTGATGAATTACTTGTAGTGTTTTTTCCCCTAAATTTCGCACACGTTACATTCTAAATAAGATTATGTTTCCTATGCAGACATCAACTCATGGGCCTAATGCAGGTGTTAAACTGCCAGGTATATTGTGCTTCCATTTTCCCTGAGACTTTTATAACATAATAAGAGTCTAGTCTGCATACTATATTGTTTCATTAACTGTAGTGCTGGATGAGGAGGATTCAGATCAGATTGATGCTTCTGAGTTTTCTGGAAATTTACACCGGAATGATAATGACAATGCTCGTGATTGTTGGAGAACATCTGACGGGAATAACTTCAGAGTGCGCAGCAAGACTTTTATATATGATAAAAGCAAGGTTTTAATCTGCCCTGGCAATAGACCACACATTATCTTGCTAAGAATACTGTGGAATCTTTTTTGGCTTTATTTTGCAGGCTTTCTAATTTTTTTACTATTTATGCATAGATTCCTGCTGGAAAACCTATTATGAAACTTGTTGCTGTTGACTGGTTTAGAGATGTCAAACGAATGGATCATGTTGCTAGAAGAAAAGGCTGTGCAGTACAAGTGAGTCATATTTTTGTCCTGATATTAGTGAATCTGTAATAATGTAAATAAACAGTGCTGGTTCTAGTTTCCGTTCAATGGAGAACTCACCCATTGGTATGTGAAACTGCAATATTGCTATGACTATTGATGCAACTTTTGAATTATCATTTATAGCATAAATTGATGCTTATTGAACATCATCTGTTACAGATAAAACATGTTTTATTTTATACTGACAGCCTTGTGTTGTTTTCACTCTTTTATGTACTACCTCCGTCTCACTACAACTACCTTGATAGTTCAAATTTGAACTACAAAGGTTGTAATACTTTGAGATGGAGGTAGTATATGGTTGATATTTCCCAACCCAGATTGCTTTTTTTTTTGTTATTTATTTATGTTGAGCTTCCTCGTATTGTGTTTATGTGGTGAACCATAGCACCTGCTAACGTGATCCTTCTATTTAATAGGTTGCTGCTGAGAAGGGACTTTTTGCATTGGCAATAAATCTGCAAGTAAGTATTCCCGTTACCAAAAAAAATAATACTTTTACATTGACAAAATAAAATATATACTTGCACACTTGTGTCACTCACTATACCCTAAACATGAAAAATACTTTCTTGGCTCGCGAGTCCACACACTCATATAACCCTTTTCGCTCTATACTAACAGAACTTGCTGATGTGGCAATGAATCACCCCTTATCAGCATTGTTATTCTGCACAATTGCCAAAGTAATTTCTTCCATCACTCTACCAGTGTAGCCCATCAATTGAAGGGATACTTGGCCCTCTCTTCTTTTTCCTTTTCTCATTTTTGATCTCATAGGATAGGTATAATGTGCCTTGTTTTTTCCACTTCAAATCAATATCATGTACACCACACAAGCTTTGTTAGGCCGCGTTCGGCTGCGCCCCGCAAGTTAACTAGGCAGTGTTTCACTGTAGAATGCCGTTAGCTGGACGGTTGTGCGGCTGGACGGAAATTGTCGGTGACCGTCACGTTCGTCCCAGGTGCCGTCGAGTGGAGTAAAAGCAGAGAACCAACCTCTCCTGACTGCGAATGAACAAACAAGGTAGCGACGAGGCATCCGGTTTTTTGCTTGGAGGTCATGTGATTGCCGCCGCGACGGAGTGGGTGGCCTGCGCTGCTGCGCCCCTGGTTGGGGTGGCGGAGAGGGTGCCCTCCGGCGGTGCGCCCCTGCTTGCCGCTGCGACGGCCGGAGACTGCTGCCTGTTGGTTGCAGCCTGCGTCGTGTCCTCCTCGTCGGCTGCAGATCGTCAGCGCGCGCAGCCGTCATCTCCCCTGCACACATCGCACCTCGTCGGGTCGACCGACACTCGTCTTGCCGGCGCAAGGTTTGTCGGCCGCTGTCTAGCATATCATATTGTGGCTCCTTGGCTGGGATATATGCAGCGCAGCATGCTTCATGATAAGGCCAGAAAAACTAGCCTGTGCCCAAAAACTTCGGCCTGCATCGACAAGGAAAGCATCGACAAGGAAAGGGGAAACACACAAAGGGGATTAGCCCGTGAGAGAGAGAACAGGAGTCAACATAGCTGGGGTTGCCGTTTCCACCGCTTACGGTCGCTGTGAAGGAGAAAACGGCCGTCTCACGTTGCGAAACAGTAGAACGCTTCCTAGTTAACTTGCGGGGCGCAGCCGAACGCTGCCTAGTTAACTTGCGGGGCGCAGCTGAAGCGCAGCCTTACTCATCACTGAAATGGCCTGATTATGCCAATATACATTAATTTAGGTAGAGGAAAAAGTCACTTTCAAGTTTAGACTTCAGGGAGCTTTTTCTTTTAACTTTCTTTTCTTTGGTTTACAGTAACACTCGGGTCAAAAATACTCCTACAAACGCCCTCCTTATTTTCTAACTGTTGCACTGCAACAACAGTGTGTAATGTGTTGTACCATCATTTTTGCATTCCTGTGAACCAACTACAATTGATTATGTTGTACTGCTGCATTTCCAATATGGTTTTTGATGACAGAAGACTGCTATTGCAGGTACCTGGCACAACTAACTATAGTATGGTGTTCTATTTTGTTACGAAGAAACTGATACCAAACTCCTTATTGCAACGCTTTGTTGATGGAGATGATGAATTCCGCAATAGTAGGTTTAAGTTGATTCCATCTGTCCCTAAGGTAAGGTGCTCTCTGTCTGTAATGCTTTAGAAATGATCTGTAAGGTTATAGTGCAAAGTATAAGAATTGCTCTAGTATGACAAAGGGAAGAGTAAGCTTCATCCTCATTAGTTCGTGTGAATTGAACCCCATCTGATGGTGTGTAATTTGAATCCCAGGGCTCATGGATTGTCCGTCAAAGCGTTGGCAGCACACCTTGCCTGCTAGGCAAAGCAGTTGACATTACCTATATCCGCGGTGAAAATTATTTGGAAGTAAGTTTTGTAACTTAACTCATTTGTTGGTATCCCTTTTCATAGCAAAATTTGGATATGCGAGTTTTCCCTGTGCTTGTAAAAGTAGGAATCGTTTGTGGCTGCTGCTCCCTTTTAGCTAAGAAATTAAGCTTGCTTTATGGTGCAGATAGATGTAGACATTGGTTCGTCTACAGTTGCAAATGGAGTTTTGGGGCTAGTGTGTGGTGTGATCACGACACTGGTTGTTGACATGGCTTTTCTTGTCCAGGTAGGCAGTTTTGGCTTCGAAGTTGTTTTAACTCTAAATCATTTTAATGGTGCAATGTCTAATAGTTGGCAAAATTGAACACTGTTGATAGGGCAATACATATGAGGAACTCCCAGAACGACTGATCGGTGCAGTTCGTGTTTCACACATTGAACTGAAATCTGCGATAGTTCCGGTGCTTGGAGATTAACAAACTAATTACTGCTGCCTATTGCACACTGATGGTCGCAACTTTGGGCACCATCTACTTGACTCCTGACAGCATACAATACAATACATGTGTACAGTGATAGAGGAACCAACCACCGGCGCTCATGTCATGTCAAACAATCTGGCCTATTTTGACTTGGAAGTGGAGAAAATGATTCATGTTTCTATGTATGTAATTGTGCATTGTGCTCAATCATTCTGGTAGGATTAGACTTGTGTGGGAAAAAGAAAGAGAAGAGATTAAATTTAGAAATTAGGAGACTGACCGGCGAGGCCCAGGTTAGGGTCAGCTCAGCTTAAATAAAAAAAAGGCATGTTTACTTCTGTTTACGTTAGGCAGTAAGGAAGGAATTGAGGTGCCTACATCTGCAAGGTGAAAACACACTGCACCATCTTGCATGTAATCGTTGTAATGTTACTTATATGATAAGATGCTATTAAAATTGTATTTCTTCAGGGTAAGGTGTCATGGATCTAGCTCATGTCTTGTGCCATTTTGTAAGGAACCAACATTATGTCAGATTTGAATTATCATCTCCATGTTTTCGTTTTTGTTTATGCTTATAAACCAAAATTTGAAGTTGATTTTGGAGTTCTTTTATCAAAGTTTATTTTTCAATCTTAGCTGTTAGATCGCTAAGAATACGTATATAAAAGTTTTATTTATAAACTATTTTTTGTTTATAAATACGCTGTTTCCTTGTAATATTTAGAGAGGACCACCAAGGTGAACGTCAATCTGCATTATTGTCTGCAGTCGTTTTTTCATGTGGATAACCTGAAGTGCAAGAAACTAAGGAACATGGCTGGTATTTTAGAAACTGCAGTGCAACATTTTAGAATAACATATTTGCACGTTTATAGTATCATTCATGTAACCTGCTGAACAAATTAATACATACACATCGTATATACATAACTGAAGCGTCAGAAAATTAACTGACAGCCTACATGATTGAAGACTTGGAAGTTTCGTGGTTGGCAAAGATGGAAATTAGAGGCAAGGTATGGTGGATATGCCATGAATTGAGAGGTGGGAGAACTTTTGATGTCATTCGTTGTTTGAATTTGTGGATTCAAACTTTTGTTTGGAGTTGAAGAGCTCAGCAAGTTCACGAAACCTGCTGAGTTTCTCATGTCTATGGTGGTGGGATGCTTCAGGCCTTGTTCGGTTAATCCCTAACTCGGGTGGATTTAAGGGAATCAGGAAGAGATTTATTTCACAGCTATTATTGTGTGGAATTATTCCCCTTCAATTCTCTCTGATCCCTCCATCTTGAGGAATAACCGAACAAGGCCCTCAAAAGATTGAAGAAAGAAGTTTTGTTGTATATGAACATGAGGGTACGGAGCTAGCCCTTTTCATTGGGGTTAGGTAACCCCGACAAAACTCCTAAATTCTGTACTAAAACATTATTTCTATCTATGATTTTATGGTTCACAGCACTATGCAATAAAGATAACATTAGAGAGATTTGGGGCTTACTTCATCTTACATGCATATATAGAATATATACTCCTATAGTTAAACGTACTGCTAAATTTTACTATTAATACGAATTGTGAAGTAATGGACTATCAAAGTAAAGTAAAAGCAGTAAGCTTTGCAGTTGAAAAGAAACTTCATATCCACGGTATAAAGAGAGAGTAAATGAGAGTACGTCACAACTCTCATAGCCAGATGTTGTCATTTTGCATTTTATTAACCACTGTTTAATCCCTTTTTTATACTACAATAGGCAGTAAAAAAAATTTCGAAAAATATCTGTGCTCATACTCAAAAATGTTTATACCAAAGAAGTTGCAAAATTTAACGAAGAGACGCCTTAGCTCAAACAAATATTTTGTAATAAAATAACACAACACTATAACATGATGCGAGTCACGCGAACGTGTAACTTCATACGCTAGTTATGATTAACTGTAACACTATCTCTAACACTACCAACCACCAGTACATATCAACCCTAGATATGGCCAAGCTCTTAACGTACGTAGCCAATAATATCTTGTTGTTAGCCGCCGGCCATACGTTGATTAGAAAACTCCAACGCCTGCGCTGTGGCCTTATTTGCTGATCTCATAGAGTCACCGAGTCCATGCGCGGATGTAACGTATATGCGAGCTATCACCCCTCTTTTTCCACGTTTATAAGCTAAAATTTAAATTTTTAATTTTAAATTATAGTTGACTTTAAGATTTTTCATCAAAATTTATTTTTTAGCCTTGGCTTTTATAAAAGCCAACTATAAATACGTATATAAAATTATTATTTACGAATTATTTTTTATTTACAAATATGTCGTCATGAAAAAGCAAAACAATCATCCCCATACATCACTGAGGGCTCTAACGGGACAAAGATTTTCTTTTCATGTACCACCCATTATATACTTGTGATTTTAACTCATTGTAAAAAAGTTTGAAAAGTATTTCTTCCGTTTACTTTCTGGCATTGGCAAAATTCATATATGTGCTAATGAATCTAGACACATATCTAAAATATATACATTGAGACATGGATGAATCTATGTAATGCCAAAAAAAATCTTATACACTAAAACACATGGAATACTAAACTAGTACCATTGGTTACGATGATTTCAGGTGTATGCATAAATATATAAGGCTAAATTTGACTACAACTACAGAAATAAAAATTAACACAACCAGGTAACAAACAGTACTTGTGGAGCACAGATAAAATTTATTGTGTTTATTTCTTGATGTGTAGATATAAATTAGACATGCATGTTTGTGTAGTAGCTTATTGCATTACAATTTACCTTATTAAAATTTATATGTATATGTATATATATATATGTATATGTACCCCGGCCCGGATCCACGTGGAGCAAAGAGAGATGAGAGGAAGCATGGAGCAGGAAGAAGACGAGGAAGCTCCACAAAGAAGACAATTATTTTCTCTTTTTGTACTTCCTTCATCCATTTTATTTTAGAAGATCTTTTAGTACTAGATTACAGTAACATGTCTATATTCATTTTAGTCGTACGCAAAAAAACAGGGACAGCCAGGTCAAAAAAGAAGAAAAGACTTAACTATTTTTCTTTCCGTGGTAAAATTGAATTCAGAACCTAATTAAGACTGTATCTTCCTGTCACTGCAGACGTCGGAATTTATACTCCAACTGTACCTAGATGTTTAAGCTGTTGATTTTTTATAAACATTTAATATTGGTCTTATTTAATTTTTTAAAATATATAAAGTTATATATATATGCATAAAAATATATTTAATAATAAATAAAATGATATAAAATTATTTAATAATTACATAAATTTTTTGAATAAGACGAATAGTCAAACACGTATAAAAAAATAGCATCAAACATCTAGGGAGGTAGAGAGTAGTTTCATTTTATATATATATATATATATATATATATATATATATATATAGATGCCAAGGTCAGTCTGCAGCTCAACAAAACACGTACATACAACACGCGAACATCAGGTGCACTGCGTGCGAGCCATGGCCGCGCCAGCGTCAGCCGTGCTCCCGCTCGACGGCCGCGTCGCGCTCGTCACCGGCGGCTCCCGCGGCATCGGCCGCGAGGTGTGCGCCCACCTCGCCTCCCTCGGCGCGCGCGTCGTCATCAACTACGCCTCCAACTCCGCCAACGCCGACGCCTTCGCCGCCGAGCTCAACAGCGCCTCCCGCGGCGGCGGCGGAGGCCCGGTGGCGGTGGCGGTCCGTGCCGACGTGTCCGACCCGGCCGCCGTGCGCGCGCTGTTCGACCGCGCCGAGGAGGCGTTCGGCTCGACGCCGCGCATCGTGGTCGCCTGCGCGGGCCTCCTGGAGCCCAAGTACCCGTCGCTGGCCGACACCACCGTCGAGGACTTCGACGCCATGTTCGCCGTCAACGTGCGCGGGACGTTCCTGGTGTGCCGGGAGGCGGCCAACCGCATCCCACCCGCCGGCGCCGGCGCCGGCGGCCGCATCGTGACGTTCTCGTCGTCCATCCTCGGCACGCTCCTGCCCGGGTACGCGGCGTACACGGCGACCAACGGCGCGGTGGAGGCGATGACGAAGATCCTGGCCAAGGAGGTGGCGGCGAAGGGCGTCACGGCGAACGTGGTGGCGCCGGGCCCCGTGCGCACGGAGCTGTTCATGGCCGGGAAGGACGAGGCGTTCGTGAAGAAGGTGGCGGAGCGCTCCATGGGGCGCATCGCCGAGACGACGGACGTCGCGCCCGTGGTGGCGTTCCTCGTCAGTGACGCCGCCGCCTGGGTCAACGGCCAGGTCATCAGGGTCAACGGCGGCTTCGCCTGAGCGCGGCTCTCTCCCATATATACGCTGGTGTATATTTTTGGAGTGTTGAAATAAGAGGAGCTTTGGCATGAAGTGTGGCAGTCGTGCAGTGACATAATAAGATATGAGTATTAATGTATGTTTGTGTAATAATATAATGTCCAGTGAGCAATAATACCCTCTAGTGTGTACTTTGGATGTATATTTAAGTTTTGTTCTAATTACTTTGTCTATACTGTTTCATATTACAAGACTTTTTAGGTTTGACTAGATTCATACATGTCTTAACGTATATGTTTGTATATATGTCTAGGACTCTAGATTAATTAGCATATAAATGAATCTAGACAATGTCAGAAAGTTATCTTATAATATAAAACGGAGGGAATAGCTATTTCCTCAATTTCCGTCGGCACGAACGTTAAAAGTTTGTAAAATTTTAATAATCAATACTAAGTAATCATTGGTAATCATATTGCTCGTTTTAATACCATTTTCAGCTTATGTGTAGAGCGGGGGGTCTTAGTCATTTGTTTTGTTGAAAAATTATGTAATTGTTTTTATTATTTTGTAACTTTATTTGTCTTAAAGATAATTTAAGTGTCGGTTACATTTTTACATATTTTGCGCATTGAAACTTTAAGGTTTTAAAATTTTGCAAGAAACCAGATATTGTTATTTAAAAAAAGGGGTAGATTGTAGTTTGGATCGGGTATTCTTTACCAAATTTTCACATTAGACCACGGCTCAACAAATAAATCTTTGCGCTCATCACCAAGCAATTTTACCTCTTGTTTCAAGTTGGACCACCTCCACCTCCGATTCTAGCGATCCACCGCATCGGCTTTTGCGTGCATCGACACAAGCTGCATCTACCTTCGTCGATGCCCCTCCTCCGAAACACATTTTCTCCCGTCTCTTTCTTCTTTAGTAGTGACAAAGGCTCCCATCGTTTCGCTTTTTAAAAAAACAACTTATTAGTAACTGAAAAATATTTTTTGTAAATCGTTTATGTGTATACCCATAGCAATTTAAAAGCAAATGATGTAAAATAAACCATGAATAATATAAAATCAACTCAAAAATTAAACTTATTCAAATTTTTACTTATAAGCAGAAGCAGAAATAAAACGATGGAAGCCAAAGATGAGGTCGCTAGGGGAACCGTCAAATCCAATGAAGACGAGCCTAACTATGGCTTAAGTTTCCCTGGCCTCGTACCGCTGGCCTCAACCTCCATCATGACATCTTGCATGATGATGGGAGGAGAGGATGTGGTGGAGGGCATATGTACGTGTGGAGCAAAGGAGAAGCGACTCTATACACCATGGTGGAGAAGAGGAAGAATAATTGTTGTGCACAATGACGAAGAAGGAGAAGAGAGGCATAGAGAAAACACTAGTGTTTTCTATCATGGCAAATCAAAGTAGATGTGGAGCAACAACTAGAGAGTGCCTATGCTGGAAGAACTCGTTGTCACCATCCCCACTAATAGAGACGAGAGGACTAATGTTGTTTGTCATGGCAGACCAAAGTAGATATGGAGCGGCACAACTAGGGAGCACCTATGCTAAAGGAACTCGTTGTCATCATCCCCACTAACAGGGATGGCAATGGGTCAAGTCAAGCATGTTGTCGGTATTATAGGAACTAGGGTTCCCTCACCAGTGGATCATGGCGCCTCAAGACCAGCGGTGCACCCCCAACAAGGGGTGGGCCACCCTAACCCCTCCATGAAAGAGTGGTGTGCCTACTGGGTCCCAACGATAGGAGCTCACCTTGGAAGGCCTACAAGGCTCTAATTAGGGGTGGACAGAAAGCTCGTGGCTCGTTCGCTCGCTCGACTTGTGACAAACTCGGCTCGGCTCAACTCGACTCGTTTTATTTTTCTAACGAGCCGAGCTAGCATTTTAGCTCGTTAGCTCGTTAGAGATAACGAGCTAGCTCGAGCTGGCTCATGAGCTGCTCGCGAGCTTAACGAGCTAGACCAAAGACACACGATTCACCGACATTCATTGATTCGACCGTGGAATGCATGTGTTTAGTACTTCATAGTTCACCATGTGATTTGTTGGTTCAAACTTTAATATTTAAATACAATTTCATATGATTTGCATGTTTGAAATAAAAATTTGCTTGTATAACTTATTGAAAAATTGTTTAGATTAACTTTTTATATATAGCTCATAAGTCTAACGAGTCAGCTCGAGCTTTATAACGAACCGAGCCGAGCTACGTTTTTAGCTCGTTACGATAACGAACCGGCTTGAGCCGAGCTAAGCCGGCTTGTTATCCACCCCTAGCTCTAACATACCATCGACCACATTTAATGCTAGGCGCGTGTGGTGCCAAGCACACGCAGCACCAAGCGTTGTTTGCCCCACGCCACAACGTTAAATGCAACGCGAAGACACCTGTCATTTCTTAGGTTTCTTAAGTAGGTATGGAACATAGGTGTACGCTAGAGTCCCCTCAATCCTATTACCATCACCCAAGTTCATGATAACTTACGCAACTTAGCCGAGCTTGGTGGTCACCTAATATCCGCTGTCACAGGCCAATGGGGGCCACCGATGAAAAGTCCAATGGTAAGCGAAGGGTTACTTGCTCTGTCTCTACCCTAGAAATGTGGCTAGAAGAGGACCAAATGGACCTCGTGGGACTTTCACTAGCCTCCAGCGACGCTTGTCCCATCACAAGTCTCATCAGCGGGAAAGAGCATGCCCATTAAATGGCTACCCCGAAGACACAAAACAGAGTTAATAAGATCATGTAATAGCACATTCCTCAGCTAGAACTAAACCACTACGGTATCCCCTTGACACTATAAAAAAACCAAACCAGGAAGAAGAGGTCGGAGGAAATAAGATAGACTATGTGGGGGTGTTTGATCCCCAGGGACTTTTTTTTTAAGTTCCTGTCATTTGATACTAATTAGAAGTATTAAATATAGACTATTAATAAAACTCATCTCATACTCTATACTATTTAGCGAGACGAATCTATTGAACCTAATTAATTCATGATTAGCAAATGTAATGCTACAGTAAATATTTATTAATCGTGGATTAATTAGATTTAAAAAAAATTATCTAATGAAATAGCATTTATTTATACAATTAGTTTTATTATCAGTTTATATTTAATACTCCTAATTAACATCAAACATCCAATTTGACAAAGGACTATAAAAAAATCTCTAGATCCAAACAGCCACTATACTAATATACTAATATAGAGAAACAAGCATTCGAGAGCTAGGGAATGAACATGTCACAAGCTAAGGAAACTCTCAGCCACTGAGAGTACTCCCACTCATACATCTTCTAGTACACACAAAACATAACAGCACCCATGGTAATAGGGTATTTCGCCTTTATGTGACCCGAACATGTATATTCGTTTTGTCTATGTGATTTCTTCACGCCTTCTCACGATTTCTCCTGCGCTCCTTCAACACATGAGTAGAGCACCCCTACACTCCCCACCCCCCCCCCCCCAAAAAAAAAACAAAAAATCCATGCCCAATAGGGTTTTGGTACATAGAACTCTGTGTCCCTCAGACACAAGTATGCCAAGTGGATATCCAATGGATTTCACATGAGTAAAATCTCAATAGATACATTATGAACAAACAGCAACAATCAATAAATCATAAAATTATAACCAATGGTTTAAAAGAGCAATGCAAATTATTACTAAGCTAGCATAATTTCATCAAAATACAAGATTTTAATGTGCCAATGAAAAATAGGTATAAGAGATTGACAAAAATTAACCTCTACATAAATAGCAGACCACTAGGTTTTTGGGTTGGGGGCAGACATGGCTACGAACAAAAAAAATTACGCCTATACCCATACACATGCCCATCATATACCGACATATTCCCAAACCTGTGGTCATCCCTACCCAGGGAGCTTCCCTGTTACTCCAGCGGACATGTGGGCCACTAGTCACGTGGACCCCTAGTCAAAATTGCAAAGGATTGATAACAATAGCAGACTTTAAGTGAAAGATTGAGTTAGAGGCAGTCCAATGTGACACTTTGATAATAATGGTTGGACTAACCAGCAATTTACTCTTAAAAAATAGATGAAGCACAGATACACAATCTTATCCAGATAGATTATTTATGAACGCCTGCGATCGTCATCTGCACCTTCATCGAAGACACCTGATGATCCCACCCGGAAATCGAGTTGCTTTTGATGTTTCTTCCTCCGACGTTCGTCGAACTCCTCCCAACCATCGACCTGTTTTGGACAGTGGAAACTGGCGTCAGCAGTGGAAAACTGGGAATATCTCTATCAGGAGCCACAATCAGGCAACAGCAAATAAAGGTACTTATCAGCCAATTTCACAACGGGAGCAATGTATATGACTTGATCAACGTGGTATCCATAATGGGGGTCCCAAAATGAAACCAGCTAGCTATACAAGAGATTGATTACTCAATTCTCCAAGTCTAAACATTTGCTCGTTGGAATCTTCGTTCCACTAGAGCACTGACAATAACAAAGTAGCAAAAACTAAATAATTGTGGAAGGGTTTAGTCACTTAGGGGGCTTATACCTGCCGAAGAACATCGTTTGTGATTTCAGTGCCATGGAGATCAAGTGTAATGAGCAGCCGGCACTTTGTGAAAAATGCTGAAGGTAGGGATGTGAGACCATTGTTCCTTAGACTCAAAACCTGATAGAAAATGAAGTTTTTAAGAAGCAAGGAGCATTACAAGCTGATCTCAGTACAGTGTAACTGCTTATTACACCCATGCAAGACAAAAGAAAAAGGACTGAATGGAAACAAATACTCCCTCCGGTTTTTTTAGACGCCGTTGACTTTTTTATTTACGTTTGATCCTTCGTCTTATTCAAAAAATTTTGTTCAAATATACAAAATTATAAATCATACTTAAAGTTACTCTAGTAATAGACCAAATCATAATAAAATAGTCAATAATTATATAAATTTTTTGAATAAGACGAAGGGTCAAACATAGATAAAAAAGTCAACGGCATCAAACAAAAAAAAGTCGGAGGGAGTATGTAACACAACAGAAGAATGAATAAACCATCAGCCCTGACGTAAATGATATGAAAAGTATGAGCAGCAAGGTAGTTTTTGACCAAGTTTAACTAGCCATCCTCTAGTTTAATGATATGAAAAGTATGAACAGCAGGGTAGTTTTTGACCAAGTTTAACTAGCCATCCTCTAGTTTAATACTGATGTCGTGCAATAATCATATATACCAAATAAATAATGGATAATAATGACTTTCTCAACTCTCAAGTTAAAAACCAAAACTAGTTTAGGTTCAAATTGAACCTACAGGCTACATGGTACTACAAAATTACATGGACTATTTCACGCTGACAACTAACGTCTCAGGTTTGTTATATGGAGTTTCTATTATGCAAAAGAACAGTGGACCTGCTATTTAAACACCCATGTAGATTTAACATCCTTATAGTTGGGGATTAAGTGTGTTGTTGTACCATCTTAAATCAAGGGTACTAGTAATATCATCAACAAGATACTGTATCATGATTGATGAGCCCCTTAGGCACATTTTTTAATGTTAGGAGCAAGATAGCTCAGAAGTATGCATGTAGATTTAGTCTTCAATTAAGGAATATATTTCTCCATGTCTGGCATATAGGCACATACCTTGAGATTTTGAAGGTTTCCAAAAGCCTCTGGCAGTTCAGCCAAAAGATTTGAAGACAAATCAACCTAATGAAATTCAATTATTTTATGAACAAAAATTGCCAGGTGTAAACTCAGAAGAGCTAAGTTCGCAATACGTCCTAGAAGAATACTAAAACAGAGAGAAAGCACATACCTCGTTGAGAGATTCACAGTCTCCTATAGATGAAGGTAACGAAGATATCCTGAGAACAAGTGAAAATTGTAGCAGTGCCAAAGATCAGGATACCTTCCAGTTCTCAGAACAAAAATAATTATGTAAGTTCTCATTGAAAGTATTAGATAAACCAAATTTATGGCTTGATAGAATGTATTTTCTTTATAAGTTTTGCTATTATAGAACTGATCACAAGTCGAAAGTATCTACCACCAACTAGATTAATCTCTCTTGATGTAACTTCATATTGCTTCACTTACGGTATACATCAATTTAGTCAGGCATATATATATGAGCACAAAGTGTATAAATTATGATGTAAGGAAATCAAAATATGCTGACATGATGACATCAATGAGTTACTAGAGTTCAACAAACTAGTGAGTTGTAGCACAGTACCTATTATTACTTGCTATCAGAATCTCCAGATGCTTCAGTAATCCTATTTCAACAGGTAAGGTCTCAAGCCTGTTATTTGCAATACGAAGTTCACGTAGATGAGTCATCGAGCCCAAACTTGAAGGTAAAGCGACCAGCCTGCATGGCAAATTAGAAAGTTAGAACATATCATCTAGCCCTCCTGAATGTTAAACAAGAACAATAGACATAAAACTTCCTAATGCAATCTTTAACTTCCTAATGCACAAAGATCGAAGGTCTACAATGCCTTCCCCAGCCTCCTTTGCTGCTACTGTGGACAGATTACTCTGATATTGCTGACCCAACATGACGATGTTGTTGTCACAAGATAGGAAACTTAAGGGATAAAAGGAACAGCTTGCACCACATAAACCATTGAGATAAACTGAGCACCTCAAGGTTTCTCCAGCTATTCAAGATAAATTATCAGCTTAAGATACTATGCATTGCTACCTTTTTCCTTTCAATGTATGAATCTAACTATTAAGTGGAGGACAAAATATTAGTTGGTTCTCACCTACATCTTTGGCAATGATCGAGTGAGTAAATCAAAGAACATATATAAGAGTCGGGAGCAAAAACATTTTAGCTTAGTGGTTTTCACTATCGTAGAAAGAGCACAAAGAGAATACCATTTCAGGGAAATGTAAAGGGTTGTTTATATTCACTGGCAAGTGGCAACATACAAATTTTTATAGCATGATAAAACAGGATGTTCAAAAACAAACCTACCGATTCTGGCTTAACAACAGAACTGTCAATGTTTGAATACATATTAGACCTTCCCAGGAGATGTTCCCATCGGCTATATCATTAGCTGTCAGGATCAATTTCTACAAGATGAAAGGATAGTACTTTCAATTATATTTCCTTCTGATTGAAAGAAAAAAAATCCTCAATCAACATGTTGGGAAAGAACAATTACTTGTAAAGATTTCAGAGCAGCAATTTCCTGAGGAATTGCTTCAACAGAGTTGTTACTAATATCCAGTACTCTAATGGAAGAACCACAACCCCATACTTCTTCAGGCACTGCCTACTCAAAAAGACAACCACAACATAAGTCCAAAAATTCAACCAAAAGTGAATCGTGTGTTAGACAAACAAATGTGTCAGAAGCAGCAAATAAAATTCATTCTGTAGAAGCAATGGATGGTTAACCAACTAAACGGTCTGCTTAATCACGTGGTGATGAATAATAAATGTCTGATATGCATTAAAAGACCTGATACAGTGGATAGTAGCAGTCAAATGGCTGTGCAACAAATCAGTCTCTCAACCATGATTCATGAATAGCATTTTGCAAACAGGTACAGTAAAAAAGTCTCTTCAAGACTACTGTACTATCTCCTAGAGGCTATGGTGACTACAAAAGTACACAGATAATAACTGTATTATTTATTAAAAAGGTTTAAAAAATAAAAAAATTTCCATAAGTGTACAGATAATAACTGTAATCATATGTATCTCTTTCCTCACCAACAATTGGCAGTTTTGGCACAGGCACTTAAAACTGTTTTAGGTACTCCCTCCGTTTCACAATCCCTCCGTTTCACAATATAAGACTTTCTAACCTTGCCTAGACTCATATGGATGCTAATGAATCTAGACATATATATATATATATATATATATAAATTATATACATTCATCAATTGATGAATTTAGACAAGACTTCTTACAATACAAAACAGAGGTAGTAGAAGGAAAAAACAGCTAAGTTGATTTCCTTAGTTTAAAAATAATATAAGAAAGTTGGAATCAGATACCTTCAAGCTGGAATCAGACAATGCAATAATACCAGTTGATTTCCAGCGTTCCGGTCGGATTTTACTGACATTTGTATCTGACTTCTGTGGTTGGGCTTCCTTTACATTTGATGCTCTTCTTGGTGCTGGAGCGCTACTATTCTTAGTGATAGGGCCGTCCTTTTGGAAAGTAGAGCACATGTAAGTTCAATGCAATGAATGAGACAAGAAATCAATTGTTTCGCACTTTCGCTTATAACAAACATAAGCAAAACGGCATTTTAGCAATTTAAAAAAAAATGTGCGTAAAACTTTTGCATATGTGTTCATATCGTTTTAAAAGCAAATGTTGTAAAAAAAACTACGGTAAAAGGAACCCTCAAAATCTACTTCAAAAATGTAAGCTTTGAAATTTGAATTTTGGCTTACAAGCATAAGCGAAATGATGGGGTGGTCGACTTCTCACGCTGCTTTAGCATTGCAATAAGAATATGGCAGAACTAGAGACTGTGTAGCCATTTCGCCCCAAACATCACAGTGAACGAAATCTCAAGGATGAAGATGAGCTCACCACATTCACATAAGTTCACCCCCAAATCGAAGTTTTGCACATGACCTACCAGGCCTCACACCACATCCCCCCCAAAAAAATTGCTAAAACCTGAAGAAAATAGGAGGGATCGAGGCGAGTTACCCCTTGATGGAGCCCCTGCGAGGCGATGAGCATGACCTTGGATCCGTCCCCCACCTGCACCGAGCACAGGCTGGCGGCGTCCGCGAGAACTTTTCCTGCAACCCACATGGGAGAGAGACCGAGAGCGAGAACGATGAGGAATCCATGACCAGTGGTGGCCAGGAAGGTTAAGGGTTTGGGGGGGAATCGGTGCCTTTGCAGATGAGCCTCTGGCCGCGGGGAAGGACGTTGGTGAGCGGCTGGAGGAGGCGCTTCAGGTCGGCGACGGAGGCCGAGGCGGGGACCTCCACCGGGATGGTGCGGCCGCCGAACTTGACCTGCACGGTGATGGCCCGCGGCGGCGGCGGCGAGCTCTCCATGGCGGCCTCCCTCTGCAAGATCGAGTGAAGAAGCCAAGTTGTTCTTTTATGAAACGGAGAGAGTATTATTGTTCGTTTGTAATATCCCGCTTGGTTTTTTGATTCATGAAAAATTAGAAGGGAGAGCGGAGGCCAGAAGTATTTAGGGTTAATTTGATCCATGCCAACGCAACTATACATATTCATTTAAGTATTATTATAATTCATTTATTCATAGACATACTACTCAAATTTTACAAAATTAAAAGCATATCATCGTCGTCATGTTTTTCATCTTCTCCCTCAATCTGCACGTAGAACCAACATGTTAGATTCATCTTCTTCCTTTTTTTTCAGCTTCATCTCGTGAAAGCTTGAAACCGAAGCAGCAAGAGAATGAAGGGTAGGGCTAAACCGCTGAAGCATGGTGAGTTGAGCCTCGACTCGTGCCCTAGCCAGATCCGCGACCGCTTCAGTCACTCAGCCACCGCCAAGTCCTACGACGTCCAAGCCGCCGCGCAGATCTACTTCAGCCTACACCATTGCTTCCGCCGCCCAGCCACCGCTTCTCGGAGCGAGGCTCAACTTCCCGAGGCTCACCCACTACTTCCGCCGCTCGGTCACCGCTAAGCCCGGCGATGTCCATGCCGCCGCGCTCGAGGCCCACCACGCAGGTCCACGCCGTGGAGACGGAGGCCGGTGGAGGTTGAGGAAAGTGAAGATTGAAAGGAGGAAGATGAATCTAACATGTGGGTCCCACGTGCATATGGAGGAGAAGATGGAAAACGTGACGGCGATGGCATGGTTCCAATTTTGTAAAATTTGAGTGACATCTTTATGAATAGACGAATTGTAATGGTATTTATATGAATATGCATAGTTGTAATGGCACGGATCAAATTAACCCAACCACGACAAGCATTACGATTTACGGTGGTCTACGTTATATAAAAATTAAAACCATCTCGTTTTTGCTACATAGCGTATATCAGTTTATCGCCGTGTAAAGTTTTACAAAATCACGCTATTAATCAGTTTAACTGGCTACTGTAGGAAGATAAAATGGTAGGTGTATATAACTTTTTATATGATGTGGGAAGCAACTTATAAATCCAATATAATTTCATAGGTCATATTTTTAATTAAAGTGTGGTTTTCTGAGACTATACTATTTGCCATATGTAAAACCCAGTGGTTTTCTAAAACTTAACTCAAAAAAGATTATTCGGCGGTATCGGCTCATTTTTTATCCGGTTTTCTAAAACTCACATGTCAGTTTTTTATCCTCTTTCCTTCTTTTCTCTCCCTTCCCATCTCTCTTCTCTCCCATGCAGTTGGCTCGCTGCGTGGACAGCGGCGGTCGGCGGGCTGGGGGCGCCGTTGACGACACGGTCGTGCTACTAGCAAAAGTCAGGTGCATACTCCTGGTCCGGCAGCGACGGGTGGTCCATGTCACGCCCAGAAATTCCTCACACGAATTTCTGAACTTAATTGTGTATTAAATCCCTGTCCAGGACCAGCCAGGGTACACAAAAAGACAATGTTGATTACATAACCATCGTTCTTAGAAACAACTGAAAATTACACTTATTCTAGCGGAAATGCAGCGGAAAGAAAAACAAAGGGGTAGACTAGCTCCAGCGGGTACGGCTCCAGTCCACAGGCAACACTTCGACGGCGGAACAGCTCACTCCTGAGAGGCACCTCCATCGGACTCTGCTTCTAGCTCTGGGTTGGGAAAGTTAAGCAAGGCTGAGTACAAACCACCGTACTCAACAAGTAACACGGACAAGGGGAAAACAAATGATGCATAGGGATTAACAAGGACAGGCTAGGGTTAGTTGCGATAAAGCAGCAATTTAAATAAATAACAGAGCTTAAAGAATAAAGGTAATTAAATACAGTGAAGCATAAATAAAATAAGCAGTTGTAAAATACCACAACACTGTCCAACGTTACACCACGTTGCGACAGGCCCAACCACTACTCAACGTTACACCACGTTGCAGTAGTCCCAAGTGATACCAGATTTTACTCAAGTTATTAGGGTTCACTAATCACAGTGAAGCTGGGAGTTCGCCCGTAACCGTGGGCACGGCTATTCGAATAGTTTATACTCTGATCAGAGGTGTACTACTGTACCCACAAGACACGACTCCACTACACTTGAACGTGCGCCGACATACCACCACGGCATACCGGAAAGGAGACCGTGATAGGACCCGTTACACAACCCTCCCTATTTAATCGTACCACACTTCAGGTTTCACCCCCTCCTTTACACCAAGTCGGGCGGTCCCCTCTTGTGCCTCAGTAGATCCGGAAGCAGGAGAAGCTTTCGTTACACCACGATTGCCCGTCCATACTCCATCACGCCTACCCTTGCCTGGGTACGTCAAATAGTTCGAAGTCATGCTTCAAATCCCACCTTACCCATTTCGGCATGTGGTTAGCACTTATTTACTTCCAGGGTTTCCCGTGAACCGGTCCTTAATTACCATGGGTGCGACTCTCGAAACCATGCACCCACAGCCCACCATTATCAATATTTTAGTTGACATTAACCCGAACCGGGTAGTGAATCATTATCTCGGCTATCCAGAATTAAGCATAATTATATGTGATCCCATGAGCTATTTGTTCTAAGCATGGCTAAGCATTAACCTAGGCCTGACTCTAATCAAGTTACCCCTGGTCCAGCAACGAACAAAGTTGGATAAACAACGGCATAATAACAAGGTTTACCCGAAAATAGCATAAAGTAAGTATTTTAATTAAAACAATGCATATTTGAAATAATAAAGCGGGGAATTTGCAATAATGGGTTCAATATGTTCAAGGATGAGTGTCACTTGCCTTGCTCTGGCCCTTGGGGAACTTCGGCGACGATCTCGAAGTAAACCGGCTCTTCGGCGGGGTCCGAATCTAAGCGACAAAGCACAAAAATAAATAAAACAGGCACAAACTCTACTGAAACAGCAAAAGAAACTATTTTTAATGGATTCTTGATAATTTTATGAATTTAATGAAATTTGAATGGACCTAAACGGAGACTAGATGAATTACTTATGAATTTTAGAAGTTTTCTAGGTTTTTAACTAAACAGAAAAGTCCTAAATCAATTATTGCGCAATTAATGGGGCTGCTGACGTCAGCGAGGAGAGAGGGTACTGACGGCTGACAGGTGGGGACCACCTGTCGGTGAGAGAGAGAGGGAATGGGCGGCTGACACGCGGGCCCGGGGAGCGACTGACGAGTGGGACCCACTCGTCAGCGAGAGGGAACAGAGAGAGCGCGGCTCGGCGGACGGCGGCGACCGGCGGGACCGGCGGCAGCGCGGCACGCGCGGGCGCAAGAGACGGCGGCCAGGCGTCGGCGACGCGGAGGCGACGACGACCACTGTGGCCGACGGGAGCGGCGGGCTTCGGCCTCGTCCGGCGACGGCACGCGACTCGGCGGCGGTGGCCGGAAAGGGGGAAGAAAGAGGGGAGGTGGGTGCGGAGGCTCACCGGCGGCGGCGAGGGCGCGGACGGGTCGGCGAGACCGAGGCGAAGGTGGCGACGCGGGCGGGTGCGGGAGATCGGTGGTGGCGGTGGAGATCGATCGGCGGCAGCGACGGGCGAGACGCGGCGGCGGCCGGGCGACGAGGGAACGCGCGGCGCCGAGGAGGCTCCCTGGTGACGGCGAGGGTGGCAACAAGCCGGCGACAGAGGGACGGAGGTGGTGACGCGGCTAGGCGGCGACGACCGGTGACTGGTGGCGAGATTGCGCGGCGGCGGCGAACGGCGGCAGCGCGGCGGCGACTCGAGCGACGATGGAGAGCGAGCGACGGCGCGCGGCGACTCGGGATTTATAGGGTGGCGGCGACCGGCTAGGGCGGGCGGAGGTTGGAGACCGAGTCGGCGACGACGCGGTCCCGGCGGCGGCAGTTGCGGCAGCGGCGGTTGCGGCGGCGGACGGAGTCGGACTCGGCGCGGGCGCGGGCGCGGCGCGGCGAACGGTCACTGACAGGTGGGCCCCACCTGTCAGTGGCGCGGGAGAGAGGAGGAGGCGGCGCGGACTTCGCGGTGCGGCGAGCGGGCGAGCTGGCGACGGGCCGAGGCCGCGGCCCAGGCGGGGGCGCGCGCGGCGGGCGGAGGGAGGCCGGCTCGGCGGGGCCGGCCGAGCGGGAAGACGGGCCGGCTCGGCTGGGCCGGCCCGGGAAGGAAAAGAAAAAGAAAAAGAAAAAGGAAAAAGAGAGAGGGAGGAAAATTGGACTTCGGCCCAATTTGAGAAGGAAGGGAAAAAGAAAGGAAAAGGAGAGAAAAAGGAAAACCCCACTTTTGCCGAGTTTTAAATTAATTTGTTTGGCCGAATTTTATACTTCTGCAATTTGAATTTAAATCTTGTTAGTCGATTTGCGAGCCACGATTTAATTGAGTTAATTCCTTTTAGAGGGATTTTTCCTGAGCTAATTAAGCCAATTGTTATTTACGGATTTCTTTTTACGACTTAGGCTTAGGACGAAACTCCGGGTGTGACAGTCCATTCGTGAAGAAAGCTATAGAGAGCAGCAAGAAGAGGAGCTCAGCCGGCTCATTGCATTCATCGTCCTCTGGCTCCTTCACTCAGCGATCGCCGACAGTCCCCTGCGCACCCTAGCTCGGCAACTGCTAGCCGCCGCTGCCCACCCTCCCCCTCTCGCGCCGCCGTTTGCCATCCGTGCCTAGCTTGTCTGTTGTTGCCGTGCGTCCCCAGCCCGCCAACCGTTGTTGCCGCCCATCCCTAGCCTTGCCCCACCACCCTACGCTTCCCAGCTAGTCGGCCGCTGCAGCCTGTCCCCAGCCCGCACGATGATGTGAGAAAGCTCACCGTCGCACAATTCCAATGGCTCAATTTCCTCGTCGACGCTGACGCCTTCGTTGCCATCCGTGCCCCAGCGCTGCCCCCCGCCATCACCAACGCTGTCCCCCTAGATGCATGTTAGATAACAGAGAAAGAGAAGAGGAAGAAGAGAGAGGGGAACAGAGAGAAAAGAAAGAAAGAAAGAAAAAGAAAAATAGTACTGAGTGATTTTTGTAAAATATTTTTTGTGAGCTAAAGAGATGCACATTTCTGGTTTTAGAGTTAAGGAACCTCACGCAAACTCGAAGTAAGTCAAGGGACCTGTGATGAACTTATTCATTTATAAGGACAACGTTGTTTAGAGGGCCCAATGCCGGCCCATCAAAGCCCGGAAAAACAGACCGGAATCGCCGGGCCTCCACAGTCAACGGGCCATCCGACCGCACCATCGCCGGCGACCGCCGCAAGCAACCGCGGCCTCATCCCCATGGCACAAACAAAAACACCCAACACTGCAGTCACCCGCACGCTCCCCTTGTCGGCGACTCCTCCTCCCTCCCAGTCCCAGATCCCACTCCCACCTCCACTCGCTCTCACTGCCCCAGTCTCCGGCCGGCCCCGCCGGCGAGCCCAGATCCGCGCGGCGGAATGCTGGGCCGGGCGGCGGCGCTGCGGTGGCGCGGCGGCGGCATCGGGATCGGGATCGACGTCCGCGCGGCGCTGCGGTCGGGGGGCAACCTCCTGTTCGCGCTCTTCGTGGCGGCCGTCCTGGCCTTCACGCTCCTCGCCGCGGTGCACAGCCCCGACGACCCGCTGCTCCACCCGTCGTCGCACCAGCTCACGGCGTTCCTCACCTCGGCCACCTCCAACTCCACCTTCCTCGCCGACGACTCCGTCCTCCGCACCGGGGAGGACTTCGCCGGCGGGTCCAACTCCTCCGATGCCGCCCTCGTCGCAGGGGAGGCTGGCGGCGTCGTCGCCGAGGCCGTCCCGTTCATCAGGCTCGAGGACGTGGCGACCAAGGAGGAGTCGGCGGCCGGGGCGGCGGCGGAGCGGGCCGTCACCGTTGACACCGACGCCAGCTCGGACGCGGGCGCCGCCGCGGCGGCCGGGGCGGCCGAGGAGAACCCCATCGTCGAGGCGGTTTCCTGCGACACGGAGGCGCCGGTGGACTGCACGGGGGATAAGGATCTCTTCAACCTGCTGATGCGCACGGCGATCGAGAAGTTCTCCGACCTCCACTTCTACCGCTTCGGCCGCCCCGTCGCCGTGCCCGGCAGCCCCATGGAGTGCGACCTCGCCTGGCGCTTCCGCCCTTCCGAGGACACCAACGGCCGCACCACCTACTACAAGGACTACCGCCGCTTCACGCTCACCCGCGACGTCGACACCTGCACCCTCGTCGTCAGCAATGTGGGCGAGTACCACTCGGGCACTGGCGCCAAGCGCAGTGGGCGCCGCAAGGGCAAGAAGGGGAAGAAGGGCAAGCGCGAGGCGCCGGTGACCGACTTTGTGCCGGCCAAGACACAGATGAGGCTCGATGAGAACGCAGCCAATGCAGACAGCACAGCTGCTTCTGAGCCGGTGCTGGTTATTGGTGAAGCTGTCAATGACAATTTACCGGTGGTTGAATCGGAGTCTGATTTCAGCCGTGGAAAGTACCTCATCTACATGGGTGGGGGCGAGAGATGCAAGAGCATGAACCACTATGTTTGGGGATTCTTGTGCGCGCTTGGTGAGGCACAGTACTTGAATCGGACGCTTGTTATGGACCTTAATGTCTGCCTCAATTCTAGGTATACCGCAACTGGCAAGGATGAGAATAGAGATTTTAGGCTCTACTTTGATTTTGAGCACTTGAAGCAATCGGCGTCGGTGATTGACCAGAGCCAGTTCTGGACAGATTGGGGGAAGTGGCACAAAAAGGATAGGTTGAAGAATCACTATACTGAAGACATCAAGGTAACTCCAATGCAGCTTCGTGACGTCAAAGACACACTGATCATGAGGAAGTTTGGGGATGTTGAGCCGGATAACTACTGGTCTCGCATTTGTGAGGGTGAAACGGAGGCTGTTATCAAGCGACCATGGTATTTATTGTGGAAGTCACGGCGACTGATGGAGATCGTGTCTGCCATTTCCTCCCGGATGGATTGGGACTTTGATTCAGTCCACGTTGTGAGAGGTGAGAAAGCTCAGAACACACAGTTGTGGCCAAATCTTGATAGAGATACCTCGCCGGATAGTCTCCTTGCGACACTTAATGATAAGGTTGGAGCTGGCCGGCATTTGTACATTGCAACCAATGAACCTGATAAATCATTCTTTGACCCAATGAAGAGTAAGTATCGGACACACTTCCTGGATGACTTCAAGGATTTATGGGATGAGAACAGTGAATGGTACACTGAAACAAAAGAGCTGAGCAATGGTAATGCTGTTGAATTCGATGGATACATGAGGGTTGCAGTTGACACTGAGGTGTTCCTTAGGGGGAAGAGGAAATTGGAGACATTCAATGATCTTACTCATGATTGCAAAAATGGTGTCAACACATGCCCTGCTTCCTCCTGAACATCCCATGAAGTATGTGCGCTGAGTCTCAAATATTGTGCTTGATATGATATTTTTGGATTACTGTGTATCTTAACACATGTGGCTTTGTTGTAGCTAGCTAGTTCGTATGAGTGTTTCCGCATGACACTGTTGTTGTATTTTATCACCCAGATCAAATTAGTTTGTTGAATTCATGCATCAGCACTTTGTAGTTTGTACTGATTGCTTAAACGAGAAATTTGCTCAATGTGACCATGCTATGCCTCAATTGTGAGGCACAAGTCTACTGTTTTTAGTATCTTCTGTATTCTGATGTAAAATCAGTTTAATCGAACATGAAGATCAGTAAAGTTCCGTTTTTAGATTAGTGTTTGAAAAAACCGAAGTATTTTTTTTCTATGACATTGAAGGTTTTGTATATATACAGAGTTATGATGCACATTGTTTTTCCCCTTCCGTTTTGTGGAGGGGAAGTGCATGTGTACCTTTCTTGTGTGAGCTGAAAACATAAAAGAAGTATTGCTTTGTGAAGATAATTGATTGGGTGCATCTTTTTTTTCCATCTGGGGGTTTTGTACATTACACTGTCATGTTATGCCAAGAACTCTGTTCATCTTGCTTCCAATCCTTAGTAGGATGACGGTGCGGCAAGTTTCTATAGTTGTATTTCTATATTTGTGCCAGCTGACACTCTACTGCCTCTGATTTTTAATGATCGACTCCGTTACTTTTGGATATGCGTTTTATTGTTCATCTTATTTAAAAGTTTCACACGGTATAAAAAAATATAAATTAGTATGCATGTTCAAACGTCACAGAGTTAAACATGAAAAACTAGAGTGTACAGTTTTTGTGACTCGTTGTCTTTCCCTTTTTAGATAATGGGCAAAGCCCGGCCTCTGCATCCTAAGGTGAATGCACACGGCCAATGTGACTCGTTCTCTTGATTCTTCATGATTTGCCCATTTTGTTCGTCAGTTACCTAGAGTTCAATTTGCATTGTCCATCAGTATGGTTTGATTTAATACTGCATAACACAATATTTCATGGTGGCTCTCCTTGAGCGTTTTCATGTTCCTTTGCATTTTTTACCTTTGCAGTCTCGACATCTTCAGGGTTCTGTCGGGTTCATTGCGTGCCCTGTGTTATCTCCATCCATCGGTGATGCACGCTCTTATGACGCTTTGAGTGGGCCCGTAGTACATGGGCCCAGAACGGCATTGTAACTCACGTGCGGCCCATTATCGTTGGGCCCGATTGTGAGTTATACAAGACGACTACAGCCGAGTTCGTTTGTACCCCCATTTAACAATCAGATTCCTCGTTTTTCATACTAACACTTTCCAAACTACTAAATGATAGGTTTTTTACGAAAAAATTATATATAAAAGTAATTTTGAAAATCACATTAATCTTTTTTTATTTTTTAATAATTAATTAATTATATACTAATCTATTACGGCATTTTCTCCGCCGATTAATAACCCTACACATGTAGAGAAGGTGGCCTTTCCTACATTGTGAAAGGAAATGTTTTGGGGTTAACATGTGGGGAATGTCCGGACAAACGGAGCGATGGCACAGTATCACTATAACTTAATGGAGTCGTCTATCCTCTTTTCTATCTTACGTCATATAAAAACCACCACTTTAAATATCACAAAAAAATCAAGTGATTTTGTTAAAAAGATTGTTTATTTTCTCTGTATGCCAGTGCATTCCATCATCCGATGTAGTTATATGGACCTTTCTTTTTTCTCATGAGTCTGAGGTCCATCATCACTTGTTGTATGGATCGTTCTTTTTCTCATGGATCTGTGTAGTTCATCGTGGGCTGTATGTACCTGTTCTAATGCATGGATATACTACTAGTATTTATTTAAGAAAAGAGCGTTAATTGACCTGCTTGACCCAAACGGAAATGGTACTGAATTTTGCAATTGGAACACTGAATTCTACTTGCGCAGTGTGTTTATGCTCTAACGACTATTTGAAAATGGAGTACGATTGCACGAAGGATTAATACAGCTAGTCGACGACTTTGGACACATCGTACGCGCGTACAAAGGCAATAGATCATCGCACGACTTTGCAAGCCCGTGCGCCGCCACGGTTCACGCATAGGAGAATAGTAACGGAAAATAATATGCATACAATCATTTATTCTAGTCTTGATACGATCAAACGTAACAGAAAGGGTAGGAAAGAAACGTAATGGCGCTCGCAGGCCCTAAAACCCAATTAGCAGAGAAACATTTTCTCGTACAAATATTCTCGTATGTATAGCAAACGCTCAACAGTAACATACCATCGTCATCGTATGTGGGACAGATTCAACATGGATGGTAGAACCTCGAGACCCCTAGTCCCCCTATCCTGCTCGACATGGGTGGACTTACCCATTGGGCCCTATGGGTTGGTCAACTGCCGTTGATAGATATGTGCGAGGTGGACGGCCGAACATGGCCCCAAAATTCATGGGCTCCATCTTGCATCCATCAATCTAGTACCACACGATAGTTAGAAGTGGAAACAACAGTACCGTCGCGAGCGGTGAGCCACGAGTCGCATCATCATAACCACTTGTATTCTATATTCATCACCTATCGTTGAGCTGTGAGTCGCATCATCACGACCTCTCGTATTATATATTCATCTCGTATCATTGGACCCTATGGTATTCATCTCTTCGTCTTGCGTCGTCGCTGATGGATGATGCTTTTCAATAGAACTTAAGGTAAGCAATACCTTTTTTTATTTTAGAGTTGATGTTTGTTATATTTCTGCATATTGTATATTTGTATTGAAGAATATATATTTAAGTTATGTATTTGATGAGTAAAATTAGTTTCGTTGGCCATTCATTAAAGGACCCCAATTAGCATTTCGAATAGAAGCCCCTAATTTTTTAAGACGGCCCTTGGGTCAGCCCAATTATGGCCTATGTCATTCTACGTCTCTATGCCTCTATTCATATTGATAATTTTAAATATTTTAGTAGTTTGATCATAAGATTATTAAAACATAAATTTATATTTCATTTAGTTAGCATTTTTTATAGGTGACAACGACATAAATTGAAAGAGTCTTCTCGGCTAGGTTATAATAAAAAGCGATTCATTAAACGGGATAAATGAAAACCCATTGGCTTATCGTGCTACATTGAGAATGGGATTTTTAGGAAAATTGCTTTGGATAAATCGGTACGTCCAAAACGAAATTGTTCCAGAGAGGATAACAAGGTGGTGGGAGTTTTGAATAGGATAATCTGCTGTACAGCATCCCTGATGATGATGATGATGATGATGGGGTAGTACTGCAGCCATGCCTTTTTACGGGATAAAAGCAAGGCTGCGTAGGAATTGAATGAATCTAAGCTAGCTATACCCCGCGAGCGTGAGTGCGATGCGGACGCACCACCACTGTACCGCGTGCACGCGCGATGCACGTATTATTTCACCCCACTTTTTTTTCGCCCCACACGCCTGGCCTGGATTGCATTTTGCACCGGTACTGGGTAGATGGATGGATGGATGGATCATGGGTCGGTCGGTCAGGTGCGCAATAGCTAAGCCTCCTGATTAGCCAGAATGCCACGTACTGTTAGGCACTTAGGCTGGGCGCTGATGTGATGCTGTACATACAGATCACAGCAAACTTGATTCTACCCCCTAATTTGCTCGTTTCTGCTTATACTTATAAGCCAAAATATGAATTTATGACTTTAAACTTTTAGCTAATTTTATGTTTTTTATTAAAAAAATATATTTTAAGAACATCGGTAACAATGCATATATAAAAGTTTATTTATAAATTATTTTTTAAAATACACCGCAATTTTGGTCCGTTGATACGATGATCATAGCATGGAGGTGCAGTGGTTGCAGTGCGGCATCACGTCGTGTGCTGATCAGTAGTGGAGAGGCGTGTGATCCAGGGTCCAGGCATGCGTAGCTAGGTCGTTTTCTGCCACCGGTTTCTCCCCTGTTTGTTGGGTCGACGGACCAAGTACGTACGGACTCCTGGTTCAAGGGCCCAGTCCAGCCCAGCAGCCATGAGAGTGCGTAGCGGTGGAACCGATACGTACATATGTGCATATGTGCGGGTACTGTATGTCTATATTGCCAATAGAGTGAAATACACCAGCGGTCCTTAAACATATGTGCATGTGGTATCTAGGTCCCTGAACTCTCAAAATGCATTTTTAAGTCCCCGAACTTGTCCAGGGGTATCATATAGGTCTAAACGGGCTCCGACCCGCTCCATCCGCTGACGTGGCATGCCCCGGCGGCGCCTACGTGTTGGTGTGGCCATGTGGGTCCCACATGTCAGTATGTCTCTTATCCTTATTCTTTTCTCTCCCTTCTGGTAAGCGCCACCGTGGTATGGCATGTCAGCGGATGGAGCAGGTCAGAGCCCGTTTGGACCTATATGACACACCCGGACAAGTTCGGAGACCCAAAAATATATTTTGAGAGTTCAGGGACTTAGATGACTCATGCATACAAGTTTAGGGACCGCTGGTGCACTTCACTCTCGCGAATATAATTAGAAGAGTTTACGCTTTAGAGCACTTTTTATTAACTACTACCTTAGTTTCATAATGTAAGATGTTTGATTTTTTATAACGTTTGACCATTCGTCTTATTTAAAAATTTAGTATAAATATAAAAAATGACAAGTCGTACTTAAAGTTTTTTGATAATAAAGGAAGTCACAAGAAAAAATGATCTTTCCTAATGTTTTGGATAAGACAAATGGTCAAACATTGCAAGCAAAAAAGTCAAATATCTTACATTATGAAACAGAGGGAGTAAGTTTTATTTTGGATCACTATTCAACCTATTATTTTAATTTGGACCAGTTAGATTTGTCGTTATTCGATCATCTTCCAATTTCATCGATCTCCTCTCCCTCTCCCCTTCTTCAATGATTTTCAGCAACTCCAACGGCGTAAAAAACCTTCTCCGATAACTCATATTGGAGAGATTGAGCTCAAGATGGAACAAGTACGAAGGGAAGAATGAGGAGAGGAGAGGAGAGGGCGCTATAGGGGATGAGACGTCACTGTGGCTTACCTACTCGTATCACAGGGGACGGTAGAACCGCCCAATAAAATGATAAACCCCTCTACTAAAAGGAAAAAGTGGTGTAATAGATCCTGTGTTATATCCACGATCTTTTCTCTCACCACCAACCACCACGTCGGCATCAACATCGATTTGGTCCACACATGGCCACTGTTACCGTGGTGTTCATGAGTTCCTCTGTTGTGTATCGGATAGCCTCCCTGCTCTATTTCCCCAAGCTCTCTAGGATAGCCATGCCCCTACATCGATCATCACTTGAGACGATGGTAGCGGTGGAGGGGTAGACCAGCAAAGAGGATAGTGAAGGGGGTAGAAAATATGGAAAGAAAGGAAGTGAAAAGATATACGTAGAAAGATTGGAGGAGACGATACCATGCATGGTGATAGGGACGAGATTACACCCTCTAGCTTTTTCCAATCTTTATATGGTCCTATTCTTATTTGCACGACAACAAACTCGATAAGTATTGTAAAGATTATTTTATAGTAGAAAAAACTTTTGCTTTATAAAAAAACCATATCATTTCAACTCAATAACATCGTCCTATAGCAATTGCCAATTGTCCCCAGCAAAACTTGGTTGTTTTAGCGATTATTCTAACCCCGTGTATCCACATTCCAAACAATCTGTGGCAGATTGAAGTGGTGGCAGTATCCGATTGACATTTATTCAAACTACAAGCCATATAAACTTAGCTAAACTATAATAGTTTGACTAAATATTATCCTAAACAATAATTTTTTCCTGAAGAGAGTATATATAAATTTATCATCCTATATTTATAAAATTTTAACTTTGCAGTGATTAATTTTTATTATTTTTATTATTAAATAGCTATTAAAAATCAAATAATATTTCATGCTCCCGACAAAAGAACACATCCTAATCACAAAACCCAGCATTCACCTGATCATCAACTACTCACCTATCAGCATCTCTGAGGATTCGAAAGTCAATCAATTAACAGTGTGCTATCGATCAAGTCCTATGTACTATAACAGCCATACTTATATTTATAGCTAAAATTTAAATTTTTAACCTTCAATTTAAAATACAATTTTGAGTTTTTTTATCGTAGTTTATTTTTCAGTCAAAGTTTTTACATCGCTAAAAACTAGTATATAAAAATTTTACTTATCAATTATTTTTTTATTTGTAAATATACTGTTTGTCCTTTTACCTGAATAAGAAAAAAATCACCCCTATCTTTGTTCACAGACCTTTTGACAAAAATAAACAAGTACTGTACGTAGCTCAGAAGTTCGTTGGCAAAGGCACCTCTGCTGATTATGTGACAAAGACCAGTATCCAGACATTTTGGCAGTTATGGAGAGCGACCCTCAAACAATCTTCCTTTAATGGGTTTGGGGTGCCGTCCATTCCCCCTAAAAAAAAAATCTAAGCTTCATCATTTCCAAGTCATTAACTCAATGCAGGAATATCACTCTAATCTTTTTTATTCTGTTTATACTTATAAGCTAAAATTTAAATTTTTAACTTTAACTTTAAAATTGATTTTAGGAGGTTTTCACTGAAGTTTATGTTCCGGTCTTAGTTTTATATAGTGAAAAATACGTATATAAAAGTTTTATTCACAAATAAAAAATATAATTAATAAATAAAACTTATATATACATGTTCTTAGTGATCTAAAAACTAAGACTAAAAAATAAACTTATATGAAAAACTCAAAAATCAACTCCAAATTTAATGTTAAAAATTTAAATTTTGGTTTATAAATAAAATAGAAGTAGAAGTGAAAAGACTAGGGTGTAAATCTGTTGCACGCTTTTTCTTCACTCTCCTCCATATAAATACAAGAGAAAATCTAAAAAATGCCATTGAAAAAACGTCCGAGTCTAAGAAATGCTATTGACGAATGCTAGTTTTAAGAAATATCATCGTACAACCAAATTTATTTGAGAAATGCCATTGCCGTTAGGTTTCCATCTATTTTTTTGTCGTTAAATGCACTATTTATATTATAGCACTTAACGTAAAAAGTTAACGGAACCCTAACGGCGATGGCATTTCTTAGACAAATTTGTTTGTTTGATGATATTTTGTAGAACTCACGCTCATCGATGGCATTTCTTAGAATAGTGTTTGTCAATGGCATTTGTTAGATTTTCTCTAAATAGAACATCTGACATGGCAATTTCTACAGACCGCTTATATCAGTTAGAACAAGTTTCGATAGCAAAGTCAACTAATAGCTCTAAGCTCATTCTAGAGCTAAAATATGTACTAGATTAGCAATAAAGTTGACTCAAGTATTTTTATATCTCTTTCTCCTACTCATGTATTTAATACATTTATTTTAATGTATATATAAAACTAGCTAAAACTGGGTGAGTTCGATCAAACAAATTGGGCCGTGTTCGGCCATGGGGATAAGTTAACTAAGCTCCTCTCGTTTTCCGTACGCACGTTTCTCAAACTGCTAAACGGTGTATTTTTTTAAAAAAATTATAGAAAAATTGTTTTAAAAAATCATATTAATCTATTTATATATTTTTTTAATAATTAATTAATCATGTACTAATTTATTACTATGTTTTTCATGTCGGGTGAGTTAACTTACCTCTGCTCTCCGCCGACCGCGGCCTTGGTATAGCAACTTCACTGCACGCAAAACAATTTAAGATATTAGTGCATAATTAGTTGAGTAATAATTATTTTAAGCTTAAAAATGGGTTTAGCTAAATTTTTAAGGCAACCTTCATATAGAAAACTTTTATATAAAACATAGTGTTTAATAGTCGAAAAGTATGCTAATAAAGAACGAGAAAGTTAGCTCAGCCGAGTTGCTACGTCAAACTTAGCCTAACACTGGTACACTACTAATTTTTGCTCGCTATAAGGCCATTGTGAGTGTAAGATTTTGTTGCGCAGTTTTCAATAGTGTTGTATCATCAAAACGTATTTGAGTGAATAAACAGAACAAGTGCTCGCAATATAAAATTTTATTCCACTATTTCATATGATAACATATCACTTAGAACATTCAAGTAACCAGAACATTCAAGTAACCAATAAAAGTTGAGTAAATATGTGAAGATAAAATAAAGTATTCTTTACAGAGGTTTCAATCTAATTTCATTTAAGTATGTGTGTACAAAGTTTTATCCTAATAAAACTTAACTCATCTTTTAATCATAAATCCTATACCAACATCACGTTTTTTTCCGTGTATGTTATTTAATGAGATTAAAACCATCATAAAATACCATGCCGACTGACCAAGGCCACGCTCGTTCAGCGAGATTCTATCTTTTTCTGCGCGCATAATTCCCATTGTGTTTTTTATAAAATTTTCTATTGAAAAGTTGCATTAAAAGTTAAATTAATCTATTTTTAATTTTTATAATTATTAATTAATTAATTAATTATATATTAATTTAGTACGTTTTCACATGGGTTACACGATCTGCTAGTCTGCTACCAAGCATGGCCTAAAAAATGGTGCTACCTCCGTTTCATATTATAAGACTTTTCAGTCTTGTCTAAATTTATTAATTAATAAATATATATAATTTATATATATATATGTCTAGATTTATAGCATATATATATATATGTATATATATATAAATCTATGTGAAAAGTTAGTAAACAGAGGAAGTATTTGAAACCGTGCTCGGCACTAGCAGGAGTGGTGGTAGTAGCTGCGGCTGTAGTCCTGTAGAGGAGCACGTGGCCGGCAGCGGCGCAGCGCCTCCTCCCGATCCACTCCTCGTGCCATCTCCGCCTATAAAAACCCCACGCCCCGTGTGGCCGGCCGCGCTGCAAAATCCACGCGCGGTCAAACGAGGACGCAGAAAGAAAAATTAAAAAGAAAACACCGACCGACCGAGCGAGCGAGTGGGAGCGGCGCGCGGGGAGAGCCGGCCACCGCGACGACCGCCGGAGACGAGGCCGGAGGCCGGGAGGATCGGGCTTGCACCGGCAGGGGGAGATGGACCACAAGTACGCGGCGCTGCGGCGCGCGGCGGAGGAGACGGCGGCGGTGGACGCGCACGCGCACAACCTCGTCGCCGCCGCCGCCTGCTCCGCGTTCCCCTTCCTCCGCTGCTTCTCCGAGGCCGACGCCCCCGACGCGCTCGCCTTCGCGCCCCACACCCTCTCCTTCAAGGTGCGTGCCGTGCCTACAGCGCTCTCGCGCAAACCTCTCTCCGTGTGTCCCGCTCCTCTACGTCGTCGTTTACTTCCGTGCCGCTCGAGATCGCGACGGCTACGTCTAGTGTGCTTCCCCTACTCTGTTCGTCAAACTGGTTAGTATAATACTAGTGTGTGCTCGATTGAGTCGGCTGCAGAGTTGCTATCTGCAACAACAACAAAAAAAATCTATGGAGTGATGCGGTTTCTACGTCTTAAATCCAATACAATTCGCCGGATTTGGTTAGCCCGAGAGAAATTTGTGTGTTCAGAACTGCAACCACGAGTCCACCACCATTGGTGGTTTCTGGAGTCTAGTTTCAGGGCAGAAATGAAAAAAAATGGATAGCATCAAAGCAAAAGCTTATCGTCTCATCGCTATGATCCATTTATTACCGAGATTGGTGGTGCGTTTAATCAGTGGAAGAATATGCGGAATCCGTCCATTTCTTTTAACTGGTGGCATGGCAGAGGCCACAGGCTTTGTGTCGGCTTTGCCATTTGCCGTTGTGTAGCTAGCACTGTGAAAGTGTGAAGTAGTAGTAGTAGTAGTACACGCCTTTTTTTTGTCCCGTCTCTTTGCCCTGTCAGGAGCTCAGTGGTGGTGGATGGGGCGGGGCCGGGGGAGGCGTGCGAACGAACATGGAATGGAAACGTTGCTAGGGGCCATGACGAGCCGATGCAGTGCTGCCTGTTCTGTCTCAGAAGAAGTTATGTGCGTTTCAGCGAGTGTCCATGCCGGCATGTGATGTGGACCATTTTGGCTGCACTCTGTTGTACAGTGTAGGCTCCTGCATATGGCCCATAGATCTCTGTGTGTTCCAGCCTGCAAATGTTGCTACTACTGTCTACATTGTTGCTTTCTCTATTCATAGTCATTTAGTTGCACCTGAGAATAGACGGTTTCAGACGTTTGTTAAGTCGTTGAAACAATGAAACGTCGTGAAATGCAGAGAAGCCTCAGGGACATCGCTGCGTTGTACAACTGTGAAGCTTCACTTGAGAAGGTGGAGGAGTTCAGGAGGGCTGAAGGGTTGTCGTCCATAAGCTCGAAATGCTTCAAGGCTGCCAACTTATCAGCGATTCTTATAGATGATGGTATACAATTTGACAATATGCTTGAACTGGAGGCACACAAGGCATTTGTTCCTGCAGTTGGCAGAATTCTAAGAATCGAAAAGCTGGCAGAAACAATTATTAATGATGTGAGTGCATTTTTTTTTATCATTCTGACCCGTGTATGTTTTCTTGTCTTGTTGTTCCAACTGTTTTTATTGCCACCACCTTAAAAAAAAACTGTTATTGGTTGTGAATGACGTGTGGAGAACCTCTAGCCACAAGTTTATTATCTGCATTGGACGTGACATACATGATATTTTGTGCCTCGAATGTAGGATCAGCTATTATGGTTAAAGGCCCATTTCCTCCAAAGTTGTACTTTTACTCCGTCTTGCAAAGTTCGTCCGCTTTCATAATATTGTTAGCATCTATGAGTAACACACTTTTTTCAGGAATCATTCAGCGTATCAAGCTGGACACTTGACTCATTCACTGAAATTTTTGTTACTAAGCTGAAATCATATCCTCCCCGTATTTCTTTCAGGCGCAGTGCTTGTTATTGTTTTAGAATGTATTGATTTCCTTAACTAATTTATCACAGCTTCCAACAAAATTGTTGGGTTGAAAAGCATAGCTGCATATAGAAGTGGCTTAGAGATTGATCCAAATGTTAGCAGGGCAGATGCAGAGGATGGACTTCGTAAGGAGTTGTCAGGTAATCAACTTTTTGCAGAGAGAGGGGAAAGAGAGAATATGTTGTTGACTGTAATTTAGTTCATCACATATGATCATCCATTAATATTTTACACCTAGATTATTTCATCCTTTTCAGGTCAGAGGCCTCTCCGGATTACAAATAAAAACCTGATTGACTATCTATTTACTTGCAGTCTTGAAATTGCTGTATCATATGACCTGCCAATGCAGATTCACACAGGGTGATGACAACATTTTAACTCCTAAAATACGATCGTTCTGTTTTCAACATTTCAATATCAATCAATTTCCACCCTATTTCAGCTTTGGAGATAAGGACCTAGACTTGCGAAAGTGCAACCCCCTCCATCTGCGTGCTGTTCTTGAGGATGCAAGATTCTCCAAGTGCCAAATTGTTCTTTTACATGCCTCTTATCCATTTTCAAAGGAAGCATCCTATCTTGCATCAGTGTACTCCCAGGTGGGATCCTTACCTGATGAATTATGCATTGTCTTTGATGGATTTTATGTTTAAATTATTTTAATCAAAACACGGACAGGTATACCTTGATTTTGGCCTGGCAATTCCAAAACTTAGTGTTCAGGGAATGACATCATCACTTAAAGAGCTTCTTGAGCTAGCTCCCATAAAGAAGGTAAAATATCTGTCTTCTGAATAATTGTTTCTACAAAAATTTTGAGGTTGTTGAAACAACCAACATTTTTCCTCTATGTTCCACTGGTTTATGGAAAGCTGAACTTTGTCTTTTTCTTTTTGGTAACTCAACATCATATTGTCCCTGTTCTATCATACCATGTAAAATCTTGATATATGAATAGAACTGGCGTTCTAGGAAAAAAAATAGAACTGATAAACACAGGAACCACTGCACTAGCATGCAAGGTTCCATAATACAAATCCCATTAAATATTTGTTGCTTTGTAGGATTACTCCAATATTTTGCATTAGAGGTAGAGGTCTGGAAATTTCTATTACCTCCTCCATGCGTGAAGTACATTTAAATTTCATTATGTTAGTTCTCATTGTAGTATTCCCTCAAGATGCCTTTGTAAAAGACTTCCATTCTGATCTACTATGCAAGAATCTTGATGGGTGTGGTATCTTCACTTATATATCTGCAACAATTTTTTGCGAATTTTGAAGATATGTCATGCTTTCCATTTCTAGGTCATGTTCAGCACAGATGGTTATGCTTTTCCAGAGACATACTACCTAGGTAAATTCTTTAGCCATAATTATTCCATAAGTTGGATGAAAATTCATTATGTATATAGTACATATATTAAATATCTTGGGGAAAATTAGAGAGCTTAATTTGCAGGTGCAAGGAGGGCACGCGATGTTGTTTACCATGTTCTGTCAGCTGCATGTGAAGATGGTGACCTTAGCATTCAAGAAGCTACTGACGCAATTGAGGACATATTTAGACGAAATGCAATGTGTCTATACAAGTTGAATGTTGCCAATGGATCAGTCGGTCAGATAACAACCGTCACTGACAACAGCATATTTCTATCTGAACAAGATGTGCTCTTTGTTCGAGTTGTCTGGAATGATGCTTCAGGTCAACATAGGTGCCGCGTAAGCATATCTTTCCTATCATATACTGCATTGTTAACATGATATAAAGTAGTCTTGCCATTTCTAGTTGTCTTATGGCTTGAAAGTATCCTGTTATTATGTTTGTCTTAAACTATATGCTGCTCTGCACAAATAATACTAATTCTCATGAACTCTTTTTCATGCATGTTCTTGTTTTCCTTTTTAAAAATGGACTCAAAGAATGTAGAACTTGTGGTACTGCTGAATAACTGCATGCTTTGCATGTCGCAATAGTTACTACTAACTCTTGAGGGGAAAAAGCTAACAACCTGGTAGTAAGGAGGTTGTTGAACCGCCCTATCCAATGGGGTTAAAATCCTATTGTAGACCTAGGTACCTACTCCTTTAGTGAATGATTGAGCTCCTTTTTCTAAAAAACAATAAATTCTGAGAAAATGGAGCTATAAATTATATTTCTTTATCAAAAGATCGTATTTTCAGGTTGTGCCAGCAGGAAGATTTTATGATATTGCAAGGAAGAAGGGTATTGGTCTGACTTTTGCATCAATGGGAATGACTTCATTTACTGATGGTCCAGCAGATGGATCAAACCTTACTGGTGTAGGAGAGATCAGGCTTGTACCGGATATGTCAACATTATTGAGGCTTCCATGGTAAACTTGTTTTTTTATGTATATTTCAATGATACCCTTTCCAAGTAGGCCACCTGTTATAATATTGATTTCGTTTTCATCCTTGTTAATGTATACCTAAGTTTACTTAATGATGGCAACATTAGTTCTTTATTGAATAATTTCACTTCTGAACATCATAACGGTGGATTACTGTTGCTACAAGGTCAAGGCGTGAGGAAATGGTGATGGCTGAAATGCAAATAAGGCCTGGGGAAGCCTGGGAGTACTGTCCCAGAAATACCTTGAGAAAAGTCACAAAAGTTCTGCTAGATGAGTTTAATGTGGTAATCACAAGCCCATGGTTTTGTTTATATACCTTCGAGAAGTGTTTTTTTTTTTGGTTAACTCTATTGGTTTCTACCTTTTCTTTTAATGCTAAGGTGTTTGTCCTTTTCAGACAATGAAGGCAGGTTTTGAGAATGAATTTTACCTACGCAAAAAATTAGTAAGGTACACAGTTTTTCCACCTCTATAAAATTCACCTGTCAAAAGTTCCGTGTTATTTGTGCTAAATGATAATGGCAAATATGCAATTTACTCGGTAATTAAATGATCATGCAGTGGTGAAAAGGAGCTGTGGGTCCCATTTGACAATAGTCCCTACTGCTCAACTACAGCATTTGATGGTGCATCATCTATGTTGCAAGAAATATATACTTCTCTTAAAGCTGCAGATATTGTGGTTGAGCAGGTAAATAGTTCTATCTTTTTTGTCGGGCACTACTTTTAGAACTAGAACTTTTTTTATTATTTTATTACCTTTGGATCATATGTCATATGAAATGATGTGATGGATTTACTCCTGCCTTTTTCCAAATACAAAAATGTAACAGCTGCATGCTGAATCTGGAAAAGGGCAGTTTGAGATAGCCCTGAAGTATGTGTTGTGCAGTCTTGCTGCTGACAAACTGATATATGCCCGTGAGATTATTAAATCAGTTGCTCGAAAGCACGGGCTACTTGCGACTTTTCTTCCAAAGTAAGTTGATGGATCAGTTTTTCATACAAGTCATATCTGTGAGACAAACTTGTTTCTTCGATATTTATGATCATGGATGAATAACTCTACAGCTTGCCTAAGCTGAAAATTTGTTAAAATAGAACCTGACTTCAGCATCTAGTGTCTGATAATTTGTTCTGCTGGACACTTTCCAGACCCGACTTGAATGATATAGGATCCGGTTCTCATGTGCATCTGAGTTTATGGGAGAATGATCAGAATGTTTTCATGGGGTCAAGTGAATATAATTACTATGGAATGTCAAGAGTTGGAGAAAATTTCCTTGCTGGAGTATATCATCATCTTCCATCAATCTTGGCGTTTACTGCTCCTCACCCAAACAGGTAATATATAATAGTAAAGCAACAAGATTACCCATCTAATTTGATGAACATTTTTGCAACTCAATTTGGTGTCAATGCGCCCTAGAACCTAGACAAGTCAATATACTTCATTTGATAAATGCCAGAATAGCTAGCAACCATTTCAAATCATTCTGTCATGTACCCTTATTTTTAACAATCTCGTTCATTGGATTTTCTGTATATAGCTACAACCGAATTCAGCCAAATACATGGAGCGGAGCATACCAGTGCTGGGGGAAGGAGAACAGGGAGGCTCCACTGAGAACTGCATGCCCACCTGGGATACCTCTTGATCTCGTCAGCAACTTCGAAATTAAAGCCTTCGATGCGTGCGCAAATCCGCACTTGGGCCTTGCTGCTATAGTTGCTGCTGGGATTGATGGACTCAGAAAAGGCCTTAAGTTGCCTGAACCAACTGGTACGAAGTTTCTCATTGCTTTGTCCATAGTTTCAGAATTTCACTGCAAATATGTCATGTGATTGTGTCCTTTTTTGCAGAATCGAATCCTGCAGATTATGCCTCCAAACTCAAAAGGATGCCGCAGGACTTGACAGAATCTGTGGAAGCACTAGCTGCAGACGAAATCTTGCATGACTTAATCGGTGATAAACTTGTTACTGCCGTCATAGCAGTACGAAAGGTTAGCTTAAAAAAGGAAACCCTTTTCTTCGTTTTCTTGACATGCTACTTCGACCAGTTAGTAATCTTTGGCCCATATTAATCTGCTTTTTTTTGGCTTGTAGGCTGAAATCGATCACTACGCGAAGAACCCTGCAGCATTCGCCGATCTCATTCACCGTTACTAGTGCCGTAGTGCGGAACACTCGTTAGTACCGAGTGAATTGCTCCCTCCCACGAAATTGCTTATGATCGTGTCCTTCCACTGAACTTGCAGTTCTGTTTTTCTTCTGTTGGGTTAATAACTGCTTTAAAATTCCCAGCCATGGGCAGTTAGCAAACTATTTCTGTGAGGGGTAATAAAGTAATTTTGGATGGGACAGCGATTTGTCTGCAGTAGCTGACATCAACGTTGAGGCCTTGTTTAGTCGTAAAAAAATTTTAGTAAAAAAGTCACATCAAACGCTTGATCGGATATTAAAAAAATTTTCGAACTCGAATAAAAAAAATATTTCAAATTCCGCCTAAAAATAGCGAGATAAATCTTTTGAGCCTAATTAATCCGTCATTAGCACATATTAGTTACTGTAGCACTTATGACTAATTATATCCTAATTAGGCTCAAAAGATCCGCTCAAGATCCTAATTAGTTTTAATGTTCATGTATATTTAATGCTTCATTTAAGTATTCAAAGATTCGATGTGATATTTTTGGAAAAAAAATTCTGACAACTAAACAGGGCTGAGTTCTACCTAGAATTGTCATCGACAAGTTTTTGGTCACTTCATCGTAATTCTGACAAAAAAATCAATAGATAAACAAAAGACAGCAAGTTCGGTTAAGATAATAAAAAAATGAGCAGAAAAACAAAAAATAAAAGGAAAAATGCTGTTCTTTGTACAAAATCAATTTTAATCACTCTCCAAAACCTCACAAGCTGACTCCCTTGCGCCCCTATTTACTCCCAGATCATTTAGATACAACTCATTTACAAACACACAACAGCAGCTCGGGTTGGATGCCACAATCTTGCTTGGACGCCATGATCTATTGACAGCATCCGCCACCTTGCTTTGCCTGATTTTCTTGCTTCTGTTTCAGAATGTTCCTCTTGACGACTGAAGAAGAGCCTTCCTCTAAGAGGCTAGGGACATCCATGATCTGGGCCATAGCAAAATCATCAGTTGACTCGTATAGCCAACAAGAAACTGAAGTTGCAACACACTTTCTTCGTGTTTATGATCACAAATTTTAGCAAATAAGGAACAGACATGAGATTTAATAGAACTTTACACGCCTCACTAGTCACTACAGATGGAAAGCATCAACAAGAAGGGTAAAACCATATATGATATAAATCTTTAGAAAAGAAGAATATTTGTTTTAACTTAGTACCTTAAGCCCTAATAGTTTTCACTTAAGATTATTGTAATCTAGATTATTAGAAATAATCTAAAACAAACAAATAGATATTGTGACAAATTATTATGATCTAGAGCCTGATTACTATAATCTGATAATCTGATAAGCTCCTCCAAAAGTTCTTTTTAGATTTTTGCGTGGTGAAAAACCCCCTGACCTTGGATACTTTATAGTAATTACTCATCTTACCATTTGCTACCTACTTTAACTTACCATTTGTTACCTACTTTAACTTATAGTAATCTGACTTAATAATCTAGATTACTATAATCCTACGTAAAAATAAACATGGCCTTAATCAGAAACTATAAATATCTTAAAATTCAAAACTGTTACTGTTATCAAAGAAAAGAAACTACATCAAGCTTTACCTTCAGCGCAAGTTCTTCAAAACACTTCTCAACATTATCTCGTGTTTTTGCACTGCTCTCAAGAAACAGGCACCCAGATTCTTCTGCAAAGGCAAGCCCTTCTTCTCTTGTGACAGTTCTTTCGTCCTCCTGAAAGATGAACCATCAAGATTGTAAAAAAAAAATTAATTATGCTCCCATGGGAGGCTCTTCAATGGTAATTTTTTATTTTGTGGAACTAATGCCAATGAAATAAAAGAAACTCACAAAAGACCAGGATCACAAACTTTTCCCAAGAAATAACTAGTTTTGACCAAATAGTACCTTGTCAATTTTGTTTCCAACAAGCATTTTTATGCAATCTTTGTTTGACGAGTGGGACTCTATTTCCTTAGTCCATACATCAGCCAAATTTGTGAAGCTTTCTCTCTTCGTGACGTCATATACTAGGAGTAAACAAAACAGATTAGACATTCATCTTATTTGAAGCATGAAAACAAGAACACAAAATGACCAGATGGCAGAACAAAAGTATTTCTGCATAGTCAACCTAGGCACAACCTATTCAAAGCAGTATTCATAAAAGTTTAAAAATATACAATGCGGTGGATTATACAATCAATTTTTGACCTCTGTTTCGCATGATTACTCAAGGCGGAACAACTTATTGGGGGCAAAACTCTCAAAATGAAACAAGCATTGATATGTTACAAAACATGGGAGTTGACCTAATAGTGAGTATACAAACTTAATAGGTCTACAAGATATGATCTTACAAATTAGATAAGTGCAGAACAACATATTTATAATTTGAGCAATCAATCCTACCTAGCAAAATTGTTATTACCTAGAATAATGCCTTGAGCGCCTCTGTAGTAAGAACTAGTAATCGTCCTAAACCTCTCCTGGCCAGCTGCAACAGAACAGAACAGTGCTTTTAGAAGATTTGAGATATTGGAAATACCATAAAATAATTCATTTTCTATTTGATAATAGTGTGATCCATTTAGTTCCGCAGTTGTAAGGACTGGATAAAATGGTTAAATACTGAACAAATTTAGAGAAAGTAACGTAAAGTGCTATAAGTTTGGAATATTGGAATCTCTTATGGGAATGATGGTAGGGAGGGAAGGGGGTACCAGGGAGGATGAACCAAAATATTTTAGGCAGAAACTAGACAGGTGGGGCTATAAATCTGTGAATCATAAGTTAGAACCTCCTATTGCAATGATGTAAGCAGAGGGCAGGTGCAACATGGAGGGACAGCACCAAATATATAAGGTGCAAAGCAATCACAAAAACAATTCCAAATTGTAATGACAGCAGAAAAGGATGTCGAACGTCAAAATTAGTGAAAAGCAAAGTATGTTAGCATAGAAAAGTGAAGCATAATTGTTAGTTTAGGGCGCTCAATTATTGAAGTCTAGGCATGTTCTTACTGTTCTTGGATTGTCTTACTTGGTGCTTGCAATAGCTTCCACTAGTAGATCTCAAGATGTCCAATCGTCGTCAGATCTGTACAGGAAAAATTCAACTACTCCTCTGACACCAAATAACTATTGCGTGCATAACTAGTAGTTACTGAGGCCCTCTTTAATTGCTAGATCAAAAACCATGCTGAAATTCTAGACATGAAGGACAATCTCTAGATGGATATACCGAATAAGTGCCCATAAACCATATCATGATCTGTGCTTCACTCCTAACGTTAATATCTCGAGCAAACTTTTGCTGGCCCCTCAGAATAATATTGTACCAAGAACAATTCTATCACTACACAAGAGACAGATCATCAACCACCTACTGTTGCATGAGAATTGTTTACACCATCAAAGTGCAGAAAGGCTTTCCAAACATTGTATATTCCCGCCTGAAGCTAAATATCATCGAAAAGCAGGCAACTTTTTACAATCTGAGTTGTGAACTCACCAGTATCCCATATTGTCAGCTTCAGTTTCTTTCCACCAATCGTAAGGAACTTGATCTTAAAATCCACTCCTGCCAATCAGTGTGAAACAAATATTAGAAAACATGTGAAATAACAGGTATGACACAGCATATCATACACAAGACCAAGTGATGTAGGAGTTCATCGTTTCGCTATTTCTATGGCTTATTTGCAAAAAAAATAATTTATGAATAAAACGTTTATTTAAGTGTTCTTAACAAACTAAAAGCTATGGATGAAAATAAACTACGATGAAAAATGCCCAAAACCAACCTGAAATTTGAGTTTTAAAATTCAAATTTTGCCTTATAAGCATAAGCATAAGAGAAAAGATGAGACCATGTAGAATTTTGCACTGGTTAAATTTACTTTCTCATTTACAACATTAACACGTTACTTGTTCAAGTTTGACCAGGCTTATAGAAAAACACGAAAATATCTACTATGCCTAATTAGTTTCATTAAATTCACCATTAAACATATTTTTATAGTATATTTGTTTTGTGTTGGAAATATTGCTCTGGAAGAAATTCGATTTACAACAAAACTGAATTATCTTATAATATGTAATGGAGGGTAGTAGTAAAGACCAAAGTCGAAGGGCTACCAGTTTAGCAGCATGGACCAAAAATTCCCAACTTTGGCCAACCAACAAGAAGAAAGCCGGGACCTTGTTCAGTAGTAGGAGCAAAGGCAGAAAACAGCTATGACATGAAAAAGGACAAAGTTTGTCCACCAAAACACCAAGTCCTTAACCCTTCACCTACCACTACTATTGATCCATTATCCTTCCAACTGAATCAGAAAAAGAAGGAAAGGGAGAACTCCCACATTAGGATCGCCCCTATGAAACTGGTCGCTGTATTAATTGAGCTGCAAAATAATACTCCCAGGCTCCCAGCTAGCTAGTACAAGATGCTCTACTTGTTTGAATTGGAGTATAGAATCTGAAGCAACAATTTGAGGCGCATTGCATGAGTATGTCCAATGTCAAATCCAACCTCCTTCGGTTTGGATTTGCGAATCGCGCACCGACAGATAGGTAGCATCCTCGCGGAATTACAGTAGGAGCAGCTAGTGCTGTAGTGGTACGCCCGCGACGGCGATCGGTGGCCTGCATCCATCCATGTACGCGGGGGCCTCGTCGTCGTCGTCGTGGTGTGGCCGAGGGGGTGGGGGGGGGGGGCACTGGGCAGGGAGGGAGAGAGGTACCGATGGTGGGGGCGATGTCGTCGTCGAGGTGGGCGGCGGCGACGAAGCTGACGAGGAGGCTGCTCTTGCCGACGGCGGAGTCCCCGATGAGGAGGATCTTGAAGGAGCACTCGTGGCCGCCGCCGCTGCTCCCGGCCCCCGGCGACCCCATCATCAAAACCACCCTCAGACCCAGATTCGCGGTTGCCCGCCCCGCCCGCAGATAAGCAGCGGCGAGAGCGCGGGGGACACCGCGGAGCGGAGGAGACGAAGCGGGTGGCACGCAGGCGGGCGGGACGGATGGATGCCGCGCGCGCTGGCTCGCTGGCTTTGACCGGGGCGAGCGAGTGACACTCACCACCACCACCACCGGCAGCTGGCTGGCTGCTTCTTTTATCGCATTCGCACGGGGGCAGCGAGCGGCAGCGGCAGCGGCAGCTGGGCAAGCGAAGCGGGGCAACGTGCCGTTTGCGCGGCGCGGGGCGGGGGGGTGGTTTTTTTTTGGTTGTTTTCGCGTGTGCGCGTGGCGTGGCGTGGCGTTTTCACGGGCTGGGTGTTACGTTGGCGCGGGCGACGATGGAGGCTGGAGGAGAGGGTGGAAAGGTCGACTCGTGTTGTGGTTGGCAGCAGAAGCGTACCGCGGCTGGATAGGGACGGAGGATCGATCTCTCTCGCCTAGGCGGGCGAATATAATAGCGTGAGCTTGATCACGACTATGGCATGGCAACCGGGCATGACCCGGGAGGCGTTTCTGGTCTGTACTAAGTTAATTTTCTTGGAGTTAGACCAAATTTATAAAAAGATATTTTTAACATAAGATAAATATACTATAAAAATATATTTAATGATTCATTTTATAGAACCAATTTGATGATGTATATATCAGTATATTTTATTCTATCCCTTTCTTTCACGTTATAAGACTGTGTAACATTGTCCAGATTTATTTTTATATTAATAAATGTAGATAAATATACAAAACATGTATATTGATACATGAATAAATATAGGCAAACCTAGAATATTTTATAATACGGAATGGAGAGGCAGTATAGACTTATTTAAACTTGAAACTATTTGATTAAGAATAAATCTAAAACAAAGCGACACTGTACGAGAAAAGGCAGGTAGCACTTGTACTATACGTAAAATTACGCGTGCGTACGTGGAGATATCATGCATACCTGTTGATAGGGACATGGTCGCGCTGGAGAAAAAAAAAACGTACATGTCGCAGTCGCACGACACACCTGGCCGTGGCCGGCCACGCCCGGAGCCCGGCCGCTACGTACCTATATGTTCAATTCCAGGACTCCAGGTGTCATTATGGAATACTTATTTAGATGCACTATGTACATACGCTTGCATGATTGCAACCACTAATTAGCTGTTACACTTACATATCTTCAGTACCAAGATTGCGTTGACGACGCTTTTGAGGGCCTCGGGCGTATGTTTATTAGCTGCCGCAGCTCAGATTCTCCGGAGTTCAAACACTAGGGCGAGTTCTTTTGATCAACTGAAACAGGCTGAGAGTTTCTTTGGAACACATTATTCTCAAATCACACAAATAAACAAATGGAATAGATAGATGATTAGAGTGTCTTATCAACCTAAACCCTATAAATTGGAGAAACACAGAAAAACTATAGGAATAACCGCTTGGACGGAGCACAATAAAAACATGGGAATTAGAAGAGAGATATACACAAGGAATTTTTTTCAAGAGGTTGGACCTCACGTTGAAAATCCACTAATTAAAATTCATATGGCTGCGATCGAAACCGACCAAGCAGTAACACTTTTCCCTCTTTTTCCGTCCGCATGCTTCTCAAGCTGTTAAACGGTGTATTTTTTGAAAAAAAGTTTTATATGAAAGTTGTTTTAAAAATCAGATTAATTCATTTTTCAATTTTGCAAAAGCTAATACTCAATTAATTATGTGCTAATGGCTTTCTTCGTTTTACGTGCACTGATTAGATAAGGTGGCCGGGTCGGTTTCGAACGCGCCCTATGTTTTGAGGCATTTATAAAAAAATCACAAGAATTTAGAAGACGCATACTTTGTTCCAAATGGCCATATAAGAATTTTTTGCATAGAAATCCAATCCTTCAAATTTCCTCCAAAACTCCTTTGTTCCAAAGGAGCTCTCAACTAATTTATTCAAGCAAAACGAGATAAGTCATTAACACATTATTACTTACACTTTGAAAAAAATCTATAGAAAAGTTGCTTTAAAACCACAAATAAACTCATTTCTCAAGTTTGAAATAATTAGTGTAACTAATAATGCACTTATGACTTATCTTGTTTTATGTGAGCAAGTTGATTTAACCTGTTTTGACCCAAAACAACTCATCCTAAATATTTATTGCAAATTCATGCGAAGAAAGCTAACATTTTCCTACACCAAATTTATAGGGAAGTTGGAAGTTTCAATACAAGAAGTTACATGCAACTTACAAATAAGAGAAACAAATATATTTTCTACGAGTGTCTAGGGAGGCCTCATTGGCACGATATTATCTATGAGCTGTGCACTCCTCTAGTAAAAAAATAAGTATTTTTGGGTGAAAAAAGGATAATTGTTCTGACAACGTATTACAAACGAAAAATAATTTATAAATAAAAATATTATATACATATTCTTAGTGATCTAAAAGTCAAGCTATGCTGAAAAATAAACTTTGATAAAAAGACTCTAAAATCAACTCTAAATTTAAGATTAGAAATTTAAAATTTAGCTTATAAAAAAACAGAAGCGAAAAGATAGGGTAAAAATATTGAACATTGGGAGTACTTTCAAGGGCAACAGATGGTCGAATCAACGACACTATGACGATCTAGTTGTAAAAGGGAAATAAAACATCCCAGCTTTTTTATTTTGTGGTAGACAGGGAGGAAGAGCATGATATCATAGCACGATATGCATCACAGGACAGGTGATTTGTAAAGAGGATGGGCACCGAGAATTTGTTGTGCAATCCTTTTCATCTAATCGAATGAGATGGCTCACTGGAAAGAAGATAGAAGAAGATTTCATATATATGGTTATTGGTTAAGCCGTAGGCTGATGGCCCCACCCCCACCACACTGACCGGTTTGGTCGTGACCTGCAGTGGACAAAATGGCTGACAGGTTCATTGACAAAAACAAAAGATATTATGAATTTGATTATTGACCAGTTTAGTAGCTAAGATGCTCACTTGTACATTGGTATGAGAGTCACCTTTTGAGGATATCTTCTTCAGGCAAATCCCCAACAGCTCATATAAATTTGGTCATTCATATGATCATCTAAACTAGTTTCATCCTTCATATCTCTTTGTACTCCACTAGATCATCCATATATGACATCCTCTATATTTCTTTGAAGGATGGAGAGATCATCCAAATATGAATGTTTTCTCTTCTAATATGGATGATCTCTAAAAATAGATGATAAGATAGTCGGTCTGTTGAAGCTTAATTTGAAGTCTCCATTCTCTATTTTCAGAATAAAAGATGTGATAGATGAGCTGTTGGGAATGCTCTAAAGTAGGGTAGTTTGAAGAAGTTTTTGATATCTATAACTTCTTATAGAACCTCTAACTCTTCAAACAGTCAAGATTCATGTTTAGATTATGAGAATGTATAGTTATATAATCTAAAAGATAAACTATAAGCTAAGAACCTTAAAAAAACTTTCTAGATTTTAACCGGTTACTTCTTTCTCGACCTCTGTCAAATGGGCTATCGTCCGAACCATATGAGGGAAAAAAAAGTCTGATATTACTAAATCCCTTTGTTTCAGAATAAATCAGTTTCTGGAGTTTAAATTGTATCCTAAAATAAATCAACTTCTCTTGTCTACTGTTGGTTCGTAAATCAAGACATTTTATCCTTTCAATACTCATCACATACCCACTAATCAATACTGTATCTCTATTAATAAAGAATAATTTAGTTTTTTAGTGTTCCTAAAACTCGGGCTCTAGGGATTGGCTAGATGTGCACGTTTGGCTAGGCCAATTGGCTGTCTGCATTTATGGAGCTGAGACTTTCATCTGTCTTCAAATTTCAGTAGGTGAAGTACTCCGATTATGTGTCACTTGCTGTACTGATTTCAATATTTCATCCAGTGCATGGTCAAGACCAACCGAGCCCAACTTATTATTGTATAATTAAGTAACAATGATATGTGAAAATGACAGGGAGAAAATGTGGCAATGTGGCGCCGTCTGCTTGTCTGTTGATTGTGGCCTGAAATTCTTACTTCATCCATCCTGAATAATATCATTTTTGGCTACTCGTTTATTCTAAAATAAATTTATTTTTCAAGCAATTATTGTGTATTGTAGCGAGTAAAAATAAAGGACAAATGCGTTGCGAGACAATAACATTGAACTTGATAAAGTGAAGAGAATGTTGTCTTTTACTTTTTGTACTTGTATGTATAGGATACGTAAAAAATAAAGTTATTTTGTGACAGGGACCGTGCAACAAGCAAAGATTTTATATATAGAGAGAGAGACAAACCCTATATAAATTTATCATTTAGTAAATGGTTGGAGCTTGGAAACACAAACGTACGGGCTTGTGGGCCACGGCCCATTTCGATCAACAAAGCTTTATTTCAACTTGCTGCACGCAGCAAGGCAAAAATCACCATCCCATCCTGGTGCAAAGCCTGCACCAAACGACATTCCTTCTCTCGATTTCATCTTCCTTTTCTTTTTTTTCTTTTTATTATTTTTTGTGCTCTCCGGACGGCGAGCCTTCGCATTTTTCTCCCGGCTAAATTCGGAGGAACAACTCGTCTCTGACTACATGCATCTTGTCTCTACATGCTAGAATCTTGTTTCTTGTTTGTAGCTATCGATTGCATCCTTGGCTGTGAACTGTGTGAGCTGCTGCATGCTAACTCGGTCTGCTGCTGCTGCTGCTGATGCGGATCAAACCCTGGAGCGCGCGGCTGCAGGGCCGCCTCTCGTCTCCCTGGTGTTGTAGGAGCTGCAGCCGGGGCACTTGTGCGCCAGGACGTGGTAGCTCACGCTCGACGTCGCGCCGCAGTCGTTGCAGAGGATCCACACCTGGAAGAGGAGGAAGAGGAAGAGATGGATGTTGTTTCAGAGTTCAGGCACGCATTGTTTCACTGACTGAAGAATGGGTTTTGGGAGGAATGGTGGTCGTTACCATCTTCTTCTGGTAGAACTCCGGCATCGGCGTCGCCGCGACCTCCTCGTCGAGCTTCTTCCACGCGTCCGACATGTCGCAGGCGGACCGTGAGCACACCGGGCACGCGAAGCTGGGGGGAAGATCAGACATGGCGAGGACTCGAGGGTGATTGTTTGGTTTTTTATTAAAAAAATAAATGGTATATTTGTTAAAAAAGAATTATATATGTGTTTTTAACTATCTAAAAGACAAGACTAAAAAATAAAATATAATAAAAAAACTCTAAAATTTACTTTATATTTAAATTTCAATTTATAAACATAATTATAAACAAAAAGATTGCACCATAAGTTTCTCGAGAACACTTACTGGTGATGCGCTCTCATCTCGTTCAGACAATCCAGATGAATCGTGTGCCCACAATGTAACACGCTTATGTCCTTCGTCGAGTCAAATAGGTACTATTATTTGGAAAAAGGAGAAGATTTGTTATGTCAGATCAAAAATTGTGGGGGAAAAAATAGGAATGTTGTTTTTCTGAATACCAAATTTTGTCGAAAGCAAGACTCACCTCGAAGCAGACAGGGCAGTTGTGATGCATTGCTCCTTCTACACAGTGATGAGAATCCCTCAGCACATTGCTGTAGCAACAACCTGTTTAGATGACAGACACATCGCGAGTGTTAGACCAATCTTTTTATCAGAGACAATTGGCGAGAAGGTAAAAAAGGGCAATGAACAACAACATACCGCATTTGTCGCAGTGAAAGAACTTATCTGCACCACCAGTTCTGAAGAAAATAGAGAATGTATCCAAGATTGATCATTCTTAATAAAATATAGTGAATGCATCAGAAGTTTCATAGAGGTAGTAGATTTGGGACTTGCCTGCATATGCCGCATCCATCACAGTGATACTGGTTCTTTGAGACCTGGCACAAACCAAACCAGTACTTTTGTCAGGTTGAGAAGCATCAAATAGTTTTGAAACAAAATTACATCGCCACATTAGAAACTTGGGTGTAACTTTGAATCATAATTATCCAGATATGCTTACATCATCATCAAAGAAGTTGCATTTTCCACAGAAATACTTTCCCATGCATGCCCCACAGCCAGAGCAGTACTGTTGTACCTGTCGATCAAGTGAACAATTTTCATGTGATTAATACAGAAAAAGTCAGTACACTCGAGAAATTCAACTGTAGTACACTCAGGAAATTCTATTGCACTTTAACATGGACAACTTACATCCTGTTCTTTGTTGCAGAGAGAGCAGATAACCTGTGATACACCACAAAGTAAAACAGTTTCAGTGATTCGACAATCTTTGGTTAGCAAAGTTGATGATAATGACTAGAGCGTAACAGCCACTGAAATCCTTATCCACTAGATTCCCCCAGGATATAATCAGTAATAATTGCAGTATCAGTTTGACTATTGAAGCACTGTTAACTAGCGGGGTATTTTAGAGAACGTGAGGAATAGCTCTTCGGTTTTTATTCGTTAGAGTTTCCCCGGTTTACACCGGACTCAGCAACCTCCACTGAGTTTGTAAACTCAATTTGTAACTCTTTTTGTACATTCTCCCCTCTTAATGAAATTGGCTGGCCCGGTCTGGGCCTTCCCAGCAAAAAGCACTGTTAACTATGGACACCTGTTGAGCCACATAATGAATCTACATATCCAAACTGTCTAATTGCATCAATCATGTACTCAATTATTCAGTAAGCAATCAATCAATCAGATGACCACAGCTGAGTTTAATCTTGGCTGATGGTGAGACCTGCCTTTGTCCTTTACCTTTCTTGCTCTGCCTCTCACCCCATTTCTCCTAGCCGCATCCTTCTAGTGACACTGTCACATGGACATAACCAATCATGTGGACCACAGATTGGTCACTGCTAACAAAAGTACTCACTCCGTTCACAAATATAAGAGATTTTGCTATTTTCAACAGAAAGATCACAACAAAGGTACAAAAATTAACAGGTTAAGAGATTAAATGCTTTGTCATCTCTTATACACGTGGACGGACTGAAGTGGTCGAAATCCCTTATATTTATAGACGGATGGAGTATGGAACTAGCCCTTGTGGCAAGTGGAGTGTGGAATGGAAAAATATCAAGAAGAATCTGTCCCCATGGAGACCCCATTCAGTTAGAAAAAAATTTTGAGAGAGATTCACACGTACGATCATATATATATTTTAAGTATTAAACGTAGTCTAATTATAAAATAAATTTCAGATTTCGCCTGAAAACCGCAAAACAAAACTTTTAAGTCTAATTAATCCGTCATTAGCACATGTTGGTTACTGTAGCACTTATGTCTAATCATGGACTAAGCTCAAAAGATTCATCTCACAATTTCCCCATAACTGTGTAATTAGTTTTAATGTTTATGTATATTTAATGTTTTATTTAGATGTCTAAAGATTCAATGTGATGTTTTTAAGAAAAGTTTTTGAGAATAGGGCCTTATCTCAAGAAGGGAAAAGAAAAATCTTTGGGTGCAGGTATGGAGCTCTCTTGGCCACTTCATGGCAGTGGCCCCAGGCATGCATCACCACCAGACTTAAATGACAAACAAAATTGGATTTTTAAATTTTGGCCTGAAGAAATTGATAGATTTTATGAAATCGAGGTACGGGACCCTCCGGAGACGCAATCAAATACAGGTCGCAGTCGCAGTCGCAGCCTTATTTTCTATCAGACGTAGCGAATTGAGATAAGTTTGACGGCAAACAGAGAGCAGCACTGAGAAAAAAAGAAAAGGAAAGCAGATGGTGAGAAGCGAACAGAGAGCAAGCACCTTCTTGATTTCGTGGCGGGGAATCTCGTGCCGGTCGCTGAGATCGATCTCGAGCGAATTCTGCAACGGACAAATTATCCAGCATCAACACCGTTTGATCGACTTTCCTCTCTCCGGAGAGGAACTGGACCCCCAAAAAATTGAAATTTGAAAGAAAAAAAAAGCGAAGAAGACTAGAACCCCGACCAACCTTGGCGTCGTTGTGGCAATGCCTGCAGTCGAACACCTCGCCGCAGCAGGGCGCCCTGATCTTGCATCCCCTCGTGTAATGCGCGCAGCTTCATAACGACCACAGACACAGGTGAGAATTTGAATTTCACGGAACCAGATCGCTCAAAATCAAAACCAGAGGACCAAAACCAATCTCTCTCACGCTCGCTCGCTGCGCTTGCTTACCCGTGCTGCTCAGAATTCAGCTCCATCTCCGAGAGAGCTCAGGCTCGGCTCAGGTGGAGACGGCCGGTTCTTGGGCTCACGCCGAGGAGAACGAACGCGTCGCCGGCGGCGGAGACGAAGATGAGCGAAACAACACAACGGAATGAAACGGCGGGCGGTTTTTATAGCGGGGAAAGACACGTTTTTTTTTTCCTTCCTCTTTCTGTCTCTGTTTTCTCCTTCAAATATGGCGGTAACGGGGTGTTCGTCCTATTTTGTGCCTGCCCCTATGGGGGTAGGTGCCGTGAACGGCACCGGTTCTTATGGAATCACATGTGTTTAATTTGTGCCCGTAAGGTTTTATTTGTGCCCGTAAGGTTTTATTAGATTAGGTTAGTGTCATAGTACTTATTAAGTTAATAATTTTACTGATATATGAAATATGCATTGAGACTGTTTTTACAAATACTTAAGCAGTGCTACAATAATATTTTTCTCCTCCTCCATATTTTATCAAATCTCAATATAATTATTATAGTAGTAGAGATAAACTTTCGTGTCTTTGATACATAATTGAATCACACGCACAACCAAACGAAGATGAGTGTGATGCCTGCCTGCGTAGGGGAAATTATTAGGGATAGTGTGTTTTAGGTTGTATTTGGGTTTTTCTTAATTCAGTCTTTCATTAAACCATTCACTTTCATTAAACCATTCACTGACCAAACTGACATCTAACAACTATACGTGTGAAATAACAAGAAGTTTTGTTAAAAAAAGATACTTTCTTCGTTTCATAATATAAGATGTTTGACTTTTTTTACCTGTAATATTTGACCATTTGTCTTATTCAAAAATTATTATCAATTTATTATTAAGAGAGCCACGACTTATTATTTTTTATATTTATACTAAATTTTTAAATAAAATAAATAGTTAAACATTTAAAAAAACGTTAAACAACATGGAGTGGCTGCCCCCTAGTTCAGCCGCACTTGCAGAGTGAGCTGGAGAAAAATATCTGCCTACAGAGTTCAATGCACTCATCATACATCAGACACTCCATAGCTATGTCCACCATCGAACATCGATCTTCCCTCCAAAAAAAAAAACTCAATGAATGGAGTAAGAACAAAAAGGGAATAAACAAGTCCAGCACAAAGCCAGCGGTGGCTGGGTTGCCCACAGGGTGGCGCGAGCGCAAACGGTTTTGTAATTTTTTTTTCTCCTTTTAGAAAAAATTCTGGGAGTCGGCAATGCGAGTGGGCCCCAGAGCGCAAAGGAGTCCGGAAGGTGGGGCCCGACCGTTACTGGGAGAGGATGAGGATGACGGTGGCAGGCGTCAGGTACACGTTGGACGGGGATAGGGATGTGGGGGTAAATGATAAGCCAAAACATGCAAAGTGATTGCAGTTTTGTCTTTAATTGGTACACACAATCTGATATATATATATATATGTATAGAAAAATGGTTCTTACCGCCATTTTAATACTCATTTTATTCCTCTTGATTTTACCCCTAGTTCCGAAGATGCCGGATAGAGGAAATTAATGGTGTTAAAATAAAAATTTACTATATTCTTAGCGATTTGAAAGATTAATAGTCTAAAGTTCGACGAGTACAAATGAAAATATAAGAAGTAAAAACCCGATTCCCCGCAGTAAAATCACCTATTAGGGGACGGGGACGGGATGGTTGAAATATACTACCCACGGGGATGCAAATGGTATCAAATTTATCCCCAGCGGGGCTAGCGGGGACGGGCCCGTTCTCATTTCCCGCGGTGACCTGTTTATACTGTTAGAAGATTTTGGCCCAAAAAATAAAACCCAAAGGGCATAATATATAAGCCTAACCTAGTCAATGTGGATCAACCACTCAACCTAGCAACACCGGCCGTCCCCTCCACCACTATCTGCACCGAGCAGCAGGAGCCCGACGACCACCCACTCCTCTCCGCGGCGGCTCCGTGCCACGGTGGCCACTCATCGCCCCGCCACGCCACACCCCCTTCCTGCTGTGTTGGTGGCCGATCGTCTCCCCACCATGCCACCCTCCCCCTCCCCGCTGCGTCGTCTCTCCGTCAAACGGCCGCCCATCGTGGCGGCGCCACCCGACCCTCCCTCCTCCCCTCGATCCGCCGTCCTCCGTTGCGGCAGCACCCCCTCTTCGTCGACGGCCGCCTGCAAGTCTCCGTCCACCCGTCTTCACGAGTGTGGCCCCTCTCCACCTTTCACACCAACATGATGCCCCCTGCATGGGGCTGCCGACCGTTGGCACGTCGCCTCCTATACCCATCTCCTATACCCGCCTACAACGGATTGCAAAATTATGATAAAGACTTATTGGTTAAACAAAACGGGGAAAACTACGGAGAAAAAATCACCGTGGTAATTGAGGATAGGTTTATTATAAGCCCTATCATGGTTCGCAGGGGCGAGGATGGGGACGTGGTGATGACCCGATGGGGAATTCCCCGTTAGGGAAGGACGATGCCTAGTACCCTGCATGGCACAGATGTCAGCACAACAGCCACAGCTCCTATTGAGAGGGCAGTGACCAGCTGGGAGGAAGAGGATTTTCCTGTGCGATGATTTGGAGCGCAAAAAGGGGAATCAATAACTAGCTCTTCATAGTAGTAGCTACAAAATTTCTTGCATTTCTCAGATGCAATCTACAACGAAATGTGGTATATTTTGTACACAGCACAGGCCTTGAACAGTACTTGTTATCGGAGTATAGGTAGCCAGAAGCCTAGTACAGGTCAAAATTTTGGTTCCCTCGTATTCTGTACACAAATTACAGCGAGGGCCGCGAGGATATCCTTCCTGTGGTTGCTCCGATGAGCATCCAAAAGATCATTCATTAGTGCTCTGCATGAGCTCAAACCACTGCAGCAGAGAACAGAAGAACAGATGAGTAAAGATCATTCATCAATGCATCATCCATTGTCAGATTAGCTAGTAAATAGCAGGAGCTAAGGCATGCGTTAATTTGTACCTGTCTCAGCAAGTCAGCTAACGTACGAGGAAGTGCTTCAATATTCTTCAGCATGACGTAGTAAGGGAATGGAAAGGAGTCCATATATTTTCCCATGGTTAGTTTGGCACCTTGATAGGATACCTCCTGCACGTCAATGTCAAAAGCATTTCGAGCTCAGTTAATTACGTAGCCGTGCAAACCATGTTAGTGAAACTCGGGAGGTACGTACCAGTGAATCCATAATAGATTCCTCGTGGCTGTCTAGGAGTACATATGCGATCATCCTCCTTCTGTTAAGAACGTTCCTGACGCAACGCTTCAAATTTTCCTGATGGACACGAAGCAAACGTTACAACCAAAAAAATAGGCACTGAGAGATCTGTAAGCTCAAGTGACGGAAAATAGTTGTACCTTTTCGTGGAACTTCCCATCGGATATTATTAGGATGAGTTGCTGAAGTGGATTTTGCCCCGACGGTGTGCGTGACCGTGCCACAGCAGCATCAAGCATTGTGTTCAGATGCTTCAAGAGATCAGCAACTGGTTCATCCTCAAGTTTGTTGTCTTGCTCGAAGGACAAACTAGAGATCATCTGTCATCAGAGAAGGAAAATGAGCAACAGCTCGTGACTTTAGTTTATTGGAAAACAGAAGAGCGTGCAATCAGTTTCATCAAACCTACATTCATTCCCGCTTCTCCATTGAAGACCTGATCAAAATCATGTAGCACCTTGACATTTCCCTTTTTCCCAAAACTTGCAACTGCAAACTGTCCAACCTCAAGTTGTGACATGGCCCGGCAGACTGTAACTAATGCTTCAATAGCCACTTTTCCACACTTGCCCTCGGACATACTTCGTGAGTCATCCACAGCAATAACCACTTGGTAATTCCGTTTATTAGGTTTAGTACGGCGCAACCATATCTTATCCCTGCGGAAATGACTTGCAATATAGGGAATAACCTGAAAGAAGAGCAATATTCTTTATGATTTATCTATACATGTTATCCTAGTATTTTCAAATAAAATATTTTAGAAGTTATTAATAGTTAAAGTTTTAAAAATTTAACCACACTCTCATCTAAAACGATAAGAATTATGAAATTGGAGGGAGCACATGTGTATGTAATTTGCTTCATGACCATGACGGCCACCTGAATATCTGCATGCACGAGCCATATATATATACACCAGATCGCGAGGACAGGGCAATACTCCATCACATAGTGAATACATTAAAATTTGCAGAGCTTGTTTTAGAATAAGACAATATCGTGAGAAATATAAGTACCTTCTTCATGTTTATTCTCTTTCCAGTTCTGTAATCTCCTTGAAGCTTACTTGCAAGAGTTGGTTCCATCACAAGGCGCAATTGCTCAGCTAGTTCTTGGGACAACTTTATAGTTGTGAGTTCAACACTTTTCCAGTCAACAATAGCACCTTTCATATCCTCATCACTGGCGTCCACTTCCATCTGGGTAGATAACTCCCTGTCATTGGCTAAGTCCGATAAAACCATTCTCTCATCTGTTGGAGGTTGTTTGAACGAAACAAAATCCCCAAAAGTGCTATCTGTTTCACCTTGGACTGAATCCTGAACAGATGTATCAGTTTGAAACTCTCTATGCTCAAAGTTGGCATTTTCAGACTTGGTACGTGATTGTGAAGCTTGCAGGTGCGGCACTTCAAGATTATGTTCATCTCCAGGTGTCCTCTCAGTATTATGTTCCTCTTTCTGCACATGGTTTTCATCCTCCATGGAAGACTGTTTGACTTGTAGGTTCTCATTAATTTGATCAGCTGTTGCGTTGCCCAGTGCCTGAGAGGTGCTCTGCTCACTGTCCGGCACATAACGAAATTCAGCAGCACTTTCATCATCAATATGGTGTTCAGAATCTGGTTGATGATCCTGCGTATCAGCTGAGACTCTGGCTCGTTCTTTCCAGTCCGCCATTGCATCTCCAATGCTCCTAAAAGGATTCGTCTGTTTGAGCTGTGATAGTTCAGTATCAGTCTGTAGGTCTGGCTTGGAGTTAGATAATAACCTAGAGCCATCAGCAGAGTTGGGCATAGATAATTCCAGACCAGGGACCTCATTGTTTGAAAAATTAACAGAAGGAGCAGTTGCAGTGTTCATATCAGTGCTGTTGGCCAGGTTGGATTCAGATTCTCTGTTAGAGTCCAGTTCAACATTATTGGGTTGCATACCTTGTGATGGATGCTCAAGTGACTCAATCTTTTGTTGTTCTTCATTCTCCATGTTATTTGTCTCCATCTGTCCATCTTCAGCATGCTCCTGTTCACCATCAATCTCGTTGTCACCATGCTGTGCAGCCTCTTCACCCTCCATATCATCTGAAGCATCTAAACTCCCATCAGTTGGCTTTTCCTCTTCTGGACTGAGTTCTTCGCCGTCAGCATCAATTTCATCCATATGGTCTGTCCCCTCAATGTCCACATCCTCAGAAACGTCCTTTGGTTCAGGGAGTTCAGGTCCTGTACGATCATCATAGGCATCAGCTTTGTCCATTACATCATCCATATCCTGATCAACATCCTCACCAGTAGTAGGATCATCCTCCAAATTATTATTCTTGCCTTGCTCATCACAATCTGTCTCCATGAGATCTTCTTCAAGAGCACCCTCGTCCTTTGCTCTCAGTTCCCTATCATTCTTCTCTGTCTCCTTGGTGGATGAACCCAATTCATACTTCTCAGTGGATGTATTAGGATCATCTTCGTCCTTATCCCAAGATTTCTTGCCAACCATTTCGCTTGCATCACCAGTATCACCCATCTGATTCTCCAAGTTCATGTCATCATCCTCATTTTCTGAATCCTTGCCTTCAGGATCCTCAGAAACATCAGATAATTCCGCGTTAAAATCTTCTTGCATTTCAATTGCATCATCATCATTCTTAGGAGCTTGATCTGGCTTACATAGAGCTTCCTGTTCACAATATCAGGAAAAATGGTTAGGTTCCATATTTTTCTTTCAATTCTAACTCGAAAGAGGACAAAATTGCAATGGAGAGAGTCAGGAATGGAAGCATGGTAAGATCGCACTAACCATTTCATTAGCTGTCCCCTCTAGTTGTGATATATCATGTATTTTAGAACTTGCACTCTCTTGACCTTCGCCCTCACCCATGCCAGTTCCAGCTGCATCCTGTTGTGGTCCATCTGAGGGATCTTCAGTTGTATCATCTGTGGAACCAAAGCCTTCCGCAAATAGATGAATCAAAAGGTCCCCAAGTGCATGAGTCATTTCAGATGTCTGAAACCATCAGAAAAGAGGATTAGAAATTTTTCTAAGACTGTTTTACCTGAAACAGGGAAAAAGAGATCAGTAGAAAATTGTTGAAGCATGAAATACTTACTGTTCTATGAGCTTCTAAAAGTTCTGAAAGAATGCCTTCAGCCGCTGACAGGACCAAACCAAGCAAAGCATGAAGATGCATTAATTGCATCTCTATACTAGAACACAACACAGGTTTAATGTCGACCAGCCTCCTCTGTTGGTAATAAGTGAGAATCAGGTAATGTAGCAAATACATCCAGTTCCGTAGAGATCTAAAAATGAGGTGCACAAAGTAAAGGGGCATACCACTGAAACAGTAAGTTTTTTACTAGAATCACACAAATGGCAGATTTCAAGGTTCATGACATATGTCTGCAAAATATCTTTCCACAAAGTAATATTTCCTTCCCATGAATCATGGGTTCCATCAGTGGATATTCCACGATCAGCAAGTTTTCCAACAACACCAATAGCAAGTGAAAAGATTTCATTGAAAGCTTCTGCGTATGAAGCTTCAAGATCATGTTGGACACCAGAGGATAAAATATGTTTGTCTTCATCAACTTCTCTGGATAAAATCGCCATTGATAAACCCCCCTGCGCCAATAATGCATGTTTAAGCATCACAATATCCAGAAAACAGACGAGATGAAAAGTAAAATAGAAGTTTTTGAAACAAAATGTATGTAAAGTGCATATAACTGCCCCAGAATAGGGTATACTTCCAATGAGACACTCCTATAAGAATAGAATAGAGCAATTAAAGAAGCTATAAAGTTCCATGACATTTTTGTGGGATCTATAGCTCCTTGTCCTATGTGCAGCACAGTAAAGTGAAAGCTAGTCAAAATGCAGATAATTCAAAAAAACTTCGGTGCTAACAGTCTAGACATCAAAATACAAGACAATTTGTTAACACAAACCTTCATCAGCAACTCTTCAAACCGAGAGAGCAGAACTTTCTTAACAGATCTCATCGAAACATCCTGGTGGCATAAAACTTGGATATCCTCCCTAAACATGTTGATAAGCTGGCAATTTGCAGCAACAAGTTGCTCCATCTCTCTTGTAGCAAGAGGTATATTCTTGTGCGAGCCAACAATCATATTATTGGATCCAAGTAAGTGTGTGTCTAACAAGTCCTGTAAAATAGAACAGAGTTACTAGGCACATATTGCTGAAGATTGGATAGAAATAGTATTCAGGGCCTGCTTGACAAAGGTGTAGCTTCTCCAATAAGCAAGCTTGTATTTGTCTTAGCCACAATGCACTAGCACCCAACTTATTTGAAGCTTTTAATAGAAATAGTGCTTAATGTCCTTGGATTAGACCCAATTATAAGCCCCACGTTTAACCTGGTCTAGAGGTTAATAGTTGGCCAAACAGGCCCAATCAGAAGGTAAAAACAAATAAGTTTACCTTCGATTCAGAAAATCTTGTAACGAACTTTTGAAAAAGAGATGATATTGCAGAAACTTCTACTTGGATGTTGTCACAAGGGTCACAATGACAATGCATGAAGTTACTGAGGAGCAAGTTTGTGTCCATGATCATAGGCAGTATGTTGTCAAAAAATTCCTACATAAAAATGGAAAAAGGATAAGTCAAATTGTCAACCCAAACAACTGTGAACCTTTCATACTGCAAACCTACCTTTTGCTGCCACATGGAATTCAGCAGTACACTTTGGCATGACGATAGGTAGTCGCTATCACCTACAAAGGAATTATGAAATTTACCACTTCAATTTCAAAACAAGAAAAATGAATGCACAGATCAAGAAATTAGTACCTCCAGAACCTAACAAGAAAATCGCATGCCGAAACTCATTCAGTTGCTCAAACATATTGTAAGCAAAATGCCTTTGTTCAGACAACGTGGACAAAAGATGATTCATAAATGATGTAGCCCTATTAACCTGCAAATTGTTCAAACAATAAATGACAATTTGATACTAGAATCACCCAAGTACATGAATACTAGAAGAAAAACTGACCTCTTCTAAACCAAGATCTTTGTTGAATTTCAAGGAAATTTGTCGAAGTTGTTGCATCATTGCCAAACATTTGAAGTAGTGCTGGTTTGCACTTTTCCAGTTATTCGTGCTCAATAGTGTAGCATGAGCAACGCTAGCATCTTCAGATATTTTCTGTGAGGTGACTTGCTGCAGCAAATGTGTCATGATATATGACTGCTCTAGAAATGGGCTTGGTGCATCCAACTCGTTTCCCCACTGAAATGGAACCATAAATTACAGTGTATTGCTTTCAATTTCTTGCAGAAAATGTGCAGCTGAAAAAATTGGGGGATGTGGAAGACAAGCTTTTGACATGTAATGTACCTCATGAACCATTGATCTGTGCTTTGATAGCCCACATTCCTCAAGTGTCTTGAACAAATTGGATAGGGCAGTTTTCTTCTGGTTCTTCTTACCATGTTTCAAAATAGCACCGAAATCAGCTGCATTACAAATGCGCTCAATTGCCGCCCAAAAGAACTTAAATCTGTCCTCAAGTTCACTTTCATCTTGCCGGCAGTTTTTATAGTGGGAAACTACACGCAAAAACTCTGTTGAAATAAAAATTCAGAATCTCACTATGAAAGGAGATCACAAAATGGCAGTTTTGAAACACATGAGGACAGACAGAGAGAGAATGGGTGCAGCCTCAGACCTTTGTTGTGAGGAACTCCAATAGCAGTAACATTTGTCTGTTCTAAAGCTTGAAATGATAATTTAGCCTGATTTACCCACTTAGTGTACCACAAAAACCTGGCAGAAAGGACATCAGATTAAGTAGACAATATAGGTGAGGTTGCAAAATTTTCATATCTTAATGGGACAACCTTTCGCTAAGTTTCCCAGTGTCAACGGGAAACTCTGATTCAGGCCTCTGTTGATCAAGCCAACATGGAACTTTTCTTGCCGTTGATTCTTGATTTAGCAGGACTATCACAGGTTTTTGCAAAATATCCTATAAAATGAACATCCAATTAAATGCATTTTTCTAAATAATTAATGAATGCCGAGATCAATAATAAACAGTAAGCAACCCTTTAAGCTTAAAGCCCCTAATCTACATATCACTTAATTTTCTGGAAACAAATACTGTACCAGTTCTTATGACTTGCAATAAAGAGATAGATTCAAAATTTGGGACAGACAATTGGAGATTTTATGGCAACAATTGCAGAATGTAATGGCAACATATAGCACTTATCTAAAAAAATGATAGCACTTGCAAATCATGGCCCAATTGGTGCATTTTCACATAAAAGAAACTGACTGAAAGCAATCACCACATACATTGAAACGCCGCAGAAGCTTAAAAATTTTTTGCCTCGTCCTCTTGAAATTTTCAATAGAAGAAGTGCTGTGTGGATCTTGCTCCCAACGGTAAAGCTTGACCTGATCTTTCAAGTCCTTTTCTATGGATCCTTTACCAGCTTCGATTTGCTCAAGAACACTGATGCCATGAAAATGTCAACTAATACCCACCATGATGAAATGAACAAAAATACTTCAAATAAATCACAGAGAATTAACTCACAGTGGCAAGAACTGCATGTAGTATCCAAACATGTTGTACAGAATATTCTTGATTTTCTTCAGCAAAGAACTATCAAGAGAAATGCAAGTTAGAAAATTGATGCAAATTTTCAAACAAAGCATGCAGTTTCCATCATGGTGAAAAATCATAATGGGCAATGAGAAAGGAAACTAACAATCATGCTGTGCTAAACAAAGTGGAACAAGGCAAACCAGGTCTCTTGATCTCACCTAGAATAAGCACCAACACCAGCACCATCAGAAATCTCACCATGGAAGGCAAGTAGGAGGTGCAATCTTCTCTTGAATTCACCAACACTTGATGTTTGAATAAACTCCTCAACACTGAATTTAAGGTCAGCAATACATTAGAAAACATATAGGCAGACAAATAGAGAGAGTAAACACAGATGGACACCTTTTGATTATAGATAATTCATCATTCGATGAAATATCAGAGGACTGTGTAAGCAATGCTCGCAGTGGAAACCATAGCTGCATAAGTCCAAGAATATTCTGTTAGCCAAAAAAGCAATTATAAATTATTAACAAATGTTGCAAACCATAGTAGAGCTCACTTTTAGAGCATTGCTTTCATACTTCCCCAGCACCTCCTCAAGCAGTGTAGGCCAACATTCTAGCTCAAGCCTTTGCCATGAAGACATGATAATGAATAATGGTGGAAGATGGTCTGTGGACAAAAGAAAATTAATACAAGTTGATGTTGGAACATTTGGCAAAAGAGGAAAGAGAAGAGAGAGCACACAACAAATCATAACCAACAAAACACAAGAAGACAAATATAACTGTCAGCTTGAAGGAATAACACTTGGTCTTGGACTGAAAAGAGAATCTTACATATGACAGGAACTTCACTAAACCTAGGTTTTAAGGCAATGCTAAAACAAAACCTCAGGTTTTTCATTTTATTTTCATAAAGCGACGTGTTTACAGACGGTTTTCTGGTATGATCCCTAAAATCCTACTAACCCCATCCCAATATAAATGCAATTCTAGATTCAAATTTTGACCAAGAAATACTGCAATCCTATAGTACTAATTGTCCCATTAATCAGCGCATTCAAATTCGGTCAAGATTTTGAACCTTTAACCATCAATTTTATATTAGAATAATGTTATACTCCCTCCATCTCATAATATACATATGTTTGCCCTTTCTGGAAAGATTTAAGGAATGGGGTCATTAAATGAGGGATTGGATGGTTGTGAATGGTTGAGATAAGAAAGTAGTTGAAGAAAATTAATGAGATGGTTTGGTTGTGGTTGGTTGAGATGAGGAGGTGGGTGAAGTAGTTATTTACTGAGATAAAATTTGAATGCTAGAATTAGCTATAATATGAGACGGGGACAGTAAAAATCTAAGTTTATAATATTATGATATTACATTTCAAGGCAGATCTACCATATCAACATTTGTTTTTGTTTTTAAACTAAGGCCCTATTCCTTTTGGCTTGGGTCAACATTTGTTTTTGTTTTTAAACTAAGGCCCTATTTCTTTCGGCTTGGGATTATTATAATCCAGATTATTGGGAGTAAGCTGAAAGAAACAGACAGCTTATTGAAGTAGCTTATTATAATCTGGAGTCCAGCTTATTATAATCTGATAAGCTAATTTAGGTGAGCTTTTTCTAGATTATTGGGTGAAAAATTACTCACCATACCACCCCACTTCCTCTTTAGACTTGCAAACCGAATAATCTAGGCTCTAATAATCTAAGAAAGAAATAACTCACAGCTTACTCTACTACAGATTATAACAATCTAGCTTATAGTAATCTAACTCAATAATCTAGATTATAATAATCTTAATCTGAAAGAAACAGGGCCTAAGTGTTTAAAAAGTTATTGATTGTCAAAGTTTCAAAAGTTTGACCGAATCCTTGTCCTAAAAATCAAATATTTATGACTAGAGGGAATCTATATTAAATTCTCAACTGCTGGTCTGGTTTTACAAAAAAATGCAGTAATAAATAGACAAGTGGGAAGTGTGTTTATTCTTGGAAGTGAGATCAATAAAACTATCAAAGCACCATAGCATTCAACATTCTACATTTTACACTCTTACCACCTGAAGCTGAGATACAAAAAACGATGCTAGATATATTGCAAGATTCCATGTCCTGCTACAGTCAAAGGATACTCAAGATTCAGGATTACCTTTAAAGGAAAACTTGGAGTCATTTTCTTGCAATGTTTGAGCTTTCCCAACCAAAAGTTGCAATCCAAGTAATGCCTTCAAGAATAAGGAATTTGTGTGATAATTATTACTTAGATCCAAATAAGTTTTACACATACTTTATGGATACCAGACCTTTGAAAGCGGAGTGCTCAGGGGCATTGCCAAAAGGGAAGCAACTATGTCTAATATTTTCAGAAGACCAGGGTGACCAGGCCACTCATCCAAAAAGTATCTAACTTTTTCTTGAAGTGCAGTCAGTGGATCAACCATTTTGAACAGTACAGAAGGATTCTGATCCTGCAAAAGGAAAATGTATCAGATATGACAGTAACTGAACATCAATGTAGCACAATTTAAAATATCCTCTACCTTGTAAGTGTTATAGTTGCTGCATTCTTGAGATGGTGCACAAGTTTGTCGATATTCAATACAAATACGAAGTAGATGCTCAGGCATGAGTTTCTCATCAAATGTTGACGTTACCAATTCTGGCAAGTCTGGAAAAATAATCATGAAATACTTGAAGTCAAAATACAGAAATATTTTCTTGCAAGTCAAAATACCGCACTGCTCGAAATGATGACACATGGCACTTTACCTTTCAGTATTCTTGCTCCAAGATCATACGAGTCTAGAAAAGATTGGATCTTCTGATCGTCACTAATTCGGCATTTACTAGGCTGAAGTAAATTCACAAAGGAAACTACCACTTAGTTATAATGTACAGGATAATACAAAAGCATTTATTCAACAACAGCTCTTTTTTTTTATCTTTCGTTGATCTAATAGATACTAGACTGGGAAACATGCAACAACAGAAGGTAGAGCATTATTCTCATTTCCCAAACCCTATGGGTATCCTAGTGTCACAAAATATTATTATGTGTTCAAGAAGCTCTGGAGTTCAAAAAAGATTACATCTCTTTCTCCTACAACTATTTACCTTCTCAACAAGGTCTGGCGAACCAAATAACTGGTTATGTATTGTTACAATACATTTCAGAATAGATTCTGGTATGAGATCCCATGTGTCTTCAACAACACTGTTTTGCTCATCAGTTCTCTCCTGAAATAAACAGGAATACAACACTGATACATAAATAAGAAAAATGAAATTGAGGCATTGGAAAAGAAACCCACAACATATGAGGATACCATAATTTTAAGAAAATCCTGCTCTAACTTTTCTTCAGCATCTGCTACAGCATCGTCTTCTGCATCCATATCTGAAAGTGATGGCACATCTCCTTTAAAGATGTCATGTATATCAATGATCCGGGACCGGAACTTGTAGTACTGTGAATCATCATTTTCCCTGGCCTTCAAACTAGATTTCATGTCAACCCACATGCTTGTAAACTGGTCAAAAGTTTCCTTTAATGACTGCAAAAATAAGCAGGTAAGAGACCACACCTTCCCTTTCGAGTAATTGTGAAGATGAGTACCGAGTTGTCATGTGCAAGGACAGAATATTTTGGGGCAAAGGGGAGCAGACTAGATTATAATAGAAGTGATTAGAGGCCCTGAACCCTGACGCCGCAATGGAGCCTAGCTCAAAGCCGCACAGGCAAGACAGTGACGGTGGGGTATGATAATCTAGGAAGTACTTGGTATAAGGAGGGCCCTATCTAGGTCAAGGTAGCCATTAGATTGAGTCATCATAGTGCCCACCGGCCATGTCTAGTCTGAGCGGCGTGAGTTCGGCTCCGTTGTGCCGTCGAGGTTTAAGTCCATTACCTGTTACTTCCTTCTATTATAATATAGTATGTTCCCCTTCGCCACAAAATATTATATCCTTGAACATGACACAAAATACTTACCAGATAAGATGTTTTATCCAGGATAAGAGAATAGCCAACACGGTATGTTGTCCGCACTAAAGAGATATGATGGATTGATACTAGCATCTGGGAGTGAGACCTCTGTAATGGGTGCAAAAGAAGCATTACTAAATGCTTGATCTTTAAATTTTTATGACCAGAGAAACAACATGAATCGAATAAGATGGTACGAACTTCCATCCACTAACCAATTTGTCAACCACTTCAGCAACATTCAATTGACTTGACACAGCAACTAGCTTCTTCAACATCGTAAGGTCATTGACCTCACTGTAGCGAATTTCCAGTTGATTATCAATTCCATATTTCGTTAAATCTCGCATGTCAACTGAGACACTGCCAGTAACAGATGCACTGGGAAATTGCATAATAGCAAAAATTGCACCCTGCAGCACAGAAAAATATTAAAGTAGCATCATCAGCATCATATATTGAGTATGCCCTTTCTCAGTCACTAGGCAAGGAACTAAATTCTGTTTTTAACGTGTATATATGTACTCTTTTAAATGGGAGTAGGGATGGTGGGACCACTGTTCATCCCCTCTCTAAACCTAACATATGGTAGAACAGTAGAAGTCACTTAAGCTCTAAAATTCAAAACAGTTCGCAATGTGCCGATGTGATATTTTAGTTCTGTAACAACATATAGGCATTTTGCTAGTGAATATATATGGAGACAAAATAGCCTAAGGCATATCTATTATCAGCTATTGTTTGATGACACGGGTACAAATCTGGTCACAAGAAGTGCACCACCAAGTATGATTCAAACATAGCTGCAACACTTACCAGAGCTCGTTCAATATCATCTTCTTTTATCTTCTTCAGATATTCTTTCTCAAGATAACCAGACACAGCAATTGCCAACCCAAGTTTCATTTCATATACAGCAACTTGAATTGGTTGAATCAAATCAACATATTCCCCATACTCCTCTGTCAGTCTCTTGATAAAATTTCTTGATGTTATCTGCCATGACATAATTGTAAGGCCAATCAATATAGCTGAGCGATAACTGCCACTAGAACAAACTACTCTAGCTAGAAGACAACAAAATCAGTCCCAACCAAACTAACCTGCCAATTGCAGACTCTATCAACCACTAATTGCCCAATTTCGTTGCCATTTAAACTAGTCAACAATGACTTGCATTCAGACAAGCGTTCCTCAAACTCACAGCATGCTGCAATCATGCTCTTATGCTTAGACTGTGGAGGTCGAAATACAACCTGCAAAAAGTGTATGGGGATACATAATTATCAAAGCATTAACAATCTATATAAGAAAAATAACAAGCAGATCTATACTAATACATATTGATTAGTAACACCTGTTAACAATTCATGCTTGGAGGATCACCAATATGCCTAGAGAAAGCATATGAATACAACAAAACATAGCATATCTATACAAATATCCAGCATACCCTTGGCTGAGAATAGAGCCACACATACTGGTTGCTACAGATTGCTATGACATTTTTAAGAGTCCTGGGTAGATTCATCAAGTAGCTGCACTCATATTTAAAACATTAACAAAGCATACTGCATTATTCTGTCCTGTTCTTCGCTTGCGCCTAAAAGATAAAATATGAATGTTTACAGGAACACAGCCTGTTCTCAACTATTGTTGGAATAACCAGTGAAAGAAATCCTAGCAGCTTGGATCAACTATCATGCACTTTAGAAATATCATATGATGGGACATAAATAAATATCTAAAACTCCAAATTAAGTATTAAGCAATGAATGGCATATATACCTTTCCCCGAATGTTCTTCTCTTTGGTTTTGAGTTCTTGCAATAGCTTCTGATCATACCCATCTTTTGCAGAGCTGGAACCAGCCAATTCCTCACACTGATGACGAACCTATTATAGAACAACCACCAGAAATTTCCCAGGCTTTAAATATCTTACAAATCTTACTAGTTGTGATTTTTCTCCCTAAAGAACTGGGATACAGTATCACAGTAACATTAAACTACCTCCATTCTCAAATAGATGTCATTTTTAAGAATGTGTGCAGTTTTGGTAAATATTAGTACAAAAAAAGTACTCCCTACGTTTCGTATGATAAGTCACTTTGGGTGGTTTGTCCAAAGTCAAACCTCTTCAAGTTTCAACACAAAATAAATATACTATAAAAATATTCAATGGTGGATTTAAATAAACTAAATTTGGTGTTGTGTATGTTAGTATATTGTTCCATAAACTTGGTCAAACTTCAAGAGGTTGGACTTTGGATAAATCCAAAGTGACTTACACATGAAACGGAGGGAGTACTAAGATTTGTAATGTGAAAATGACAATTATATGTATCATGAAAAACACATTCACTTATGCCACCAAAGATTCTGTTTATATAAGATAAGGCAAAGTGAAGGTCAAAGGAGTATATCAGAGATTATTAATGTCCTAAATAACAAGTAAAGAGAAAGGTGTGGCAAAGGATACTTCAATATCAAATAAAAAACAGCTTACTACATGGTACAGCATTCTGCATAGCATGTTAATTCAGGACATAGTTCAAATTATGCACCCAAGAAATAAGAAACCATTCACCTTTCCTTCAAGTTCCAGTAGTGAAATCTTTTCCAGGATATGAGAGTGCATGAAAGCAGATTCAAATGCAGGATCTGGATTATATGAGCTCAACAATAACCGGAAACGCAATTCCCCAATGTACACCCAAGCAGCCCCAAGATGCATCAAATAACCTGCATGCCATGAAAAGTTAATAGTTAAAATAAGCATGTTGTATATATTGAAGTAGACAAGAACTCGGGAAAATAAAAACAAGGGTAAAGGCAAAAAAATCAAAAGCAGAGTGTCTATTGAAACAAACAAGACCTTTAACAAAGAAAAGGGCAAAAGTCAAAATACCATGCATTAGATGATTCCCAGTAAAAAAGTACAGTAAGGAAAGACAAGTGCAAATGACTTGTCACAGCTCATGCCACATCTTAATGCTGTTAGTAATGTCTCCAGATATCAAAGTTTGTGTTGGGTTACCATTTAAAAAAACACTATATCAAAAAATGAACTGGAATACAGTAGCAACAATTAGAAAATTCAAAGAAAAAACGATATATGTACACAAATTTAGATTATGCTAAGGGACCTAAAGACCATAATGGTTCAGAAACTATAAAGTGGCGATTCAATCATTCATTCAGAAGAGATCCAAAAAGAACGCACCCTGTGAGGACGGTGAGTGCAGCTCCAGAAGCAAGGACCCTATTAGCTCATGTGAGCCAGAGAGTGAAGCCAGTACTCCATGACTTGAACAGGATAACAGTGCACAGGCAGTGTCAAGATCTTCTTTCTGAAATAGAGCAAGCCATGCATGAAAATACAAACCACCAGCAAAGAAAGCTTAAAAGTGAAATAATACTGCTGTCAACAAAAATGTCACAATTGTCAGTAGAAATTGTTGACACACAAAAGTAGAAATGACAAGACAAAAATGAAACCATGGAATACATTTACACCGCTATTTGGTTTGGGGGTTGAGACGATCCATTGACCACTTGATCCTAAATAGTGTGTTTGGTTTGAGGAATGAAATAGGCCAATCCCTCAAAACCTCATCCCTCAAAAGTACTCCCTTGGTCCCAAAATGTAGCAAGTTCTTCACCTACTCCCTCATCTCAACCAATCACAACCATGCCCCACTAAGATTTAAATTTGCCACCTAATTCCTCATCTCAGCCAACCACAACCATCCACCTTTCGATTCCACCTACTTTCTTAGTAGATGTGTTATCCTCCGGTATTTCTTATATTTTGGGACAGAAGGGCCATATACCAAGTGAAGCAATGAGGAATGGAGTCATCCAACCAAATTTGAGGAATGATCTTGCGATGGATCTACCTATCCTAGATGATTTGGTTCCTCAAACCGAACAGCCTCTTTAACCATAGCTTGCTGGCTAAGTTTACGACTATAAAAGAAAATTACAAAGGTGTGGTATTTGATTATAGATTGAACAAGAACTGTAGCAACCGCCGTGCAAATGTATTAAACTATCCTTGTTTCGTATTTTGGGAATTGTATCCTCTGTCGTATTGTAAGTGTCTTATTTTGTCATATACAGCACTGTGTTTGTTCCAAGAAACCAAGCTACTTTATCAATTTTAGCTTCACATAGACAAAAATATCTATAATAGATGCACAGGAAATCAAGGCTACAGTTATCCATTTTCCCAAATCATTGCACCCAAAACTTCCCAAATATAACTTAATCCAACAAAGCTAATAGTCAGTCCCCTTAAAATGGACAAGAATATATTGGTTTTTATGTAGCATCAATGCATCCTGACACATCAGCTTAAGGGGTGGCACAGATTAAATAAATAAATATAACGGCTGTGCAACTTGCAACCACATGTACCACGTAAGGTTTCAAACTATGACAAAAGAATGGTGCACAAACCTTTACACAATGTTCGGACTGTTGTAAGAGGATGGACTCTAACTTGCTATACTCTTCTTGCTTGAAATGCTTCTTATGGACAACTATGATCTGCAATAGACCATCAGAATATATATTCCAAAGGGTGCCCCAGTGCAAACACAGATAAATGGAGTGCTACCTGTTTAAAGAGGGAATTGGCAGAAGAATGGAGACTAAGAACAAAGTTTCCCATGAATGAAACACCTTCCCAGAGGCTTCTTGATGAAATTCGAAGCACTAAACAGTTCTTCTGATAATCCATCACATGTAAATTATCTTGGCTGCAGAAACATAGGGTATTAAGAAAATTATTTACAGTTGGTATCCCTTAAGGCAGAAACATCTCAGTATCCCAGAAGTTAGGTGCAGGGAAATACAACAGCCATCAAAAGCAAAGATCCCTTCACTGTTTCAAAAACAAAGGAAAAAAAATGGATGAAAATAGAAATCATACATGATGGTATCAATTGCATCCAATTTGGTCAGGTGTGCAAGGTCGCAGGTTTCATCATGGGTAATTGAGAATTGAACCTGAAAATGAAACAATCAGATGATAAAGGAATCATGAATATCTCAATATAACTCTGGAACTGTATGAAGAGTCTTGTGAGGAAAAACCTTCGGTCTTCCAGAGCAATATGTCCACAAAAAAGTGTGGTAGTTGTACCACATTTCAAGAATAGAACTAGAAACTTTTACATGAACTGCATAACATGTGAATGCCAACTTGTAAGCTGTTAAAAAAATAATTTGATATGTTCTGTCCAAAATGCAGAGATCGCCTTTTACCGTTATCAACTCTAGCCCAAGCATGCTGAATCCACCAAATGATCTGATGTTGAGTAAACTCAACGGGAGATCTTGACGATAATCTCAATGAGAAATCCATAGCATACTTGAGCAGATATTCAGTGTTTGCAATAACCTGTGTCATAAGAGAAAAATGCTAGGAAATTATGCATGCCTCAAAATCTGAAGGGTTTACCACTTATCACTTTATCAGTTGTTGCAGGAAAAGTACCAAAATAAACATAGAGAGAAGGGGATAACCTGATGAGGTTCAGAGGAGTCCAAGTGGGCACACTTGGACAGCCTTTGCAGTAAAACAGTATCCAGGTTCAGGCTCTTCAAGTTGAGAAAAGGAAGACTTGCTACCCAACCACTGAAACCGTGTATGTTACATAAAGCATCTGATGAGACAGAGCAACAGAATTTTACTTCAGCACTTGAAGCCTTCAATGACAATTCAAGATTTTTCTTCTCCCAGCCAACCTTCTCAACAAGCCTCTAAATAAAGAAAAAATAGTAAGACAACAAAAAATAGGGGAAAATGTATCATACAACAAAATTACACCAGGTACAAAAGAACCTTGTGAACTTCATCCAATTGGGCCAAAACTGTTGAATCATCTTCCTCAGTAATAGTTGCAGCAAGAAAACTCATAGAAAGACCTTGACCAAAAAAAACAGTAGAATCAGCAAGGCACTGTAAAGTTAGAAATAGCGTTAAATCATTAGTTTTATGATACAATGCCTTAAATTTGTAGTTTTGTGGAAAAAAATTGGTGTTAGATCTGTAGTCTTGTGATACACACCCTTATATCTGTAGTTTTGTGACAATTTGATCAAACTATCTGTAGTTTTGTGAATTTTACTCAAAGAAAGAACTCTACAAACACAGAGGGCAGCCTCTGAATATAGGCATAACATGGAACTAATTCTAAACTACCAGCCTCAATATGATCTATTGGAAAAATATAGGAGTACCTTCCATAGCAAGGTTTCTAAGGTCCTGATTGGCTGACAACATAGCATCAATTAAGTGTTGATTGTCTGCAAGCAACAGAAGGTGATTAAAATCTTAGGATATATAAATGCTCCGACCCATAATATATACTCCAAAATTACCATCAATATGTCCCTTCAAAAGATTCTTCCTTGGCCAAACATTTGCAGAAAATGCTAAGATGTCTTGGATTTTGTAGAAGATTCCGCCAGATGATGGAACAATAGGATGGCCACCATAAACCCATAAAGTTGGTTTGTCATAATGTAAACTGAAATCTTGGAGGCTGTTGAGATTGACACTTTCCATCTGTACAACGATGGTGTCATTTTGCAGTCATTTTATGGAATCACAATGAAAAAGATATGGATGGTTACTTACCAAAAAGACACCGACTTCTACTGGAAATTTTGGTTGCAACTTAAGTATTTCCTTCTTTAAAAGATTCCAAACAACTGGTAAACCCTCAAACTGAGACAGGAGTATCATCTTCCATATTGACCTATGATAATCAAGGAGACAGGAATATATCTGCAGCAGCTTCCATGATTCCACAACCATCTTGAGTACCTCACCCTCCAAGCATCTGAGGGACTTCAATGCTGGCAGCATAGTAACTTTCATTATACCATGATCAGGAAAATTTGTCTCAGATTGCCATTGCTGCAGTGTAAGGCGCAACAAGCTCAGACCATTACGAGAGTTACGAAGCCGGTTATGGCAATCTTTAAGGGTGACGCAAGAAGCCATATCCAGCAATTTCATTGAAAGCAATGGAATAGGGTGAGCAACAACATCAATCTTGTGATAAGCAACTATTTCCCTGTAACATTCAAGGATGCTATGCCAAATAGGATGGTCACTTTCTTGCTTAAGAATATTTCCGTATTTCTCAAAGAAGTTGCAGTAAGGCTGGAGAAGGTGATTGTACCATTTGAACCATATGGCATACAATTTAAGATCATTTTCAGTAGATTGCTCCATTACCCAATTTGCGGCAATAAAAAGCATCTGATCAGCTAACTCTGAGTTGAAAAGACCAGTTACACAAGGCTTGACAGACCGCTGATCAGAAATGGTTGGAAACTGCAGTTCAAATAAGCTCGTGGCAGGCAGAACATATGAGTGGGTGCTAGTAATAGGTCCCAACAAGGATGCATTACTTTTCAAAGTGCTTATCTGATAAGCAGCACATTGGGAACCCAATGACTGCAGATACATACAATTTCTTTGGACACAAGTTTCCTTTGAATACCAGATGAAGTCTTTTAGTTTTTGTTCAATTGGCCAACCACCAGGCAAGGACAAAGAAAATCCATAATGCAAATCAGTTGAACCACCATCAAAATGAACCAAAAACCTAATTTTTGCTTCCTCAACAATGTTAGAGCCATTGACTTCACCCAATGATGGCAGGTAAGTGTGCTCCCAACTTAGATGAAGGCTCCAAAGAAACTGATTTCCTTTAATTAGAAGTTGTTTGAACAATTGAACCCATCTTGTTATCTCAAGAAGTGTAATATTTATACCAAGACGCAATCCAGCAGCTTTTGCATACAAGTGTGCTTCAGTCATTGACGAAACCAACTCCATTCTTGGTAGACCACAAGAAGCTAGAAACCGTATAATGTCCTTCCTCTCACTGTCCTCAGATGCATTGCTGCAACCTTTTATACTTAAATTTTGGTTCATCAGAAAGATCTCGACTCCCCTGTTTCGCATAGCTCTCGAAACTTCACCATGTTTTGCATTAATTGTTAAAAACATTCGGAACTTGGGATGAGCCTTCAGAATTACAGGGTTCCCATCCACAAGACCACATTCATTAACTACAATTAACCTTTCTTGCTCAACAAGAGAGTTTATCCTATCGAGAACCTACAATAGAAGTTAATAAAATAGAACAGTTAGCAAAAGAAAAAATAAAGTGACCAAAGGAAAAACCATGAGGGTTTGTAAACATACAGTAGGATTACAAAAATTTGCATTGTCCAAAACAATCCATTCACCATATTCAATGGCCCTGATCAAGTCTCCAGCAACCCATTCAAATTTAACAGGTTGGTGAACAGCTTCACTCTGCTGCAAGTAATAGATAGACCTCAGTGTTTTACTCAAGTCATCTTTTTTAAAGGATATAGGCAAGTCAAACATTTCCAGATCACACTTCATAAGCTCAACTATGTCGCCGACCAAGCTCAGTGATGGCAACGATGAATTTTTGCTCATTTCAATCAGGGTTGAAGTGTGAATTGAAGAGCACTTCCTTGCAAGTACAAATTCGAACCATTTTACAAACAATTTCTTCCTTTCTGCAATCAATTTCTTCCATTGTATGTCAATACTCAGGCTGAAGTATTCATCAACGTAACGCTCAACTTGAGAGATGACCAATTTATAGTGCCTAAAGAAGTTATACTGCTCAAAGCATCCCAGCAATTCTGACACATCAGTTGCTGAAGACAGATTTACTTCGTTTAATGTATTGCCAGATAACTGAGCAAGCAAGCGGATTAATGAAGTTTTCCCAGATGAATGTTGTCCAACAAGAATGCACAACCAACCTTGATTGATACAGTGCATGGCAGCTTCAATGCTATGAAGGGTACCAGGGAGAATGTTGAGTTGGTTATTCTGAACTTTGCAGGAGTGGAAGTGATTTCTTCTAATAGATGCACTTCCAACCACCAAACACTGTGGATTAATATAAAGCATTTTTGTTTGATGAATCCTATACTTCATCTGAAAGACCTCTTCAAAAAGCTTGACAACTTCCTCACGATCAGCTATAGTTCGCATTCGCTGAAGGTAGACTGTATTTAAAAAGCAGTCAACCTTTGAAGTATCTGCATATCCTGATGCTGTCACACAAGCGCCAGTTATCATCTCACAAGACCTAATAATATCACGTAGATTAAATTCCCAAGGAGATCCTTCTTGGCCATACTTCTTATGTATCATTGTATCCATGTAGAGCCTATTGTTAAAGGAAATCAACTTTTTTAGAATGTCGTCCTTAATTGACGGATATTGTGATTTACATATGAATGAGTAATCACTCTCTGATAACTCATCAACATAAACCTTGGTGAAGCGGTTCAAGAAGGACTTCGGAAGGCCTTTCCGCCCACCACCTTGCGACGAAGGATTCTGACATGCAAAGACACGAAAGGACGGCGGACATTTGAATGTCTGACCAAGCTCGGGAATAAAGACCTCAGCACGGTGGTCCAAAATGGCATTCAGACCCTCCAGGACAGATTGGGGAGCAAGATTGAGCTCATCCAACAGAACCCAGCTCCCATTTTTTAAAGCCTGAAGAAGAATACCATCAGACCATGCAAATTCCATTCCGTTTTCCCCTTCAGCTGGCAAGTCTGAACCTAAAAGATCCATCATGTCTGTCTGCTCAGATAGATTTATCCTAACAACATTATGACCAGAAAATCCAGCTAACGCAACAATTAAGCTTGTTTTCCCAACTCCAGGACTACCTTCCAACAGAAGAGGTTTTGGAAGTTGCATGCCACGCAACACTCGGAAAACATTCTTACTGGTAGTTGGTGCCATAAATTCAAAACCATGTTGCTTACAAGCAAAATGACCTTTATCAATATAAAATGGTGCGATGCCAAAATGATCTGGTTGGCCAATATTAATTTCTCTTGTATGATGACCCCAGCCATAGTTCCTTAGATCATTTAAGTCTAAGTTTAATTGTTTCCCCACAACCTTCCGCAGTTCTTCCAGAAGAAAGGACAAGCAAGTCATTTTCAATTCAGTAGCCTCAGCTTTTGAAACACTCATCCCCAATGCGAGCCCATCTAGTAAAACAAGGAATAGACCATGTATTAAAGCTTGTTGTGCACCAAGATTTCCCTCTGTCACATTGACAAATGAAATCCAAGACAACAGATCTCGTATTGTGAGCATTCTTCCAGTGCGCAATTGATTGAACCACATCCAGAAATTAACGATGCAATCTCCAAAGCAAGAAACCTCAGCTTTGGTGAACCTCTCTATAGCTATGCTCTTAAGTTCATCAACATCAGCAACAGCAGGAACCCACAATTCTGTGAATCGATTTCTTAAAGCTGGAGAAAGTTCTTTCTTTCCATAGTCACCACCTGGATTCATTGTTGCAAGGATAAAGAAACTTGGATGTGCTACAACCTTCTCTAGCACAGAACCACCCTTCTCAGCCAGTGACTACAACAGTAAAAGTAGGAGTAATCATTAATATGAAACTGAAGCTCAAAAAAAAAACTTACAGTATTATTTAATACGCACTTATGAATCAAAGAATCTCATCAGTGGATAGACAGAGCATGATAAGATAAACAAAGGTAGAGTACACCCTCACAAGCAATAGCAGTCAATGTAGGACAAGCAATCTTTCATGGACTAATGGTGGGACCAAGAAACAGCTAAGCAAAACTATAATTTGCTGGTATGACTCATTGCAAAATTGGTACCTCTTTTTTAGCAAGGACAAAAAAGATTTTAAATACCCAAAGTATTATGCATAAGAAATATATATCCTGAATGTTTAAATTGTGATGGTTGGTTCCTTTTCATTACGAGGTAAGGATGCATTGGCCAATATGGTAGGGTTCTGAAGGTTGATGCTTCAGTTTACATACAATTTCATGTTTTAAGCATTGATAAACAGGAATCATCTTACATTGACCTGCAACAGAAATATTTTACCAGAAGTTTTAAGGACTTTCGACATGTAAATTCCAGAGGATACCACAAACTGACACATAAATCTACAATATGGATTGAAACTGAACAGTTCAGCAATGCACAAAGCCACAAACTATATCTGCAATAGATTATGATGTCCGTAGTAGTTATGTTAAAATAGGCCTGTTAAACTACAACTTCATCATTTGTGCCCCTAAACGTGCAATTTGATCAATTAGATCATTAATCTGCAAGGCTGGTTCCTTTTCTTTAACCTAATTATCTCAATGTTGTATGCCCCGCTACTTTACTAATTGGAATAAGCATGGAGTTTGAATTGAAAATAGCAACCCAAAAAAGATAGCATACCAAATTTCTTTCAGGCTCTAGAACACTGTTCAGACGTTCAAGTACGCTATCATCAGCTAATGAAATTTCATCAATAAGGAAAAGATCCCCATTCTTCATTGCTTGCACGAGTGATCCATCCTGCCAAAGGAAAATTGCTTGCCACCTCTTGTGAAGTTGCATCAGATCCAACTTAATTTGCTCCATGATATCAAGATCATGAGGTGGTACTTGCGGAAACAGTTCTTTTTCCTTTCTGTATCTATCAAGTATTTCATTTATCTTATTCACCACACTCACAGCTCCAGATATATCAGTGGGGAGTGGCTGCAAATGGAATATCAGTTAGACCACATCAGAAGATATATATAATCTTACTGTTTAAAAAATATTGAAGTGGATGGTCTGCTCTATGCATAGTCGATCTAGATCATATGTGGGTGAATTTACATATACATGTGTTGTAGGATCTTTTGTCATTAAATTAGATGATATTTTTTAACTCAGAGTTTGTTGTATATTTATTTGATAATTGTCGTAATGCACAGGGATGAAATAATGTATGCCAGAATCAAAGTAACATACCATATCTCCTGCAACATGAATGAAAATTTCCATCTGCTTCATTTTTGTAATAAGATGTTTGAATTCCAATGCAATTTTTGACCTATCACGTATAGGACAGAACCCCTGCCAATAACAGTTAGACAGTAGTGAAAAAATTGCAAAAGCACAAAACAATGGGATGTAGCAAAACAGAATCCGGCCATGATTTCAAGATAAACAACCCACCCCAATGAAATCTGATGTCTCGGTATACTGATGGCAATTTAAAATGTGTAGCTTCACTCCAAGGACAGCACTTAGGACCTGGCAAACAGTTGTTTTCCCTCCTCCGGTTTCACCAACAAGGAGGACAGGTTCACGTGACCTGTAACAACGCTCAATGAGGAAGTATAACCTCCACATACTTTCGGTCCACGTGATGCTGCAAACATGACCAAATACATATTGCATTAGATCAAGAAAAGTTAAATGTTGTATTTTAAAGTAAAAAAGAACTCACTTTCCAATGGTTTCTTTTACTCTCAGTCTTATAGATTCACGAGATAGGTTATTGTCACAGCTGACTTCCTGCAATCACAAAGAACCACTCGATGATATGCCAGATTAAAAGGGCTTGTTGAATTTAAATGTATCAGCACTCAAAAGCATTGTGCAATATTTCATGCAATAAACAATATTTGGAAGAAACTTTCTGCACGGTTAATAACAGTTCCAGTTGAATGCACATACAACAGTAATCAAAGAATAGAACTTGGGCTCCCTTTAGCCTGTGTTTTAACTCATTGTTACAATAATGTTTTCACTACAGATGTCCCACATTAGCTTAATTAAGAAGCACAACACCGTGTAATGCATCAACCACAAACTCAATGTAAGACTATTAAAGGAAAATGGACCCCAGGTGGTCTGGCAGGGTGCTTGATCTACAGTCACCCTTCCGGTGTAGCTTCCAGCAGTTAGCATAATCTCAGTACATTCTAGGCTGGAAAGTGGCAAGCAAATGAAGAGAGGCGTCAAGCACCTAGAATGCTAGTCAGCCTCCTAGTTGGGAAACATCAGCTCAGAGCCTCAGAGGCCATTGTGGGGATGGTGCCAAGCACCTAGGCAGCCTTGGCTGACACCAAAAGACACTAAACAAGATGACCCTTGGGTCAAATGGAAATATCAACTAAGCCAAATAAAAACATACAATAAGATGTTCCGGTAGCATTACAGTAATTGCTTTCAATGTAGGATGAATTAAGTTAATTCATCCAGCTGTAAATTCAGTATCATGTTGTGGGCTACTGGTTTTTGAAAGCATTTTTTTAAATCCCAGTGATGTGCAGTATGCAACATCTTCTATATATTTATGATTTAGAACCTATTGAGTAGCATGCAAGCATTTTTAGAAATTGTTTAGTTCAGAATGCCCTAACCATATAGTACCAGCATGGCAGCATCACACATCATAATATCACATCCAATGTAATTTAGGAATAAGCATTTTTAACAAGTAGTCATCCATAATTTTTATGGCAAGGAAATTAACAAAAAATTAGCAATATACCATATAAGATGAGACTGGTACCATGTTATAGAGGTTGGAGATGCTGAGTTTAACACGAAGATGGCGTTCCAATGCTTCTTGAACAACAATTTTCTCATTGTCATTCCTTAATCTCTCTGCGAGAAGTAAATAGCCATCTTTCGCTAGGTCTTCATATGACTTCCCCTCAAAAAGTCTGTACCGATTTGCCCAACGGAATAAATCCCGTGGTGTAATGAAACCATGTTTGCCAGCAAATACTCTGCTGTTCTGTCTATGCATTTGTAAATCTTTCATAACTTGAACCATTTTTGTGGCATAACTGCAGGCAATTGCACACCTCTGCTCCAAGATTGTGATTAGCTCATCTTCTGGGATTTCATCAACATGCACTTCAATAAAACGGTTGCGGAACGCCCGAGACAGCATTTTACGTCCCCCATAAAGCACAGGTGGATTTTGAGTAGCAAAGAGCATAAAATTAGGGTGAGCAGGTATGGTTTCTTGAAGCTCTGGCACAAAGAGCTCCCTGTTGTCATCCAATAGCCGATTTAAAGCTTCCAAGACATCAGATGGTGCAAGATTTAGCTCATCCAACACAATCCAGTGGCCCTCACGTACAGCCTTCACCAAAGCACCCTCCTGAAACTGAAGCTTCCCATGACTGTCAGTAACATATGTACCAAGATATTCTTGAAGATCCGTATGCTCATGATTGTTGATACGGACAAATTCATGGCCAGTTTTTGCAGCAAGAAACCTGACAAGGCTAGTTTTGCCACTTGATGTGGGACCTTGCAGGAGAACAGGGTACTTTTTAACGTAAACAGCACGGGCAAGGTTGACAATATGCTCGGTGACACTCTTAGTTAACACATAGCTGCGCAGAAACTCATCAGATTCAGAACGATTTACTAGCATAGGCTTTTCAACGAAGTAGTCGGCAAAAGAAATTTGCGGTGGCACTCTTCCATCCAACAAAAGAGATACTATAAAGTTATTGATGATTTTAGCACTTTGGGCATCCAGCATTGTTAGAAAGAACATACAGAAGCCATCATAAAGAGCTTTCTTGAAGCCAAATTTTTTCTCTGCGCTTTTAATATAAGCTAATGCGCGAGAGAGAGACCTCAAACTAAATTGGGGCTTCTGATTAGCTCCATCCTGCAGCTTCTCCTCGGATTCCTTTTTTGCTGCTTTATAAAATCGAACAATGTTGTCTGTAACTCCTTTAGCAGCATGCAGGCCATCCAGATATTTAGTGACAAAAAGACGGAGATCATCATCATCAATAAGATCATCAACAAAGAATTCAGTAAATCGGCTCCTAAAAGTGTATGGCAGCTCTCTTTTCCCAGCATCAGTTGCTGGATTCATGCATGCAAACATCCGGAAGCAAGGATGGCGCTCAATATAGTCCACATCACCCCTTTCAGCCAGGCACAGTGTTCCACTCTCTCCATCCAGTACAGCGCCAATTCTCTGAAGAGTCTCCGGGGGTGCCAGGTTAACCTCATCAAGCAAAATCCAATGGCCATTTCTTAAAGCTGATACAAAAGCACCCTCCACAAATTGAAATGACATACCAGATGATGAACCAAGTTGACTACAAGCCGCATTTAGCCTGGACAAAAAGGAGTCCCAGTCAGAAATAACTTGGGCAGGTAAGGACCTTTTTCTCTTCGAACCACTGTTAGACCTCAAACTAACATCAATTAACTTCTGAGCTTTCTCGACGCATTTTGTCAAAGCGCGTAATAACTTCTTCCATTTTTTCTCCATTACATACACATCACAATGGTGAAGAATAGCCTCATTGTCCTGAAAAGGTCAAAATGCTGATAAATAAGAAGAAAATCAAGTCTTCTGACTTCTACAGCTTATTTGGCACAGCTAAATCACCCCTGTGCCAAAAGCTTAAGCCTACAAAAGTGACTGCCATATATGATATGTTTTATGTTTTAAGGTTTATCTAATAATAAAGCATTGAACCTAATCTACTGGAGTAATAGCACAATTAAGCTTTAAAGCTAACTGCAAATAAGGTCAAATAGACACACCTTTCCAGAAAAACTTCGACAAAAAAGATCTTTGAACTCTATATAAAGAGGAAAGCATATTGATCGAGCATCTGCAGGCTTAAATCCACCAAGGAGATCAGAAATATCACTTTGCTGACTCAAGTTCTGGAAAAATCAAGAAAAAATATGAGTGCGCTATAAATGTCAAAGATTGTGCAGCACGAGTTTAACTTGCATATCACCACAGAATATTTTGACTTCCTACATTAGTCACTCCAAAAGTGGGAACTCCTACCACGTGCAGAAGATTGGAAAGAAATGTTGACATTCTAACAAGAATCATCTTGCAAATGACATGCCCATCCTGAGACCTATTCTCTGTCAAGGCACCATGTGCTTGATTCTAGAAGGTAGTGATTGTGAGGACTCAACAACTAAAACATGGAGGAAAGGAACTTCCAAGAGATTATGTTATCTATGTAATACTATTATTTTCTTTTGGAACGCCATAAGAGGAAACAACCAAGTTGACCCAAAAAAACTTGATAATCAACGGTTTTGCAGTGGTAAATATGCAATCATGATTTATTAGAGTAAGTCATGTAGCTATTTTGTCAGTACCACCACAGTCAACGGCTGTTTAAGCCAGGAAGCAAGATTCTGCACGAGAGTAGTCTTCCCAGTGCCAGTTTCACCAACGAGAAGAACAGGCTCATTGAACTTTATTGAGCACGCTACCCTCTCAAGAACTTCTAATGTACGCCGAATATCAGCAAAAGGTCCTTTCTGAATAAGAGCCTGCACATTTGAACAGGGGCATCAGTAGAGTAGCCCCAAAAAATGTTTCACAAATAAAGAATTGCTAATTACCGGTTTGTTGCTGCACTGGAGAGTAACTCTGCCAACTTGCAAGTCAGTATGACGAGCCTGTGTATTATGAATCATTAATTCCATGAAAACTAGACGAATGAATAAGGTGTTACATATAGCAAACAATAAACACATGCCTGGACAATGGGCTTGTCAGAAGGATATATGGTTTCTGCTCCATGGGGGACACATAGTATTTTAGCAATTTCTCTTTCTACATGTAGTCTTTTATCCGGAGATGACAAAGAGGAAGCAAAAACATCAACAGCCTAGATTAAAAGGAGAGGGTTAGAAATGTGCCTGAGAACTTGTAAAACCAACGGCTGGATAGAACTTCTTCAAGTTACTTCTCAATGTTCATGAACAATAAAATAACAACATTAAGAATAAAGCCCGGTAGACAGTGTATTTTAATATATGCCCTTATATTTGTGACAATAATGACAGTACACAACAATACTGTAAGTAGATGTTCTAAAAGGATGGACCCCTGGGCAGAGTAGGTGGCACCCCACTCAGCATCTAGGTCTAGAATATTAAAATAGTCTTCTAATTTTATGTAAAATTAGAGTGGCTCCTAGGGATTAGAAATCCATCATGGGATGGGAAATCAAACCAAGGATAATAGAACTCTTGTGATATGTTGGGAATGATCCCTTAATCCAAATTTGAAAATGAAAAACAATAACAAAACAGTTCACTTTCCCAAAATGATATGTTTGTAAAAGCAGAATAATACTAATATTGCCATTTGTCAAAGCAGTCTTAAATTGCTAAAAGAAAAACATGTCAACTTTTTTCAGTTAGTCTTTTATAGCATCTAAGCACAACTTTTGTGCCGTAGGTATTCTTTACAATATAGTGGTATAACTCTTGAGAGATGATATCATAAGTATTTACCACAGAACCAATCCAGATACAGAGTTTAAAAGGCTTTCCAGCACAGTTCACGCGTTCCACAATGGTAGTAGTTGTGATTACAGGGACTACCAAACTATATCAATAGGAGGAGAAAGTGAAAACCTCAAGATGAATTAATTTGCAACAACTAGATGATAATCCCAGACCCTTGAAGTTGAGATCAACTCCACGTATTCTCTTGCACCATTTGAGCAGATCCCTATAAAGAATAGTTGTGAAACCGAATAGGCAAATAAGAATGTACTGAATGTGCAAATAAGGAATATACTTCAAGACATATGCACCTTAATGAAAATCTTTGCGTGAGACATTCAGGTGGACCTCCAGCTAAGTTGAGCCCACCAAACTGGCAAGATACCAGCAAATTGGCCTTTTCAAAGGCATCTACATTACATATAAGAAGTTATTCCTCCGCTTTTTTTTATTTGACGTGGTTGACTTTTGAGTCTACGTTTGACCATTTGTCTTATTTAAAAGATTTACATAATTATTAATTATTTTGTTGTCATTTGATTCATTGCTAAAAGCACTTTAAGCATGACTTATAATCACATTTGCACAAAAATTTGAATAAGACAAACAGTCAAATGTAGATCCAAAAGTCAACGGAATCAAATAAAAGAACAGAAGGAATACTAATCGATCGCAACATAGTTAATAAAATAATAGAAGAAGATTGCATCTACCAATGAGTTTAGCGGAAATAGCTTCCAAGCTTGGATAGCACGCATGAATTATATCGATCATGTCTTTTCGGTTAGGTTCTCCCAGCATAACTTTTCTCCACAGAGAACTAAAGTTTAGTCTTCCTGGTTGAAGAAAGAACAAACAATGATTGTGAGTTAGCAGATGGCACTAGTTTGGTTCATATTTTGAGCTTGTGGAAATGTAGAATCGCAATTAAGGACTTAAAACATAAATATGCATTTGTGATTCCGAAGCAAAAACATAAATCAGTAGTTCTATACTTCTATGCAACTTTCCAGAGCATAACTACCAGCAATAAATTTATGATAGTGTTGAGTACAGCAAGACATACACGTTATACAGATATTTAACCTATTGGACAAACCTTCCGGGGCATGTGATACATCAACCCTTGAGGTGGTGACTGTAGCAAATAAACGGAAATTCTCAGCAACTTCAACTGCCTGTATTATACATTCAGACAAGTAAAGACCTCCAGGTAGTTGGCATTTATGAAGTATTTCTGCTGTTTGAAGATATACAGAGAATCTAGAAAAATATCCAACCTCCATATTATAATTATCTAAAACAAACAAAATGAAAAGGCTAATTCACCTCTGCATGACCAATTGAAAAGAAACTTGAACCTTCCAATAAAGGTAGTAGGATTGATTGCACATCACTGGGTGCTTTGTCAATGTCTTCAAACACAATCCAGAAACCTTTGATAATAGCCTGCTCATCATAGTATGGTAAGAGAAATATATGAAAATAAAATCAATTAAATAGAGAATAGTACTCCAGACCTGAGTAAGAGAACCAGGAGCCCACTTGAATTCACCAGGTTTTTCTGTGCAAACATAACTTCCTATTAAGGTCCTGCCATCCATTTGTTCATCCATGTGGATGAAGAGCACTGCAAATAAAAATACCTGTTAGCACTTAATACATTTGCAAAGAACATTACCAGCATTATTGGGTATGGCATGATTAGTAAAAGCCTGAAAGGATCCAAGATTCTGACAATCCTTGAACAAAGTAGAAAACATTGTTATCAAATCATCAATACCAAACGAACTATTCAATAACAAAATAAGACGTTATCATGGAAAACTTGAGAGTTATTGAAAACCAAATTGCAAAGACAACTTTCTGAGACCATGTGCACAAAAAGGCCCAATGAATCTAGCAACCAGTTTTAGGTTCACTCAACTCCCTTCATTTGCGATCTGAAGAAATGATAAAATCAGTGCTTCGTCAAAATTGTAATTAGGTTATATAGATTTTTTATACATCTAACAGTGATTTTTTTCAACTTGCGCAGTTGCACAAAAAATCTCTAGCAGAGTCCATAAACATAGTTCATATTGGCTCTAAATTAGAAAACATATACCTCGATTTCCACGAATATGTGCCAGCTTGTTAATTAGGGCAGTTTTTCCAGCACCAACTGGACCATAGAGAAGTATGGGCCATTTCTGGTTTACTGCCATTAAAGCTACCTCATAACTCTTTCTCAAAGTAGCAGTGAGCACAAATGGACTAACAGATGGAAAAATTGAAAATTAGTATAAGCAAGATGAGTGCAACAAAAGATACAGAAAAATAGGGAATGGAGGAAAGTTTTTTTCACACCATATGTTACTTCCATTGCTATGCTGCCTTCCCACAGCAAACTCATGCCAATCTGGCATAGAATCAGACAAAGAAGTGAGTCCATCTGCATCAATTTTACAATTGACTTCTACAGCTTGAAGATATAAAGAGGCTTTCTCCAACGAAGTATCTGTGCAAAACTCCTTCCATCTAAAAGCATAACCGGTTATCATAAATTTATGTTGAACAACATCCAGTGGAAACCATACAAGAGATGGAAGTATCAGAAAGAACCTCAAGAAACATGTAAATGCATCATCTGCTCCTAGACCAAAACTTTCAACAGCCTCATCACTTACTTTCAGAACCACCATGAGTATTTGTATAGCACACCATCTTAAATCCAACACAACACTATGAAGTGAATTGTCAACTAAACTGTAGTCAGCAGTACTATATACAAGGTCTAAAAAGCAAGACCAGTCCCATTCCTCACAAAATACTCTTGGCTCCAATTCTAGAAACCGATATGATACTTGGGTGGCATCAAGCAACAAATGAAGTCCCTGGAAAACAAATAAAATTAATTATCACCGGTCATAATATTAGACCAACTGATGACCCAGTAAAAATTAGACATTATGTATTCCTATGAAAAACAGGTTAACACATAGGCAATGGGATGTGTCAAAATTGGAAATTTACAGAATAAAACCATGGACAATCCAGAATCCCCATTGACCTAAAACACAACAAACCAATGAAGAATATGCAAATATACGTACGGTATAACGATAGCCTGTGGAAAATTAATTTGCTTTCATGAGAGAGAAAAGTAAATTTGAGTTTGACTAGCACATGAGATGCATGTGCAAGATATAAATTTGCTTACTTAAGTCGGTTAGAGCATATGGACAGTAAAGAAGTAAAAGTAAGTACTACTCTGTTCTTGTTTCATAACATTTTACTTTGCAACAAAATGTTAGTTAACTGCTTGCATGTGTCGGCAATGGATGCATGAGACCGGAGTTACCAACTTGCTCTCTTACTCCCAAGCTGTAAAAGGATTGAGTGAATTCTCCTGTATGTGCATGTCAATAAGGCTGCACATTGTACTAGTATTCTAGTAGTTTCATTGCTAGCTTGACTTGGTAAGCAACATGAAGCACAGTACAAGCTAACTTAGATTTAAGCTGTGCTTTGAGTTTTAACTAGCTAGCAAATGAGCTGTGATTTTTAGTGAATGCTTGCTCATGTCAGTTTGCAAGTCCTAGCATATAAGGACATGAATCCCCTCTATGTGAACTTGTCTTGACTTGAGCAATATATGGAAAACACTCTAGTACATGCACATTTTGTTATTTGATCGTACTTGAACCCAATTAAAGATGGCTACGGAGACCCGCGACCCAAGACCCGATGGGTATTTACTCTATTAGAGTATGTGTATGAACTAAATATATCACCCATGGGTAAGTAATCGGGCAAATATCTTCACCCAACAGGTACGCGGGCATGGGAACATTCCTATGATCCCCGTACCCGTTTACTCATGGGTAATAAATACCCGCAAGTTGAAATGCACGTCCTGACCCAATAATAAATTAGCTCAGCCCAATTAACCAAAACACTAGGTATTTAAGCCATCCATCCATTTTTCCATCGCATTGTATGAATGTGTGATGTCTTAAGTATCTAGTGTCTACTGTAATATACTATATGTAAACTATACAGATTAGATTGTTCTAAACTGTTGTGGGTACATGGGTAACCCGATGGGTAAGGTTTACCCAAGCGGGTATGGGTCTGGAGAAATTTTCCTACCCGTGACGGGTATGGGTATTTTGATGGTACGAAATTTTACTGGTGGGTATGGGTCCGGGTACCAATACCCGATGGGTATTTACCCATTGCCATCCCTAGACCCAATATAGTCTTCCTAATTAAAAAAACAGCATGTACTAATAATAAAAAATTTTGCAAGTACTAGGTATATACCAATATCAGGTACAATATTAGCAGGAGTTCTTGCTACTACATTGAGGTGGGCAAATTGCTAGTGGAATGATGTGCAAGCATTGGCCAGATAAACAGAACAAAAATAGCATGGTTTCAAGAAAAGAACATAACTATTGAAGATGTCAGGGGTAAAAAGGAAAGAACTCCCATAATATTGAGCCAATGCATTCCTCAAAATGAAAATATTACCTAATGCGTATACAACTATAAAACAAACACAATAAAGTAGCTCTTAGGCAAACTGGCAATGATTAACATATGGGTAAAGATCGAGTAAGATAATAAGCTATGGCAAGAGCACCGTCAAGGGAAAAAGGTTCAGTAGGTGGCACTAATTTCTGGAAAAAGTACTCCTAATGTTGTTTGTATGTACATCAGTAAGTGAGTTGGAAGACAGCCAAGGACTATTGCATTTCAAACAAGCTGTAGAATAGATACAAGTTCTGCATGGTGACTTAGGAGAAAAGACAGAGAAATTTGCTTGATATAACCTTGATGGGAATTGACGATGAAAAAACCCCAGGAAGAAGCCTTTGGAAAGGTGGTGGAGCAAACTTAAAGTAGTTTAGTAAATATCTGCCACAAGTAAAAATAGACAAAGTTGTTAGGTCACTGTATGGTGTATTTCCACTTGCATGTTTTGGTCGCATAGAGAATTGTAAGTGAAATGGTCAAAGAGATGAAAGTGATGGTAATAAGTAGGCTGTGTTATTTTCTAGATGAAAGATTATCTTATTTTTATATTTATTTAATTAATAGTATAAACGATGGAATTAATCACTGTAAAGTTGAAACTTTATGTTAGAAAGTCGAGCTGATGATCTTCTATATAAAAACATTTTGCAAAAAACACACCGTTTAGCCATCCGGTGAGCATACACACAAAAACCAAGAAAAAAACTAAGAATAAGCTGGCAAAAGAACACAGCCGTAGTAGTCTGATATAGGATTATCTAAAGTCCAAATCAAATGTGCGCTATGATTCATTAGTGGTGGCCGTGTGTAAAAAATTTCTAGTCTACAAAACAGACAAACCAGTGCACACAGGCTTTTCTTCCAATTCCTTGTATCCCGGTAATGGTTTTTAAATTATTCTTCCAGCACATGACATACTAGAGCATACAATCTGTAAGCTAAAAACATATATCAGCTGCTAGCTAAGATACTCACTACTGGGGGAATTTTAAGCTCTAATACATGTCAGCTTCATATTGATCCATACAGGATTCCAGCTCGCCAGATTTGCCAAAACAGGAGATAGCTCCACCCCCAGGCCGAAACCGAGGAAAGTCAACCGTTGCCTTAGCTTTGTTAGAGGAAGCCGCCCCCCCCCCCCATTGGCTGTGGTTCAGAAGTGGGCTCGACCTGCTTTGGGATGGATGAAACTGAACACTGATGGAGCACTGAACTTGCAGGATGGAGTTGCGGGTGCAGGAATTGTTGCATGGGATACAGGAAACTTTGGCACTGCTGAGTGCCGAAGATATGACCATATCAGTGATCCAAGCACAGTGGAGATGCTGGCGTGTAGAGATGCAATCATGTTAGCAGTGTAAATTTGTGTAACCTATTGATGAAGCATGTTAACCTCCACAATGGAGGCCGCATTGTATATATTGCCTTCTAGGTCAGTTACAGGTGAAGTGATCTGCTACTTGATGTTTAACCATCCACAGGAGGCAAGACTTTCCTTCAGTGCAGTCACAGGACAAATTAGACTTTTAATCACAAACAGACTGTTGTTCTTTGTTCCCAGTATACATGACCTTAGACTTTAGACTGCATTACCTTTACATTTTGACAACTGGGCTTTTAGGGATTATGCATCACCTAAGAAAATGGCATAATTCTCCACTAATTTCATCATTACAACGGCACAAGTTTTAGTATTTTGTGGTGCCTGTTTCTCTTGTCACACACAAAATTGTGATCGTGGGAATTCTGATATTTGACTGTTTTGAACCAAACCATACAATACATAACAGTGTCCATCAAAGATAATAACAAGGAGAAGTGCAATGCTGGACTAAATCCAAACAAGCTTAACACATTAACCCCCCCCCCCAAACTTAGACGAACTCAAATTCAAAACAATCATCCAGTTTTTCAAAACATTGAAACTACAGAATTTAGGTTGATGAGCATGAAGGCGTATAGCTTATCGAGGCTTGTGCGTGGAAGGAGTGGCAGTTGTTCCGGTGAGCTGAGCACAGAACTAAATTGACGAGTTGAATTTTGCATCGAATACAACTATGCAACACTAGCCCCATCTTTTTGCTTGTGCTTATAAGCCAAATTTTGAATTTTAAAACTTAAATTTAGAGAGAATTTTTTTGGGGAGGGGGGTTTCCGTAGTTTATTTTGCAGCCTTCGGTTTTAGATCACTAAGAACATGTATATAAAAGTTTTACCCATAAATTATATTTTAGTTTCGCTTGTGCTTCAAAACAGCCACGAACAGCATACAGTAGAGGGGAAATGGCCGTCACTCTACCTGAGCAAGTAAGGGGCGAGGTCGAGGGCGCGGGCGAGTGCGAGGCACGCGAGCTCGTGCAGCCGCAGGCCCCTGCCCCTGGATAGGTAGAACTCCACGACCCGGACGTCCCCCTCCCCTGCCTCCTCCCCGTGCCGCGCGGCGTCGTCCGAGCGCAGGGCGTGCGCCCCCGCGGCGCGGAGCAGCTCGACGGCGCGGTCGAGGAGCGCCGGCGCGAGCGGGAGGAAGCAGCCGACGACGGGGACGGTGTAGCGCGGGTGGAGGAGCGGCTCGGCGAGCGCGGCGGCCACGTCCTCGCGGGAGGGGGCCGGCCCCGAGGCGGCGGCGAGCGCGAGGACGCGCGGGTCCCCGCGCAGCGCCGGGCAGCGCGCCAGGAGGCGCGCGGCGGCCGCGGCGGTGGAGAAGCTGCCGTCGAGCGACATGGCCGTCGAACGAGGAAGGGAGAGGGGGGACGTTTTGTTGGTGCGTGCGTATATATTGTGGAGAGGGGAGGCGACGGGTTTAGGGTTTTAGGGGCGGGTGGCTGCGGCGCGGCCGGTCGGGGTGGGTCGGTTGGTCGGCCTGCGTGTGGACGGCTAGACCGGGGGGGTTCTCATTATGATTTTAGTTTTGCTTTTCTAGTTCTTTTTCTGCCACCGTTATAGCTAAAATCTTAGGTATATACCTTGACCCTATTTGCTCGCACAAGAGGATTTTGGACCTCCGTGAACATCATCGATGTTCGCCATGTTAACTAGGGCTAGAGTGTCATTAGAATTGATGCGCTCTCGTGTGTCGTGTGTGTTGGTTGTTCGATCCTTATCCGATGGTGATTGCCTTGCTTGAGCTTATTTTTCTCTGTGTGTACCATGGTACATCCGGTTGTTGGGTGGGTCTAGCAACGTATTCACTTATGTACTGTTATGTCCGATGCAGCTAGCCAGGCCGGTGCACCCATATGGGATGTTGTTGTTGCAGCTTTTACACTGGTGGACTACATGATTAATTGACTGGTCAGATCATGTGCTATTTTCCATGGAATTGCTCCATACGTTTATACTACTGATATGTGGGCCTTGTGATATCATGACTGTTATGGCCTATAATGGACCCAACTCATTGGTAGTAGGTGATTTCGCCTACGGCTCTGTTGTGTGTCATATTTTTTGCTCCCTGTGGCATAGGCCATGGAACCAGTCTTTCTTTCTACCATGTTCACATCACTTATTGCTTTCTTGGAAAGTACACCTTGCTTACCTATGAGCCATTGCACCATGTTCGCTCCTTCATTTTTCTACTACATGGGCCCATGGTTGACTTATTTTGTTAGGGCCAGCGTGCACCATGCTCACGTCCATATGTTTCTAGTTGTAGGCCGTGCAGTGCTACCTCCCACGTTGCTCCAAGCAACTAGCTATTCGTTATTGTATTGGTTTTCTATTGGCTGCTCTCCCTCATGCTCTCGTGTTATCTATGGACTTAAATTATGTACCACGAGCAGCTACGTTGTGGGTCAGTAAATAGCTACTATCAGTTTATCACTTTGAACGTCCATGGGTTTTAGATTAGTCTATTGTCTCCCTCATCGTCTTGACCTAACCTCTTCTAACTGACATTTAGCACATAGGCTGCAAGGCCCTATATCACAGGTAGCAATCTACATCACAGGTAGCAAAAATGATGGGTATAATGGTTGTTCGGTTTAGTTTATAGTCTGTTTTTTTCTTTCGATCCATCTATAGCAAGCTATCCCTATCAGATTTCCCTCATCTTGCTCATTCATCTCGTATGCTCTGCTTCATATATCATTTTCTTGCTTAATCATCACGGTCACGTTGCCCCTTCCACCAACAAATCAACCATGGCAAGGTACTCTTTTTTATCTTAGTTTTATCTTCCATGCTTCATATGTACACCACATTTTGTTTCTTCTACTAACTGATTATGAGTTTCTTTCTATCATATAATTGATGCATTATATTCTTTTGCTATTTCATAGGGGACATGATCTGTACCATGTCCATTGGTGTTTCAAGGGTTCCTGGTCGTTTGACTGCATAAATCGAGGGTTGTTTCTGTAGTGGTACAGGTTTCATTCTCTCCATTACCTTCATTTTTTACCTTTATATTGTCTTGTTCTTATTGTCCTGTTAACTGATTGTTTTCTTCTATGTCTCATCTCACAGCTCCCACCTGTCAGTGTTGTTGTTATATTGTTGTTCAATGATACTTTCTGTAGTTGTTTTATTTGCTCTTCGTATTTTCTCGTCCCTGAGCACGTTGCTCTTTTCCGCTTGTGACATTTTCGAGCCTAAACGCATCGTCACTGTCCCTTTCATCAAAAGTAAAAATCCCGCATTTGTTTTTTCTATACATTTTTTTGATAGTGCATTCTTTTGTTCCATATTTTGCCCACTATGTTTACGAGCTTCATTTCATGTCAACTGAAGCTATCGCACCAATTTTAGGGTTTATCAAAATGCTTTGTATCTTATTTCCACTCTATTTGTTGTTTAGTCAGCGTGACACATAGAATTGCGTCGTATACTTCATACTTCTACTATGAATGCTGCTGCATCTAACATTGCTCGAAGGTACCATACAATTTTCATGCAACTATTTAAATATTGCCTATATATATTCCTCCTACCAACGTTACAACGTTAGTAATCAACAAAAACTTCATACTTTTGTTTAAAAAATAGTCAATGATGAAAATAAACAAAAAAGTATATCAACAAACCAAAATTTAAACATATTTCTACCGCTGTACTTATATTGTTATGTCCCATATCACCCGCTAACTCATTTTTTTTGTTTGGTAGGGCAGCCAACGGGCGCCATCCTTCCTAGTTTCTTTATATTATGGGATAGAGTTAGTGGTTGTTTATAAATAACTCAGTTGAACCAATACAAAATAAAAAACTTGATTGCCAGAAAGGTTAAATATGAAATTTTTATGTGTACAATTTTTATGTTAAATGCACCGTTAGAAGTTTAAATATGTGTTTAGGATAATTCGTGGTCGAATCAATCCTTTCGCTGCTAAGTAAAACAATTACTTCCTGTAGTTGTTTTATTTTCTCTTCATATTTTATATAAGTAGTTCATATCAAGTAACATGCTTGCTACCTAGTCATAAGTAATAAACAAATGATTTCTCTCATTTTTCTCTCTTAAGCTAGTGATGGTGGGGTCCAACTTACTACCTACTTTTGCTCTTTCATCATTGGTGATGCTCTAGGCCTCAGAGGCACTTTGAAGAGTGCTTTAATATTTGAAATAGGCCAGCTGAAATATTTGTTCTCCTCTCTCTTTTTTTGGGTTGAAACTAGACCCTCTTGCAAGCTTTCTTACGGCCATGGCCCATTTGTGAGTCTCCTCCTGCTCCTGAAAGCCCGCCGCATGTCAGCAACTGCGATCCAGCCCATGGGCCGGACCCATCCTCTTACCACGCCGACTGGGCAAGTAAAGCAGGGTGGGGAGAAAATCTCGAATAAACCCCCCCACCACCACGGCGGCGCCGCTCCTCCTCCGCAACCCTTCTCCTCCTCCCGCCGCCGCCGCCGCTGCTGCCGCCGGAGTTAACCAGGCATGACGACGCGCATCGCGCCCGGCGTTGGCGCCAACCTGCTCGGGCAGCACTCGGCGGAGCGCAACCAGGACGCCACCACCTACGTCGGCAACCTCGATCCCCAGGTTAGGGTTCCTCCGCTTCTCCCGCCCGCCCCCCCTGTAGATGTGTCTCTGACCCTCTTAGAGAGGGCTCCATCCCCAGGTTGGTGGGTTTTGTCCTTTCGATCTACGAGCAAATCCTCCATGAAAATTGTGCGGAGGCTTTGGTTAGTTCCACTGGTAATTCATAGGTTAGCGATTTTGCTCCGCTCACTGAGTTAATTGGCCGCTGTTCAGTGACAAAGGTGCGTGCCCACGCTGATTTGTACCGCTTTTCGAGTTAATTTGTCGCTTTTCGGTGATGAAGGTGTGAGCCCATGTTGATGCGTTTGCGTTCGAATAGGCTTAAACAAAGTGTTACCTGTTAGTGTCCATGTAGACTGAGAGTTTGGAAAGCATTGTACATGAGAGAATCGTGGTTGGAGGAGCTGTGCAGATCCTCCTGGGTGGTATGTTTATAACCTCGATTTTGTTTACCATGGATGATACCAGCGGAGTGGGTGGAACTGTTCGAATTATTCTAGCTGTCCTGTTTGTGTCCTAGATTCTGAAAAAAATATATTTAAGTTGCATCTAAGTAGGTGTATGATATTTCAGGACGCATGTTGACCTATGTTGGTTTAAAGTTAGTATTCATATTTATTGTTATTATTATAGGAAGCATCAAGCTACCATTATTTTCCCTCCATGCAGGAAATTATAAATATGTTGTCTATGTGATTATAGATTATTGTGAAAAATAATCGATTGCTTTCTACTAATTGATAAATAATACCTGCTAAAGGCTTTTATAGTTTGTGTAAAAAAGACAAATGGTCTTAACTTTTGTAAGTAAACATATGGTACTTTTGGAAGTCTTATTTCCATGTGCTCATGCTGACAATTCTACCTGCATATGTCAGGTTTCAGAGGAGTTGCTATGGGAATTATTTGTCCAAGCAGGCCCTGTTGGTAAGTGCCACTTTGTTCTCTGATAGTTTGACTGATTTGCTTCAGAAGTAGCTTTCAGCATAATGTCTCTGTTATATGTGCTGTCTGTGACCTATCGCATCCCCGTGCCATAATACATCATGGCATAATTGTTTAATCTGAAATTTTGAAGTCACTATTATTGAGACTGATTAATGGAGTTCATTTTTTTAGTTAATGTCTATGTCCCCAAAGACAGAGTAACAAATCTACACCAGGGCTATGGATTTGTAGAGTTCAGAAGTGAGGAAGACGCAGACTATGTAAGTCTATCTGGGGTGAAGGCTTATTACTTTTCTACTTTACGCTTTCCATATCCATTCAGTATATCGCCTTTTCGCTTATATATTTATTTGTTGTCACAGGCTATTAAGATATTGAATATGATCAAGCTTTATGGAAAACCAATAAGGGTAAACAAGGTAAGTTCCTCCTTTATAATTTCCTGTCCCTATTTTCAGTAATTCTCTTGTATTTCTAGCTAAGGATGCTGCATTGCTGCTAGGTCCCTTGAATTTTCGAATTTCATGACAGAAAGTTGATACCTTAATATTAGTGCTTGAATTGAGATGATTCCTTCCTCAGAACATCAGCTGATCAGATATTCCTCAGAACATCAGCTGATCAGATACTCTGATTTGTTAGTGCATGCAAATATGTTTTCAGAAACTAATGTTATTCTGAAATAAATATCCGGGCTCATTCGACTTAAGATCAGCACATCATTGTGGTTTAGTAAACCTTCTTATTGGCAAGGATCTGTAGTTTACATTCAATTGCCAGATTGATTTTTTTTTCCAGTATACTGCTTCTAAAACTTTTGTTGCATCCAAACATTTTTGTAAATTTTAGATTTGAATATCATATGGTTACATGATTATCTTCTCTTATTCCAGGCTTCCCAAGACAAGAAGAGCTTAGATGTAGGGGCAAATCTTTTTATTGGCAATCTTGATCCGGTAAAAACTTGCGGTCTACATTTTATTTGTTGATGCTCATTTGCATGCTAAGAGTGGCTAATGGGTTTGTGCTCCGCGTCCAGGATGTTGATGAAAAGCTCCTGTATGATACCTTCAGTGCATTTGGAGTGATTGTGACTAATCCTAAGGTGGCATTTCATGAAAACCTTTTCCTTTCATTTGATTGCTTATGAAATTTGTTCTTTACACAAAACTAAGCTTTAGAAACTCACAGTACTCTTATGATCTGGCTATGCATTACTATCTGATTTTATGAGCATTCCTCTATTAAGCAGCCTAGGAAACATGAATGGTACCTATTCAGTGGTGCTTAAGATAACCTAATATCCTTAATTTGTTCATCATAGTTCAGCTAATTTTAGTGGAGCATACTTCAGCAGATTTTTTGCCTAACCATCTTTAGTTCCAACATGCTAGGAGCTTATCAACTCAGGAAGCTGTTCAAATTAATTCTTATCATGATGATGCTGCAGATATTTGATTTGTTAGTTCTTCTGTTCTCTTTTCCATTGTCATGCTAGACAGAATGTGTTTTTAGTCCCTTAGTATCAAACTATCTCGGCAAGTACCAACTCTGTTACAATGAGATAAATTAACTATCTGTTCTTTTAACATGTAGTACTTCAGTTGTTTACCCTGCAATGATAATAGCGTATTTCCTAAATTCCAGCGTTGACATACAATAATTTTATTTAAAAAATTCTATGTACCTTCATAGATAATGCGAGACCCTGAAACTGGAAATTCACGAGGGTTTGGATTTGTGAGCTATGACTCCTTTGAATCATCTGATCAAGCTATAGAGGTAACGCAATTGCCACAATAATGTTCTGTATTTTGCTTAAAATTTTCCACATGTGTTTCACCTTATGTGCCACAATTTTCTAGGCAATGAATAACCAACATCTATGTAACCGGCCAATCACTGTCTCGTATGCCTACAAGAAAGACACAAAAGGAGAACGCCATGGCACACCTGCAGGTATTGTGTTCTCATATTTCTTATTTGAGGGGTCTATTTTGATTCCTTGCCCACTGAAGCACACCTGCATGAAATATTCAAAAGATCTTGAATTGGCTCTTCATTGCCTATTTTATATCCATGCTAACTTTCTGATCTTGATTCTGAAATGATAAATTTCTCGTGATTCCCCATCTTTGTCCTGGACAATGCTAGGGCTGCGTTTATTTTGCGGAGTTTAATCTTTTGTGCTGGCATATTAAACCTTTATAAGTGCCCAATTGTTGGATCGATATTCTTATTGTCGAAGGTTCAAAATAGATGTATCCATATAACTTTATTTTGAGTATCTGTAGATATGTGGATATGATGGATCTTGATATAACATGTTACAGCTTTTACTAGAGGCATCCTATTTGTCACATGGAAGTGATCTGCTCCCTTTTTGCTGTTGCCATCCATTTTGTATGCTGTCAATATTTGAAATTCTGAATTCCAACTGCATTGTGGTTTACTAAAATTTTGTTCCAACATATTGATACAATCGTAACGATCAATTATTTCTTGTGTTGACAGAGAGATTGCTAGCAGCAAATAACCCAGGTTCTCAGAAGAATAGACCGCACACTATGTTTGCAAGTGGTCCGCCCACGCAAGGGCTTGCAAATGGTGCACCTGTGCCTCGACCATTTTCCAATGGGACAGTCCCAGCCCAGATGCAACACATGCGACCACCACCACCTCCTATGGCACAATTTCCTCCCATGCAAATGAATGGTCAGCCTGTCTGGTCTGTTCCGCAGAATGCACAGCTACCTCCCCAAATGCCACCGCAAATGCATTACAGGCCAGCAGTGAGGCCACCTCCACCAAACATGATGCCGCCCCCGCCTCTTGGCATGGTAAGGCCTCCACCACCTCCAACCAGTATGCCAGCTCCACCTATGTGGAGACCACCACCGCCCCCACAACAAGCTGGCGGAATACCTCCACCCCCTATGTCTATGCCGCCGCCGCCACCACCACCTTCCGGTTAAACACACGCTGGCAAAGGTTCCATGCCATATGTCACGTTGTAGCTGTAGACTGTTGATGTTGGCGCCTTCCTTATATTTCCATGTAACTTGCAAACACTAGGAGAGGATCAGGATCATGAGAATTTAGCTGACACTGATACAAACTCTCGAAGTTAACTGTATTTTGTTGGAAATGCATGAATTTTGTGGTTAGATGTATGTACCCTTTGTGTTTTCTGCTGCTGCTTGTAACCCCAGTGACATGGTACTTCTGCAGTCCAACATCAGTCAACCCGATCTGTCTCGGTTGGTAGAGTTGGACCAGTTGGTAGCGGCCCAATGCCATAATTGAAGTGGATAAATTAGGCCCACCTTCAGCACCAGTCCATAATTGAAATTGGCCTATTAACAAAAGAAACCCACCGAAGAAAATGGCCCAGTAAATGGACGGCCTAAAATAGCCTAGTAAATGAAGCAAATTGGTCCAATGGAAGTGGATAAATTTGGGCCATCTATGGGCCCATGGTGCATCAATCAACAGATTTAGCCCATTGACTTCGAACGAGTCGGCCTTCCCTTTTGGCCCATGCACAGATTTAGCCCACCGATTTTCTGTCTACTTCTGTATTATATTGTCGCAATCTTGCACGGCCAAATCACGGTTTCTTTCTGAAAACATTTACCCAGCTTTGTTTTCTCCCTTAAACCATAGACTTGCTATTCCAATTTACAGAGATTAAATAGAGGTTAGAGTTAATAACCAAGTTAGGCTGAATAATCCCCATTTCCAATTTTCAACTACTACAGCGTCTAACCCTGCAATAATATTCCCAACCATGTGCTCATTCCATGGTGGATATCACTGTTGCCTACTTCCCTAGTGTCAACACTTCTTTTGATCTACTTTTCATTCCCCTTTTTTCCTACCTTTCCAATTGAATCATAATGAAGCATCTTACAAATCACAATGGGTGCAAGCATATGAGAGCAACGAGTGCAATAAACAATGAGGTCAGCTGCAGTGTCAGCTCAGCCCGGCAGCTCCAATCGCCGCCGCTGCCGTACACCATCCCGAGGTAGCCGTATCCCAGCCCGCCGTCGCCACCGCCGCCGCCGCTGCTGCCGGCTCCCATTCCGGCGTAGTTCACGCCGGCGTACGCCGCCGCCTCGCCGTTGTCCCTGCCAAAAATCAAAACATCCAAACACATTAGTGAACTGTATCATCTTTTCTTCTACGAACTCTAATAATAATTGGTTGTAGCTTATTTGACGCAGACCGGAACGAATTCTCACTGTAAAAAAAATAACCATCTTTTCTTCTGCCAGTATCTCATTGCAAGGCAGAGAACAAACACGAGCAAACTGGCACAGCACAAGTTGTAGCTAAACTTTTGCTTAGAACTGTACTTAAGGTGATGAGATCTACTGCTGCTGTCAGTCACAAGCGCATGTCATATGCACGCTGCGGAATAAGGAATTGGATGCCGAGGAGGAACATGGTCTTCTTCTCCTGCAGAGTGATGGATGGACAGAACGACAAAAAGTGCAGACTACCGTTTTCTAGTGGCTCGTTGCAACTTGGACCCTCAACGTCCTCTACTCGGTTGGCTCCATCCCAAAAGAGCCATTGCAATGTAGGGTCTCTAGACCAGCACAGGACACTGTTTGAGATCTAAAACGCGAAAAAGAACACAGCTTCCTTCAGTAGTACTAGTACTAGAATAATTCAGCAATAACTACAATGCATTGGGTCAGTTTGTGTAGTAAGAGTCAGTAGTCTGTAAGCCGGCTAAATACTGAGATGGAGTAGAGATAGAAGAAGAGAAAGAAGAAACAGGTTATAAGCTTACAGCCGACTCGGACACAAAAACCAATAAACTCTGTAAGAGAGACAAGTAGATCTTTATTAATAACGAAGAGCTAAATATTGTATAGATAGGTTAAGAGAAGACTGCAAAGAGTGTTACAGCCGAATTGCTGGTTATATTATTAGCCTCGCTCCAATGTAGTTATGTAGCATAGCTTCTTTTGAGGATCGTTTTCCTCTCTCTCTTTTTTTGCAGGATTCGGCGACAAAACGAGTGATCAGCGGCGAGCAAGTGGAGAAGGCAGGGTGACTGATTACCTGCCTACCATGCATGCTCCCCGGGTTATGCAATCGATAGATAGCACGCATGTTGCTGAGCATGCGACGATCTTTTCGATCCCCGGCTACTTTTGGCATCGAGCAAAGAAAAAGACCAGCCACCATCTCACTGTCTATGGGTTCACCCATCCGACATGACCGGCTACCAATAAGCTCAGACTGATCCAATTTTTATGCATAATCCTGGGGCAGACTGATGAGGGTTTAAATGCCAAAACATGCTGTCAAATAGAGCAATGTGAAGTCTAATACTAATATACTATGTGAAATGCACTACAATCGTTAATGTATAAACTGTAATTGGGATCCTCTACAGTCCTACATGTAACAACAGATAAACCCTATAGTTTGTGGGGCCCACATATCCGTGAGTATTCGCAAGCTTGGTATGAATAGGCAGCTTAGCTTGTCAAGGTTTCAGGGAAAGAATGGCAGAATGAAAATGCAATGGGAAATAGCGGGCACGGATCAGCAGCATTCTAGTGCACTTGACTGCCCGTGCTGCTGCCTATTTTCCCGGTTTCTCCCATCCCACGCGTAGAACAGTAGAGGAATACACTATTTTGGGCAATCACAATGCGACTACGGGTAAAATTTTCATACGATAAAAAAATAGTATTAGACACTATTGTTGCAATACGAACACCATAATTCGATTTTAATACATATACTCTCTCATTATGTCCGCAATGGTGCGTAAAATTATGTCTCATATAAAACATGTTTTTGCCTCTTTCTCGTATATTTTATCATATATGATAACCCATTTAGTTCTATTTATAGGAAAATATGCACATAACGAGACACAAATTTTATGTGAAAATTCTTATGGAAAAAAATCACGGACGTTAACTAACTATAACTAGAAGATCATTACGATAAACAGATATATAAAAAAGGAGAAATAAAAAAGGACATGTCTTAACATCTATGGGTACTTGTATTGACCAGAACCAGTAGTCCAGTACCAAGGGCCTACTGGGACAAAACAAAGTTGCTTTATTTATCGCTGGGTGTTTAATTAACCCGCTTTTGTCAGGCCCCTAGTGCCTAGTGTACTCCCCGTACTCGTAGTGTGCTACCTCCGTACCATAATAACTTTATTTTTTGTTTTTTCGTATTCAATATTTGACTATTCGTTTTATTTGAAAATTTTGTATAAAAGTTTTAAAAAATTAGTCACGTACAAAATACTATTTATATTTTATCATCTATTAAGAATAAAAAAATTAATCGTAAAAAATTTTTAAATAAGACAAAGAGTCAAAATATTGTATAAAAAACTAAAAAATAATTTTATTTCGAAAAAGGTAGTAGTAATCTTCTAGTACTCCTCCAGTACACTGGCCCTCCTAACTCCTAAGCACTATTAAGCCACTGACCAGTCCTGCGGTCCTGCTTCACCAACAACCTGTACCCGTAGTATCATCTCAACTTCTTTAAGCAGCTATACTCAAGGTTTGTTCATCAAAATTAATTGCAGGTTTAGCACCAACAAATGCTAGTACTGTTACTATTAACTGGGTCCATTAGATCTGAGACAACGCCGACATGGTTAGGTCAGTCAGAGGTGCACGAGGACCGAATTTCTTACTACTACTGTCCTGTGCCCGCTAGCTGGCCGACCTACTGCTCACAAGGTGATCCAACGATGTATTTAGAAATAAAATATAACTTAATATAAAATAAAACTTATATATTTTTTTCTTATTGATCTACCAAAAACAAATTACGATAAATCTAAAAATCAGCTCTAAATTTAGTTAAATTTTGTTAAACGAGGCTGCCAAAATGTACGACGAGGAGCAGCTGTAACGGAAATCACTCCATCCCGGGCGCGAGCAACGGCGCCGCCGACCAACCGGAGCCGGTGCCGGTGCCGGTGCCGGAGGAGGCCGTTAAAGGCGCCGCGCCGCTGCCGCATTAAAAAAAGAGAAAGAAAGAAGAGACAGGCCCGGCCAAAAAGACGACGAGTGCGTGGGCCCCACCCCGTCAGTGACGCATGGTCGGCCGGATAATTCGCCGCCGCGGGGGCCCACACGTCGGATCCATGGTTCAGCCGTTGGAATCGAAAAAGTGCAAGGGGGTACCTGGGGCCGCCGAGGACGCCGGCGCCGGCGGTGAGCTGGTCGACGAGCGCCGACGACTTGGGGTCGGTGCTGGAGGCCTTGTCGTAGATGGCCTCGAGGCCCTCGCCGGAGGGGACGAAGAAGGCGCCGTTCACCATCATGTCCCCCTCCGTCCTCCAGTTCCACCCCGCCCACTGCCCCTCCTCCGTGTCCACCCTCTTCGTCACCTGCCATCCCGGGCCCCACCTGTCAGCCTCACGTAAAATGTGTTCATGCGTCATCCTGCCCCTCGGATGCTGCTTATCCAAATTCATCGTGCCATGTATTTTTTTAACCCAAAAAGTGATGGCATTTCATCTCTAATAATAATCAGGTCAAAAACTTCAGAAAAAATGACTAAGATTGGTCAAGTTGCCCTCACTTTCACACCCCCAATTTCAACCAGAAAATCACCCCAAAAATGGGCATCAGACAAACAGCTGACAGCATCAGCAATTCGAGGTAATAAACCAAACCAACAATAAAAAAGAAAGAACCTTTTTTTTCTTCACAAGCAAAGCAAAGAGCAGAGCAAGAACTAGGCAAAGAGAAGACGGCGAAGCAAGAGCTAATGGAGTAGAGAGTACCTCCTTGGCGTTGGGGTCGGCGGGGGCGATGTAGCGGTTGCCCTGGCTGTTGATGGTGGGGCTGGCGCTGCCGCCGATGGCGTACATCTCCCACGCCGTGTAGTCGTTGTTGACGATGTGGAAGTAGCCTCGCCGGCAGCGGGGCATCCGCTGGACGAGCTGGATGCCGAAGTGGTTGAAGGCGATGGTGACCTGCATCCCGGAGTCCGGGAGGTAGTCGTCGCTGTGGCCGAGCAGCATGACCTCGTTGTGGTGGGAGAAGTAGCTGTTGGAGACGGTGATGGCGGTGGAGCCCATGATGGCGTCGATGAGGCCGTCGGCGCAGCGGGAGAGCGCGCAGTGGTCGACCCACACGTCGCGCGCGGAGTAGAGCGAGATGCCGTCGCCGTCGGAGCGGGTGCGGTAGCCGTAGTGCGTCGGCGAGGCGCGCACGTTGGCGTTGCCCGCGGGGACGCAGTCGTGGACGTGGAGGTTGTGGATGATGACGTTGGAGACGTACTGCAGCGTGATGCAGGCGCCGCCGGCGATGTGGACGTTGGCGCCGCGCCCGTCGATCGTCTTGTAGCTGTTCACGAGGAGCTCCTCGTTGAGGCGAATGGTCATGTCGCCGGCGAAGACGATCCAGAGGGGCCCCTCCTGGATGGCGCCGTACCGGAGCGTCCCCGGCGCCGGGTTCACCGCGTCGCGGTCGGAGGAGTCGGTCACCACGTACACCGGCCCGCCCTTCCCGCCCATGGCGTTGCGCCCGAACCCGATGCCGCACTCCGCCAGCCGCTGCCGGTCCTGCCTCCAGTCCGTCCCGGCACACCGCCAGCAGTCGTCGATGGGGTTCCCCGTCATACACCCCCCGCCGCCGCCGCCGGCCTCCTGCATCCGCCTCCTCGACGTCGCCACCTTGCTGCGCAATAACCCCACATTACCACCACCGCACCTCGAAAAAAGATCCCAAATTTGCCGGCGGGAACACCACCGCATTGCGGGAAACCGACAGGAGCACGGTACCTGTGGAACTCGGCGACGACGGCGGCGGGGTCGGGGAGGGAGGAGTTCAGCAGGGGGAGAGGAGGAGAGGACGCCGCGGCGGCGAGCGTCGGCAGCACAAGAGCGACGACGAAGACGAAGGCACGGGCGGATTCGTCGGCCCCAGCCATGGCGTCCCCAACCCGTTCTTGGATTGGATTAGGGGTGGCTGGAGTGGGGAGATGCAGCTAGTGTGGATTTTATAGCAATGCAGGACAGTGTGCAGCACAGTGAGCAGCCGCAATGGCGGATTTGGAGCTAGAGCAGCAGCAGCAGCTTGGGTTGAAGCTATTGGGATTTGGAGCTTGGGATTGGAGCAGCAATGGCGTGGGAGGGAGCAGTGTGAATGAGAGGGGAGGAAGGGGAGAACTGGGGAGGAAAGAGAGAGAGAGAGAGAGAGAGAGAGAGAGGAGGTGAATTGGAATCACCTGAGGGAGGGGAGATGGCTTCCTTGCATGTTAAATGATACCAAAAGAGGGGAGGGAGGGGTTTTTGTGAGCTTTTTGGAGGAGAATGTTTCATGGAAGGGAAGATGGAAGATGAACCATGGGTGAGTTCTTGTCGAATTCAGCACCCTGATCTGTTCTTGTTTCTGTTAATGCGGATCTAAATTCAGCAAAAAAGAAAGAAGAGAAAAAAAACACACAAAATCTAGCTTTCATAAAATTGGAGGCTATCGGATGGAAAGAGATGGCAGTATTGTAATCCGTATTAGGCTGTTGAATCATGTATGGAAGTGCTTATAAATAATCCCAGTACTAGATCCTATCTAAATTTAGAGGAGCATCATCGGCATTTCTTCCTTGATTTTCAAGTAACAATTATCCGATCACAAAACAAACATTTTTCTTTTTTCCTTTTGTGTTCCCAGAGGCGCAATGCAATCCATTTCTTGCGCGGTAGAATTCCCAGTTCGTCTGATATATCTAAGCTCGAAGAAAAGGATATCGTAGCGTTTGGCACCAAAGGGGAAGAAGCAGAGGGAAAAGGAATTCCTCTTATCCGCTGCCTACCAAACCAGAAAAATGGTTTTTTCTTATGCACAAACCGAACAACACCGCGCGAAGCGAAGACGCGCGCGCGCGAACCCGTTTTCCTCCCGCGCATCTGAGCTTCTGGTTCTGGGGCCCCTCTGGCTGCCTGCTGCTTTTGTTCAGAGTTCAGACATGCTTGGGTTGGTTGGTCCTTGACTATTTGACTCTCCTCGTGTACTCCAGTCGTGTGCATGCGAGTCCAGATCCTGACATGCGGGCCCCAGCGGAGGTTGCAAGGCCAAAATTTATCGAGGTTACGCCCTCGTCCGTGGAGAAAATCGTTATAATCAGAGCTCACCATGATTTAACGGCGTATATTTTTTCTTTTTCTTCGATCAACGTGGTAATATCTAGCCTTCAGTCTCCTTTCAAGCATATCTTTTAGAAGATTATATAATTATTGATTATTTTATTATAATTTGATTTATTAAGTCACTTTAAATATGATTTATATTTTTGTAATATTTGGACAAAATTTTTAAATAAGACGAAATATTAAACGTAGATAAAAAGTTAAAGGTGTCAAGAAAAAACTAGAGAGAGTACTTGTTATCAAGTGCTGCTATGCTTGAACATGGACCACGCATGCAGTGAATCAAATTAACATCGGGGTGATTGCTTCACTTTTCGTCGAAATAAACAAGAGAAAATCTAACAAATATCATTGACAAACATTTAATTTTAAGAAATGTCATTGACTAGTGTGAGTTCTGTAAAATATCATCATACAAACGAATTTGTCTAACAAATAACATCGTTGTTAGGGTTTCGTCAGTTTCTCCGTTAAGTTCTATAGTGAAAACCGTGTATTTAACGGTAAAAATGGACAGATCCCTAACGGTGATGATATTTACCAGACAAATTCGTTTGTATGATGGTATTTTGTAGAACTCGCACTCGTCAATACATTTATTAGACTTAGACATTTGTCAATGATATTTTTTAGAGTTTCTCAATAAACAAACACCATATCTACAAATAAAAAATAACTTAGACATAGAAATTATATATACGTGTTGTTGACAACGAAAGCTAAAAAATAAACTATAATAAAAAACATCAAGATCAACTACAAATTAAAAATTAAAATGTATAAGTAGAAACGAAAAACGACTGTGATTATGTCGTGAGAATTCCCTTGCGAGAGGAGGTCTGCGGTATTCGCTACATGAGAACCAACCCAGGAATAGGCGGCGCGTAATCCACAAGCCGCCGGCCGTTTGCTCCCGTAGATTCGTCGTCGGCTGCGGCGGCCCATCTCAAACTAAAAATTCCAAACCAAGACCGAAAGGAAAGGCATTTTTTGCTTGTGAGTCTGAAGAATGATAGCGGTATCTTGCTATATCTATCTATCAGCATCTGAACTTCTTCGGTTTTGTATCTTCTTCATATATCAGGTGATAAAAATGGACAAGCATATTCCTTTTTGGTTTTCGGTTCGAAGGAAGCCTCATCGTGTGAGCTCGTGAGAGTGGCAAAAGCCACCAGCCCAAAACATCGTCGAGTCAACTCCATTAAACCAAACACGGCCGCCGGCTCTAGGTTTTTGAAAGCCCTACGTGGACTCTGTATTGTAGGTTATTAAGACTATTTTTACTAATAATATATAGGTATATAAGTCATATGACACAATCATATTAATAAACATTATTAATATAGAATAATAGAAACATAAAATTAAAGTACTAAAATATTATGAATACTTTAAATTGTTAATGATAAATACCTATTATTGTGTTTTATAGAGATGAACTTTTATGAACATATGACACAATCATATTAATAATCATTATTAATATAGAATAATAGAAAAATAAAATTAAAGTATTAAAGTAGTATGAATACTTTAAATTGTTAATGATGAATACCTATCGTGCTTTATAGAGATAAACTTTTATGATCATTTCTTGAACAAAATCATAAGTGATATATTTTGTATCAATATTGTCCAAAATATTATCCTCGATGTTTTGCCAATGAAGAGCTTACTAGGCCCCCTCCTAACGTGGGTCCTAGGCGGTCGCCCCCTCCGCCTAGGGTTCTAAGCCGTCCCTAAAAACAAAAGTTCAAGAGAGAAAACATAGAAAAAATTTCACCTACCATGAATTAACTTAAGCAAGCATATTCCTCCACTTTTTGCATATGTTAAAATTCCTCCAAACCGAATTTGGCCTCAAGTCAAGGTGAAGCAATAAAAAGAAGTAGCTATTTAGGTTGGTTTCACAGAGTTACGACCTATTCGGTTTAGAGAAAAAGCACACATTTTCTAATGATTAGCTCCTATAAATATCATTTGGTTTATAGAAATAAAGTATAGGAAAAACAAAGTTGCCGAGAGAAAACACAAGAATTTTTTCACCCACTACGAATTAATATGGGCATGCATATTCGTTCACTTTTTCTATGGGTTGGGTTAAAATTCCTGTAAGCCGAATCGAGCCACTTTTTAAATGGGTTAAAATTCCTGTAAGCCGAATTTTACAGCAGTTAAGGTGGAGCAACAAAAAAGAATGGGAAAATTGAAAAAGAACGCCCACCGTGGGGCTCGAACCCACGACCACAAGGTTAAGAGCCTTGCGCTCTACCGACTGAGCTAGACGGGCTTTGTTGTCTTAATGAAAATATTTTTACTCAGATCGCAAGTAGAGTCCCTTGAAGGCAATTAATCTGGGCATAAACGCAAATTATTAAAGAAAAACCAGAGAGACGGGAGGATGATCGTTAGTTTTTTTTTTTGGTTCGTCCCTATAGCTAGACGGATCATGCTTGCTTGGTTGTTCGGTTTCCATTTGTTCATGAATTCATGATCAGCTTCGCCCATTTCTAGAGGACTAGAGCTCCAAGGGATGGCAGCGAAAGAAACTTCTCCTTTTCTCGCAAAACGATCTGTCATGGGCGCCAGTTCCTAACCCAAATATCGGGCTTCCCCGTGCCTACGTCTCTGCATGCTCACGGTATGCTCTCAACCGGAGTTTGGTAATTATCGGCTTATATGTCGAACATGTCGGATCCGAGTTGTAACCGAATTATAATAGATCATAGTCTTATCGGATTATGACTCTATCATATCGGTAAGTCCTACCACCAACTATATATGGGCGTACGGGGCACCCCACGGGGGAATGGGCAATCATACATCTAATACAATCTCCAAGCAAAATTAGGTTATTATCTCACCTAGCCGAGAGCCTAAACCTGGATAAATCACCTTCTTCATCGTAACAATCGAAACCATCGAGTTCCGAGCCTAATAGTCACCCTATAAGTTTATTGCCGACATCTCGACGCACATTATACAACCAACCATCTATATAACCTATGGATAATCGATAAAGGCACAAAAATATATAAACATATGAAAAAAAATCTTATAGTAGGTAAGAAATTTTTTTTAGAATTCATATCTACTGTATTATCACATAGTTCTCCAGCAACAATACGCAAGGTATCCATCTAGTATATATAATAGATGTGATTGTTATAATTTACTTATTATAGCAAGATCACATATGATTATATTATCCTCTCTCCGTTTCATAACGTAAGGCTTTATAGCCTTGCGTAGATTTATATGGATGCTAATAAATCTAGACATATATATAAATTATATGCATTCATCAATTGATGAATTTAGACGAGGCTAGAAAGTCTTATATTATGAAATGGAGGTAGTACTAAAATAAAAAAATATATGATTTTTGGTGTTAGATTGAGATATTATATTGGGCACTTTGTTCTTGTTGCATACCGACGTGTGGAAGAGTCGCATCTGAAATGTTGCTTAATTTTTTCGATGTTTTAGTCAATATATTTTCAACGTTCCTTTGTGTTTAACAAAATAATTGCATCGGTTTTTTACAAGGGTTTTTATTTTTTGGCTTTTAACGAACCAGACTCATTGCCGTTTCAATAAACGAAAGCTTATGGTTTCACAAATATAGGACGAAAATGTTTCGGGGTGTTGCCTCGTCACTTCAAAAGCTGATATTTTAAGTAAACAGTAAAATATTTTATTTATATTCGATGAAAAAAATTCTGATATTTTACACCTGAGACATTGTCTGATCCAAAAAGTCTCTAGGACTTTTTCATAAAAGTCTCTCTTGTCTCAAACAGAAGGACTTTTTTAGAAAAAAAATTTATGTAGTCACTCAAAATTTTGTAGTCCTTGGAAATGGACTTCTAAGAAAAAATTCAGGGACTACTAAAAGTCTCCCAATCCAAACAAGCTCTGAGTTGTCTTTATATCTCGATTTATCAATCTCTAAAAGTTTCTCCTTTCCTCCAGCGTGAAACCATCAGGCCGACTAGTATATGTATTTCTTTATATCTCGATTTATGAATCCAAAACAACACTACATCAGTCCCAGATTCCGGTGAAAAACACACGACGATTGCTTTTAGATCATATGATGATGGCCACCATGGCCATTTGTTTCAGCCACTTCGTTCGTAAAAAAAGTAGAAAAAAAAAAAGACACGGCCCAGAAAGACACATGAGGATCGATTCGAATAAACACCCCGTTAATCCATAGCCGTGGATCCCTCCTACGTGGCTCGATCCCAGCCGTCCGACGGTGAAATGCGTCCCCTCCAATTTGAACGTTACGCCGCTCCGCTCCCCCTCCCCCTCAAATCCCTCCTCCTCTGTTTCCTCCCGCAACTAGCCGTTGCGCTTCCGCTTCCGACCCAAACCCTAACCCTCCCCAAAATCTCCCGATCTCTCTCCCCGCTCCTCGCTTCGCCGGCCGCGGCGACGAGCAGGCCGCTGCCGCTGCTCCCATCCATGGAGGCCGCCGTGCTTGTTCCCCAGCAGGTCGCCAGCCTGGCGCTACCGGCGGCGGAGGCTGCTGCGCCGGGGAGGAGGGCGGCGGGCGCGAGCTCGATCCCGAGAGGTGCCGGGGCGGCGGCGGCGGCGAGGAGGAAGACGCTGTGCGACATCACGAACCTGAGGCCGCCGCGGCCGGCTGCAGCGGCCGTGGAGAAGGACGGTGCCGCGGGCGCGGGCGCGGCAGCGGACGGAGGAGTCGCGCAGCTGGTCAAGGCGAGACCGTACATCCATTCCCGTCTTCTCTCGATCTCTCTGATTGACGATTCGAAGTCTGTGTGCTTGCTCGCTGACGATGCTGCTTCCTGAAATCTTCGTGTCATTTTCAGGAGAATTCGGAACTTGTGAGGCTCATCGAGGAGAGGGAGTACGTCCCTGGAACCACCCGATTTCTTGCATCAATTCAGTTTCTGTGCGGGTTGGTGGGGTTTTTTTATGATGCACGCTCTTAGTCTGACTCAATTTTTGCTTGATTTGGTGATTGCAGCAAGATCATAGCGTTGAGCGGGGCTGAGCTGCAGAAGCTGCGGCTGGCCAACTGGCAGCTCGCGCAGGCAAATTCCCAGATGCTGGCGGTAAGTTCTCCTCTAAATTTTATCCAAAAAATTCATTGTTCACTTGGGAATTTTTGCAATTGGGTTATCGCATCATGCGTCTTCTTAATGAACACTTGCTTGTTGGATCGTGTTTGTTTTGCAGGAGCTCAACCTTGGAAGGAATAGGGTGAGTTCATGGCTCTGATCATTGTGTCAATATTGGGAGGTGTTCTGGTTGCTGATGGTGTTTACAGAATGTATCTGATTAGTTACCATTTTTCTTTTTCTTGAAGCTAAAAGCATTGCAACATGAGCTTGCTTGTTCGAGGGCTATCATCAACGCAAAAACATCGGAATTGGAGGTAAAGGATTGATGCAAATGCTCTTGCTCCAGCTTTGTCCTATCAATCTCATGGCAAATTGTTGTGATGAGCTGTTCTTATCCTCTCTTATTTACAGGAGACCAAGAAGTCGATGAAGCGCAACAGAAACATGGCAGAGAAGGCTCCTCCAGCAAGCGAGGCGGCGCAACAACAACAGGGTTCTGACAGAGATGCACATATCAAGGATGGACACATTGCCAATCCAGAGCCCGCTTCAGACACATCGCATGCGGCGAGTGCCAAGAAACTCAGCAATGCCAGCAGGAAGCGGATGCAAAGATCTCGATGTAATAGCCACTAATCATTTTGCTTGCTATGATCTGCCGCTAACTATCATCACTTCATCAGTATAGCTCACTGATTGATGACCATTGCTTTCCAGCTCTGGGACCAACAGCATCAGTGAAACTAGCAATGCCAAAGGAGAAGGAGAGCGTGCAGAGAAGGTCAACAAAATCTATGAAGTGCCAATGATTCAGAGAAAGATCAGCAATGTACCAACTGAACTGACTGAAATCTGTTGTGTGTCTGCAGGAAGTCCATGAGAACGCCAGTACCACAGTCGACCGAGCATAGGGAGGATCTGTTCGAGATCGAGGACGTCCAGCTCGCCATTGGCGGCGGCGGCAAGGCTGGGAGCGCTACTGCCTGTGACCCGCCTGAGCAAATGGCGGCTCAGTTCCCGCGCCGATCGTCTCTGGGGAGGCCGATCAGGAGGGCCACGGAGAGGATCGCCTCCTACAAGGAGATGCCCGTCAACATTAAGCTCAGGAGGTCCTAGCCTCCTTGGCAAAAAAAAAAAAAAAATCTGATACTTTCGTAGAACTGCTTGTTGCAATGATTCTTTGCAGTAACAGTGTAGTTTAGTGTGGTTTATTTGTATTATTATTATTATTACTATTATTTGAATGGTTGGGCTGGAATTCTTGATGTACCATATGTGTATTTTGACACATTATTTGTTGTTAAGAGGTTGCTGTGTATGGACAATAGCACGGGAGTTTGACCAATTTAGCAATGAAATTAATTTAAGATGCATTTGCAGCATGTTCTTTTGCCTGATTAAGGTTGCAAGACATATGTGCTACGCTTTAGATATTCAGATTCAGACACATTGTTTACTGTTAAGAGGGTGCTTTGTATGAATATAATTTGACCAATTTGACAGTATTATGGTTAAGAATTTAAGATGCATCTGAAGCAAGTTCTTTTGCCTGGTTAAGGTTGCAGGAGTGAAGATACACGTGCTGCATACTTTGGATATAACACTACATTCAAATTCAGGGACAGAGCACGTTGCACAAGCAATTAATTCACATCCAGATAGATAGGCCAAACGTATTCAATGTATTTGACATCTTCAAATGGTCCTCACAACTTGGGGAACTGGCAAAAATCACTATGGAAGTACAGACAGAATCCCACCAAGTTCAAGCTGAACCATCGCTCTGAACTTTATAGTTGGCAGCTGCAAAGTGTTCTTTTACCAAAGAAAGAGCTTTCCCCCTATGAGATATTTGATTCTTCACTGACTTGGGCATCTCCGCGTAGCTGTATTACACGTGTGTCAGTCAGTATTAGAATCAAGAGGGGTGCACAAAAAGTACAAACTATCATGAAACTCACGTTTGATCAAAACCATCTGGTTGGAAAACAGGGTCCCATCCAAAATCAGCAGGTCCTCTAGCAGGCACAATCTTTCCCTGCACAATTAGAATTAAACAGGTCAACAACCAAAATATCTAGTTTCAACGTAACCTATATTCTGTATTTTTGCACCAAAAGGATGGTAAGAAGTAATAAGCCAATAACAGAACATGAGTATATTTTAGCATATATGTCAACCATAATAAATACATCGGATCTTGTCAAAGTTCCAGAGAAACATGATGTGCTGAAGTTATAAGCTACTTAACAATGCATCTAGAGAAGCTAGTCTCCTTGGTGATGCTAGTGTTTTGCATAGTAGAAAGCGTTAATTTAGAGGCAGATAGAAATAAGCCTGCTTCAGTATGGGTACTTCAGAGTTCAGAGTTCAGACTTCAGACAAAAGGAGCATATCCTAGATTGTTAGATAGGATCACAGGAATAGAATCAATGAGTATTAAGTAACTAACAACTGCAACCTCCGTTGTAAAAACTTCACAAGACAAAAAACCAATGACAGAAAATGGTGCCTTACCATTGTTTTCCCAACGAATGTGATTGGTTCTTCTCCTGGTCCAAGAGCAAGAGAAAAGATGCACATAGCAAAAGCTGATTTATCTTCATAAGCTACCAACAAATTGTTCAAACCTATGATGGAAAAATAATAAACATGAGCTTACTTGTAAAATCTCCATGAAAAAAGGTACAATATTATGAAGTCAACTAGCATAGAGAAAAATAAGGATGGTTTAGATCAATTACCTTCATGCCCAGTTTTCTCAAGGAACCATTTTCTGTTCATTCATGTGTTGCAAGACATAAAAAATTTCAAAATTCAGAGAAAAGAGATTAGTGATGGCATTCAAGAGCAATATGTGACTAGATATATGGCAAACAGTCTCTTTATGAGTCATTGAGGTGAAGGGTGGTTTTATGTCTAAAACTCTAAATATAACTCAGTGACAAGAGAAAATTAAACCTACAACTGGACAGGAAAAGCACTTACATGTACGGCCCTGCAGCAGAAGAGTAAATTATGTCAAATTGTTCGGTCTATTTATTTAATATAAGTGAAGATGAAGAAGAGTGTAAATAAATCACCTGGTAATCCTTTGAGTGCATTGAAGCATAGGCAGGTGTCCTCAACAAGTACAGGCCCATTCACCTAATGTAAATAGCATAGTGCAGATTTGACAAGAGTCATTAATTATGTTGGTTAGGTTTATGCAACAACATTAGCAGTTAAAACATGAAGTACCTGGGATGCAGCCATTCGTGCTTTCTCTTTAGATATGTCCTCTGGTTCACCTTGCAGTTCAGGGACTGCAAGGTTTAACAGAATTATAAACACAGTATACAGGAAATATGCCATTATTCACAAGAACCCCAGTCTTCGGTTGCAACGATTTGATATTCGCAAAAAGAGTTTTAGTGATGAAAAATCGAATCAAAATCCGTTTATGGTTATATAGGATAAAGCAGGATTCCATGAACACAAACAAATTTTGATCCAGAGCTATAGTTGGGAACATCTTACTCTAGATTAGTTGACACAAAACAGGAGATGTAATCATTTTTCAGCTCAAAGCTGCACTAGGTTCCCTATTCTTGAGCTTATGGAAGTCTATGTTCCTCTTTCTAAGAACTAAGTAGTGCTGGCTCCCCTATTGAGATATCCAGCCCAATCACTGGTTGCTAGGCCACCATGAAACTTACAAAGCTGCTGCTCTATTCATACTTAACCAGTACGAACATCCCACTTCAAATGATTTAAGCTGTGTGAATAGAGAGGTCATCAGTATTCAGTACTCGCATTACCTTTTGCCAATTCAACGGTAGCTCCCGCTGAGGACAAAACCCTGAATCGGATCAAAACTCACCGTCTCCAGTTTAATCAGCTATCCTAGGGTTCCAGTAGAGCACCACCGCATCACGCGGCGGCGCAGCCGTATCTCCCTAGGCCTACCGTCAGCCAAGCATATCCGCACGAGGCAAAGTGTGAGGCGTGAGGAACGGAGACGGGGAGGGGGAGAGGGGGGGGGGGCTCACGGTCGAGCTTGAGGGACTGGAAGGGGATGGAGGAGCCGAGGATGGCGCGGACCTCCTCCAGCTTCTTGGCGTTACCCGTCACGAAGGTCACCGCCTTCGGAAGCACCCCCGCCGCCGCCGCGCCTGACATGATGCTGTTGCTGTGCTTCGCCGCCGCTTTCGCCGGGGGGAGAGGTGACGCGGAACCGGATCGTCCGGGATTCCGGGAGCGCTCATCCGTCCGTTCGGCATCCGACGGCAGCGGCTTCTTTCCATCCGCCGTTCGGCCCAGAAGCATGATGCCCGGCCCAGCTGCTCGGTTCGGCCCGGTTGCAGACCCTGACCGCATCAGAATTTTCTTAATTATATTTTTTTCATTATAAATTAAGTTTTTAAAAATTACAAAACTACACCCAATGCCTAGCTAGTGGGCAATATACATAGATACCCAATAGTTATACGATATATCCAACATGACAAACATCCATTGATGGCCGTTGGACAAACAGCTAACGGTGATCGCCACATTTGCAGGTGGGGCTTTAAGGTGCGAAATGTTCTCACTCATGAGTGAGGAGAGAGCGGACAATTTTTCGGGCGCCTCCCTATGAGCAGAGCTTTTAAGGGGCCGCCTGCAAAATCAACAACCCCCTCTCTTAATAATTTACGGATTGTTATGGTCAACTAATGACACTTGTAACTTCGGGTATATCGCCAACCAGTGGGTGTTTTATATATATCGCCCATTAGTTGGCGTTGGAGGTATAGTTTTGCAACTTTTCAAACAAAAATCTATTTTTTTATTTTTAATAAAAATATATATAAATAAAAATATCATCGTATTGATTGACGTACAGTAAGATTTTTAATGTGTGTGGCCTATTACTATCAATCTCAGCCTCCGCTTAGAGCAGGTACAACCGTACAATAGCAGATTATAAGCCAACCATAAACATATTTTAAGTGGATAAGAGAGGAGAGAAGAATAGTGAGCTATAAATTTGTAGTCAGCTGCAGCACATACTCCAAGATACAGTGTGGGTATGACATGTGAGACATGATAGTATATGTTTTTTAGGTAGCTATTGTATAAATTAGTTATTAGATTGACTGTAGATGATTTAGAGCCAGTAGTTGGCTATAGTATTGAACTTGCTCTTATCATCTCCGTCATCTCCACCGACGCTGCCACTTGTAACGGGTGGTTACAAGTGGAATATGTCCCTAAAGAAGACCCATCTATCGGCACCCTCCTTCCTAATATCACAAATGTTGGTGACCCAACAATAACTAAATTAGCGACATTCAGTGATGTATATGTTTATCTTTATTTTAGCACTTTGCAAGCAAACATTGTGGGAACAAATTTGTATAAATATTCAACCATCACATGTTCAATGAAGTAAATTCTAACATTCAATGTAGACCATCCAAGTTTCTTACTGTAAAAGTCTTCTAAACTTCAGCCCGTGTTTCAATTTACTAAGGGCCAGGTAAAACCCTCAATTTATTAAAACTGTAGGGAGGATGGTGTTCACTTATATTTATGTTTATAAATCAAATTACAAATCTTAAAACTTAAATTTATAGTTAATTTTGAGGGTTTTGTTTATCATAGTTTATTTCACCATATGTTTATATATCACTAAGGACAAGTATATAAAAATTTTACTCATAAACTATTCTTTAATTGTTGCTGAGTTATTTTGCTAATGTTTAATACAAGCTAAAAATACGAGACTACAAGTCATTACTAACCATTATTGTCAGAAGGACAATGGTACCACGGATCCCTTTAATGGCCAATATCACCTGACACTATGATTTATGACAGTAGCAGATAGAAATACCATGACAATCTCCTGCATGTGTTAGGAGTATTCACGGGCATGTATGCATCTTCAGTGTCAATGTTGACGCCATGCGTACCAGTGACCGAGGTGATGGACAAGTTATGACGCTGTTGGATGTAACATCTAAGTAATACGTACGACTTCAATAGAAATTATTACACCGTTCTAAAATATAAGTATTTATATATTATTTAACATAGACTATATCAATTAAAATTATTAGTTTCTTCTCTGGTTAATTTTTGGATTTTGAAGTGATCGGATTCTCTTTTTAAGTATTTGATTCACTCTGAAATAATTAAAATAATAAAAATAAGCGCAGAAATATTTATAATATACTATACAATTTAAACAATAGAAATACTTATATACTCCGTATTTCTAAAACGAAAAGAACAGCAGCCATTCAAGCTTCCAAGTACTATTGAACCTGAACCACGGGCATACGTAACAAAATTCCACCGGTCCGGACGCTACTCCATCGTACCGAAGCAGGCCAAAACCACGACCGCCACCGTCCCAAATCACACGTACCGGGCAATTCCTATCGTTTTTCTTTTCTCCCCCCGTGTCTCGCGTGCCCCGCCCCGCGCAGGACGGTAGCCGAGCCGAGCGCGAGCCAACGAGGCAACGAGCGAACAGCCCAGCCCCCGACACCACCACGACGAGCCGAGGCGACCACCTCCCCGTCGCGGCCGCGGCCGCGCCCTCGTCCTCGTCAAGTCGTCGTCACGGGGTTTTCAGTTTTCACATCTCCGTCCTCTCCCTCCCGTTCCCTTCCCGACAACTCCGCGGTAGAAACCTCGCGCTTCCCACTCCCGACTACACCGCACCTAACTCCTCCTCCCCCTCCCTCCCTCCCTCGCCTCTCCTAGTACAAATATCCCGTGCGACCAGCCTAGCCTAGGCTGCCCGTGACAGACTGAAGAAGGAGAAGGAGAGGGAGGCGATGGAGAAGGCGATCAACAGGCAGAGGGTGCTGCTGGCCCACCTGGAGCCCGCCGCGACCCCCGCCGCGCCGGCCGTTACCGTGAGTCCCGCCGCCCGCCCCTCTGTTTCTCTGTGCGCCTGGTCGAGGAGGGAGGGAGGGGGAGTCCAGATCTGGTGACGGTCTGCGGCGGCGTTGTCTGATGTGATGTGATGTTTTTTGGTTTGTGGGTGCAGGCGAGCGCGTGCGCCGCGGGGGACAGCGCCGCGTACCACCGTGGGGCGTGCTTCGCCGACGACGTTGTCATCGTCGCGTAAGTGAGATGTGATCCCCTTCTTCTGCGGTGATTGGACATGATTAGATCGGCTGCTCAGACGGCTGATATAGTTGTGCTGATCGTTTTCTTCTTCCAGTCCAGTCAAATTTAGCTATCAGTCGATCACAAACTAAATCTGGACGAAAAAAAAACCATTATGAAAGTTATGGCATGAAATGGGCTGTTTCAGCTAATCTTTTGAAGACTGCCAGCTCCATCGTTTGCCCTTCATCTTATATAGCATAGGCAAAACTTGCAGCTTAATTTTGGAGAGTATTTGCATTTAAATCGCTAAGGGCATATATATATATATACTAGCATATCGCCTATACGTTGCAACAGAATTTTATTCACAAATATCGTTAGTATGTTAATAAGTAAAGTTAATAAAAGTGGTTTGATATATATGTCTTAATTATTTTTTCTTTTAAAAAATAGGAGGGAGTTGGTGGTGGGGTAGGTGGCAGATTCACCACCACCACCCATCACCACTACTTATCTTTATAGTAGTAGTAGTATATATATATATCTACTCAAATTATTTGTTGATTGCTAATAAACCTTTACTGCTTATCATAAGCATCAGCAAAATGATGTGGCTTATAATAAGCATTAGCGTTACCAGTATAGGGAAAAGGGCGCCATAGTCATTATGTTATAGCAAGCTTATTTTTTCTCCTATTCTTTTTTGGTTACCTACATTCTTGGAGGTGCAGAGTCTGGATATAATTTCGTTGCTTAATGAAACATCCATTATCTAATAGCATAGGAAAAAAGAGCAGATAAACTATTGAACTCACATGAAATTGATGCTGGGTTTTACCGCTGGATTTTATGGGGCAAGTCATTAATTTTCTTCTGTGATCATCTCAAGTCATAAATAGAACTCAAGCATAGGTCTTTTCTCTTGTGTCTTCTTCAGTGCCTATAGGACAGCAATTTGCAAGTCGAAGCGAGGTGGTTTCAAGGATACTCCTGCGGAGGACCTCTTGGTTCCAGTATTCAAGGTATTTGTTTGTTATCATATTTTTTGCTTTCTGCACCCAACCTGGCAATTTAGTGAACCAGTTGCTTCTGTCTCAACCCCTCACCTCATATATTTTTTCCGTCCTCTAATCTTAATCACTTGCTTGGCTTTTTGGCCAACCCGGCAAAAACAGGCTTTGATAGACAAAACAAAGTTGAACCCTAGTGAAGTTGGTGACATCGTTGTTGGGACTGTTTTAGCTCCTGGGTCCCAAAGGGCAATCGAATGCAGAATGGCTGCATTTTATGCTGGCTTCCCTGGTAAAAATTCTTAAATATGTATTAGATTTGCCCTTAATATTGGACTGTCATCATTCCCAACTTGATTAATTTGTTCTGTATGCTGCAGATACTGTACCTCTTATGACTGTAAACAGGCAATGCTCCTCTGGGCTTCAAGCAGTTTCAAATGTTGCTTCTAATATTAAAGCAGGGCTTTATGACATTGGTATGGTTTGTTGGTGGTTAATTTTTTGCCGTTCTTTTTTGGGAGGAAACATTTGATGTAAGGTTTGTTTTAATCTGTTGCTGAACTGAATTTTGTTATATTTCTTCAAGGTATTGCTGCTGGCCTAGAGTCCATGACAGTGAACAAAGTCAGCCTTGATGGACAATTAAATCCCAAAGTAGGTCAAACTGGTGGTCAATGCAATTATAAATCTTTAGATGCACGTGTATAGATGTTCGAACTGAATCTTTTTTTCTGTAATCTCCCACTATTTTAGGTTGAGCTGTTTTCTCAAGCACGCGATTGCCTTCTCCCAATGGGCCTCACGTCCGAGAATGTTGCAAAGCGATTTGGTGTAACACGCATGGAGCAAGACCAAGCTGCTGTAGGTTGCCTGATTACTTCCTTGGACACTCGCGTGTATTGATCAGGGTTTGCAATATTGCGATAATCGGTCATACCGCCAGGGCACGATAACGATAAACTGCAGTTTGGTTCGGTAAATATCACAAGAATTCAAAATTTTTGAAAAAAATGGAAGAAAAATCCAAAAAAATTATGGTGATATATCGTGACAATTGGGACATATCACACATTTTTCACACAAAAACCGCGATTATTGGTATCGCGAAAACCGATGTGATTATTGTCCTAGATACCGTGATTATCGGTTTCACCAAAACTGCAGCGATAATCATTACCTAATGTGCGGTTTGACTCCCAAAATTTTGATGATTTTATTAAAAAAAAAACTTCAAATTTGCGTGGTTTTTGCATGATTATCGCTGGTGCGCGGTTTCAGCTTATGAAACGATAAGTGAAACCCTGGTATTGATACATAATGAAGTGCTACACAATATGATTCTTTCCCTTATTTTTTTATCTGTTGATATTTGCTGTTTAGGTTGAGTCCCACAGGAAGGCTGCGGCTGCAGCAGCTGCTGGTAAATTCAAAGAAGAAATCGTTCCAGTTCACACAAAGGTAATCTAGTAGCTTAGTTATCTTCCTAAGTTACTATGTTCACTCTTGAGAATTTTTGTTACATAGGAAACTAGTGTTTTGATTGCTGTGTTATCCTGACATGGTCATTTTGTTGTGAAGATTGTGGATCCAAAAACTGGTGAGGAAAAGGAGATAGTGGTCTCAGCAGATGATGGAATCCGACCGGGTACTTCATTGGCAGTCCTGTCAAAACTCAAACCAGCATTCTCTAAAGATGGCACCACTACTGCTGGTAATGTGTAATTAAACTTTATTAGGTGCAACTGTTGATTAGTTGTATCACACTAAGATTAGTATTGTTTTAACCCATAGGAAATGCTAGCCAAGTAAGCGATGGTGCTGGAGCAGTCTTACTAATGAGGCGGGACATTGCTATGCAAAAGGGTCTTCCAGTACTTGGCGTTTTCAGGTTTCAATATTTTCTGTATATGTGCATCATATCATGGGTCACAACTCACATCTATAGGCATTTTTCTGAGCCCTAATTGATTGATAAGCACCAAAGCACCTTAATTTTGACTAGGTTTTCTATCCTCCCTTGATAGTCATGAAAGCAAATAGGCAAATGATCTGTCATAAAACTTTGTTAAGAAACTCAGCATGAGCTGAATGTGGAAATGTAGGAGCTTTGCGGCAGTCGGAGTCGATCCAGCCGTAATGGGTGTTGGTCCTGCTGTTGCAATCCCTGCAGCAGTGAAAGCTGCTGGTCTTCAAATAGATGATGTCGACCTGTTTGAGATTAATGAGGTATATACCTCCATCCATCCAGTGGTGTTTCTCCATAGACAACGCTAGATCTGCCTGGTAATATTTATTTGCTCTTGTGCATAGGCTTTTGCATCTCAGTACGTGTACTGCTGCAAAAAGTTGGGACTTGATCCTACAAAAGTTAATGTTAATGGAGGTGCAATGGCTCTTGGACATCCATTGGGTGCTACAGGTATATTCTTTCTGCAATCCTAGACACTTATCACATAGCCATACTGCTATTTTAATATCAGCGTGCTCTTTATTTATTGAATGTGTTGATCAAGAGTTGCCTATAGTTTTTCATGTGTGCCAATTGCGATGAAATTTCACATGTTTCCTCCTTTGCAGGTGCACGGTGTGTCAGCACCCTTCTCAACGAAATGAAGCGCCGCGGCAAGGACTGCCGATTTGGTGTAATTTCCATGTGCATAGGTACGTAACACCATTCCACTGGCTTGTACGGAGTATGTATGAAAGCTCAAAATAATTCTTTCAGCTGGAGAGTAGAATTAGAATACAACTTGACAAGAACTTCTGGTGAACAGGTTCTGGCATGGGGGCCGCTGCTGTTTTCGAGCGTGGAGATGCAGTGGATGAGCTTACCAATGCTAGAGGGATCCCGTCCCATAACTGGCTTTCAAAGGACGCCATTAACTAGAACTATATACCATACCATAAAATATATGCAACCACCGTTGTTGTTTTGAAATATCAACACAAGTGTTGTGGAATAAAGAGCTTGTGTATCTGTAATTCTTGACGAGGAATAAGTAGAATCTCGTCGATGCCTGAATATGGCTAGTTGAGAACCTTGTTAATTGAGAAATTCGTGGACACCGATTGGAAATTGTCGGTTTGTTCATCTATAATTACCTTTTGCGTTCGAAAGATATCATATGATTATCTCTCTGTATCAGAAAATGTGGTGAAAAATCCCATGTTTATGCCACTGATACGATTGTGATAAATTGGCACATGGTTTGATATGCTGTATAAAAATAAATGAAGCAACCAAAAATAATAAATGAGTAAACATTTATATCCATGGGTTTATGGTTTAAAAGTCAAAACTCAAAAATAGACTTGATGAAAAACTCTAAATTAAATTCCAAATTTAAATTTTGGATGTGGTTGTTAAGCAGTGAGCTGACAACGAGAGGTGTATAGGCTTTGGCTGGTGCTAAGGTATCGGAGTGTGTACCCCTCGTGTATGGGATCAAGGGACTCCTTTTTAGTTCGGCCTAGAGAGAGTAGGAGAAATCTGGAGTTCTAAGTTTGGTGTTTGGCAATTTGAAAATCTTGGAAGAATGTGGAAACATAGCGTTTATATAGATTCAGATTGCATAGAGGCATAATATTTTACTCCTATGTGTTCTTATATTTTGAGTAAAATATCAGTTGAAGGAGTTTGGATCTAGAGAGTCTAATCCAGATCTGATTCCCCTCTCATTTTATAGTACCAACTAGTTAACATAGTAGCCTAGTACTGATTGGTGAATGTGTTGCTACAAGAGTCCATTACCTTCGTATTGTGTCTACGAGTAAATCATTTAATATGGACGTCTCTCCGCTACTGAAAGGACGTGTGATGCGACATGTGATACTGAAGGCTGTGAGAGACCTATGAGGACATGTTAGCCCTCTGTGCGCCTCGTATCTAAGACAGAGACATAGTTGACAACCTTCTAGTCATGTCTTTAGGCCTCTGGCTGGTGATACTCTTAGTAAAATAAGCACATGTTCATGAGGTATGTCATATCCATAATACTAACAACTACAAAGGTGGTGTCTAGTGCAATAGCGAAGGGTTAGGCACGTGCAACGCACAACTCATTCAAATGCTATAATAGGGCTCAATAAATTAGGTTCGTCTTCCCAATCGATCTATTTGTGTGAATGGTTTGGCTTCTACGCCCTATCTTCGATTTTAATCTCTTTGGGTGCTTGCGTCTACTCTCTATAAGCCACAAGGTTAGATTGGATATAATAAGATTGGTTTTGAGTGTTGACCGAAAAAACTAGTAGCCCTTTATGTTAGCAATCAATCTATGATGTGGGTCATTGTGCTTTCATCAATGCATGGCACAAACAAAAGTCAGGATAGTAACTTAACATCAGTATTGTATGAATTGGGATCATCTGCAGTTTTAGTGATGATTGCAAGTTAAGGTACTACACGCGATGGATGCCATCTATTTTTATGATGAACGGGCCAAATTGTTAGCTACAGTGTAAAATATAATATACTTTTCAATTCATGCTATAGTGATATATCATACCTAAATGTATTTTGACCTTCGGATTCAGATCCAACCACCGTCCACTGTCTAAGTTGAACTCACTGCTATAGATCCAAATCCGTATTGAATCAATATTAAGTATATCTAAGACCTTGTCAATCCATTTAGTTTATCTAGAACTATACTTCCATGGTTTTCTAAAGAAAAATAATAACATATATTTTAAAATATAGTATATCCAACATAGAAGGATACCGGCCATACATGTATATTGCAATATTTAAACCGTCAAGGGATATATAAGGTATGTATTGGATTAAAAGTCATATTTTTAAATATTTACATATTCAATTTTCTCGTAATAAGTGGTTATAGATTCTCTTAAAGTAAATACCATATGTACTCATTCATTATCTAAGGAAACATGGAAGGAAATATGTATGGAATCAATCTTTTAGGATTTTTCCTAATATATGTTATGAATCTGGCCTTTGATGAATATAATATGTAGGACTCCCACCTATCTTGTAGCTATATAAGAAGGGGATGCAACACCTGGATCAAATCGAGTAGAATTAGATTGGAGCCGGAAAGGTGAGAGTAAGGTAGTCGATAGATTCAATCACAAAATTGAATTGGAGCCTGTTGAAGCAAGGAAGTCAAGAAAGGCAGAAAGCAGGGCAATCAATTCCGTTGGGCAGCAAGCACCTGATTTTGAAGGTAATCACGACAGCGAGCTAGCATACATCCACATGCATCCATGATAATCCTATTTTTCACGGGGTAATCGACTCCTTAAGCATAAAAGCCTCGTTGTTGACTTGTTTCGTCTATACTTATGTCTATAATAAAGATTTAAATTTTAAAATTTAATATTGAAGTAGACTTGGGGAGTTTTTCAACGTAGTTTATTTTTTAACATTTACTTCTAAAATAATAATAACATGTATGCAAATATTTTATCCTTCAATTATTTTAAGTTTTTGATATGTCGTTTTGTTTATGCTTGTTATAAGCGAATATTTGTTTCGTTAGGATAAAAAATTGAAAAAGAGTTAATATATTACGGTGTAATTTTAATGACATAAATTGATGCTTTGAAATTACTTTCTTATAGCTATACTTTTATGTCACATGAGTAATATATTAATATACTAATATTTGGTCAACGCTTTGTTCAAACGAAACAAAATAGACCCTATATTTTAAAAGAGAAAATTATTTATGTACCCCTGAGTTTTTCCTTGATACTTTATATGCCTCTAAATTTTATGTCATCTCTTATATGCCTTTGAGTTTTTATTTTGATCCCTTCTATGCTCATAAGTCCATAACATGAGTTGACTGTTAGTTGACCATTGTTTCTTGAGTAAATTTCACAAAATTATAAGTACTTTGGCCGAATTATCATAAAACTACAAAATTAATATTATGTATGACAAAGCTATAGATTTAGTAGCAAATTTCTCAGAAAACTAAGGTTAAGGTATTTTGTACCAAAAATGTAAATTTAGCCACGAAATTATCGAAGAACTATAGGTTTCATAATTCCATATTATCTTTTTTGATAAAAATGTTAATATATAATTTTATGATATAATAATTTAAATATATAGTTTTATATGAAAAGTTGGTGTTTACAATGTAGTTTTGGAATACATGCCCTTAAATCTTTAGTTTTGCGACAATTTGATCATACTATCTATAGTTTTGTGAAATTTACTCTTATTTTTTTATCCAAATGACCATATTACCCTCTCCGGTACTTGTTTGCGAGCTTACTATGAAAAACATGATTCTCATTATGAATAATAGATTCATTTGTAAAACACATACGGTAGGATCATTTGACCATAAATTTCAGAACTTAAATTTTAAATAAAATTCAAACTAAATTTGATGAATCTTGTGATACTTGAATTTATTAAAGTAAAGAAATCACAATGAGATTTATATGTTTGAAGGAGTTTGCATGTAGGTGTGAGAGGGGCAATATAGTTATTTTAGAAAAAAAATTAATAATCAAGTAATGGAATAAGGATACAAAGATCAAAATAAAAAATTAAAACCAGTAGCATGTGAGAATAAGACCATGTTCAAAAGCGTATTTCATCGGTTCCATAAAAGGCCAACCTGGTACTGAATATAAAACATCCTAGTAGTATAAATCTAGACATACCTGATACATATACTAGTATGTGTCAAATTCAATACAAAATTTCTTTTTTTTGGATAGAGAAAGTAGAAGGGATCAAGAAAAAAACTCACGAGGACATAGAGAGTAGCAACACATCTATATTTATCTTGCACTCGCCCCGTTTTACAATATAAGACTTTCTAGCCTTGACTAAATTTATATGGATGCTAATAAATCTAGACATATATATACATAATATATATTCATCAATTAATAAATTTAGACAAGACTAAAAAGTCTTACAATATAAAACGGAGATAGTAATAATCTTGACTTTACATTAAAAACGACTAATGCAAACCAATGACTATGTGGGAGCAACCAAGATGCGATCTCATGCCTTGTTGTGCCGACTGGATGGCCCACCACGAGACCGTGCATAAGCCTAAAAGATAGGCGCACATTTTATAGCTTTTACGAAAAGTTTTGCTTACAAATTAGTTTTTAATTATTAATAAGCTGTTTATCTGGGACTTAATTTTTCAAAGAGGACATGCCTTCCCGATGACAATCCAAACCCATGCATTTTTTTTAAAATAAAATCTTCACCTCACCTCGCTAGTACTACTACTACAGTACATAATCCACTGACCCAAACGATGGAAATCACAGTGAGCAGTAGATTCGATTCGAAATTCAAAACCAGGTCGCACGCACGCACGCACGCAGCTCCCCCAAAACGCACGGAGGGAGGGAGCGCGGGAGGCGACGCCTCGTAGTACAAAAGTGCACAAACACCACGCCTTTGGACTTTCGGTAGCCGCAGCAACGGCAACAGGAGGAGACGCAAGTGGGGGGGAGTTGAAGAAGGAAGCAAAGCCGTCGCGGTTGGGTGAAGTGAAAGAAACCCACCTCCCCCTCTCTCTCTCTCTCTCTCTCTCTCATTTTTTCCCCATCCTTCCCCTCACATCTCGTCTCGTCTCACCTCCCCCATTTTTTTACCACCCCCCGTCGCTTCCCCACCCCGCCGCGGCCTCTCCGTCGCCCTCTCCTCGTCGGAGTAGCGGAGGGGCGGGGGCTCGGGCACCGAGGCAGGCCCTCGCGAGGGTGTTGTTCCCTCGGCTCGGCGCGGCTTGGCTTGGCTTCCCGAGGTGGGTAATCGCCCCCACGGCCCGGCCCGGGGCTACTTCCGGTGTGGTGGTTTTTTGCTTGTCGTGATCGGGGTCTGCTGAGGGGGCTGCGCGTCCGTGGATGTATGATTGGGGATGTGATGGAGCTGTGAGGGTGAATGTGCTCGTTTAACTTGGGGGTGGTTGGGGGTGGGGGGGGGGGTTCGTCGGATTATCGCTACATTGTTTGTTGTCTCGTTGGTGACTTGGTGTTGTGTGGTAGTGTTGGGTTAACAATTTGGCTTGTTTCCTGGCTTCGAGTGCATGCAATGCTGCAATAGTAACTCTGTTCTGGGAGAATTACATCAAGATTTTACTTGCCAACGATTTTTTTTTTAAAAATAAATTTTTGATTCTTTTGTCTGCAGTTGAGCTGTTATTTAGGGTTTAGTGACGGTCTAGCTCTAGCTTTGGGTTGGTTAGGGTTGTTATGACTTGGGTTGTTCTATTGCTATTGCCTCGTAAGCTCAGTTTGGTCATACTTCCGTGCTCTGCTGCTGGGGTAATTTATGACCCATTAATTAATCCTTTAACCAAAGCTTGCTTGTAAATTGTATATCTGATGCCGTGTTCCTTTTTTACTGCTGCCCCTTGGCTTGATTGCCTGTGTAAGCTTGAATTCCTGGTTCCCTCAATTTCAACATTTGTATTCTCTATGTGCAGAAAAAGAGTTCATTAGCAAGAATGGAACCCTACACGTTTCTTTAGCTGCAATTGATAGTAAACAATATGTATGAGAATAGAAAATTATCTGATGACATGTCCAAGAAAACGGAATCTATTCACTCAAATGGACAGGCACAGGAAGACAAAGCTACAATTATTGAACCTGAAAGTGATGCAACTAATTTTGAAGTGGAAACTGAGACAGCACATGGTGTCTGTGAGGTGCACAAGGTGCATGGACATGGAACCATGGAAAATGGTCTGCATGAGGAAGCATCCACTGCTGATGATGATTCAGAGAGTAACTCGTATGAATACCTTCTTCAGGAATCGGACAATGAGCAATCTTCAGAATCTGATGCTGGCGAGGGAGACAATGAGGTGTGTACATATATAGTTATTGCATTAGGCCAACTTATGTTTTTATCTTGTCCTTGGTGTCTATGGGATCATATCGTTTTCAATTAAGGTAAAATGGTATGATTGGCATTTGGTCGAATTAAGCAATATAACCACTCAGGTACAAGCTTTTCTGGGGCGGCCTGTCATGCTGTCTTTTCTATTAATCGCTTGGTATGCCTTTGCTATACTTTATGCTAGGCAAACTACTACTCAATGTTACTGTATTAGATACACATTTGTTATTGTTTTTAATGCATTAGAGTTATTACTATCTTTTTGGTCGAACAGATTTCAACGTAGAACTTGCTGCATCTGTTCTACATAATTATATTCTGTTCAACTGTTGGAAATCTTAATGCATGGCTTGAGTTGTCATGTTTTCTCTTTTGTGTATATTTTGGCATATTTTTATTCCTAATAGGCACCTCTAACTGAGGAAGAAGTTGAAGCATTAGTCACCGAATTCCTCGACGTTGAGAGCAAGGTAATATTTTTGCCCCTATTGTTCTTTTCGTTTTTTATTTTCCCTAAAGTTTTTCATTTGCTTCATTTGTAACACTAGGCAGCTCAAGCGCAAGAATCGCTTGAAAAGGAGTCGTTGGACAAGATTGAAGCTGAAGTAAGATTGGAGTTATCGGAGAGGCTCCAAGGAGACGAGGTCTGTAAGACTGTAAATATGCTTGTAGTTTATTTTATAGTGAATAATTCCTGAATGATTAATATATATATTTGTGCATTGCATCTTTTTTTCTTACTTTGAATAGTTAGAGTTAGCAGTTTCTACTGAGATGAAGCAATACAAGGAGGAGTGGGAATCTGAACTTGATGATCTGGAGACTCACATTGCAGTTCTCTTGGTATGTTTTTGCCTCATTGGAGTTCCTTTTGCCCATTAACAAATACTACCTACGTCCCAAAATATAAAAGATGTTGGGATGGAGGTGGCAATAATTATATCTCTGTTATGTTAATGCTTGTCACCAGATGCTTGTCCTAAGTGTTTGTTCCATGTAAATTTTGGTAACATTTTAACACTAAACATTTGTCAAAACAAAGGCTAAAATATTTCTTATTCTTTACTGTTGTACTCACACTGTATTTTTTGCTAAACTGTGTACTTGAGAGTGCTATGGAACTAAATTTTCGTTTTCATGTTCCCACATTCTTTTGTTATATGTCTCTTTAGTTTTGTGGAACCGTTTCCTTTATAAAATCCAAGATAATTATTCTGCTAAAGATACATTTGATAATTTGATGTAGGAGCAACTGGATGCTGCTGGTATTGAACTTCCCAGCCTCTATAAGTCAATAGAAAGTCAAGTTCCAAATGTTTGTGAAACTGAAGTATGGAAGAACATGACTCATTGGGCTGGTTCTCAAGTGCCTGAGGAAGCTAATCAATCAATCAGAAAAGCTGATGAATACCTCCAATCCTGTAGACCCGTAAGGAGGTATGTTGGGCCAAATTTGGTGTACTCATGTGCTTTCTTTGTCAACTCTGACCTTGATTCACACACTTCAATTAGAAAACATGGGAAGCTGCTGGAGGAAGGTGCTAGTGGTTTTCTTGCTGGAAAAATCCCTGTTGAGGATGATGGATCTGTAAAATGCCATGAGAAAAGTTGGAATGTATTCAATGAACTTACCAAATCTCAGGAATATGCTGAACATACTTTTGGAAGTAGCAACTGGGCATCGGTGTATCTGGCCAGTACCCCACAAGAAGCTGCTGCCTTAGGTCTCCAGTTTCCAGGAGTTGATGAGGTACGACCTTGACTTATCAATTGCTATAGCTAAGTAATACCATTATTACATTTTTATTTGCCCCGCAGAAACTCCTGAGGCAGAAGTAACTAAGGTCTAAATAGAGGAACCAAAGTAGTTTGTATTTTAGGTCTTGTGGCTCAAACATTGAAGTGCGTAGATACATGTGAGCTTACTTAAGAGCTCCAATATCATGATTTTTGCATGTGGGTTGTATGTGATTTAAATAACTTGTATGGTTAACGCTGTCAGCTGCGAGGTCTTTCTATGTTGAACACATCCTAGAGTCATGCACATTAGTGTGCATGTTGCATTATGTCAATTCAGGGCCGCAATTTTTTTTACAGATTAGAATATTTCAATTAGTTTGTTGTAATGTAAATATCTTGACCTCCTTTCGGGTTTACATTGTCAATATTAAAAATGATATTGTGTTAGGTTATTTTCCAGTCATATCTATATGCTTGTAAATAACTGGCTCAGCTTGTCGCTTCTTATTATACTGAAACTTCTCCGTCTATATGTAAATCCAACTTTTCACCTCTTTTTAACCTGTCTTTCCATTAATACAGTTATCTTAAATCTCCAATTCTCATTATTTTATAGGTGGAGGAGATAGCTGAAGTTGAGGGTGCTGTTGGTGACATAAAATGTGTCGATGAAATAGAGCTTTCTGAAGAACAGAGAAGAAAATACAGAAAGGTAAGTTGAAACTAGTTTTATAGTGCGACAGATCTAGCTAGCAGCGCAATCATGCTAGCCTTATATTTACTTCAGTTCTTAGCCTTTCACGTCTCCCGTATGCATGCTTATAGTCATTTTGTTGTTTCTGTACTTATTGCTGTTTTATTACTTCGATTTATTGCTATGTTGGACAATATAACTCCTTTACATTATCTTTTTTGTTTTTATACTTAACTGTTTCAGTTGAATGGTGGGTGATACAATTTTTATAGTCCCATCTCCCAGTTGTATTTTTGGTTACATGTCTACATTTGTAAATTGCTGCTTGCAACCCATATTGATCCTATATCTAAGTGGTTTGTGCTATGAAGATTTAACTTCTTGTATCTATCCACTATTCCAGTCTGTTCACTATAGTACTAGTTCTACATGGCCATAATGATTCTCTGAGGTGATTGCAATACAAGTATCACAATTCTTAACTTCCTTGTTTAACAGCTGAGATTTGCTTTTATGTTGTCTGGTATGCACTTCTATTTCATTTTCTTCATTATTTCTTTGTTTTCCCAAATGTTGTACATCTATGTAGGTAGCAGAAGAGGATGATGCAAAGATAACAAAACGTCTACGGCGCCATTTGAAAGAAAGAAGGACAAGACACCGGTACAAGGTATCTGACAGTTTTATTTAGTTTGAGCTCTGTTTTGTTCATTTACCCATTTGTATATCTATATTGATTTGGTTGTTGTTTTATTGGGTGCACAGCTTAGCATTTAATCCACTCTGTCTTGTTTTGCAGGGGGACTTTGGTTTGGCCTCACCATCAAATGGATGCTGTGAGCTGCCTCCTGAGAAACCCAAAACAGATGAAAATGGAATTTCTGTTGAGCTGGCAAAGCGTGCACGTGAAGATGATGTTGAGTTGAACCATAAGAGGTCAAAAACTGTAATTATCGAAAGTGATGAGGACATGGAGACTGAGAGCAAGCCTGCTTCAGCACCAAGTGAAAATGTGTCTAAGATTATTGATCTTGATAGCCCTAAGCTTGGTGATAAAGTTTGGCCTAAAGCTTTCAAGTGTACTATTTGCACTGAAATGTTGAATGCCCCAGAAGTGCATCGCCACCCAGTATTGGATGTTATAGTTTGTGGATCTTGCAGATTTCTAGTGATAGAGAGGAACCGTCTTGAGGTGAACACTTTCCACCTTTGTGGATTTCAAGATGATTTCAGATAACACTGGTTCTTTTTTGGAAATGTATTGTGCAATCATAATCTTAGAGATAGTTCTTGTTTATACAGGATCCCGTGTCTGGTGGTTATTGCACCTGGTGTGTACAAAGTGAACAGCTTCAAAGTTGCAGCTCTTGTAAACTGCTTTTCTGCAGAAATTGCTTGTCAAAGAATTTTGGTGAAGAAGGCTTATCAGAAGCTAAAGTAACTGGTTGGCAATGTTGCTGCTGCCTACCCAGTCAACTGGAACACTTAATTTCTGAATGTGACAAGGCCCTGAGTGGTGTTGAATCTTCTGACCCAGAGAGTGACTTTGCAGATCTTTCTGTAATAGAGAGCAATGGTCCTTTTAGGTATCCGTTTGGTTTTTATTGTAGTATTGTTTAATTTGCTGTTGTATGGTTTATTTTATCACAATTGTTCGCATTTGGTTTTTATTAGTTACTATTACTTTTGTTGATATGGATTAAATATTGAATTTTTTTCCTTGCTAATTGTTTACACAAAACATAATCAGCAAGGGGAAAATGAAAAAGAGGATAAGAAGGATCATGGGTGATGAAGAACTTGGAGAGGAAACAAAGCGTAAAATTGCAATGGAGAAGGTCTGTAGTATTTTAGGATTCAATAAACCATATATTTGTTCGTTTGAATCTATCGAGGTTATAATCTAAACATTCTTTTGCAGGCTAGGCAAGAACATTTGAAGTCCATGCAAGAGCAGTCTGCCAGCAAGTCTGCCAGCAAGTTAAAGAGCAACAGTATTGGAACTTCCTTTGAAGCACCAACTGAGGTTTCTCTTGAATATGTTGAGGATGGGCATATAGTAAATGTTGCCCGTGAGGAAGATGAAGCTCCTGTTAGAATTCCAAGCAGCATATCTGCTAAACTGAAACCTCATCAGGTTTGCTTTTTTCGATTATACTGAACAACAGTCATTCGTCTTAAAAGTTATGTTTAGTTTGAAACTCTACACAGAACCTTTAGTCCCTTGTAATGTCCTTGTTGCAGCATCAAATAGAAAGTCGTATATATGTTTTCATTTAACTGTCCTTTCTTATTTTTGCTTTAGAACTGATTAATTTGACTGTTCGGTGTTTGCCTACCAGTATCCTACTATCACTATCACACCAGCCACGATTTGTATGGTTGTATGTGTACTGCTTAAATACAGAAAGTTTACATCTGACTAAATTATATTATGATATTTTAGGTATCAGGAATAAGATTTTTGTGGGAAAATGTGATCCAATCTGTCAAGAAGGTCAAATCTGGGGATAAAGGTTTTGGTTGCATTTTGGCTCACAACATGGGCCTTGGGAAAACTTTTCAGGTTTGTGCTGACTTTTTCCCCATAATACATATTCTTGATTTCTGCATTACATGATTCAGCTATATTATCATATTACACAGTTATTATATCACATTTTAGGAGCTATTCTTTGGGTGTCAGTTGACCTTTTAATTGTTGTACTTGTATGGCTGGAATTGTTAACTAATATTATGTGCCAATTGCTTTCCATCATTCTAGGTGGCCTTTGTTTTTTGCCTTGTGCTGTTTCTGTTTCACAAAAGAAAAAAAGAAACTGCATTCTTATATTTCTTTCATTTGGACATTGCAGGTTATTACATTCCTGTACACTGTTATGAGATGCACCCAGTTGGGATTGCGAACAGTACTCATAGTTACCCCCGTCAATGTTTTGCATAACTGGAAGAAAGAGTTCATCAAGTGGCGTCCAACAGAACTGAAGCCACTTCGCGTATATATGTTGGAGGACGTTGCAAGGTGCAGGTTAATTATTTTGTTATTTGTTAATTTATGTCTTATGTTTTGCAAGTATGCATCACTGAACTTATAATTGTACTATGAAAGTCTTGGACCTATGTTTGAAACAATTTTGCACAAAACATAGCTAAAGGACAAGAACTATGAGATCTGCCTCCCACTAGTCAGGAATTTAAGACCTAAGTTCAATATGTTAATCTGTTACTCCCAAACTTACAAACTGTTCGTAGTGTGTTGGGTTTTTGCAAAATTTGGAATGTTAATGCCTTTAGCATTCCCTAGAATTATGCCACAATTCTCACTTGGTTATATATGATGGATTTTTCCTATTGCTGGATTAACAGAAATATAAAATAATGGCAGATCCAGTTTGGTATGATGTTGATAACCACTAATGAAAGTTAACTATGTTTCAGAAAATCATCAATTTTCCTCAGCAGTTTTAGGACATTGTTGTCGAGCTTCTTTTTATTGCACCATATGGCATTCCCTTTTAATGGCCTTGCATTGTGACATGTACTGCACTTGAAGCAATAGTTCAATACTTCAGAACCTTTGTCTAGATGTGTTAGTTAGGATGAATATTTGGCAGCCTATTTCTGCTGATAACGTAATGCCTGCCTCTGAACATTTATATGTTGTGGAAATATAGTTTCATTATGACTGATGGGGTGTTCCCAACAATGGACTATTTCTAGCATGAGTGATTTCACTTTCGCTTTTGGTTTTGCAGGGCAAATATTCTGTATTTACTAAAAAAGTGGCAAGCAAAAGGTGGTGTGCTTCTGATTGGTTATTCAGCATTTAGAAACCTTTCCCTTGGAAGGAGTGCAAGGGACAAAACCGTTGCAAACGAGATAACTAATGCTTTGCAGGTGCTGTTCCATTTGTTCTGTTATTGTATTATGTTTCAAGCTTTTAAGTTTTTAAGCCATAAGATTCCACTTTATGTAGTAATATAACAATCATAGAATTTCATCTGACATGAATTATGTATCATTATACTGTATTTTTTCTTCCAACTGTATTCTTTTAGCTGTGGGTTTTGATACAATCTATTTATGTATGTCACTATCAGGGTGGGCCTGATATTCTTGTATGTGATGAAGCACATATAATTAAGAATAGGAGAGCTGACACTACACAAGCTCTGAAACAAGTAAAGACACAGAGAAGAATTGCGTTAACTGGATCTCCGTTGCAGAATAATTTGATGGAGTATTACTGTGTAAGGAGCCATGCACTCCTATCTCCTTGCTGCTTTACCTCCCAGCTACCAACAGTATTTTGATGTCTAATTTTGTACTTTTCTAATGGCTTTTGGTTTTATCTGGTTGACAGATGGTTGATTTTGTTAGAGAAGGTTATCTTGGAAGTAGCCATGAGTTCCGTAACAGGTAATTGATGCTCTGGTCTCTTTTACTGTGGCACATAAATAGTTTGGACATTTGGAATGACATGCTTTGTCTTACCAGGTTCCAGAACCCCATTGAAAATGGACAGCACACGAATTCTACATCAGATGATGTCAAGATCATGAATCAACGGTCACACATTCTGTATGAACAACTGAAGGGATTTGTCCAGCGAATGGACATGAACGTGGTGAAGAATGATCTACCACCAAAGAAGGTTTTTGTTGTTACTGTTAAACTCTCTCAACTCCAAAGAAAGCTGTACAGAAGATTCTTGGACGTGAATGGTTTCTCAAGCAGTGCTGCTTCAGAAAAGTCTTTTCAGCGCAGTTGTTTCTTTGCCAAGTACCAAACGTTAGCCCTGGTGCGATGTTTTGACATCTTATGCCTTTTTCTTATACAGCAAGATGTGGGAATATTCTGTTGTAGTACTATCATATTTCTCTATGTTCTTTGTTCTTATGCTCAATAATATGCTTGGAGTGTAGATATGGAACCATCCTGGTCTTCTGCAGATGGCTAAAGAACAGAAAGGAAATTTGCGTCAAGAAGATGTTGAGTCCTTTCTGATGGATGAGAGTTCTAGTGATGATAATATTGAAAATTACTTGCCAAATGGAGGTAATTCATTATTCATGGACCTTCCTTTTGAGCATTGACAACATTCTTTAGACTTTGGCAAATCTGCACGCTTCTTTTTTTCTAATTGTAATTAGGCTGCGTTCTTATCAGCAGATTAATCTCAGATTTTTTCCTCGGTTTTGCTCGCACGTTTTTCGAACTACTAAACGGTGCATCTTTTGTAAAAAGTTTCTATATGAAGTTTATCATCTCACATTTCTACAGTAGATTTTAACTTTAGAGTAGTTAATTTCATTGTTTATATTAAATACCTATAAAAATCAGATAATCTTTCATCTTTCACCACCTAAAGAACACAGCCTTAGTAAAATATACTCCCTTAGTTTCATATTATAAGCCACTTTAGGTTTGTTCTAAGTTAAACCTTTTCAAGTTTGACTATGTTTATAGAAAATGTAGTAACATCTATAACACTAAATTAGTTTAATTAAATCCACCATTTAATATATTTTTATAGTATATTTATTTTGTGCTGGAAACATTGCTATATCTTTCTATAAAGTTGGTTAAACTTGAATATGTTTAACTTAGGACAAACCTAAAGTGACATAATATCAAACGGACGGAGTGTAATGTAATATAATATAATGGGTGTTTGATTGACTATTTTTTGGTTCAGAACTTGAACTTCTTATATGTCATTTTGTCTTTTCTTTTCCCTGTGAGAGATTAACACTTGCTCCATACCTTTTGTAATTTGCACAGAGAAGCTGAGAAGCAGAAATGATCAGCCATCCAAGAAAACTTCTGACGTTGTAAATGAGGTATATTGGCTATAATCCGTTTCTAGTTTTGAATTTTACAGTATTTTAAGAAATTCATTGTCATATAATTTGGTCATGCATATGATATTTTTCTATTATGATTTCTAGCTGCATGCTCTATCCGATGGTCTGTGCAATAATGTTTTGATTTAAACCAAACACAGATGGCTAAAGGACCTAAATAAACCTGTACTTCAGTATTGCAATGCTTCCCACCTCCATCCATACATTTTAGTGTTTTTTTATTTATGCAAATATTTTATTGTAGGAAAATAACTGGTGGGAGAATCTTCTGGATGAAAACACATTTAAGGAAGCAGATTACAGTGGCAAAATGGTTTTGCTCCTTGATATCCTGTCAACATGTTCTGAATTGGGTGACAAGGCGTTAGTGTTCAGCCAGAGCCTGACCACTCTGGATTTAGTGGAGTTTTATCTATCTAAATTGAAGATTAAAGAAAAAGATGGCAAATATTGGAAACAAGGGAAGGATTGGTATAGGTATGCTTTCACACTTTTCACATTTATTTTTGGTACATCTTGACCCTTATGGATAAGTTCTATTCCCTCTCTACCAAAATGTAGCAACTTTTCAGGTATGCATTTGAACTAGAAAAGTTGCTATATTTTGGGAGAGGGAGTATTTGTTATTATTCTGAAAAATCTATTATGAAATAAAATATGAGGGAAAAAACCATCACTTTTCTTAATCTGTGGAAAAGGAGATATCTATGTCATTGATTGTGGTGGTGCACTGGTGCAACCAAATCAGTGTGTATTAGAGCAATAGAGCTGTTATGATTATATATCAAATATAAAAAATATCTTTTCAGATATAAAGGTACATATGAAATACAACTCTTCTTTCAAATAAATTGTGTTACCAGTACTGGCTAAACTGGCTAGTTAAAGATACTTACATCCAAACACTAAAAGCTTGCATTTAGTGTCCCTACGAGCATGAGTTTTAGCATAGCTGCTGTTTGCAACTGATAATGACATGCTCTTTCTGCCTATCTACATATGATTTTGCTGGTCAGTAGTAAGCTAGTACTGTCTCCATTTTTTTTATATGACGCCGTGGATTTTTATGTTCGTGTTTGACCATTCGTTTTATTAAAAAATTATAATTATTAATTATTCTGTTACAATTTGATTTATTATTATAGGAACTTTAACCATGGCTTATAATTTTGCATATTTGGATAAATTTTTTGAATAAGATGAATGGTCAAATGTGGATTCAAAGATCAATGGTGTCATATAAAAAATGGAGGGAGTATTACCTGATATTATGGTACAAGTTTCACAAAACCTAGGGAATTTTTCATGTGGCACAACCCTGCGTATTATGCTCTTAAGGTTTCATAAAACTACACTGTTAATTCATTTATAGCAAAATAAAAAAAAATAGATGAGTACAACTTTTATATGATGGGATACAGAACTCGTAATTTTTGGATATAAATTTAGAACTCATGTATCAAAGAAAAAATAGCTAATGGTGTGGTTTTGTGAAACTGTAGCCTATAGGACCATAATATCTAATATCTAAGTTATGTGCAACATGTCAAAACACCTGTGATTTTATTTAACTTGAACCCTTATACAGGGAATCTGTGAAAATTAGTCTTAAAAATGACACCTTTTACTTTGTTCGGCCAAACTTTTGTATATTTGACCATCGCTCTCAAAATATGACTGTGAACTTTATAAGTACTTCTATATACTTCTATAATATTTTTTTGTTACATATTATCATTATATTCTAATAGAAAAATACTATACCAAAGACCGAGCAAAGTCAACAGTGCCATATATTTGAATACAGAGGTATAGTAATTAGCAAATAAACCATAGGTGTATCTAGACTTCATGATTTACTCTGAAGCACACAACAATGCACCAGTGCTAAAACTTCCAGTATAACCTCAATTCCGCAAAGGTGATGCTTCATCACCAAAGGCTGTGATATATCAGCACTGTTTATATTTAGTTATGTGAATATGTCGTTGTGTACGCGCAGCACATAGAGTCGCAAAGGTGCTGTTTATAGTCACTACCTCAACACAAAATGGAAAAAGAAAAAGAATCTTGGCTACTTTTGCGCTCTGTCTTTGGCAGAGCAGCATTGTTGATTTATTTTATTCTGCAAAGGTGATAGTGCTGTTATCAGCATTTAATTGTGCAAAGGTTATATTTATACTTAGCATTAGCTATCTTATTCTGCAAATGTGATATTGGTAGCATTTTGTTGCACAAAAAAGGTCTTATTACGATTATCTGATTCCGCAAAATGTTTTTTTACGTCACGCTGAATAGGATTGATGGGAGCACTCCATCTTCTGAGCGACAAAATCTCGTGGAGAAGTTTAATGACCCTGAAAACGTTAGAGTGAAATGTACATTAATATCTACTCGTGCTGGATCCCTAGGCATTAACCTTCATGCAGCCAACCGTGTGATTCTTCTTGATGGTTCATGGAATCCAACCCATGATTTACAAGCCATCTATCGGGTTTGGAGGCAAGAACTTATTACTTGATTTACTAATTACTAGTAAGTTGTACTATCATGTGATTATTTGTTTACTCATTGTATGTTCTTTCCAGGTATGGCCAGACCAAGCCTGTGTATGCTTACCGCCTTATGGCACATGGGACAATGGAAGAGAAAATATATAAACGGCAGGTAATCTGGCAGTTGCCTTTTCACCTGGTACTGATATTTCTTATTTCAAAACTTGAGTTGTGTCAATGACTTAATTTATCACGTACTAATATTAATATAGGTGACAAAAGAAGGGCTTGCAGCAAGGGTGGTGGATAGGCAGCAAGTGTCTAGAACAATCTCTAAAGAAGAGATGCTACATCTTTTCGAATTTGGTGATGAGGAATTACTGGAGCAGAGCGAGAATGGTTCTGCCATGAATGGTCACAGTAAAGTTGAGACTGAGAAGCGGGCTACTACCAACCCCAGTGGAACCACTGAACATTTACCTTTGGACAGGCTCATGGTGAACCTACTTCATGACCACTCTCGGTAACGACTCTTTTTTTTCTACAAAAAAACTTAGCAGGATGTCATTCTATAAATATGTAGTATAGATCAGATAGCTCAAAACTAATCAAACATGCAATGCTTATTTCTACCCATGCTCTTGACCGTCTGCAGCATTTGCCAAACATTAATATCTGTTGTTATCTGCCTATGAACTGTACTGTGTTAAGCAACCATTGGCAGACTGTTAGAATAAACTTGTTTGGCATTTGCAGGTGGATTGCAAGTTACCATGAACATGAAGCCCTACTGCAAGAAAACGAAGATGAAAGGCTCACCAAGGAGGAGCAAGAACTGGCGTGGTTAAGTTACAATAAGTTGCTAGAAGTTGGCCCAAGGAAAGCTACACATGACCCTGAGAGAAAACTAAATACTGTTCCAACAGAGAGCAACCTTCTGCAACCACCTAAAGTCACCTCAAGAAACCGGCAACTCCCCCAACAGCCTAAGGTTAATTTAAACAACCAAAAGAAGTGCAACAACCTGAGCCACTTGCTTACTCTGAGAAGTCAAGGCACCAAGCCTGGATGCAGCACAACTTGTAAAGAATGTGGCCAGGATATTAGTTGGGAGACACTAAACAGAGACGGTAGATCAAGGTGAAGCCAATTGATTTTGCTTAGTCTAATGTTATACATTTTGTACTTTTGTAAAGTTAACTATTTTGCGTAGTATACATCATGTATGCTAGGAATATCAATGTATAGAGTGGTAGTGAAGGGAATGGAAAAGTCATTTTTTGGTCCAGAAGGTAAAATGTATCAGTTGCAACTGGAATTTTTTTACATGATTTGTAAATTATGACGTCAGAAGGTACAGTTTTCCTGTCCTTTTGTTATATTGCCTTATGTTCTGCACTCTTAATTTTGTACTAACTAAACTGAGTTGGCTGCTTGAAAAGTAAACTGCTGATTACATGCTCTCTTTTTTTCGGTCTCTTTGACCCATGGACCTCATTGTAAGCTGGAGGTGATATAAGCCGGTGGACACTGGGATATTGGATATCTGTTGTATACTTGTGTTCTAACAGAGGTTGGAATTTTAATTCCATTATCTTAAAAAAGGGCTCTGTTTATCTTGTCCTGTTGGCTGTTATTTAATCTACAGTTCAACCATATGGACGATCCAACTGTACTATGTATTGATTAAAACTTTGCAACAATAAATTAGACAAATGGGGTTAAGAGAGTGTTACTGTAGCTGTTGATGAATTGAGTCATACGTAAGTCGGATGGTTGAGTCGTACGCATAGCAATTTTTCTTAATCTATGATTACTTTTGTTGCATAACTGGCATGTTATTTGAATATGTTATATGGTACATTAAATGCATGGAAATGTTTTTCCTTAAAAACAATTTAGTAGGTATATGCATGCAAGAAATGGTATTCAACCCGTTCTTAGACAAATGCAGCACCATGTAACTACTAAAATGCCTTCGCTGCTGGCCAAAAGTTTCTTTTGTCTTAATGCCACTCCCATTCTCCTGTGTTTCATACATCTAAAATATTTACCAAGGTATAACGTTATTTGCATCCATCTATATTTTATTATCACTAAACTTGTCATCAATTCTTAATTTCGTTATGCTTATAGAGGGTGATTGTTTAACTGTATATTTATAAACGAAAAATAATTTGTAAATAAAATTTTATATACGTATTCTTAGCGATCTAAAAATTCATGTTGAAAAATAAACTTTGATGAAAAAAAATCTTAAAATCAACTCAAAATTTAAAGTTGAAAATTTAATTTTTATCTTATAAAAATAAATAGAAGTGAAAAGATAGGATCCACATAGGTGGTCTTTTATTATTTTTATTTGCACAGTGGTTAGGACTTACCGATCATATCCAATATCCAATAGTTCTAACTCTCTCACAATAGAGGAAAGAAAGAGAAAAGAGATAATGTATTTTAATTTATATGGGTTGACCATATAGTTAAGATAACTTATCCTATTACATCTCTTAAATATACCTTTTTGTAATGGTAAAATATGCTGTATAGAGTTATATGGATTCGTATCGTGAACGTCCTAATCAGTAATCACATGTTGAAAAGGGTAAAATCGACTTGTCCCAAAGTAAATATCTGGGCTTTTATCAGCAGGAGGCAAAACCCCCCTGCCGCCGGCCCACACGCTCGCTCCGCCGCCCTCCCTCGCTCCGGCGGCCGACGCTCGCGGTCTGGTCGCCCCGCCCCCCAACCCCTCTGTGCTCACGTTCTCCCTCGCTCGCTCCGGTGGCTGACGATCGCGGGGCCCCCCGTGCTCGCCGTCGCCCTCTCCGCCAGGACTCAGGTATCGTCGTCCCTGGGATCGAGGATTCACTGATTGGTTTGTTAAAAAAAAAACCCTGCATCCACTTCCGTGTAGAAACCATAGCGATCTGTGCTTGTACAGCTGCACCTACGTACATTGGCTATATGGGAGATCGAATTCAATTTGTTAGAAACCATCTCAAGTGGGTTGAAACCTGTGGAAGTTAGGGAAACCCATTTTTGTTGATCTGTGACGTTTCGGAGCAGCATTAGTGCTTTATGAGGAAATTAAGTGTTTGCCGCTCCAACCTTCAGGATTTGCTCTTATCTATGTGTGAATTGAGGATTTGCACATGTTTTCGTAGAATTAGCTGAGGATATGTCCCTATATGGGTATATCCCCATTTTATATGTTTTTAGCTTAAATGGATATTAAAAAAAAGGCTATGGTGCCTTGGTTTCATCGCTCGAGGCCTCCCCTTGCGCTGGTAGGGACCACCCTTTCACTGGAGTTTGTGTAGATGGCGGTCGTGTGGGGTGGCCATCAGTAGGAGCGGAGCTAGGATTTAACACCATAGGTGTCATCTCTATCTCTAGTATATCATTGAATTATTTTATAAACATATTAGAAAATATCAATTTGTAATAGAGATGACCAAAAATCATTGGTGTCATCTGACACCATGAAATGGGGTTGGCTCCGCCCTGGCCATCAGCCTCGACTTTGCGATGTTCCTGCAGGTGCAGCCATGCAAGGGAAATAGCAAGAGTGCCTGCTGCTGTTGTTCGTGCCGACATTATAACTGGCAACTGCAATACTTTCACTTGTCTAGCTACATTTGTTTTGAAATGGTTTCCTTCATACGTGCTTCTTCTTTTTTTGGCAGAAATTGCATTTGGTACAATGGAAGAGGGCAGTGACTATTATCTTGTCAGGAAGGGGGAGATGATAGCTGTTTACAGAACTTTAAATGATTGCCAGGTTCAAATTTGCTCATCGGTATGTGTACTTATACTAATATTATTATTATGATCGTACATTAAGATTGTCTGTTTCCATCAATTTCTCTCATTTCTGTATGGGTAAGATTTTTTGCTTTGCTGTTATGAAAAAAAAAAGCATTGTTCCTACCTGTGTCTAAGGTAAAAGTTAAGCTGTTTACTTCTGCTTCCAAATTTCAAGTAAGAATTGCATGATTGCTCTGAAAATTACATCTCCATTCACTGCCTCTGTCCTCTAATAGACTCTGAAATTATAAATACTGTATTCATGCTATCTTTGTATATGGTCTGTATATTACTATCTTCTGATATTGCTAATGTTTTCAAAAGGTATCTGGTCCTGCTGCAAGTGCCTACAAGGGTTATTCATGGAACAGAGAAAAGGAGGAATACATGCGTTCGCGTGGGCTAAACAATGCTACATATGTAATCAATTCAGCTGAACTTAGGGAAGATTTATTTGGTACCCTTATGCCCTGTACTTTTCAGGTAAAGTGGTAACACACTTATATGCGCTTAGTGCCTAAAATCTGACAAAAGTTAAATATGCTCCAATATTGTGTAACGGGAGTTTTTTTTTTATAAAAAAAACTTAGTTTGTTTATCTAATTCAATTCTCATGCATTGTCATTTTTTCTAGGAGATAACTGGTTCCAGTTCAAATCAATCAGCTCCAAATCATACTGGTGTTCTTAACAATTCAAGATATCAGCCTGGGGCACAATCTGTGGATCTGAACTATGTAAGTTTTGCTATTGCAAGTACTTAGATATCAGCAATAAAATTCATCTTGCGTTATTACAGGATACAGTGGGATCTAGTCAAGACTATATCCAACCTTTTAATCAAGGCTACTCTGTTCAGGGACAAGCATTTAATAGGCTGGTGAGGACCATGGTGCTACTGCACGAGCATGCATATGTTTGTTCCTAGCATGACGAGTGAATATTAGGAAAATGAATATTATTTATAGCTTATACTTCCCTTGGTAACAAGATTTGGCATAGGTGATGACAATGCATTTAGTCATATGCTTCAATTTTCAGGGCATTTTACTGATTCCTAACCACATGTAAATGAAGGACGGTGTGAAAGCACCAAAATGTACACATTTAAACTAGTGTATAAATTGACCATTCAAATGTAATCATGAGTTACCAACTTACCATGTGGCTCCCATCGTACACACGCATGAATAAAGAGATTTAATGTCTGTTTTTGATTCAATTTGAGAATGGCAACGTGTTCATTCTTATCGTTATGGTATCACATGTATTTGTATGTTCTGCTGAAATGAATTTGCATGTAGTCATATGTTACTGACAACCTTTTTCTTATTTGCATATTCTGCTGAAATGCATTAGCATGTAGTCATATGTTCCTGAACATGCTTTTTTAAATGATTCCTGAGAACCCTTGACCAAGGATATGCTGCTTCTCTGCATGTAAAGTGATTTATGTAGATCTCGAGACACCTATTATTACTTGGAATGCTGGCATTTGGAATATGATGGCCTTTTATTGCAGGAAGCGGGATCTGGCTCTTCCAGCCATTTCTCACCAAACAATCTCAATCAAAGTGGAGCTGTTGATGCACAACCTGTCTCGAAACATTATGTAATGTTTGTTCTTGTTTGGCCTGATTAATTTCCTATATCTACTACAATACAATACTTAGATGTATCAGATTTCTACAGCTATTTTACATTCTTTTAAAAAATGCAATCCAAGGTGCTATCTTGGTTATGTTCGATATTAAAACAAGAAAACATATGCATGCTCAACATGTTTTTCCACTGAATTCTCTTAACCACTAGTTTCATTTTAGTATTGTTTCACTAGTTTCATTTTACTAGTGTTTCAACCAGATAGGTCTCGTATCACAAACATGTTCTACCACTAATTCAATTTTCATTCGTTAATTTCTGATGTCGTATCTTTGAGGAAATTAATATGCATTGCATGATTAGGATAGGCTTGTTGTGATTTTGCTTCTTAATAGAAAAAAAAAGAATTGTGAGTGCATGGTTTCGCCTACTAAGGTTCAAATCTTGGTGTCCCCACTTACACACTCAGGTTCACAGATTTATCATAAGACTCCACCTGTTGAGTGTGCATTAAGGAAGCACACACGCAAGTGTGTGCATATGGTGTGTTTGCGTGGTGGTGTTTGTGCGTGTGCTTGTTCCATGTATCGCAAAAAGGAAAAGAATGTTCAGTTCTTGTGTGTATTCTCCAAAAAAAAAACTAATCGTTTTGAAGGGCTGAGTTATCAATAATACATTCTCGCAAGACTGTTAACTCCTTAATTACTTTAACTGTGCTCATTTCTTGCATCTCTTTAGGCTGCTCTACTGCAGACTCTTTTGTAAATGTATGATAAGATAAATTTAATAATCTGTACAGTTGAGACCATTCACCCTTAAAGTTGTTTCAATTGTTCTCAGTTCCTGCATCAAAGTTTTCCACTTATTGATCCAATTGTTACAGCCTTACAGGCGAACTGTAGAGCTTGAAATTTATGTTGCCATAAGGTTAACTACTCACCTCACCGTACATAGAAGTTGCTTGCTTGGTCATTAATAGATGCTGTTTTATTCCTGTAAAAGTTGATACCGAGTTTTGCACATTATCTGGTGGTTCAGATGGTATGTTTACTTCACTTTGATGGTGCATCAAAAGGAAATCCAGGAAAAGCTGGTGCTGGGGCCGTGCTTATGACTGAAGATGGGAGAGTGGTATACTTAAGCATTTAATGCACTTGAAAGTTTATTTATGGTTGGTTTTCACTTTGATTTCATGTACTTACTTATCCTTGAAGATATCTCGAATTCGTGAGGGCCTTGGTATTGTTACCAATAATGTTGCTGAATACCGGGGCCTGATCTTAGGACTGAAATATGCTATTAGGCATGGTTTCAAGAAAATCAAAATATATGGTGACTCTCAACTAGTCTGTTATCAGGTATATCTTTGTTCTTTGTTTCTTCATCCCTAATCAAATGCCTCTGTTTTATGGTTGTCTGCCTATCTGTCATTGCCCTTCTACTTCATGTGCTTTGCAATTATGAACTAGATGCTACTAGAAGAAAACATTTAATATCATGTTTAAATCAAATCATAAGCAAAGCAGATGTAGAAACTGGAAATAATCTACCATGCCTCTCCTTGGCATGGTCCTGTGCCTTTGACCCTTAGCCTGGCCCATGACAACGTCTTAAAAAAAAGAAATAATTCATGAAAATGATACTATATAAGTATTTTCCATAGAAAGTTTTACTCATACTGTTTACACATGTTGAAGCTACTTGAATACAGGAGCACCTCTTTTCTTCTGACGGCTTTCTCATATATAATCTCAAATAGGTGAAAGGTACATGGCAAACAAAGAACCATAACATGATGAAACTTTGCAAGGAAGCAAGAAAACTCAAAGAAAACTTCGTCTCATTTGAGATCAACCACGTGCGACGGGTATTGTTAAATTTCTTTCTTTCATTCAACTGTTGCATTAACACCTGTACCTATTTACCGCTTGTAAATTATCGGTATAACTTAAAAGCATGAACAGTGAGGCAACATAATTTTATCTCGTTTTGCGTCAGCGGCATCTCATATCAGTGCCTTACTAGACCTTGGCTGCAAATCCGATATCTGTATAGATGTTGTCTCTGGTGCATGCTTAGTCAGGCTAGCTAACACATCAACTACATTTGTAAGATACTGACACTTTTTGGTGTTACTGATTTGGGCCACTTTCTGCTCGTGAATAAAGGAATGGAATGCTGAGGCAGATCGCCAAGCAAACATAGCCATTACTCTTTCAAGTAAGATACATTTACCTGCCTTTTCTCCTTCCAATTCTCATGCATGATTTCTTAACCATGAATAAACCCGCACTGCAGGTGGCGTGGTCTCCGAGGAGCGTGGCGACGGCTTCTGATTGTAGCCTTCTTTGGTTATAATTATGGATGATGGAGTAGTATCTTATGTATAGTTAACTAATTAGCATTTAGCAGCTAGAGACCTATGTGTTGCATACTTGCATCAGGCTGCTCTGGCCTCTGGGAGTCCAGATTGCAGTAACCTGTTGAAGATGATCCGTGTGAAGGCTGCACCTCGGTGATGAACACTTGAGTTAGTGGGCCTCATTTTGAACCACCATCTGGGTTGCAGTCTTGCAGCTAGCTATTCTTGTTGTAAGCTTCACTACTTGGGCCTTCACACTGCCACCCAAGACTGGTACTGATGAACTGATGATGTAGTTGCTAGGTTGCCATGTGGACATGTGGTAGTTTTTGGTTTTTGAGGGCTAAGAAATCAGGTTGGCCTATTTACCTAGGAAAGCATCTGCATCTACATTGTTAAGCTAAGCTCCATTCTGTCAGGCGTGTGAATGAGCTCTGTGAATGGAAATTGAGAACTCTACGTCTACAGTGCTGCAAAATGCAAAGGCGCCATAGTTGAGGGGAAGAAAATGCATGGACCTTTTGATCCAGGATTCCAGATAGTCTCTGTTTGATGAGCAGTTTCTAGTCTCGTGGTTTTATGTGTTTGATGAGCAGTTTCTACAGCTTCTTCTGTCGTTCCGTCTTTTTTCTTCTGTTTATACTTATAAGCCAAAATTCGAATTTTTCTTATAAGTCAAAATTTAATTTTCAACCATTGATTTTTTTCATCGAAGTTTATTTTTTGGTCTTGGCTTTTTAGATAGCCAATAATGCACATATAAAAATTTTATTTATAAATATGCAATTTGGTTTTTGTACGAAAAAGCCAAAGGATCACCCCGTATATTAGCATTTCGGAAATTCGTTCTGCCTTCATTGTGGCCATGACAATGTCATTTGCACATTTTGCGCTAAAACCGAATTAAGAGAAGGCGGATAAACCAAACAGCACTAGAAACAAACACTAGAGATCACCTAATGTTGTCTTCCTTGCTACTCCGTATGTTCTTGCATTTCAAAAGTACTAATAATTCTAAACCCCTTGATCACAAATGCACAGGTCGACCTTGTTCACATGTTCTACTCTTTGTTAATCGCTGTCTCTACAATTAAAAAGGTATTAATCCTAAACCCTTAATCAATCACTAATATTGACAAACCATACAAAAGTGTACTTAGTTCTTAAACCCTAGCAGCCAAAAGCATAAATCTCACCTCCCTAACAAAATGGACGCGCTCGGGTTTAACAAAATCTAACATTTTCCCTCCCTTGTCGCCGGCGACGGTGACTGACGGCGGCACAGCTCGCCGGTGCGGTGGTCTCGCCCCACCGACGCTGCCGCTGTCGCCGCTGATGCAAGGGATAGGTTGGCTGAGGCTGGCGACCCCTGGCAGCGGAGCAGCTCGACGACGCGGCGGTGCTTGTTGGAGTGCGGCTCTGGAGAAGCGGTCGGGATGCTCGACGGCCGGTGCTCGTGCTCCGGTGGTGGTGTCCCCTTCGCGACGTGCTCTGCCGCCGCCGCCGTCGTAGCGGGGCGCGGGACGGCTGACGGGAGCTTCGGGCGGCGGCGCAGCTGGAGGACGCGGCGGTGTAGGTTGGAGTGCAGCTCCGGGGAGAACGTGGGGCTGTTCAGCGGCCGGTACTCCGGCACCAGCCGGCCGCTCCGGTACCGCACGCCGCACGCGTTGCACAGCGTGCGGCGGCCCTCCGGACCCTCGCGCCACTGCGGCGTCTTCGTCGTCCCGCAGTGCCGGCACTGCAGCCCCTCCCCCTCCGCCGCCGCATTAGGACCCTGCGGCCGTGGCCCTCGCCGCGCCACCTTCTTCCGCTCCACCACCACCACCACCGCCGGCGCCGGCGCCATCGTCTCCACCGTCGGGAACGCGTCCTTGTTCGACAGCCACTCCAGCTCCTCCTCCTCCTCCTCCTCCTCCTCTGCCTCGCCGCCGCCTCTCGCCGCGGCCTCCATCCCCTGCACGCACGGAAGAACCAACCTTTGTAACCAAACCACTCGCCGACAAGCCAAGGAAACCAGCGCCCACTCCGTACCGCGTTATCAAGCAAGGCCTGGAGGTCTCCGCCGTCGAAGAGCTCGTCGGCGATCGCCGCCAACGCGTCGTCGTGGAGACCACCCACCACCACCACCATCGCCGCCGCGGCCGCCGATCGCTTCCTCTCCAAGGAGCACGCAAAAGAGCTCTCTTTTCTTTCTTGCAAACCACTCAAGCTAAGCTGTTCTTCTTTTTCTGGGGATTTCTGCGATTACAGCTTTGGGGTTTTGGGCTTTTGGCGTTGGTGAAAAATTCAGAGAAGGATTTTATTTAAGTTGGTGAGGTAAAAAAAAAAAAGCAGTAAAGCAGCAAAGAAACTGCATCACTCACGTGGGTGGGGAGGATTTTGCGCTGTTTGTGTGCATTGGAGTAACACAAGTATACCTGGTATTTCGTTTGGTAAATTTGGACAGATGAGATAGATGAATAATCCCTCCTAGCGATGTTCACTTTTTTGTTGCATGTTGACCGTTCGTTTTATTTAAAAAGTTATATAAATATGAAAAAGATGTAAGTTATTTATTTAGTTATAATTTAACGACAACAAAATAAATCATAATCACATAAAGTGTAACAAAAAAGCAACAATATCATATTAAAATACGGGGTACTGGGTACATTTGGTCAACAAACGAACGAAATTTCATATTTGCTCTTGGGGGCATTCTAATATTACGATAGTCAACCCTGCAGTGGGGAATGATATTTTTTATTGTGTTTATAAGCTAAAATTTAAATCTTCAATCGTAAGTTTAAAGTTGATTTTGAGTTTTTTTTATCGAAGTTTATTTTTTAGCATTAGCTTTCAGATTGCTAAAAATACATATATTTAAATTTATTATAGAAAAATCTCAAAATTAATTCTAAAACTATGTTGTGCATGCAAACTTTCGTTGTGGCTATAAGCCAATAAGCAAATGATTAGAGTATTAGATTGAACTTTCAAAACCTTTAAGCATCAATACCTATTTGGAATATGCACACTGGACACACGAAAATCACACCTATAGATTTGTGTTGAAAGATCTTTCACAATACTGTTGTTGTATCAACTTCTAAAAGTAATTTCAGAACACAAATTAGTTATCAAAGTTATATTTCTTAGTATTGCATCGATGTTTTTTTACTTAAATAAAAATACTACATTGATGCCCAAAACTAAGCTTTTTAAGCCACTATGAAGTCAGTGCCGTTGTCCCTCGTCCCGTCTCTTAGGCCGTTGTAAAGGCGAGAAATTTGTGATTATACCACTGCCAACATATCATTCTTAACATAAAACACGCTAAAATACCATCATAATCGCTTTATATTTGCTCCTTTACCATTGTGACAGTTTTTTTTCATTGAAAGAAGGATGGAGATGGATCTGTTGTTCTGTCTTCTCTCCGTTCCTATTTCTTTCGTCTCTCCCAGCAGCAAGGACGCAGGAGGCTGCAGCAGCAGCTTGGACGCGATATGATTTGTGATTTTTAAGGTTGCTGAGTGTAATCATATTTTGTTGGAGCATATATAAACTACTATTATTTAAGGTTGCTGTGTTGAAAACTGAAATTATATTAATTAATTGTAGTGCTGTTATGTTGAAGTGGAGCATATGATTTATGATTCTTAATTATTAAGATGCTTTGCATAAAAGAAAAAGCTAGCCAACAGATAGTAATCTGTAAAAAGTAGGATATGAGGGTTAAAATTGTCTTTTTATAGGGGTATACATAGGTTAATCTGTAAAAAATTGAACCAATGGTAAAAGAGCAATTGTAGGATGATTATAATGGTATTTTGACGTGTTTCATGTTAGGATGGTATTTTGTCGAATCCACTTATTGGCAGTGGTATAATCATAAATTTCTCTTAGGCAGAGGTTGCTCTGCTATGGAGACGGTAGTCACGTAAGTGGCTCAAGTCTTATTATACTCGTTAGTACTATAGGAGTTCTTACTAAATCTTCTTTAAAAAATTGTCAAATATCAATGAAAATGAGAATTAAAACTCTATTTAATATATTTAGATTATCCTGATATCATTTGCTAGATCCATTGTTGTGTACGAGTAGCATGCAATCCCACTAAATTTTACACATGTATATCCTATTCACTGGTGGGATCACCTACATGATCCCTACGAGGTAGAAAAGCCCCTGAGACAAACAGAACTAGGCCACGTTCGGTGTGGGGTATAAGTTAACTTATGCTCTGGTACGGAAAATATAGTAATAGATTAGTATATCATTAATTAATTATTAATTATCAAAAAAATATAAAATAGATTAGTATAATTTTTTAAAACAACTTTTCTACAATTTTTTTTGCAAAAAGTATACCATTTATCAGTTCGGAAAACGTGCGCGTGGAAAACGAGAGAGATAAGTTTTCCCAAAAATTTTTGGTAGACAAGTCACATCGACGCGTACGGTCATATATTTAAAGAATTAAACGTAGTCTAATTACAAAATAAATCAGTTTCCGCCTGAGAAACCGTGAGACAAATTTTTTGAGCCTAATTAATTCATCATTAGCACATGTTGATTACTATAGCGCTTATGGCTAATCATGTACTAATTAGACTCAAAAGATTCGTCTCACGATTTTCCCTATAACTACGTAATTAGTTTTAATGTTTATGTATATTTAATACTTTGTTTAGATATTAAAATATTCGATACGATAATTTTGAGAAAAGATTTTAGAAACTAAATAGGACTTAAGTGGGAGCTGCCGAACGCGGCCCAATTGAGCTACTGAGCTATGGTCCTAGGCATAGAAGCCCGCACAGCCGCACTGCTCGCTCACCTGGATTTAGCAGTTTAGCTAGCCACCGCTCACAGTAATGTTTACTCTGGATCTTATGTTCGATTCGGCCCAAAAAATTAACTCCAATAGTTCCCCATCCTAACTTATCATCTCTATTATTTTTGACAAATTGTAAAAAAACTGTCTTAACAGTTTGCCATAGCTAAGAGATTCTTAGCACCTGGTTAGCTGGGCCGGCCTTAGCTTTCACCTATAAAGCCCGCTGAAACTTCCCGGCCCAAGCCCACCGTGCCTTCGTCTCGTCCGGCGAGGCCGGGATCAAGCGCGCCGGTGCGCGCGCGGCGTGGCGTGGCGTGTCGAGCGAGCGATCGATCCATCCGCCTCTCTCTCTCTCTCGTCTCGGGCCGCGGCGGCCGGTGGCGACGCCGACGCCCGCGCCGATCTCGAGAGATCGCTCTCCCACGCGGTTGGTTTGACAGATGCGCCCCCCCGCCCGCACGCGCACGCTCCTGGGGATCGGCCGCCACCCGGCGTCTCCTGCGCCGTTGACATCGCCGGATTTCTTTTTTCCTATCCCCCTTCTCCTCGCACCCCTCTCCCTCTCCCTCTCTCTCCCGCCGACGCATCCAGCCACCGGCAAATAAACAAACGGCAATTTGAGTATGCGTCTGACACAGGTGTGCAGCCTACGAGGTTACTAAAATTATTTTTTCTAAAAACACCCCATCGAATCTTTGATACCCAATAAACATAGATGAAAAAAACTAATTACACAGTTACGAAAGAAATCTTTAAGATGAATTTTTTGAGTCTAATTAATTCATGATTAGCTATAAGTGCTACAGTAACCAACATGTGTTAATGACAGATTAATTAGGCTCAAAAGATTCGTCTTTTGGTTTCTAGGCTAGCCGTGCAATTCATTTTTTTATTCGTGTCCGAAAACTCTTTTTAACATCCGGTCAAACATTTGACGTGACACTTGTTCTAAAAATTTTTCTCAGTCTAAACTCCATCTAATTTACAGCTTCCTCAATGCCCGAATTTTTTTCCTTTTAATTACTGTGTGTTTGGACTACCAATGCGTCTAATAGCATTTATGCTATTATCATTTGGCGATCTAAATGCACCGACAAAACATGTGATTGCATGCTATCCAACCATACTGTGTATACGTGGACATGATGGATAGGCGACCCAGATACATGGTGTGGTTGTCTTTCGTCTTTCAGCTCCCAGTGGTTCACCTCGGTCTGTGGAATTAGGATTGTTTTTTCTCTGGTAGATTTCACGTAGAGCACAATTAAGTCCCCTTTCATTCAATGGAATTTCATAGAAATTTTAGAGAATTTTATTTCTGTTAGAATTTTTCCTGCAAAGCCCTTTAAATCAAAGAAATAAATCCTATAAAATACTATGAAATTCCTATGAAATGCGTCTTACTATATAAGTTTTGGAGAAAATTTAGCAAGAGGTTGAAGCTCATGGAAAAAAATTCTTTGAGTCTATATCTCTCCTTAAATTACTGTGTTTTTTCTATGGTCCAATCAAACGGTCATCTCTACGTTGTTTCTGTGTTTTGCAATCCTATGTTTTATACATATATATATTTCTGTTAGAATTCTATATTTTTCATATTCTTCCGTTTTTTCATTCATGTGATTCAGAGGGACCCTAAGTGTCACTTACCAAACGATGACTAAAAAACATGTAAACATTGTTAGTTCGGAACATTCCCACTATAATAAACAACTAGAAAAAGGAAAAAACTACAAAGAAAAAGATCTCCAAAACAAACTTATAAAAGGGAAAATCTACAAAGGAAAAGAGGTTCAGCTTTATATAGCGTGTTTTTTTCCTCTGAAAGTTAGCTAGATTTTCCGATGAAAAAAAAAAGGAAACTAGCAGCTGAAAAAAAAAGGAAATTTAGTTCAGCTACAGATATGGATCGAACTCGTGTGGCCCGATCTGCGTCTGTCCGTCCTCGAGCAGGTTATGCTTCCAGCTGTCGTGGCCGTCGAACACGTCCACGTACTCCCTCCCCTCGGCGGCGGCGCGCCGGCGGCGAGCCACGCGGTCGAGCACGGCGTCGACGGCGACGTCGAACGCGTCCCGGAACGTCACCCGCGTCGCCGCGGGGTCCCTGTACGTGATCCTCGGGATCAGCCGGATCACCTCCTCCCGCATCCTCGCCACCGTCGCCGGCGGGATGCTCCTGAGCCGCTCGTCGATGCTCGCGTTCCGGCCGGCGACGTCGGTGTGCGGGATGAACACCGAGTAGGTCCGGTAGTCTCGGGGGAGGTGCCAGGTGTACTGGGTGTACGCCGACGCCGGGTGGAGGAACACCGGGATGCAGCCGGCGAGCATGGAGTCGAATGTCGACTTGCGGGTGTAGGAGTCGCCGCGCGGCTGGATGCAGAAGGTGGCGGACTCGAGGAGCTCCATGATCCGCCCCGGCGAGTTGTAGTGCCCCGGCGAGCTGCCGAAGTGGGTGCAGGAGGGCGACGCGGTGCACTGCTCGATGATCTGGGCGCGCACGGTCATGGAGCTGCCCGGGCGCGGCGCGCCGGCGAACGCCCAGAGCCACCGGCGGTCGCGCCGGCGCATGCAGTCCTGCCACTGGAGCACGTCGGCGTCGGAGGTGGGGTGGAAGTGGGACGGGAACGGCACGCCGAAGTCGACGCCCTTCCACGGGTTGGCCTCGACGGTGAGCACCGTCGTGTTGCGGATCGCCGGGTAGGTGAGGAGCGCGTTGCCCCAGCCGTCGTCGCTGCCGCGGTAGTGGTCCCAGACGGGGCGCGCCGCCACCATGAAGTGGTCGCGCCCGCCCATGGCGCGCCACTCCGGCCGCCGCGCGAGCCACTCGACGAGCTGGCGCGGCAGCGCGTCCCGCGCCGCGAGGTCGCGCTTCATCAGGTTCATCGCCGCGTCGAACCCGGCGTAGAACGGGACGAACACCGCGTCGGCGGCGGACGCGTCGCCGGCCAGGCACTCGTACCGCCGCATCCGCGCGTGGTAGATCAGCTCCAGCATGTACTGGTCGGTGTCGTACACGTCCCGCTCCGGCAGCGCGCCGCCGCCGGGGAGCGCCGGGCCGAACCCGCCGTTCACCACCAGCTTGCACACGTCCATCGACGTCGAGTACATCCCGCAGTCGCGGACGAGCTCGGCGTTGAACCGCGCCGGCATCTCGTACATGTACACCCGCCGCCCGGCGCACCGGTCCTGCCCGCCGGCGATGATCCGGAACGACGTCAGCAGCGGGCGGGAGAACGCCGACGGCCTCACCAACACCGCCGCCATGGGCGTGCCACCTTGCATGGCGGAGTGGTGCGCGTAGAATACCATCGACCAGAACGCCGTCGAAATCACGGCGAGGTAGCAAACCCGTGACGGCCGGAGAAAGCCCGCCCCGCCGCCGGGCTTGTCAGCCATGGCGCTCGCCGCCATCGGAGCGTACGTGTGTGTGTGTGGTTGGCACGGTGCAGCTAGGCTAGCTTGACACGCTTGGATTAGCAGTGTAACTTAAGCAAGGTATAGGAGTATTAATTCTTGGGTGTCCGTAAGAATCAGAAAAACTAGCTGATCGAGAGATGCGAGCTAGGTTCTATGCATCGTGATGCTTTGTTTAGTCAAAGTGATTAAGTTGACCTAATTGATTAGTGACCAGGACTTCTTGTGTGTTGTGCTCATTGCAAGTGCAAGCTAGGGCCTAGTGCTAATATTAAGTTGACCTGATGCTTAAGCTTAACTATATATGCTCGCTTTTACTTAATTTGATGTAGCCCTGTAAAAATGCTGGCCCAGGACTGGTAGAAGCCCAATATTTTCACAGCCCAGCCCAAAGATAGGGGAATTAATTATCTTTTATCATAGTCTTGAGAAGTGCAGTTAGATGTGTCTACATATGTCCATGATAATCACCATAAAAATATAGTCCCATACTCACATTTTATGCATGGTTTTAATATAAGCCATGTTATGTAGCAAAAACTTGTGCATACAGACTGATGATATGTTTTTTTTTTCCTTCTTATTTCACAGTTACAATGTAACGCCCACTGTATCACTCACTATCCACTGTCCGTTATGCCGACAAAAATTGCTTTGATCTGCTATCCGCTAGGTTGGGTTCTTTTGACCAACTTATTGTCAGCTTTCTTGTCAACTTTTTTCTCGAGCTATTAATTGAGATTTTTTTAAAGTTTCTATATATATATCATCCTACATTTCTAAAATATTTTTTAAATTTTGTAGCATTTAATTTCATCTTCATCTTTCATAACAGGCGGTGGATAACGACCGATATATATACATGCATCTGTGTTCTCTATAAAGTAAATTGCATTAGTGGTAGTAAACTTACGCGGTAGGTGTAATACTGTACATGCGTGCGGACCAAGTCCAATGGTACACCATGGACAAACTTGCAACATGGGACTTCAAGTATCTTTCATGGATGTGTGCATGATCCCTAAATGATGCTCATGATGCTCTTTCAAGTATATACAGAGAAGTATATATAGAGAAGCATGTTAACCATCTATATATACTTGAAGATCCACCAAACAGCATCATGCACACATCCATTTTGTTAAAAAAAATTATCTCATGATATAGATGGTTAAATGGATCGAATTTTAACAAGCCAGCCCAAGCATGCCCCCACTATATTAGGCGCAAGCACGACACACACCAATTGGCCATCGGTCTAGCCTACCCACTCTTTTTTATTTTCCTGTATTTTCTATATTTCTCATAATCTTCCCATTCTTTATTCTTCTTCCCTATTTTCTCCTATTATCCCCCATGTTTCACATATATTTTTCCCATTTTTTCTTAATTGTTAGTACCTACGTCCCTAAATGTTTGACGTCGTTGACTTTTTAATACACGTTTGACTATTCGTCGTATTCAAAAAATTTACATAATTACTAATTATTTTTATACCATTTTATTTATTGTTAAGTATACTTTTATGCATATATATAACTTTACATGTTTTATAAAAAAAATTGAATAAGACGAATGGTCAAACATGTATAAAAAAATCAACGAAGTCAAACGTTTAGGGACAGAGAGTATATTCCAAACCTTTGGGCTTTGCCCCATGGGCCATGGCCCTTACTTGTGCCCAGGTTAGCATAGCATGACCAATAGCCTTCTTAGGACATGCCTGGGCTGAGCGCTTAACGCTTGGGCTAGCACAACACGGCCCATAGTTGCAGTGCCATAGCGGGCCAGGCCAACCCAGCCCACATGTAGTTTGGCCTTGGATATTTTCATGATGCTAATTTTGTTTTATTGTTCAAAGCATTATATTTAAATAGCTTTTAAACTTGTGATTGTTTACATTATTTAAAAATATTGATTAAAAATATACCTTTTATACTGGTGATAAGCTTATAATTTTGAATTAGGGCAGGCTAAGGTATTTAACAATGGAATTTTTTGAATTTTATTTATTAAATAATTTACAAATTTAATTTTACATTTGAAAAATCACAAACCTAACCTCCTGCTGCTTTTTAAGAGGGTGAAAATGTGACGTGACAAATGGCTACTCGGTCACGAGGAACAACGGGAAACGGCGGCACGACGAATTTTGCGGGTCAATGCCCAAACATTCAACTTGTAAGTAGAAAACAAAATATATGTTATTCGAGCGATCCATCGTGTTTGACAGTTTGAGTACTCCATTAATTAACTGTGCAATTTCCCGGTTCTTTCAAAAGTAATTCCTGTCCTCATCTCGCAATAAAAAGGAATATATTTTCCATCACGAGTTGTCAGGGCAACTTGTCGTGCTAAACTTTTTATACATGCATGTATTTAATTTGTTCGTAACTGCATTTGAACTCTTTTGGTTGGAAGTAGTGTGAATAATTGGTCGGTTTCTGACAAATTCCATGAAGAGCTAGCAAGCCTGATCAGTGGATTAGGATAAACACATTTCCAATGTCCATTATGATTTATGCGCCAGCAATTCGAAACTCAATTTCCTTTTGAAAAATAATTCGAATCTCTCCTCGCACGGAATGCTATGCCCTGTTTGGTACAGATGATTTTTGAGAAATTCTGCACAAGATTTCTCGTAGTTGTTTGGGACAGAATCTGGAGAAATTTTAGAGGAATCCAAAAGAAAATTAATTTCCCAAAATCTCTTTCTCTCCATTCCTTAATTTGGCATGCCAATCCGGCCAGCCCAGGCAAGATTTTGGAGAATTCTGCTCTGATTCATACATAATCATTCAAGATCTTATACATTCCAATATACCTTAATTGCCATAACACTAAAATTACCCCAAAAAAAAGGAGAGAAAAAAAAGCTGCACTTTGCACCAGATGCACGCATAGAATCTCCAATGGCCTAATCGAATCGAATGGTACACTATTACCTGTGTGGGTGATGTCACTTGCCGGCGTCGGGCTCGCCGCGCTGCCGCCTGGCCACCCGGTCGAGGACGGCGTCGACGGCGACGTCGAACGCGTCCCGGAAGTCGACGCGGCTGGACCTGGTGTCGGCGTACACGACGGTGGGGATGAGCCGGATCACCTCCTCCCGCATGCTCCTCACCTTCTCCGGCGGGATCGCGCGGAGCGTCTCCTCGATGCTCACGTTCCGGGGGCCGGCGACGTCGGAGTGGAGGACGAGCACCGAGTAGCTGCCGTGCTCCGGCGGGAGGTGGAGCGTGTACTGGTCGTAGGCGGAGCCCGGGTGGAAGAACACCGGGATGCAGCCGGCGAGGATGGTGTCGAAGGTGGAGCGCCGCGTCATGGTGTCGCCGCGCGGCTGGAGGCAGAAGTGGGAGCTCTCGAAGACGCGCATGACGGCGCCGGGGGAGTTGCAGCCCGCCGCCGCGGCGCCGTGGCAGTGGAAGAGGTTGCAGAGGAGCGACGCGCGGCACTGCCGGATGATGTCGGCGCGGATGGTGCCGTTGCCCTGGCGCGGCCCGCCGGCGAAGGAGAAGAGCCACGGCCGCTCCGCCGCGCGCACCCTGTCCTGCCACGCGGCCACATCGGCGGCGGTCGCCGGGTGGAAGTAGGTCGGGTAGGGGACGGCGAAGTTGTTCCGGCTGTACGGGCTGGACTCGACGAGGATCGCCGTCATGTTCTGGACGGCGGGGTAGTTGAGCAGCTTGCTGCCCCACTCCCAGGCGTCGTCGTGCCGCCGCCGGAAGTCCCAGGTGGTGCGGCCGGGGACGAAGAAGTGGTCACGGCCGCCCATGGCGCGCCACTCGGGCCGCCGCGTCAGCCACCCGACGAGGTCCTCGGCCAGGGCGTCCTTGACCGAGGCGTTCCGGTGGAAGATGTACCTCCCGAGGTCGCAGCTGCCGTAGAACGGGACGAACACGGCGGCGGCGGCGGCGGAGTCGTTGGTCAGGCATCCGTACCGCTTCATCCGGCCGTGGAAGATGATGTCGAGCAAGAACTGGTCGGTGGCGAACCAGCCGCGCTCGGAGAAGACGCCCCCCTCGTCGCCCAGCGGCTCCCCCATCCCGCCGTTCACCACGTACCGGCACATCCCCCCCATCCACGGCCGGAGCGCGTAGCAGTCGCGGAGGAGCTCCTCGTTGAACCGCGCCGGCATGTCGTACATGTAGATGTACCTCCCGGCGCATGGATCCGCCGGCACCACCGGCTCCGGCGCCGGATTCTGGTCCTCGAACGTGAAGCGGTCCAGCAGCGGGAGCGACGGCCCCGACGGCTTGAACAGAGCCGACGACAGGCCCCCCTCCACGCCGGAGTGGAGGGAGACGACCAAGAACCAGAACACGGTGGACAAAACGACCATGTAGCACATCCACGACGGCCGGAGCAAGCCGCCGCCGCCGTCCTTCTGGGACTCCGTCGCGGCGGAGGCGGTCTCCGTCGCCGTCGCCGGCGGCTTCATCTCGGCGGCGAGCTAGCTCAGCGGGCGCCGGCCTACGTGATACGTACGTCGTCGAACAGCGACGTGTTCATGCATGAAGAGAATGTCAACTTGCAAAGGCAAAAGGAAACGAGGTCACATGATGATATAGGCAAATGGTCAAATTGGTCGTGTAGATATAACCACGTTAATATACTGATTTACAACTACACTCCATTAATTTGCGAGATTTGCTCGGGTCCAACGAAAAATATCTTGAGATACCGGTACCAAAAGTTGTACCAAAAGTTGTTAAATTATTTCTGATCGTTGGATCTAACAATGTTCATATTGCTTAGCTAAATTCAATAGTGGGAAATAATTTAGCACCGTGAGATAATTTTTGTAGACTGGAGCTTAATTAATGGTTAGTGCCACCACTAAGCCTAGTTTATCTATGTGTTTAAAGATGAATTATGCTAAAATCACAAGAGATTCCGATCTATGATACGGTTCCATATATATACACTAGGGACATGAAATGGCCAAATCATATCAAATCAGAACCACTTTAGTATGCGCTTTGTGGTATTAATGCATATGATTAATTATATCTGTATGTATCTGTAGTGACATCATTCCATGTATCTATCTACCAACCTACCTACACAATTATTTTTGTAGGAGCATATATTTATCTATCTACACCTTTTTGGTCTTTTGCGCTTAATGTTTCTGAATTTTTTTTGTCTTCGAGGTAAGAACTAGACCACTACTTAAAACCTGGATAAACTTACAATTATATAATTATAATATTGTTGACAGAATCTCCAGTAATGATATATCTACATTAATCTTTTAAATGTTTGTGAAACAAATTATATATAGGTTGTGTTTGGGGATCATAGGTGGTGTTTAGATTAAGAAAATTTTTGGAGAAGTGTCACGTCAAATGTTTAACCGGATGTCGGAAAGGTTTTTCGGACACGAATGAAAAAATGAATTTTATGGCTAGCCTAGAAACCGCGAGACGAATCTTTTGGGCCTAATTAATTCGTCATTAGGACATGTTGGTTACTGTAGCACTTATGCTAATCATGGACTAATTAGGCTCAAAAGATTCGTCTCAAGATTTCTTACATAACTGTGCAATTAGTTTTTTGGTTCATCTACATTTAATGCTTTATTTAGATGTTCAAAAATTTGATGTGATATTTTTAGAAAATTTTTTTGGAACTAAACAAGGCCATAGTTCTAATGGATCTAACCACTCTCGGATCATCTTCAAGAGAATGGTAAGATTTTGCTATCCAAAAACTTATATTGGGTTTATCTAAAAAATATTGGGCATAAAATTACACACTTCTCCAACAGATATATAAAAATAAATAATTTGTATTACGAACCCATATTTTTGACTCAAATTTAGCATACAATTAAAGTAATTTTAGGCATGAGTAAATATTAAGAATGCATTTGGTAAACTGTTGGAGATATATTTTATAGTCTAATTCTTAAAATTTGGTTTTAGAGATTAATTTTAGACATATCTTGGAGTGCTCTCAGAACATATAGCTTCCAAAATAGTTCATACTTTTATTTGTAAAAGACTCCATAGTTGTAGGGTGCAGAAACAAATTAATTGCACAAAAATCATATCACTTGTCGTCAACAGGTCTGCCGCCGTTTTACTGACTTGAATTACTCGCTGAACGGAATCGGTAGAGATACGGCGGTTAAAAAAAACATAGTCTAACAGAAACTCTAGATTAAGTCTCCTTCTATATCGTCTTGATCCTTCACCTTATGACTGTCCTCTTTTATATAGTTTCTTTTCTCTCTCCTCTACTATAATTTCAAACCTGTGCAACAAAAATAATAAGTAGGGGTAAGTATCAAGCAAACGAATCACGTGACCATCATATCCTTTATCGATTATCGTGCACTCTAATTTTTAATACGGATAGTTATTACTATAACATTTAATCATTTATTTGCCTTAAGAATCAACATAAATAAAAACTTTAAGTAATATTTACAGTTCTTAATTTATTGATAAAATAAGTTGTGCATATATCATGTTTTAGTAATAACAAGATAAGTGATCAACCCCATACTAAAAGAAAGCAAATGAGGTCATCTATTAATTAATTAATACTATAGGTACTACGTGATTAAGTTAGTTGAGGTTAATTTTGTCTTATGTCCAAATCAGACAAATTAATTACATCAAGGACTCCAATTTGAGTCCGTGTCTGTGTGCCTGGTGGCCTGTCGTACGTAAGAAAAGTCATTAGTATATGATTAATTAAGTATGAGTTATTAAAAATTTGAAAAATGGATTAATATGATTTTTAAAAACAACTTCCATATAAACTTTTTTAGCAAAAAATATACCGTTTAGCAGTTCGGAAGTGTGCGCGTAGAAAAAAAGGAAAATTATAATCAACAGTGTCTCGCGGACTAGCCCTTCGAGTGTCGCAGTCCGGCCGGCCGACGGCGTTCTTTCCTTCTTGCCAGGGTCGTCTCTCTCTCTGTCCCTCTCGCTCTACGTCGTCCTTATTCTTTTTTTCAAATTAATTACAAGCAAGACGGAGCTAGAAAATTAGTTAATCGGGGTTACCGGGGTCAAAATATACTAATATTACTTAATTTTAATATTATCTTAGCTGCTTAAACAATATAGCAATGGATTTCATTGAAGATGATTGGGATCGACTGACCCCAACCAATACAGTGTAGCTCCGCTCCTAAATTTACGAGAGAGACAGATTATTAATGAGTAAAAATATAATTTACGGATAAAAGTAATTAACAGCTTAGCGTGACGATACACTGATAACATCTTTCTAGCCTGCGTTCTTTAAAACACAAAAAAATAGGAATGGTGAAAGCGTATCAACAAATTGTCATGTCCACTAAATTACTCATTTTCTATAGAGAATGAAAATATAGAATTTTTTTATAATCCATCGTTTGATACACAGAAAAAACACATAAATTTATTTATGAATTTAGAGTAACGAGCATAAGAAAACATGAGATAGACTCTCATGTTTATTTTCTTTCTGACTTCTTACGGTTTTCTACAAATTAAAGGGCCCTAATAATAATAATTTGACTCACGCTTGCTCACGTCTTGGAAAAAAAAAACGTTTCTGGAAAGTTTTCTTCTAATTGTTTAGACCACTATTTTTAATGATTTATCCCTTATATTTAAACCTGTTTTATCTGCTGCCGCCAGTGCTACAGGGTTGGTGAAAGGTCCAGATCAGAGATGAGGTTTAATTTCGTTCTACTTGGCTCAACTCCTGTCCGTTGCACGGTTCTCTAGCTAGCTGTTGTCTTCACTCTTCAGCTACCTTATTGTGGCATCTACATATCTATATTTCTATAAAAAGAGTTGTCTATTATCACCATCACGTACCCTCCTCACTATATTTTACAATTTAGTCTTCAACTTTCTTAATATTAAAAACCAGTTAACTATATATTGATATCTACGTATAAATTTAAATTAAGACGACTATTTCATATAAGAAAACACATCATAAAATCCGTACTAAAGCATGAGTATTTAACTAGTATACACATATATTATTTATATTTTTCATGTATGTATTTTTGTATTTACGCACTTGTGCTCCCTGATCTGGACATCTCTGGTCCCAGAAGGTGTTAGTTCGAAGTTCGAAGCTTCGTTGTTGCACAGCACATATATTACATCAACATTTGGAACGTGCGTTGCTGCTGGTTAGCCGGGACAGATACATGCATATATTTTAATTGCAAATATTCCAATTCGCTAACGATATATAAAATGATTTGGAATAAAGTGTGTGTGTGTGTGTGCACAAGTGCGTGCATATTCTTTGCATGGCTTGAAAGGATCCGGAGATGGGCTTAATTTTAACCCTCTTTGTGGCATGTAGAGGAAGGTAGCTATCCCCCGATGATGAACCCTGCTAATTCAAATATAGAATGGTGGTGTAACCTTCACAGCAACCTTTTGAGGAAAAAAAATTTCTTTGATGGTATTATTCTAAGCTCGGCCACTAACAATTTTTAAAATGGTAGACTATGATAAATAAACCTTAATAGTCTATTTGGTTTGGAGAAATTTCATAGTAATTTCAAATAAATTAAACGGTTTTATGTGAAAATCTTATAATTTTTTTATATTCTGAAGGAGCCATGATGCTTATATTTAGTATACATTGCATTTCGATAATATAGCATCTTTCTTTAGTGTCTATATTTTTTTTAGAAAAAGACAAATATGCAAAGTTTAAATGTAGCGATCGAAGAGAAATACTTCCTCCCTATTTAACATTATTGACTCTTTGACACATATTTGATTATTTATCTTATTAAAAAATCATGTAATTATTTTTTTATCGGATATATTACTAAACATAATTTAATTATAGATTATTTTCATATTTTCATAATATTTTTGAAATAACATGGATTAAATGTGCTAAATAGTTAACCATGTCATATATTAAAATACAGAGAGAGTATTTGGGAACGGGGAAGTCTGAGTTTATTATGAAAGGAGCAGTATAGGAAAATATTTGATGTAAATGGACTTTGAAGATATGTTCCCGACCCACAAATTTGCAAGTATCTGTACTTTCAGAGGTGAAATTGTCACCAGTTAGAATGTTTCTTCCTAGGCTCCAACTCCCCAAAAATACTTCATCTTTCAGAAGTGAAGGCCTTGCGAACCCATGTTCACTTTTAGCTACGTGTCGACATAACCGGGAATGCATCATCAGACATGCATGGTCAAAGAAATGCTCCGCCACTTTGATCTACTGAACATCGTGAAAAATTATTATATTCTAAAAAAAATTTAATTGCTACAAGTTGCTTATATTTATCTTAAGAGAGGAGCGGTAATTTGTGATAATCATTTAAGTCATCCCAACCCTCCATAAGCAAAAATCTTATGTGACAGGAGAGTTAATGAGGATTGAGGAAAAAAAAGAAACTATTTCTCATACGAGAAACCAACCAAAGCAAAAATAAAGTGATAGGTGGATAAAAGAAGAGAGATGAGAGATAATTGGACGGGAATTTAATTTGAAAACATCGTCTATTGAATACATAATTTTTACACATAGTATTTATATGATACGATAAGTATAGAAAAGTATGAAAACTAATAGTTTGTTGGTTGGGAACGACGTGATATACATGTGCAGGGAAGTTCGAACTTTCTACTCCTACTAGCTAGTGGAGTAGCTCTGTACCATTTCACACAGGCTAAACTAATACGACTAACATAATTTTCGTTTACTCGTAATTTAATTGGCTTGTCACCCTGTCACGTGATGCGTGTACATATGTCAATGATCTTGACCTGTGTGCGTGTCTACGCCAGTACTCCCTCTGTCAATAAAATCAATTTTTCGGTTCCATCCATTTTATTTGAAAAATTTTCAGAAAATTAAAAAAAATTAGTCACACGTAAAATACTATTCATGATTTATCATCAAATAAAAACAAAAATATCAATCGCAAAATTTTTTTTAATAAGACAAAGAATAAAAAAATATAGATAAAAAATGAAAAATTGGTTTATTTTGGTATGGAGGAAGTACCACGTTATTAGGGGTGCAGGTCATAACCTTAGCCGGAAAAGAAGATGGTTATTTTTGGTCAAAAGAGTATATGCTGATTTATATAATTTATAGGAGTATTTAGATCTTAAAATTTATATTCAGAATTATTCAGACATTTTAACTTTCAAGGATTTAAACCCAACGTTTGAATTTATATATAGGCCACTATTTCTGACCAAACCCAACATTATTCCAAACTCGGTTAACGGTTACTTTTAAGATGTTTTTTCCAGTCCTTCAGAAATTATCGGAAGACGTTGTTATATTTTCCAGTGTAAATTTAGAGGAAATAGTACATCTATGTACTATCTCAAAAACCATGAAATTCACTATCTTTTTTAAAATAAAACTATATATGTTCATGACAGGAGAAATCAAAGATAACTGTAGCCATATTGAGCGTAAACTATAGTTAATATCGTACTGCAAGTCTGCAAGCTCTTGATTAATTACACTTACACTGTAGTTAGTAGACTAGCTACTTAATTATATAAGCGTTTGGCCAAGATCGTTCAAGCTCTAGCTCGATCTACCTGTCCTTGTGTGTTCGCAGTGCTTATAACATTCACAGTCATTCATCTAAATTTGATCTAAAATATATTTGTATTAGAGCATTTCTGGCAGCTTATGCAAGTCCGATCATTCATATTTTCATTTGGATAATCTAAAATAAATTTCCTTCTTATATTACTTATTACTTTAACAGAAAATCCACCCTACATCCTCTATAGATATTTTGTTAATATTTTACGATCAACAACTTTCATCTCTCTTCTCCTAATTCTAAGATCGGATGTTGACATATAGTGTATGGAGAGAGAAACTCAATGTTTGGAGTTTCTTCTTGATGTTCTATTTTTATGAAGTATTGGCTGAAGCAATTTTCTTTTCTACATTCTCTATTTTTAGAATAAAAGATAAAATAGAGTATCTGCTAAGAATGCTCTTACACCCTCTTTATAAATTTTATCAACATTTTGTAACAACCTCCTATCATATTATTCTCGTTCTCTTCTCTTAAATTAATTGAATGTTAAGGTATGACATGTATAAAGATAAACTTTATATTTGGAGTTTCTTTCTCCAACGTGAAGGACACTATCTGTATATGTATATGCTCGAATAATTTTTTAGCACACTCTATTTTCTATTTTTTAAGATGAAAGATAGGATATAATATTTGCCGGGAAAGCTAGCTATGACAGTACGTACTTACCGTATACGCTAATAACAAAGTTAATCAGAAAGACGTTCAATTATATAGTTACTTCAGACAACTTGATGATGATCAAATTAAATGACGTAGACTTGAGATAAAAATAGGTACGATCAGATTGGGATTTGTGCACAGATGGCAGTCCCGATGAGAATTAAGATCGCGTCAACTTTAACCATGTCCAATCGCTTATATGTATGAAAAACGTACGCTGCTAGTTCGGTTAACGTCCTGCAACTGTTACCGTGTGTCTGTATTCAATGAACGTTTGGCCATATGTTTGGAACTATCTAGATTTGGTTATTTGAAGATTACTTCACTCGGTTTAAACTATTATTCCCTTCAGTTTAATAATACTTATTATTTTTTAGAAAACACAATTAAAAAAAAGAAACTTTGACCACTATTTTTCATTATATATATAAGCAAACATATGATTTTATTAAAGCTTTTCAACATGAATCTGTACATATGGTCTGTTTTTAAAGTAAATAAATGTTCTATAGTCAAAGGTCTGGAAGTTCTATCTTAGCCTTATCCAAAATGATAAATAGTTTTGTACGGACATAAAAGAGAATTTTTTTGAACTTGAGATAATACAATTTTATAGTTTCTGGATAATGGAATTACAGATATATTATTAGATCGTAAATGTAAAGTTTGGAAAATAACAATCAAAGCCATAGCTCCAACATATCTAATTAAGAAATAATGTATCTAGGCGCATCTTCTCATGATTTCGCTGCTATTATATATGTGTGGTGATCATATTTGTACATGCTTATCTTTAGGCTTTTGCTTATACTTATAAGTTAAATTTTAAATTTTTAGTCTTAAATTTATAGTTGATTTTAAGTTTTTCATTGTAGTTTATTTTTTAGTTTTAGCTTTTAAATCACTATAAACACATATATAAAAGTTTTATTCACAAATTGTCTTTCATTTACAAATATGATGTTTGGTCTTTTCTTTTAAAAAGCCAAAAGATGACCCATAGAGAGCATGCATGTAGATATTTACGAATAGGAGGGTCATCGTAGTGCGGTCACTTTTATTCTCGTCTTACTCTTCTCTCGTGGGAGGTTTTCCACTTTTCCATTGAAACAATGCATCGAGCTAGTTTTCGAAGAGCAAGTTCAATAGTATAGCCAACTACTGGTTCCAATTCATCTATAGTTAATCTAATAACCAATTCCAAGATGCAATAACATAAACTTATATAATTCAAAGTAAAATACCCCTATTAAAGTTGGTTGTGTCGAACATGCAGACGTAGACATAGCCCATGTCAATTCGACCCTGTTAACAGGGTTCCACTTTTACAATTTTCACCTTTATTTTCGTGATTTTTCATTTAAATGTATTATTTTTAAAAAATTGTTTGGGCCTGCATGATCCATTTTATGTTTATATCTGTTTTGTATTTTTAGCTAAAAATAACTCCACTGCATAGTAGGGGATCATGAATCTCTCTTGCGTATCAAACAAGAAGGGCCCATGAAGTCCACAGGCCCAAAGCATGCTATCGAATCAAAGTAGCACACAGGAGCGGTAAGGGCCTTGGGCCACCTAGGCCATTGCATGGGCCTAGCTGCTATGGCCCATGTAACCCCATCAATCTCACCAGGAATAAGTCCACTTGTAATCCCTAAAGTTAGACCACAGTCTAAAATTCATCCCGGAACGATAATACCAGATACGGACCGGCCCCCAGTTGACAAAACCAGTTCGAATCCGGTCCTAAGGCAGTATCGTAGGTGGTTTGTGCTGACGTGACGCATTGATTCTGATTTTTATTGTTGATTGGACCTGACCCTTGGGGGATAAATGCACAAATAGTGATTCTTTTTTTTCCTCGGATGATTTAAGCTAGTGACATGAGAAACGACGACATGAATGTATATAGTTGTTGCTGACAACAAAAATTAAGCTAGAAGGGAAGCTGGTGCTCGTAGTCGAGGTTGGGCCTGACGTCGACGCCGACGGCCTGGCAGTACATCCGGTCGAAGCCGATGCGGTTGCTCACCCGCGCGCTGCCGGTGCGGTTGCCCTCGAGCCCGCCGTTGACGATGTTGGTGACTAGCCCGAAGCCCGCCGTGCGGTCTCTCTTCCCTGCCTCCGATCTCACACACCGTCGCACCACCTCGCACAGCGCTGCGCCACTGCCACGTCTTCCTCCGGCGCCGCCTCACCACACGTCAGTGCACCGGTCGCCGCTGTGGCCGACCCAGGCGTACGGCAGGGTGTGGCTGGAGTGGAAGCCGCAGACAGCGTGGCAGAAGTCCTGGATGGCGACGCAGGCCGCCGTGTGGACGAGGTGGCATGGCCTTCGGCGGCGCGGCATCGGGCTTGGCGACTCGCCGGAGGTGGTCGGGTGGGGCAAGGGGCGTCGTGATCTGGTGATTGGGATGAGAGAGGGGCGACGGAGGAGATGAGCCGCTCGGCGGCGTCGCTGTGGATGCTGTCGGGGAGTTGCGGCTCCCTTGCGTCGGACGGCTACTCCATCGGGTTCTGCAGCTGGTGGGCCGGTGTGCTGCTGCTGCTCGCCGCGGCCTTCTGCTCCACCGCCGCTAGCCTTACCACCACCGCTGTTACCAGCCGCCCGCGTCGGTGGCGCAAGCCACCGCCGCCGCCGTTGATGGGGCCGACCGCGGACTGCGCCACAGCGCGTGCACGGTCGAAGTGGGAGGACGGCGCCAGGAGACGGTTGGTGACGGCGACGAGCACCTGCCGCGGGAGAAGGAGAGCGACTTGCGAGCGTATGGATCGCAACCTGTGCATTTACCCCCTCCCCCTCACGATCGGGTTAGTCAGCAATAAAAATCGAAGTCAATGCGCCACGTCAACCTGTCAACTAGCCACGTCAGCACAAACCGTCTACGATACTGCCTTGGGACCGGATTCGAACTGGTTTTGTCAACTGGGGGACGGCCCGTATCTGGTATTGTCGTTGCAATTTTAGACCGTGGCCTAACTTGAGGGACTACAAATGGACTTATTCCATCTCACCACGTATATTCCATGCATGGGCCAAAATAATTGGGCCGGTCCAAGCCCAGGTAGCAAAAGGAACAGAAACACGTCAGCCGTGGCCCGTGAGAAACGATTTTTTATTATTAATTTTATTTTTAAAAATATTACAGAAATATATATATATATATATATTATAAATTGCAAAACTAACCTTCTCGCGCCCAACTAGTGGGCGCAATGTATGAAACATCATCTGAGAGGACGCGGTAGGTGACGTGGCAGACGACGAGTGGAGCGCGGGAGACAGCCGTTAGCGTTGGGTTTTTTTTCAGGCGACAGCCTTAAAACCCTCTGGTAAGACGTTTTATCGATAACAAGAGGCTACCTGCAAAAAGACAACGCGGTAATTTTGCAAGCGCCCTCTTAAAGCCCTATTGTAGGGTATTTTATCGGTAGCAAGGGCCACCTGCAGAAAAGGACAATGCAGTTATTTTGTAAGTGGCCACCCGCTAAAGATAAAATGCCCTAGGCGGCCTTCAAAATTCCACCCCATCCCTATCGATCTTCCATCGTCTCCCACGCACCATTCGTCGTCTGTCACGTCATTTACTACGTCTAACCAGAGGACGTTTTATACACTGCGTCAACTGGTTGGACACAAATAGGTTAGTTTGTAATTTTAAAATATAAATATATTTCTATAGGTATTTTTAAAAATAACATAATTAAAAAATCGTGAGAAACATGTAGAGAGGAAACGGTGCGCTGTCGGCGGGAGAGGCTCCACAACTTCCAAGGCGAGAAGCATTGATCAAAGCAAAAAACGTGTTATGACTTCTTTGTTTGAGCATTCCCAAGCTCGTCGCCATTTAATCACCCTTGGGCTCGGTTAATCATTTGTGTTAGTGGCGCGCTAATTAATCTCACGAGGAGGAGATTCACGACGACTTTGACTGACCATGTCCATGACCAGCTCAGCTGAGCAGTGAAAGTGAGTGAGTGAAACAGTGGGGCTACTGCGTCTCGCCGGAGAAGACAAGCCGCGGGGCGACGAGGCATGAAGCGGCACAGCACGGCGGAGCTGCCGGTGCCGGTGAGCTACGGCGGCGAGAGGGCGGCTGCGAGCGGGAAGGTGGATAGGATGGGTTGGGCGGCGAGGCAGGGGCGCGGGGCCCGCTGGTGCTCCCGCCTCTGGTTCGCGCTTGTCCTCCTCGCCACCGTGACGGTGCTAGTGCGCCACTGCTACGACTCCGGCCTCGGCCAAGGCGCCGCCGGCGTGGTGCGCATAGGGCCGGTGCACCGTGGGACGTACCGCACGCGGAAGGTGAAGGCCGATCGCCTCGGCGGCGGCGGCGGCGGCACCGCGAAGCCGGAGCCTCTGCACGACGAAGCCGTGAAGGCGTCGGTGCCGGTCGCCGTCGAACACAAGTCGGCGCCAAAGGATTCTTCTGCCGGCGGTGGGGGCAAGCCATCGTCGACGTCCCCGCTGCCGGCGGCGGCGTACCCCTTCGCGCGTGCGCTCGCGGCGGCGGACGACAAGGGCGACCGGTGCGGCGGGCGGTACGTGTACGTGCAGGAGCTGCCCCCGCGGTTCAACACGGACATGGTCAAGAACTGCGCGGCTCTTTTCCCCTGGAGGGACATGTGCAAGTTCACGGCGAACGGCGGCTTCGGCCCGCAGATGAGCGGCGGCGGCAACGGCGTGTTCCAGGAGACAGGGTGGTACAACTCCGACAAGTACACGGTGGACATCATCTTCCACGACCGGGTCAGGCGGTACGAGTGCCTCACCGACGACCCCTCCCTGGCGGCCGCCATCTACGTGCCGTTCTTCGCCGGCCTGGAGGTGTGGCGCCACCTCTGGGGCTTCAACGTCTCCGCGCGGGACGCCATGGCGCTGGAGGTGGTGGACATCATCACGTCGCGCCCCGAGTGGCGCGCCATGGGAGGGCGCGACCACTTCTTCACCGCGGGCCTCATCACGTGGGACTTCCGGAGGCTGGGCGACGGCGAGGGCGACTGGGGCAGCAAGCTGTTCAGCCTGCCGGCCATCAAGAACATGACGGCGCTCGTCGTGGAGGCCAGCCCGTGGCACCTCAACGACGTCGCCATCCCGTTCCCGACGGCCTTCCACCCGGCGAGCGACGAGGCCGTGTTCCTCTGGCAGGACAAGGTGCGCCGCCTCGATCGGCCATGGCTCTTCTCCTTCGCCGGCGCAGGGCGGCCGGGGAGCGCCCGGTCGATCCGGGGCGAGCTCATCGCGCAGTGCAGGGCGTCGAGCGTCTGCTCCCTCATGGAGTGCGCCGACGGGCCGAAGAACAAGTGCGGCTCCGCGGCGAGCTACATGAAGATCTTCCAGAGCTCCACCTTCTGCCTCCAGCCGCAGGGCGACTCCTACACGCGCAAGTCGGCGTTCGACTCCATGCTCGCCGGCTGCATCCCGGTCTTCTTCCACCCCGGCACGGCGTACGTGCAGTACACCTGGCACCTGCCCAAGAACCACGCCGACTACTCCGTCTACATCTCCGAGCACGACGTCCGCAACAACGCCAGCATCGAGGAGCGGCTGCGGCGGATCCCGCCGGCCACCGTGGAGCGGATGAGGGAGACCGTCATCTCCCTCATCCCGACGGTGGTGTACGCCCAGCCGTCGTCGAAGCTGGACACCATGAAGGACGCGTTCGACGTGACGATGGACGCCATCGTCGGCAAGGTGACAAAGCTGCGGCGGGACATCGTCGAGGGCCGCGGCGAGGAGGAGAAGCTGGAGATATACAGCTGGAAGTATCCATTGCTGCGAGAAGGGCAGAAGGTCGAGGACCCCCATGAGTGGGATCCATTGTTCGCGTTCGCGTAGCTCACCGCTCGCCATTAATTCCTACTACTTGCCAAGGTGAAAACGTAGCATGTTCCTTTTATTTCTGATTACGAAAGCATCATGTAGCAATGAAAGGTTAGAGCGGGCATTTCCTTGTCACATGGGTGAAGCTCCTTCTCCATGAAGAAACCTCTCAAAAGGGTAGGAAGTTCTTGTGATTCTTTTTTTTCCGAACACGTAAAAGTTTTGCACATCAACAGTCCCAAAAAACCATTATTGCAATTCATTACGGAAGATAGATCCAAAACGTGTCTTTCATGTTACATTAGATATGTGGTATTCTCTTTGTATATCTCCTTGATCATAAGGTATGGCATATCTAAAATTTTGACATCTCTTGATGTCTTTTAAGGACGGTAAGATTGTCCATGACATATAACTACTAAGAACCATCACAAATTGTTATTTTCAAGCTCAAGCAAGAATGCAAGTGACTCTAACTTCTATGGCAACCTTTTCTCAACGGTCGACATCACCAAGAGAATATCATCGACCACTCAAACATTGATTAGGACCGTTTAGGCAATGACTTTGAATGATAACACAATATCAAAGACACTATTAGTGCTTATCTGGAACATCAAAAGTAAATTTTCCCCTATAGGATAAGTGAGAACCATCACAATGGCACCTCGAAGGAGGGAAATAACGCTCACATGCATAGATGTTGCTAATACAAGCCTGAGACCAGGGCATGACTCTTGTCCAAGACTCTTACATCCTACTGACCATGACCTTCACATAAACCACCTGCAAGAGGAGTTTAAGAGTTATTTTTAGGAAGCTTAACACACCCAACATAGTATATCTTACTTCACTACAACCCACAATTGTACAACCATTGCCACAGTTGCCTCCATACAACCACACTCTACCATGCGGGTCTGCTCATTGTCGCCATAGGCAACACAACTTCCACTGATCCTAGACATTGTCTAAGCCACCACATCCCTCCTCACCATGGAGCTTGATCTTCATGGGCCAGATCTAACGAGTCCAATAAAACCGGGTATAGTAGGAAAAGAGCTCTTAGAAGAGAGGGGCGGATGTCATCGTCAATAAGGTAAATGGGTCGTCATATACCTGTTTTCAATTATCCGATCATCTTTCTCAGGTACCCGAAATGATTAAACTCCATAAAAACACACAAGTCGACTAGGCTAGTAGTCTATCTCAACATTTTGAGCCCATCAGCACACAATCAACTGAATCAAGAGCCTTTCTCTCTAATCTCCACTTTACTCAACGTCTCTACCTCAACCCTAGCTGCCATTGTTTATAAGTCTCTTTGCTTGTGCACTACCATGTTGTGCACCTGTCCCACCATGACACTACATGTTGATATGTGCCTTTTCTCCTATGTGTTCAAGTCCTAACCGTTGATGGCATTGCCTATTGTTGCACAGCTACATGTTACCATGTGAAAATGGATTCTAATCTCTCAATGGGATGTCCTCTCGTTTTTACATGTCACCCAAATAGTTATGATAAAATTAAAAGAATTTAACATGATATATCAATGTGATATCTCTCACAACATGCATGTGTAAATTCGACCTCTATAAGTTGTAACAAAATAAACAAATTAAACTTTGATTAGTACGCACATATTCAGAGTCATATTTGTTTGTTTTTCGGTAATTTGTAGAATTCAAATTTGATCATGCATGTTTCTATAGTGATATATCACACATTAATCTGGCTTATAAGAAAATTATTTTTTTCCACAGCAATTTGCAGAATCTTTTTGTTTCCCGCTGCCATGCCGCAAGGAGCCAGTCGGTGAGAGCAATGAGGGGACGAGGCTTGGACGGCAAGTGAAGGTGCCGAATAGAGCAGCACACAGCAGAGTCCTACAATCTTGTAGTGTACTGATGTACATATAAGCCTCAGGCCTTCGACCTTTCATATATTCTTGCAATGGTGTTTCCTTTAAGATCCATACAACACAATTACAAAGAAAGGGATATTTTGGAGTGATGCTTTCTTTTGAAGGAAATGACGAGTGTCATTGAATTAAGAAGGCAAGCTGTATAGAGAACGAGAAAAAAATGAAAAAACTAGGGCCGGGGATGTACAGGGGCCATAGGCCCTGACTATCTAAAGTTTAGCCACTTGCTGAGCCTTTTTTTTGTTGTTGCGTCCGCCAGGGTCCAGTTCCTGGCCTCGTCCTTGATTTTTGTTAGTAGGTTAGTCGCCGAGAGCTCTTTTGCTGAAAAGTTCTGCGATTTCGTTCCCATGACTAGGGGGTTTGGAATAAGGGATTAAACTTTAGCCCCTTGTCCCATCGAATGTTTAGACATTTATTATAAATAGTAAACACAGACTATTAATTAAACCCATTTAATCTTGGGCTAATTCACGAGACGAATCTAATGAGCCAAATTAATACATGATTAGACTATGTGATGCTACCATAAACATGCTCTAATTATGGGTTAATTAGGCTTAAAAAATTCGTCTCGCAGATTAGCGCTCATTTATGAAATTAGTTTTTTATTAGTCTATATGTAATACTTTAAATTAGTGTCCAAACATCCGATATGACATGGGGCTAAAAGGTTTAGCTCCATCTAAACAACCCCTAGAGTGATGCTTTCATTTTATTGAAATTTAAGGCTTTGACTATATGTCTACAGTGCATGTAAATGCAATGCTGTTTTTAGGGTGGTACGTGTTGAACTTGTGCGCCATTGAGAGGGTTTGGTCTATCTGATCAAACCGAACACATGAACTGAAGTTTTCGGTCACCAAATTGCTAGTCTATAGATTTATGAGAGTGGGTTCGACCTTCTGTTCTAAAAGGTCAAATCTTTTTAAGACCAAAAAAAAATGACCGGATTTTCGGTATAGACCAAACTCCTACCCTACCACGAATGAAACACCTCTAACTTAATGTCATTTGATCTCCTTCCCGTTAGAAAGCAGTAAGTTCGATGATCTCCTTCCCCGTGCCACTGGTGAAGCTCTTCTCACAATCAAGAATCAAATTCGAATGTTAGGAGACAAGCATTTGGTTCAGTCAAAATTAACGGGCCATATAGTCAGATTTGAGTGTTCCTCCAACTACAACTCACAGCCCATTTCCCTCTGCATTTACCAGGCCCTGCACTCGCTAGGCCCGTTTCTACTCTGCTACACTTCTCACGCGGATCACGCCTCTGCCAACAACTGCTCACACGACCAATCCCCGTCGTTCCCGCCGCCGGCGAACACCGGACACCTCATCACACGACGATTGAGCTGCCGGCAAGGCGCCAATTCGTCTAGGCTCGGCTTAGGTGGGATGCGAAATTCGTTTCAATTTTTCTCTCTTTTTGGCAAAATCTCGTAAATTATTTGCTGTATTGGACTACAAAATATCGAAAACGAAAAACAAAAACACGTAATTTAAACCTCGTGCAGTCGTGTGTAGTGTGTAACAGTGGCAGCGGCAAGCTACGCGAACGCGAACAATGGATCCCACTCGTGGGGGTCCTCGACCTTCTGCCCTCCTCGCAGCAATGGATACTTCCAGCTATACATCTCCAGCTTCTCCTCCTCGGCGCGGCCCTCCACGATGCCCCGCCGCAGCTTCGTCACCTTGTCGATGATGGCGTTCATTGTCACGTCGAACGCGTCCTTCATGGTGTCTAGCTTCGACGACGGCTGGGCGTACACCACCGTCGGGACGAGGGAGATGATGGTCTCCCTCATCCGCTCGACGGTGGCCGGCGGGATCCGCCGCAGCCGCTCCTCGATGCTCGCGTTGTTGCGGACGTCGTGCTCGGAGATGTAGACGGAGTAGTCGGCGTGGTTCTTGGGCAGGTGCCAGGTGTACTGCACGTACGCCGTGCCGGGGTGGAAGAAGACCGGGATGCAGCCGGCGAGCATGGCGTCGAACGCCGACTTGCGCGTGTAGGAGTCGCCCTGCGGCTGGAGGCAGAAGGTGGAGCGCTGGAAGAGCCTCATGTAGCTCGCCGGCGAGCCGCACTTGTTGTTTGGCCCGTCGGAGCACGCCATGAGGGAGCAGACGTTCGACGCCATGCACTGCGCGATGAGCTCGTTGCGGATGGACTTAGCGCTCCCCGGCCGCGGTGCGCCGGCGAAGGAGAAGAGCCACGGCCGCTCGAGGCGGCGGATCTTGTCCTGCCAAACGAACACGGCCTCGTCGCTCGCCGGGTGGAAGGCCGTCGGGAACGGGATGGCGGCGTCGTTGAGGTGCCACGGGCTGGCCTCCACGACGAGCGCCGTCATGTTCTTGACGGCCGGCAGGCGGAACAGCTTGCTGCCCCACTCGCCGTCGCCGTCGTTCAACCTCCGGAAGTCCCACGTGGTGCGGCCAGCGGTGAAGAAGTGGTCGCGGCCGCCCATGGCGCGCCACTCGGGGCGCGACGTGATGATGTCCACCACCTCCAGCGCCATGGCGTCCCGCGTGGTGACGTTGAATCCCCAGAGGTGGCGCGCCACCTCCAGGCCGGCGAAGAACGGCACGTACACGGCGGCGGCCAGGGAGGGGTCGTCGGTGAGGCACTCGTACCGCCTGATCCGGTCGTGGAAGATGATGTCCACCGTGTACTGATCGGAATTGTACCACCCGGTCTCCTGGAACACGCCACCGTCGCCGTCGCCGTCGCCGCCGCCGCTCATCTGTGGGCCGAACCCGCCGTTCGCCGTGAACGTGCACATGTCCGTCCACGGGAACAGCGTCGCGCAGTTCTTGACCATGTCCGTGTTGAACCGCGGTGGCAGCTCCTGCACGTACACGTACCGCCCGCCGCACCGGTCGCCCTTGTCGTCCGCCGCCGCGAGCGCGCGCGTGAACGGGTGCGCCGCAGCCGGCAGCGACGACGTCGACGATGGCGTGCCTCCACCGTCAGGCTCCGTGCCGGTAGACGAATCGGACGGCGGCTTCTGCTCGACGGTGGCAGGCAAACCGCTGTCGTGCACAGGCTCCGTGTTCGCGATCATGGCGTCAGGCAGCGACGGGGAGTGGCCAGAGAACGACGGACTGCCGCCGCCGCCGCGTCGATCAACCGGGTTCACCTTCCGGCCGCCATACGACGGCGCCTGGGACGAACCACGGTGCACCAGCACCGGCTCGATGCGCACCACGCCGGCGGCGCCCTCGCCGAGGCCGGAGTCGTAGCAGTGGCGCACCAGCACCGTCACGGTGGCGGAGAGGACGAGCACGAACCAGAGGCGGGAGCAGCAGCCGCCGCCGCCGCCACGCCCCTGCCTCGCCGCCCCGCCCATCCTGTCCACCTTCCCGGCCTTCCCCTCCCTCTCGCCGCCGTCGCTCATCGGCACCGGCAGCTCCGCCGCGCTGTGCCGCTTCATGCTTACGACAGCTCGACCCCGGCTACTGGCATCCAAAGGAGATCACCGTCTTCTCCGGCGACGCAAGATCGATCGCCGGCGACCAACTTGCTGCTCGACCAGTAGCTCGCGCGATCACTGGCTCACTCACTGCCCAGCTGGTCATGGAATCAAATCAAGGGTGATTAATTAAGTAGTATTAGTCGGTGATGGCTAATGAGCCTAGGAATGATTAAACAAAGAAGCTCATCACGTGCATGCGGGTTGAGAAATCCAAAGTCAGCTTGCTAAAGGGAATCGTGTTGGTTAATCAATTCGAGTTTAGGAGGAGATTATCAAGTCGGCGGAGACATGAAATTAATGAAAGTACGTGAGATCGATCGACCAGGAGGATCCGATTGAGACGAGTTTTTTTTTCACGAGATTCATGACTGTAAGGTTTTCTATTGAAAATTTGACCAAATTTTGTACTCTCTGGTTTTTTTTGACGTCGTTTACTTTTTAATTTACGTTTGAACTTTTGTTTTATTCAAGTCCAAATATATAAATTATAAATCATACTTAAAGTTATTTTACTAATAAACCAAATTATAATAAAATAGTTAATAATTATATAATTTTTTAATAAGATAGTTAAACGTAGATTAAAAAGTAACGGTATCAAACAAAATAATCGGGAAGAGCAACTAACAGCAAGACAAAGTTGTTATCGGTTTTTTAAAAAAAATAACATTTTTACTAAAATGATTTGATGGTATAAAGTGTAATACTGTCCAATTTCACTGAAAACTTCTGGGGGGCATCTGTACCGTCTAATCGAATTCAAATGTCAGACGATCAACTGAACTCCAGATATAATAAAAATTGTAACATCGCACTGGGTACATCGGCAGCACCATAGTATACATAAACATTGTTGCCTAATGTTAGCACCATAGTGGCATAGTGTACATAAACATTTCAGCACCATAGTATCATTACTTTTTCCTTTTTTTTTCTTGAAGAATACAGCACAAAATTGATCTGAAGTTCAATTTCATTCACCATACAGTCACGTCATATAAGTGTCTTTTTTTTTATGTCTTGGGATCAATACTTTCTAGCTCCTACTATATCCTCACAGAATGTAATAAGTCAAATGTGTTGATCAAGCAGCCCAGCGATCAGTTTCTATAAAGCTGTGCCGAATCATCGTCTAATTTAACCCAACGTTGAAAAAAGCTCAATCTACAAAGCAACCTGTATCACCACATGCACCCGTCTTCCCAGGCTCCCGGACCTTTATGAGAGCAAATTTAATACTATCGCTAACTGTTGGCTTCAAATCGTCTATAGTCAACTTAATAGTCAAATTTATACAATAGTTATCTAAAAACATATACAACACAGTTAATATTTGGTCTCACCTATCATATGCACATGTGTCTTAGAGTCTGTGCTGCAGCTGGCTATAAATTTATAGTCAACTAATATTCTCTCCTCTTTTATCTTTTTAAAATATTTATAGTTGCTATTGTACCTTCTCTTAGACATACATGGGAAGAAAACTGGTGAAAACAAAAACTATGGGCTGCTTGGTCGTAACCCATGAATTTTTGGGGATTTTTGCAGTGTATAGTTTAATTTCTCTAAAATTTTTGTGAAAATTTTCCAAACCAAATAGAACTTAAATCTTAGTATGATGCGAGAGAAGTCCGAGGATCCGGGTTGTACAACCCTAATCTAGTAGGCGGTAGTATAAAGAAATCCCATGTACACCAATCGATTTGAAATCCGACTTTTCTTTTACTATACATTCGGATTCAGGGCATACACGTGAGTGCTTTGTCTTATCATCTCCATCATGGGATCAATACTTTCTTCTAGCCATGTACTATGGAGTAGGTGTTTAGTGCAGGAGAAAATTAAGAACATGCTACTCTATACGGTTGGCTTCCATAAAATACCATCGATTAGAATATAATTATTAAAATACCATTTAATAGGCTGGGTTTCTTAATAAAATATCACTTTGGGTGTTTGAAGCTTTTTTTAATTCTTTTTCACAGATCTGCCACGTGAAAAGACAGAACTGCCCTTGCCTCCTTTGCACCAAAGGATAGTGGGTTTGCCATTGTTGCCGCAGCATCGACCTCCGTCGGCGAGGGGGAACTTCAGAGACAAGGGGAGTTTGAGCCGAGGCGGGCGACGCAGCAGCCGTGCTCGTGCGCGGCGCGGAGGTTGGCCTCCGCCAGGGAGAGGAGGCCCAAGGGGCCACCGGGCATCGCCAGCGCAGGAGGACAGTCATGGCAGGGCTGTTGGGGCGGGCAGCGTGGAGGCAGCCGGCGTGAAGGTTAGCCTCAGCCAGGGAGAGGAGGCGCGAGGGGTTGCCGGGCATCTCCGGCGCAGGAGGGCGACCACGGCGGGGCTGTGGGAGCAGGCGTGCTTATGCGCGATGTGAAGGCGACCAACGTCGAGGTCGGCCTCGGCTAAGGAGAGGAGGGAACCGCCGGGCATCGCCGACGAGTGAGGGTTCGTCGGGCGTCGCCGGCGCGAGAGGGCGGTCGTGGCGGGGCTTGTGTGGTGTTGATAGATAGGAGAAAGGAGGCAGGGCAGTTCATTCTTTTTGCGTGGCTGGTCTGTGAAAAAGAATTAAAAAAACTCCAAACACCCCAAAGTGGTATTTTATTGAGAACCCCAACCTATTGAGTGCCATTTTAGCACTTACATTCTAATTGATGGCATTTTATGAAAGCCAACTGTATTGAGTAGCCTATTCTTAATTTTCCTCTTAGCGCAGTGGCGAGATCTAAACCAATAACTGATTTAAGATTCGTTTTATCACTCTTAAAAAGATATCCAGGGTACAATGCCATCCTAAAAAAAATATCTTTTTATACCAAAATTTACACTCAAAATTTATATACTAGTTAACCATATATACTAAAATTTTGCACTAACAATTTAGTATTCTCTCCGTTCCATGTTATAGGACTTTCTAGTCTTGCCTAGATTCATATATGTGTGCTAATGAATCTAAAATATATACATTTAATACATGGATATATCTAAATAAAGCCAGAAAATTTTATAATATAGAGTGGGGGAATATATATTTCTAGGTACTTATCAAATACCGTAAAATTTCTTCTGGTTTAAGTCTCTTTGCTCAACATTATCCTATACTTTGATTCGACGCGGTTTCTGATAGTGATGCAAGCGAAATTTAGTCGACATGATGACTGGGTGTTAATTTTAGATATTTTGCTTTCTAATTTAAGAAAGACAATTGGTACCTATAGGGGTGCAAATATATTGGATTTAGACTGACAGTAGTCATATCATATCTTAAATCATATTTCTAAACGGATTTAGAGCAGGCGTGGATGTGGAGCGGATTTTTTTGATGGCGGAAGTGGTGCGGACTTGGTATAGAAACGAATTAAAATAATTGAATGTGATGTATATATGCAATCGACATAACATTAATTCATCATTGATGAGCAACAGTATAATAACAATATGCATAATGACAAGCAGTACATAGCACTACAATCACATCAATATCTCAACACTATTTCTAATAAAGGAAAAGAGAACCTCCTGAGGGGGAAAAAAATATGGTAGCACGTTGCCAAATGGCAAGGATGGGTAAAATATATCAGCAGCAGTGAATGGGATGAGGCGAGGAGGTATTTAGGCCACTTACAGTATTACAAACTATCTTGGTTTAATACCGTGTAAAAAAACTATCTTACGTAATTTTTATATCTTATTATCATATGATCCAATTGTCTCTCTTACAAGCAGTCAGACTATGAACCAGTTTTTTTCATTTTTGTGTTTCTTTTTTTAATAAATAACATGTACTTCAACAAATTGCTTTAAATGACATAACAATAAATACAAATAAAAACTATCTTTTATCTTTTATCTTTTAGTTCTACGCCGGAAGAGCCCTTAAGATCACGAGAAAGAAGAGAGTTTTCGTAGCAAAACCTGACTGCGGCGCAGCAACGCACTAGCCCTGGATGGATGGATGGATGCATTGCACCGCGGCGGGAACGGAGCCGCCTGTCGCGTTGCCCGCCCGGCGAGAAAGCCATCGTTGTCGCGTTGCCCGTTGCCGGCCGCCACCGCCGACGCCGGCATATATCGGGATCGGCAGCGGGCTCACCCTCACTCTCGTCGCGTCGTCGTCGCGCGCGCAGGGGCAGGGGCACCCGGAGTCCCGGACGTATGTCTCGCTCGCTTGCTCCTGGTGTTGGGCTGGGGATTTTTGGCAGCCTAGCGGCGGAAGAAGAAGAGACGACAAATCGGTGGCACCGGCGGGAGTCACGCCCCGTCCGTTTGCTGATTTGTCGCGTCATCCGCGACGTCTGTACGGCATATGTATCATGTATGTATATCCTGACCGATGTCGAAATATCTCCTCGTGCTCCGCCAAAATTCGCCCGCCGCGGCCGCGCGCTGCCATTTTCTCAGAATCGGGTTTTTGCTGAACGCTAGGGATGGACATGGGTCCCGTAGGTAACTTAGGGTCATCTTTAATTCAACAAAATAAACTAAGTTTCACTAATATAGTTTAGTTTATTTAGTTGAATTAGAGTCGACATCGACACACGACCATCCCTACTGAATGCCGGTCAGTTAAATTTGGCAGGTCATTTTCTTTGTTGAGGAATGTTTTATATTATAAGACTTTCTGAATTTATCTAGATTTATTCATCTATTAATGTATATATTTTATATATGTGTCTAGATTTATTATTATATGTATGAATCTAAATAAGTCTAAAAAGTAACCATACTCATCCCTAACCAGAGCTATGTGTTTGTACATTATATTTTGAATATGTGTCTAGATTTATTCTAGGCCCATCCCTATCCACTTAACCAGAGCTACTTTGTCAGCAAGTAGAGTTGTAAAATGACGTATGGATCAAGGTCCATGACTGGCCCATATTAGCTGCTACGCCCTGTCCAGCTTGGAGGGATATGAATGCATATATGCATCAATCTATTTGAAAATTTTAAGAGGTTTGAGTGGATGCTAAATTTTATATTCTATGTTTTATATCTACTTGTAAGAAATATTTTTTTCTTTGACCTCCCCATATTTGATTCCTATACATCCCACGGCACGTATATGAATTAACACTTAAGAATTCACTCCCCGACAAGGATAAATGATTAAACGTACTTACATACATGTTTATATTTTTAAAACAGATGGAGCTAGCGGTGGAGGTGGCATGGGGACGGCGGTCGTGAGTCCTCGCTACCGGTGCCAATCTCATGAAGCCCCTCCTAAAAATTTCTTCCATGGTTCTATAGGATGGGGACAGAGTTCTTCAGTTCGTGGCTAGAGGTAGAAGATGAAGTTAGTTGGGCCGTTACGAAATGAAGCCTAGTAAATTCATTTCCTTGGCCCAGCCCACTTGGAACACAACCATTAACATCCATCCGTCCATTTTCATCTGTTTCCATCCAAACCGTTCATTCTCATCCTAATTCACACCTCCTCCTCCCCACCACACTAACCTAATTCTCACTCACATCTACCCAATCCCAAACGGCTAGTGGCGGAGCGACGGCTGACGATGGACGACGAAACGGGCCGAGTGGCGAGGCGGGAGGTCTGCGCGCACGGTAGGGGTTGACAGCGACGAACGGCGTGGCAGGGAGACTGGCACGCGTGGCACGGTGAAGGGCGGTAGGGGTGTACTCGCGCAGGGCAGCTGTTCAGCCTCTGTAATTTATTTATTTTTACTTGATCCACCCCTGGATGGAGCGTGTTGTTTGTGTGCGCATAGCGGGAACCCGCAAGCGTCCACGCTACCAATCTAGCGTGATAACCATGCGGCTGTAGTGCACCGGTGCACTGATCAGTATATATACCAGACTTCCGAGCTAAGCATCGCCCACAAAAAGGCGCGTTGCCACGCATGCGTGTGCCCACGTGCGCACCCGGACACGCTAGCCGCCACGTAGGCTCGCCCCCCTCCGCCTCGGCTCGCCTCGCCGCCAGCCGCTCCTCCGCCGTCGGATCGCCGGAGCCCGCCCTCATCCGGCCGTCCGTCCGGCAATAAATGCGGCTTCCTCCACCCCACCCCCCAGCGACCTTCCGAAAAAGGCAAGCGACGCGCGCCGCGGCACTGGCTGGCCCCACGCTGAGCTGAGTGGGATCGCTCGCTCGCTTGCTCTCCTCCTCCCCCCATGGCGGAGAGGAAGAGGCGGAGGCGGGCGGGCGGGGAGGCGGAGGCGGAGGAGTGGGAGAGGCGGAAGAGGGGGAGGAGGAGGGGGAGGGGAGGGGGAGGAAGGGACCCCGTGGAGGTTCTCGGGGAGGAGGTGATGGGGCGGGTGATGGAGCTCCTGGACGCACGCAGCGTGGCACGATGCACCGCGGTGTCCCGCGCCTGGCGCGGGGTCGCCGCCGACGACCGCCTCTGGGCACCCAAGGTTCGCCTTCCCTCCTTCCCTCCTTCATTGCCATCTCGGTGGAGCCCTGCACATATTCTGTTCGACGAATTGCCGGCGAGGGGCCTCGGGGGTTCCTTCTAGAGTGGTTCGTCGACCACTGGCTGCCCTCGTGCCCTCTGTTAGGATCGAGCGTCGTATTTTAGATGGCGTTAATTAGGAGCTCTAGAATTCTCGTCCGCTGAGAAGAGCACACACTCGCTTAGTATGTTAATACCGCTCTATACCAATAAGGTCGTCGTTAATAATACCGTGTCGTCGTTAATTACGTGCTTTCGCGTTCAGTTTCCGGTGACGATTTCGGGGCGGTTTTATAACAAGGTCGTTCTATAAATTCCAAGGAGCTGATTGGTTGGGTTTTTAGTGAAAAAGTTAAACGGTGTATTTGCAAACGAAAATAATTTATGAATAAAAACAATTATATACGTGTTAAAAGCGATCTAAAAGCGAAGTTTGAAAAATAAACTACGATGAAAAAGTCTCAAAATCAACTCTAACTTTAAGGTTAAAAATTCAAATTTTGGCTTATAAACACGAGCAAAAGCAAAAAGACAAGGCTGCAAAATCTTCATTGTTGATTATGCTTGTGGCTGCGCGAGATAAGGTACGTACGGAGTCTGGTGTGTGACAAACGTACAATTTTTTTGTGAAATTGATATAACAGGAAATCAAGTATTTTTCTTTCAGACAGGGATAATTATGTTTCTTCAATTCCCAGATGAGGGACAAAAATCATTCTGAAGATTTTCTACCATTTTGCTCTGTGTATTCCTAAATTTGAGCTGTGATCCTTCTTATTTTTCATACAATATTGGGTGTACGTGGTAGCATTTTGTGAATATTTCATATTTTAACAATCAATAGATCTTGGTGTAGCATAATTGTGATTTTTTTATTGAACATCATTTTCAGCATTACTCATATTGATTGTCCTGAATTTTCTTAGTACCAATACATATGAAAGTTCATATATTTAATTTGTTTCTTCTATATTGTTTTTTTAATTTCCTTGGATTTTATTGCTCACGCCAATGGAAATAAAGTCACTCATGTCAAAGGTTGGTCATATGCCTCACGCCAATGGAAAGACTTAGGCTGTGCTGGCTGAGGCAGCACCGCAGCTGCAGTAGAGCAGCAAGCTTGGCTCGTGCGGCAGCTGTGGTTGCACTGCGGCAGCCAACTCTACCCAGTAATCCCTTAATTAAAGCCTTATTTAGCTTCCAAGTGTGGGTCTCCAATACTAAAATAACGAAGGTATGGGAATATTGCATTTTTTACCTAGGTAATGTAAGTCCGTAATTTAATTAACGAGTCGGTCCCTATGATTAATACACCATTCTTTGCTGACACAGTAATGCATAGGACCTTGACCATTGTTTCATCTGCAGTGTGCAGAAATGTTGGCGGGAAAGGCACATATTCCTCTTTTGACTATGATACCCACTGCATCAAGGTTATCAACCTATTCAATGGCCATCATGGATGGCAAACGGGTGAGTGCAGCAAGGCAGCAGTTTATTCTTCTGATTAATGGACGCATTATATCAAGATGACGATGCTTTGTGCTGATGTGCCACTAGTATGGCTGTACTGGTACTTTCACCACCACTAAACAAACAGGATAACTTTTTGAATATCAATCATAATTGGCCTCCAAGTTCTGCTTACCTTTCTTTTTCCAGAATCCAAAAGCAGTGACAGTATTATGCTATATAATTTGTCTATTTCTGTTTCTTTTGTTCCATACTTTGCAAAATATTGGCTTGGGGGAGTTCTATTTGCTTGCCACTTTTGGTTTATCCTCAAACAGAAAATAACAAAGAGGATATTTCTCAAGACAAATTATATTGTTTTTGCTTATTTTCTTGTTCAGACTAGGATCACAAAAGAGGACCTCTGCGATCATGATTGGGAATTCCGCTTCACTATAGTAAGTTTTTGCTAACATGTCATCCAATTTGCACGTTTTTAGATTCGTGCTTATATTAGCCTGCAAATCTTAATGCTAGTGGTTGCTACTGCACAACTGACTTGCTAGTTTTTTAGTTCACCTGGTTTTAGTCAACCACACTTGATGGATGCATGGGAATCATGACAACTGTCAGCATCTGGTCTAGCTTCTTCAGATGTCTTAGCTTCCCAATGCAATGAGGGAGAGTTGATGCATATGCTTCATGGTGGCAATTAAAGGTCGTATACTTTGATTCATTGATTTGTCTAGTCAAGGGTGAAATTTGACTATTGATTTTTCTTTAACATCGCCAAAAAATTAAAAAAACATTAATGCTCCTTGTGTTTGTCTCTCTTACACTAAGCAACTACATGATGATCTGATGAATAAATTTATTTCGAGCTTAAAATCTGTCATGTACATGACCATAAATTTAAATTCAACACTCCACTGTGCGCAACATGCAGATATCTGTTCAAAGTATATCATTTGATGATATAGTTAAGCATTACCAGAAAAGGGCTTAAAGCCAACACATTTGCTTTAGTTTTTAATAAGAGCTAAAATTTTGTTTTGCAAATGAGTTGTAATACTATAATTGCCTGCGTAGTGCCAAAATATTAAACATTCTACACCTCTGGTAATTATTCACTTAATCATGAAGTCATAGTCCATTTTTCCTTTGCCTGTGCAGGCAGCGCCAGAATACTGGAGAAACCTTGATCCGTCATGGAAACATACTGGTCCACCGATGCGACGGTACTTCCACCCTGATGGTTACCACAGCGCAGATCCTCATGATGCTGTATGGGGTGGCCATGAGTGCACGTACACGATCATAACAAGCTTTGCTGGCGATGGGCAGATCAGGGATCATTACGTGAGGATCAATCGGTGGCCGCCGATGAAGGTGTCGAGGAAGGAGGATTGGAGCTGGGAGCTGTCCAACCATCTCTACCGCTACAACAGCGTCCCCGACGGTAACAAGGGATGTACAGGCCCTCTGTTCCCAGTTTGGTGAAATTCACACTCCTACGGTAGCAGTAACCATAACCAGTAGTAATCGTAGTGTTGCTATCGCCAGCTCGTAGAAACAGGCCTAGGATTGCTCCTGACCCTGATGAACCGTGATAGCAAGAGGCTTTTGTCTGGATGCTATATATGAGCTATGAACATCGGTGGACTTTTAAGCTTTAGTTTCATGGTCTGTAACATAGTAGGACATGCGTACCGTATGTGTAAGGTGGTAGTTATTTTGTTAAATTCGAGGGCCTGTAACCTATCCTCAACCTTTGGATGGCTCATGGCTGGACGTCGTATGGTGAACGGTAAACTATTGTGCTGTTACGTATGCAACGAACTGCATGACTCATACTTCTGCTCCTGAGAAATTTCAGATGAACTCTAATGGATGCAACTTGAGTTCTTCTATGCATGGCAGCTGAATGCTTCGAAGTGGAACTTCATTTCTGTGCTAATCGAACACAATTAGGGTAATATTGCACAAAGTGTTCATGATCCGGTTGATAACTAGTGCCATTGAATTATAAGAGACTTTGTGCAATATATATAATTCAGGCTGGCGTTAGCCAGTAACTATTTTTCCCCCTTTTTTGAAAAAAAAGGAGCAACCCCTAGTATAGGGGAAATGTCAAGTAAATGATTTTCAGGCGTTCGGACACCAAGACAGAATTTCAATGCATGTATATGCAATCCAGCTGTTTTCTGTAGGTTTACCAATATACCACAAGGCCATGTTTAGTTTCTATTTTACAAAAACTTAGTATCGAATTTTTGGACATTTAAACAGAACATTAAATATACATAAACAATAAAACTAATTATATAGTTATGGGAGAAATCGTGATACGAATCTTTTGAGTCTAGTTAGTACGTGATTAGCCATAAGTGCTACAGTAACCTACATGTGTTAATGATGGATTAATTAGGCTCAAAAGATTCATTTCGCCGTTTCTTAGCGGAATCTATAATTTATTTTCTAATTAGACTACGTTTAATACTTCAAATGTGTGTCCGTATATCCGAGATGATGTTTTTGAAAAAAAATGCAAATTGAACGAGGCATTACAGATGAAGTAGTTTGAGAGGTTTTTTAAGGGCCTCAACTTGACTGGACATGAAATAGTTCCAGGAGACTATCTACCTCCATTCCAAAGAGACATTGAGGTGGTGTTTGGGATAAGAAACTTATTTATTTTTAAATGATTGGACGCTTATTATAAATAGTAAATATAGACTAATAATAAAACTCATTCATAATCTTGGACTAATTCGCGAGACGAATCTATTGAGCCTAATTAATCCATGATTAGTCTATGTGGCGCTACAGCAAACATGCTCTAATTATAGATTAATTAGGCTTAAAAAATTCATCTCACGGATTACCACTCATTTATGAAATTGGTGTTTTATTAATATATATTTAATACTTTAAATTAGTATCCAAATATCCGATGTGACATGGGGCTAAAAAGTTTAGCCCCGTCTAAACAACCCCTAATTTTGCCTACAAATCTGGACATACTCTTGTGGGCCCTTTGCAAATTGGACGCCCGATTTTTACTCATCACATATAAAGAAAGTGTTCCATTGTTTATCTCTGGAAAAATGTTCAAGCTATTCAAATGGTAGATTTATTCACCACATATAAAAAATATGTTGCATTGTTTACTGAAAAATGTTTAAACTATTAAGATGATGAAACAATCAAAACACACTTTGAAACACATTTCGTTGTATACCATGAAACCGAGTTTCCATCTATTGAAACAATATGACTTGTTCATGTTGGTTGATTTATCGGTTAGCCGATATTTAGGAAAGGATATAACCACCGTAATCCATCTCTAACTCTGAAATTCGTAACCCTTATAGGCTGTAACTGCGATCGGTGGTTACGGGTCAGAATCGGATTAGGAAAAGCCCCCGAGGCTCACCAGTGTTATATAAAAAGAAGAGGAGCCCACGGGGACGCTCGTGTCGCTTATTCTCTAAACCAGAAATTCGAAATCAAGCTCTCCCGATCAGAGAAGCGCTGGAAGGGTTTCGTGCGGCGATTCCAGGGCAGTGCCGTTGGAGACCCGAAGGTCGGAGATTCAAATCAGATCACCGGCGACCTAATCTTGCCGGAGACGAAGGAAAGAAGACGGAATTGAGCAAAAGAAAAGAAGGGAATCAGATGGCTTCACCTGCAGGTTATTTAGTTTTCCGCATTTGAATTAATTGGTGATCATGTGCTGATTAGGGTTTAAATTCGTAATCTATTGTTTATGATTGAATTGAATTATCTAACATTGTGGTATCAGAGCAATCCTAATCGGATTTGATCCCATCACTGATTGATTATGAATCAATTGATTGTTTTTCGGTCTGTTAATTAATCTAATCGGTGAAGGATTCGAGTTAGCTGCATACACTGTTGTTGATTCGAATTCCAAACCGAGAAATCAAAACCTCAAACCCTAGATCAAATTACAGTCAACCAATCTATTCGATCCGGCTTCGGATTGAAGAAAGCTCACCGGAGCAATGCCGGTCGTCGCCGTCGCCGTCGGGTGGGCTTCGCCCATCCGTGCGTGCGCCGGTGCCGCCGCTATTTGCGCCGGGGATCGGCCGCCATCCACCGCCGCCGCCGCCGAGCGGGCTTCGACCCGTGCGTGGCACGCGCGCGTGCGTGGTTGCCGCGCGCCGGCGCAAGGGCGCCACCGCCTCCGCTCTCCTCCTCCGGCCACGCCGGCTCCGCCGTGCGTGCGCCGTCACCGTCGTCGGGTCTCCGTACCGACGGGAACGGCCGGCTTGGGCTCCGCCGCCTTCGGGCGAGCTTGCCCCCCCAGCCGGTGGGTGATGGTCCACGCTTCCGGCGCGCGCCCTCCCCGCCGGACCGCCGCGCCGACGCCTCCGCTCTCCTCCTCCGGCCACGTCGGCTCCGCCGCACGTGCGCCGTCACCGTCGCCGGACCTCCGTACCGACGGGAAACGGCCGGCTTGGGCGCCGCTGCCTTCGGGCGCGTTCGCCCCCCCAGCCGACGGGCGACGGGCGTGCGCCCTCCTCGCCGGACCGCCGCCGCCATCCAGCGCCGGGCGCTCGCTGCCCGCCGCCAGAGAAAGAGGAGAGAGAGAGGAATCCGAAGAGTGAAAAGCGGCTAGGGTTAGGGTTTCGGTCGCGGGGTTTTTTTTTGATCTCGTCGCACCAAATCCTGGCCGTCCGATCAGATCAGACGGCCACGGGCCGAGCGCCCTTATTCCTGGGCCGCCGCCATCATAAGGGCCGTCGGCGCTCATGGGCCGACTCGGCCATGTGGGCCGGTGCCCCTACGCACGCGCTGCCTAATGGGCCGGCCTCTCGTGGGCCGGCCCGATAAATGGACAGGCTAAAAAAAATAATAAAAAAATGATTATTTTTTATTCCATAAATTAGTTTATACCTTGTTATGGGCTGTTTAAAATTAAATTAAAAAAATTGATAAAATATATTTTATTGCTCAGAAAATTATTTCTAGTCAAATGGAACCAACGGAAAGTTTGCTAGAAAGAATTTATGATGTGAAGTTATTTGTTGACCAACGTTATTTATGATTTCACGTCAATTTAAATTTGATTAATTCTTCCTTGATTGTTTCTGCCCAACGGTGATATAATTAAGGATTTATTTTATTTTTCTAAGTCTTTTCTGCCCAACGGTGATTAGATTTGGAGAAGTATTATACACATATTATTTTATTTTGATCAAATGTTTTATAGTATAAATTGTCATCTGCAGCTTTGTCACAGCTCAAAAGGATTGAGCCACTTGATGGGGCTAATTATGCTGAATGGAAAAACAACATGCTCCTGAATTTGGGGCTGTTGGAAAATGATCTCGCACTTAGAGAGGATCCACCCGTGAAGCCAAAATTAGCTGACTTCATGGATGAGAATGATGAGGAATACACCAATCTCAAGTGGGCTTACGATGAAAAGTGGCCCGCTTGGGAGGAATCAAACAGAGTGTCCCTAATGTACATCAAGAGCAACATCTCTCCTTCTATTATAGGGGGGATTGCTGACTCTGACAATGTTAAGACGTACCTGGCAAACATTGAATCGAACTACAAGGCGTGTACCAAAACCTATGCCAGTACTCTTATCATGAAAATGGGCTCTTCTGTCTATGATGGAAAGAAAGGCATCCGACAACACATCATGGAAATGTCACACATGGCTCATCAACTAAAAACGATGGACATGAAAATTTCGGAAGCCTATCTTGTTCATTTCATCCTGAACTCACTAAACTCTGATTATGATCCGTTCAAAATTCACTACAATACTCAAAGAGAAAAGTGGACCATTTTAGAGCTTATCTCCCACGCAGTGGAAGAGGAAGAGCGTCAAAAGGCCAAAAGGCAGAAACACATTGGCCAGCTCAACCTCGTCAACTCTAAGGGCAAGAGGAAGTTCCATCAAGGAGAAGCCTCTGGATCAAAGAAAAAGGGCAAGCCACCTCATCCTCCGAAACAAGGAGGGAGTAAGGCTGCTCAATCAACTGCTCAACCTTCAGCTGGGCCAAAATTCAAGAATCCTCACTGCACTTTCTGTGACAGTGATGGACATTGGCACAAAGACTGCCCCCGCTTCAAGGAGTGGTTGGCCCGTAAAGGTATAAATGAAATTAATGAAATTTCCAACGTTAATGAATCCCTATATATTGAGTTTTCCCGGAATTCTTGGTGGGTTGACTCAGGTGCCACCGTGCATGTTACTAATTCATTACAGGGATTGAATGGCGTCCAGACGCTAAGAAAAGGGGAGCACATCCTAGGAGTAGCTGATGGAGCAGAGATTGAAGTGGAGGCTGTTGGAGACCTCGCACTCAAGCTTCCCAGTGGCTACAATTTAATACTTAATAATGTCTTAGTTGCTCCTTCCGTTAAAAGAAATCTTATTTCAGTCAGGGTCCTAGCAGAGTCAGGATATGACTGTTATTTTTCCAAGAGAACTTGTTACATTAAGCATCTAAATAAAGTAATTGGTCTTGCCTTCGTGCGAGACAAACTCTACTTGTTCTCTTTGGATCATACTGTGATGAATGTCATAAATGCCTGCAATGATAAAAATGAGACTTCATCGAAATTGTGGCACTGTCGCTTATGCCACATTTCTAGGGGGAGAATCGAACGTCTCATTAAAGAAGAATTATTACTCCCCTTAGATTTTTCTGACGCTGATCATTGCATAGATTGCGTTAAAGGAAAATTTGCTAAATCAATTAAGAAAGGAGCCACTAGGAGCACGAGTCCACTAGAAATAATTCACACTGATATTTGTGGATCGTTCCCAGTGACATCTGTAGATGGTTTTGATTCATTCATTACATTTACGGATGATTACTCCCGTTATGGATATATTTACCCCATAAGCGATCGTTCTGAATCTCTCGAAAAATTCAAAATATTCAAAGCAGAAGTTGAAAACCAGCACAACGCAAAAATTAAAATAGTGAGATCAGACCGTGGTGGTGAGTACTATGGGAAACATGCTCATTTGGGCAAAGTCCTGGTCCATTTGCTCAATATCTTCAGATTCATGGGATTATTGCACAATATTCCATGCCTGGGGAGCCTCAACAAAATAGAGTGGCAGAAAGACGCAACCGCACACTCATGGAGATGGTGCGGAGCATGCTTAGTCACTCCAACTTATCAAATAAATTATGGATTGAGGCATTAAAAACGGCTGCACACATACTAAACAGAGTTCCAAGCAAGTCCGTGCCGAAAACTCCGTATGAACTGTGGACCGGAAGAAAACCGACATTAAATTATTTGAAAGTATGGGGCTGCCGTGCAGAAGCGAAATTATTCAACCCCCAATTGAAGAAACTTGACCCCAAGACTGTGAGCTGTCATTTTATCGGTTACCCGTCACATTCTAAGGGATATCGATTTTACTATCCAGACCGTGTCACTAAATTTGTAGAAACCAGACACGCTGTCTTCTTGGAAAATTATGAAATGGGGAGCTCACAGGAAAGGGAAATTAATCTCGAGGAAATTCGGGTGAGTGTTTCTTCTCCTCTGGAAATCCAAGAGAATAATGTCCCTATTTTTCATAATGTACCACAAACTGTAGTTCCCACAGTTGGCGCTACGGCTACTGCTGAGGAAAATATTGAAACCCATGAAAATAATGAGCCTCAACAGAGTCCTGTGATACATAATGAAGAAGAGATTCCGCAACCTGATCCTGAACCGTCTGTGGTCAATAATGAAAATCAAGAATTAAGACGATCACAACGGAACAGGAGATCTGCCATCCCTGATTATTATGAAATTTACATGGGTGAAGATATTGGGAAGGTAGACGACCCCACCTCATTTAAAGAAGCCATAAGCAGTAAAAATTCATCCAAGTGGGTTCAAGCCATGGAAGATGAACTCAAATCAATGAGCCAAAATAAAGTGTGGGATCTAGTAGAAATTCCTAAAGGAGTAAAAACAGTAGGCTGCAAATGGGTCTACAAAACTAAATTGGACTCCAAAGGAAATATCGAACGATTCAAAGCAAGGCTTGTGGCAAAGGGTTTTTCGCAGAGAGAAGGAATTGATTACAATGAAACATTCTCTCCTGTCTCTAAGAAAGACTCATTCAGAATTGTCATGGCGCTAGTGGCACATTATGATTTACAACTCCATCAAATGGATGTGAAAACAGCATTTCTAAATGGCGACTTAAATGAAAATGTTTACATGGCTCAACCGGAAGGTTTTGTTGTGGAAGGAAAGAGCCATATGGGATGCAAGCTTAAGAAATCCATCTATGGACTTAAACAGGCGTCAAGGCAATGGAACCATAAGTTCGATGAAATTATCAAGAAATTCGGATTTAAGGAAAATAAGGTGGACAACTGTATTTATACCAAAATTAAAGGTGGGAAATTCATTATACTAGTACTCTATGTAGATGACATTTTATTAGCAAGCAGTGACAAGAATCTGCTGTGAGAAACCAAGGAATTTTTGTCATCGAAATTTGATATGAAAGATCTCGGTGATGCATCATACGTTTTGGGTATTAGAATTCACCGAGACAGGTCCAAAGGGGTGCTAGGTTTATCACAGAAATCATATATTTCCAGAGTATTTGAAAGATATAATATGAGCAAATGCTCGACATCACCTGCTCCAATTATGAAAGGGGACAAGTTTGGTTCATTCCAAAGTCCGAGAAATGAATTGGAAGAAAAAGAAATGACTAAGGTACCATATGCTTCAGCTGTCGGAAGCTTGATGTATGCTCAAGTTTGTACGCGACCAGACTTGGCGTTTGTAACCGGGATGCTTGGCAGATATCTGTCTAAACCAGGTATGGACCACTGAAAGGCAGTAAAGAAAGTATTGCGTTATTTGCAAGGAACTAAACATTACATGCTCACATACAGAAAATCTGATAAGCTTGAAGTTATAGGCTATTCGGATGCTGACTTCGCAGGGTGTTTATACCAAGAAATCTACTTCTGGTTATATATACACTCTTGCGGGGGGAGCCATTTCATGAAAAAGTACTAAACAAACACTAACTGCATCGTCGACAATGCAGGCAGAATTTGTGGCATGTTATCACACAACGGGGCAGGCTGTATGGCTTAAAAATTTTATCCCGGGATTACAAGTGGTTGATAGCATTGAAAGACCACTGACGATATACTGCGACAATGAGGCCGCAGTGTTCTATACGAGTAACAACAAGTCAAGTGAAGCTGCCAAACACATTGACATTAAATACCATGTTGTGAAAGATAGAGTACAGGATCAAACAATCAAAATTGAATACATAAACACTAAATCAATGCTTGCGGATCCGTTAACTAAAGGCTTACCTCCCAACTTGTTCAAAGAACATGTGGCCAACATGGGATTGTGTAATGACCTTGAATAAAGATCCTGGAAACTGGGGCAATTAAGTTCAATCAACACCCGCTTAATTAATCAAGGGTTTATTCGTATGATATTGTGAACTATAAGTCTTGTCGTCTCAATGATGCGAAATGTTGTTGTGACACATTGCTTTAGGGAGCTGTATTGTATGATGAACTTGTAATTAACCTCTAAATCAAGGGGAGAATGTTGGTTGATTTATCGGTTAGCCGATATTTAGGAAAGGATATAACCACCGTAATCCTATCCGTAATCCATCTCTAACTCTGAAATTCGTAACCCTTATGGGCTGTAACTGCGATCGGTGGTTACGGGTCAGAATCGGATTAGGAAAAGCCCCCGAGGCTCACCAGTGCTATATAAAAAGAAGAGGAGCCCACGGGGACGCTCGTGTCGCTTATTCTCTAAACCAGAAATTCGAAATCAAGCTCTCCCGATCAGAGAAGCGCTGGAAGGGTTTCGTGCGGCGATTCCAGGGCAGTGCCGTTGGAGACCCGAAGGTCGGAGATTCAAATCAGATCACCGGCGACCTAATCTTGCCGGAGACGAAGGAAAGAAGACGGAATTGAGGAAAAGAAAAGAAGGGAATGAGATGGTTTCACCTACAGGTTATTTAGTTTTTCGCATTTGAATTAATTGGTGATCATGTGCTGATTAGGGTTTAAATTCGTAATCTATTGTGTTATGATTGAATTGAATTATCTAACAGTTCATTGAAAAAGAAAGTAAGAAACATCATTGTTGAACTATGAGTGCCTTGTGAGTTTATCACACACAATCTGAGAAATTGGCATTTTTGTCGATTTTTCTCGTCGAAACTCAAAAGCCGCGCTATCCTTATCCAAAACCCCTCCCTCCCATTTCCGGCCACGATGGCCACCCCCTCCACCTCCGCCTCCGCCGTTCCCCTCGCCGCCGCCGCCGCCGCCGCCGCCGCGCGCTTTCCCCGAGGGCCCTCCGCCCCCGGCACGCGCGCTTCCGCCCTCGCCGAGCGGCGCCGCACGTGGCGGCTCCGGATGCACGAGGGCTCGGTGGAGAAGGGGATGCGCGGCGCCGCAGGCATGGGCGTGGCTGCCACTGGCCTCTCGCTCGGCCCCCGCTTCTTCCGCGGCCTCGCCCCCGCCCACGTTCTCGCCGGCGACGTGAGTGCACTCCCCCCTCTTGTTTAGATTTCTCTTCGTGGACGCTGCACTCGCGCGGGATTAGAGAAGTCTGCGTGCTTGTTGAGATGTCAAATGCGAATGTGCTTGTGTTTCATGGACGCTGCACTTGCTCGCGTGAGTCACGGAGCGTCTGCAAGCTTGAATGCTTGATCCCCATCTTGGGCATCTGCAAGCTCAAATCACGCACCCACTTCACTGGCCTCCACAGCAAGCAGTAGCCTCCTCCTGTCCATTATGGTAACATGGCTTGTAGATGTATGTTTGATAAGAGGCAGCACCAAGCTTGTTTTGTTCAACTCCAACTTCGTGCATGGAGATGAAGAATGAGCTCAAGCACAATAAGGACTGACAAGGAAGGAACTGGCCAGTAGACTATTGTGGCGGCAGTGTCTGGCACTGCCATCAAGAATTCATTAAAGTGTTAGCAACCCAGTTCTCAAATCCTCAACACCAATTCAAATCACCAACATCCAGTACAAGTGGCAGTCTCCAACAAAAGAGAAAGGAACACAGAAATAGGAAAATACAAGCAGTGGAAGGTTCTGGAAGCTTCTAGACTAGGAAGAGGAAGGTAGAGAGAGAGAGATTGACAAGGGGTGCCCACCGGCCGCCCAGGTCGCCGCCGCCGCCCAGAGCTTCTGCTCGCCTAGTCCTTCTGCTCGATGCCCTCCTGGAGTGATGCTTCTGTTGTTTTGTTGTTTCCCTCTTGGGTTTGCTTGGGCTGGGCTTGGAAAACGGTTGGCACAGCCCAACAATCCCTGACATAAAGGCATACACTCAGCTTTGTATTGTCATACTCTTGCCTGTTTTTATTTCTGTGAAGAAAATTAGCAAACCTACATGTTCTGATTCAGGATAATTACCTGTCTTCGGGGTTATCTTCTAGAAAGGTAGCTGGGAGATTCTGTGTTCTACTGTTCTGGTAGTGCAATCTTTAATTGTTATGTCTGCTAACTCTACTCTGTGTTTGAATAATATAGTTAGACTGTAAGCCTGATTTTTTTACTTAACATGTTAGGCATGTTCTTGAGCTTGTATGGTTGCTTTCACAAACATAAAGTTGATCATTTCAATCACCTATCTTTTCAGATCCAATCTTAACTTTTTCACCATGTTTCGATTTCACAACCAATCTTATTTGGGATTTGTTTCCTTATTGCTAAGGAAGGCAGAGCATCAACAAAGGAGCGGATGTTTTTCGTCCAGCAAAAATAGAAGGTAAGTTTCTTCTATTTGGGGCTGCACATATAAGCAGTTCTCATTCTTAAGGTTGGATAATTATCAACGAATGGATAATATATGTTCTTTATCATACTACTTGATTGTAGTTAATGGTGTTGGTGCACCATAATTCCGTGCTACTGTTGAGTATAATCTGACGCTCTCAATATCTTCATCTTTCTCTCGTATAGAACTCATGGATAATGTATACTCATTAAATTATAGATTATAGAAAGAGAAAAGGTAGAAGTTGGAAAATCATGTTTGTTTAGTCAACTAAAGGTAAAAATCTCCTCTTATGTATAGATCTGTCCTTCTTGGTGTTAAATTATCTGCTTGAAATAAAATGCTATAAAGTGTGTATGAACATTACTAGCTAAATAGAATGTTATGAGATGTATATGAATATTACTAGCTTCTGTATATAAAACAAAATTGGTTAGGCCACTGTCTACTTCAATAAAATAACTCTGCAAGTGTTCATGCGTTCCTAGAAATGAAGCTTGGGCTCTCTTCTCCCTCCTGTTTCAGAAAACAAATTTACCTCAATAATATTTCTAGCCACCACCCATTTGGGTATACTTTTGTTTTGCTGATATATGTCTGTATGATGTGCCTTTTCACCAGAAGCATTCGGCACGAAGATATACAGAAAATTGCTGCTGCAACTCGGTACATTTCCATGTTCCACTATGGCATGGTTAAGTTTTGCACGAACAGCACAGGCTGATGAAGGAACAAATATAAACATGGTTTATGAGGTTGGGGAGCTATTTGAGCTTGGAATTCAGTTGTCTTATCTTCTCATACTGCTTGGTCTGCTTGGTGCTGGTACATTTTTTGTCATTCGTCAGGTTCTTGTCCGCAGAGAGCTTGATCTTTCTGCCAAAGAGTTGCAGGTAAATATGCGTCTAACAGTACTACCACAGGTCAATTCTATATTCAAAACCTGTCAGAATCAAAATACACTTTGAAATATAAAAGTTTAGTTTGTTGTAGACGATGAACAATGGAAGAAATTAGCAAGTATTTATAATGTTGTACAGGAGGCATAGAGTATAAATTCTCATATCAGGGTAACACGAGGTCATTGTAGGGAAAATCCTCCTATAACTGATGCTACTTGTTCATAAGAGTTGCCTGAAAGCCTGGAACAGTTTTTCTTTGTAGAAATGAATTTATAGTTGATGCTCCTTTGCTTCATAATGGACATCACTGCCATGTCCTATACAGTGGCCTATCAGTTATTCTGTTATCTGTTGGATGGACTGAAAGTTACCATCAAACTTTACTAGGAACAAGTGAGAAGTGGTGATGCAAGTGCTACTGAGTATTTTGAGCTTGGAGCAGTCATGCTACGGAGAAAATTTTACCCTGCTGCTATCAAATATCTACAGCAAGCGATCCAAAAATGGGATAGAGATGAGCAAGATCTCGCACAGGTCAGATATCCTCAACTGCTAGGTGCAATATCCTGCAATCTAGTCAACAGATGTCTTATCATCATGAGAATTTTTTTTTTTGCCGGGGTTGGCAAGGAAAGCCACCCGAAATTTCATTAAGGAGAGAATGCACAACAAAGTACAAACGACCAGAGGTCGCGGAAGAAAAAAGGAAAAAAAAGCTGTTGAAGAACAGCTAACTATACCCTACTGGAGCAGAGTTACAGAAATTACGGGAAGACTAGCAGCAACGTTATCATCCAATGCCTTCTGGGTCATCATGAGAAAATTGTTACATATATCAAAAAATACAACTTGATGTTTATGCATTGTAAAAAAAATGATGTGTGTTGTTTTCATAATCATGTAGAATTTTCTGACCAAAGTTGAAATGTGTCCATCTGAGATGAGAAGATCCATCAGGGGCGTAAGGCGTCATTTGGAGGGTCCAAAATCCTGAACATGTACAGGAGTAGGACCATCCAAATGAGGCCTAAAGTAGAATCCTTCATGCTCCCTCTTAACTATTTCTCCTTGTCTGTCAGGTGTACAACGCCCTGGGAGTCAGCTACAAGCGAGACAACAAACTTGACAAGGCGATCCAGCAGTTCGAAAAGGCCGTCGAGCTTCAGCCAGGCTATGTGACAGCTTGGAACAACCTTGGGGACGCATTTGAGCAAAAGAAAGACCTCAAGTCTGCCCTCAAGGCATTCGAGGAGGTGCTTCTCTTTGATCCGAACAACACGGTCGCCAGGCCACGCCGAGATGACCTGAAGCAGCGTGTGGGCATGTACAAGGGAGTGCCACTGAAGTCAGAAAAACGATAAGACTTCCTCCGAGCGAGCTCGTGTCGAAGGTGCACTCGTGGATATGGGAGTGTGGTGTGCGTGCGTGCGTGCGTGAATGTAATAAGGGAAAAAGACTAGCAAGCAGTAGGCCAGGTCTCAAATTTGCGTAAAATCCTTGTTTTCTCAATTGTGAACGGTAGCATCTGTAGAAAGCTTTAGAGCAGCTACGATTTGTGTTTTTAAAAAGGTGCATAAAGAGAAAGAAATATATAAGATGGATGCTATACATTAGAGGAAATGTGTTAAGCTAAATTTTCTAAGCACCTATGGCTTATCTAGGCAACTAATGCTTAGATTAAAAAGTACTATAGCTCAATATGTAATATTGTATGGTAGAGAAAGGTGAGAAGGATAATATCTTTTTATCTTAGTGAATTTTATCTTAGTCTAAGCTTATAAGTCTAAACCTTTGAGTACACTAGACTAAACTAACATCTTATGACATGTCTAGATTTATATCTTACTAATAAAACATACGCTAAAGATGCTCTTAGCATTCGTGGAAATGAACCAGTGCAACATGTATATCTTACGACCGTGGGAGTAATGCCTAACATTGGGACCCATGCTAGTAAATTGACATTGTGCCTATTGTAAGATATAATTATCTAGGAGATGAATCTATCAGCTTATAGCTATTAAAAAGTTAAGAATATACTTGTAGAATTATTTTAGATTTAGAGGTTTGCCAAACAACCAATATTTATTCAAATTTGTATTTAGTGATACCTAGGGGTGATTGTCTAGCTTTTTATGGAAAAAAACCTAAACAGTATATTTGCAAATGACAAATAACTTGCAAATGACAAATAACTTGTGAATAAAATTTTTATATACGTATTCTTAATTATCTAAAAGCCAATGTAAAAAAAATAAACTACGGTGAAAAACCACAAAATCAACTAAATTTAAAGTTAAAAATTCAACTGTTGGCTTATAAGTATAAGAAAAAGTAAAAATACGAGGGTGTTATATTCTCCTACATAATTTTGTAAATTATTGTTTTCTTATTGGCTAAGTTCACCACTAAGTTTGATAAGATGTAATAAGAATGTGAGGGAAGCACATACGATTGTGGTGTGGAATTGTGGGTATATGACTCCACTCACCTAAGTTAAATCCTAGCACTCATGGATATTATGTACATGTAGGTGAACTTTTAATATTTTTTAAGTAAGATCTAGGATGTGTCGCTAGTTTCCGTGTCTTTGAGCTTGCATGGGTATAACGTTACGTGTGCAGTCATACATGCACATGTCTGTTCTATACGTACGACAGCGTAACGGACGTGGCAAAAATCACGGCGACGACGGCTGAAATCGTTCGTGCAACAATTTCTGTCTGCTATTAATAGAAAAAGGATTTGATATAAATGTGAAGTGTATACATATGTCTCATGGGTTCCATTGTTACAAATGGTTATATAAATGAGGAATTAATGGGTGAAAAGATATGTGGGATAAAATAAAAAGAATTTTGAATGATGATTGGTTGATGTGAGAAGTAGTATTATAAAGTGCTAGAATGCTTGTACTATGGTATAGATTTAAATTCTAACAGTGCTTACATTTTACTACCTTCATATAAAAAAAACTTTATTTCTAGCTTTTCTCAATCATTATAAAATGAATTTATTTTTGAGCAATTATTGCATTAGATTCTAATAAAATGAGTGATAAATGTATTGAAATTTGAAAAAGTAGGGGCCAAAAGTATGAATTATGATTATGTAAAAAGATGAAGATTATTATAATCTCTGTGGCTTTGTATTAATCGATATGAGGTAGTCTAAAATTGATTTTTTTTTACCATGGGAGTAGAATGGAGGGAGCATGTATATTTATTCAATTTACTCTATTATATATAAAAATGCATGTTTATTACTAGTTCTCCTTTCATCTTTTTAAACTAACTTTATTTTTTACCCACCATAGACATACCAATATGAATACAAAAGACTGCCTCGTCCATTCTAAAATATAAATATTTATAGGTTGTTTAGCATAGACTAAGAGATGCCAAAAGATTGTCTTTTAGTCACTCAATGGCCAATTTTTGAATTTTAAATCAATTAGAATTTTTTCTAAGCATCTAACTGGCTCTAGAATCATTGAAATTATCATGAGAATCAGTGCACGAATGCTTATATAATGACACATGATCTAAATTCTATAAATGCTTATATTTTGGAATGGAGAAGTATAATATAACCTTCAATTTATCAAATTCCATACCATCATCCTCGCTTTGAATGCAATCGTCCCTGCTCCCTGCTCTATCTACTTCTAATATATTTCTCTATAAATTCACAAGCTCCAATTCAATAATCACTAAAAAAATAATCTTATTTTAAAACAAGAGAATCCCTTATGTGCAAGTGAGTTTGCCACCTATCCAAATACAACTCTGATTTTATCACAATCTATAATTCATCATCTTATTTTGTTTAACTTACACAATATATTAGCACTGTTTGTTAAGTCTCTGTTAGTTGTATATAATTTTATCCTAATGACCAAATACAGCTAGAACAGAAACTTCTAAATTTTTGGCAAAAGTTCTGAAATATCAAATTGTAAACATAAGATTGTATATATCCAAACTTTGGCCAAAAGACTTAAGATATCATATTCTAGAGTTTTTTCCCCAAGTTTTAAAAACTTTTATTCACAAGATATTTTGGTCATTAGGATTAAATGGTACAATACTAACGAAAACTTAACGGACGGTGACATACGTAGAAAAAGACAATGGTACGATACAGAATGTGGTAAAGTGAATACTATAAGATCGGTAACAATCTTAGTGGTACATCGTTCATCGATAACAATCTCAGTCCCACAATGTGAATTCTCTCTTAAAACAAAGAATATATTTATATAGGAAAGTAACAGCAGCATCGCAAAGAGATCCTCTAACTTTCTGTTAAAAGGTTAGAGATGAAGAGTGTTATGACTTTAGATATATTTTCAGTCATTTGATTCACAACCAATACATCTCGTTACGGTACCGGTGAACAGTACTGTAACGAGACTATTTTACCGTATGTTGTTATGTTCTTTAACCGAGAGAATCTGGATTTCGTGTAGGGTATCCCAGTTCGGTAAAAGCCTTTTCCGTTTCTTCCCTCTCCCTCCAAAACTCCGAACCATCATCCTTATCCAAAACCCCTCCCTCCCATTTCCGCTAAACCCACGCCCACGCCCACGATGGCCACCCCCTCCAGCCCCGCCCCCGCCCCCTCCCCCTCCCCCGCGCCGCCCGCCTCCTCCGCCTTCCCCCTCACCGCCGCCACCGCGCGCTTCCCCCGCTCCACCACGCGCGCGTCCGCCCTCGTCGAGCGGCGCCGCACCCGGCGGCGCCGGCTGGGCGAGGGCGCGGGCGGCGACCGCTCGGCGGCCGCGGGGGCGGTGGAGAAGGGCCTGCGCCTCGCCTTCCTCGAGCAGCTCGCGGAGCGCGCGCGCGCCGCGGACGCCGCAGGCGTCGCGGACGCCATCTACGACATGGTCGCCGCGGGGCTCTCCCCAGGGCCTCGCTCCTTCCACGGCCTCGTCGCCGCACACGTTCTCGCCGGCGACGCAGAGGGCGCCGTAAGCACATTCTCTCCTCTCAGATTGCTGCTCTAATTTTGTGGGGTTAGGGAATTCCGCGTGTTTGATGAAGTGCGTCGTGTGTGCTGCGTTGTGGAATTGAGCATTTGGCAATTTGTTGGTCGAGTTTATGTTGCCGAGTCCATGGAAATGTCAAAGTTGTGAGGATTTGCTTGAATGTTCCGTGATGGGTTTGTGCAACGTGGAGGTGCAAGAGTGCAAACTATACGGTGGTAACGAGACGAGGCTGTTTAAACACTCCACCCAATTCGTTCGAATTCTAGGATCGACTTGGGTTTGCATCACGTTTAGTAAATGCCCTGCCCCTTTTTTGATCTTACCTTGGAATTGATGCATAAGGTATTGGAGTTATGCAGTGCAGTCAACTTATACAAGGATTCATTATGTCTTTGGCTGCTTTTAGCTGATCGGATATAATGTGGGTTTGTAAGGCTTGTATCTACTGCATCTTTCTTGAGAATTTGGAACCTACTTTCATTCCAGAAACAGAAACAGAAAGCTTTTTGAGCTGGCCTACAAGGTAAAAGAAAACAGCATGTCAAGACAAGCACCAAATGAAGTTAGAACCGCAAGAGCAAACATCAAAGGAGCAGTGGGCAGCCCTAGTATACGTAATTCCATTTCTCTGCAAATGCAACACATGAAAATTTTCTTCCCTGTAATCATCTTCTAGAGCAGCTTGTATGTAATGCAATTTTATTTCGATATCTGATTTAGTGTCAGGTAGGCACATACGACCAGTTGTGGCTCAGTGGCTGAGCACCTTTTGTTTTGGATCCACTCATGCTGAAAGTTGAATCTTTGGTCATATGTGCTTTATTTAGGTGATGGATCCAAACTTATTGTAGGCCTACAAGTCCTAAGTTTGTGTTAGGTTCTTAATTATGCCTGCAGAACTTTCTCACATCTCATGAATAATAAGTATACTCGAAGTAAACATAAATATATTTCTTCTATGAGATACATGTACAGGTTTTACAAAATGGTAATGGTAATGCTATATATCTTTTTTTTGATACAGATGCAATCTCTTAGAAGGGAGCTAAGTTCTGGGGTGCGCCCTTTACATGAAACATTTGTGGCTTTAGTCCGTGTTTTCGCCAAGAAGGGTCTTGCTACCAGGGGCATGGAGATTCTCGCTGCTATGGAGAGATATAAGTATGATATTCGCAAGGCTTGGTTAATTCTTGTAGGTATGTAAATTGGTCTACATCTCATATATCATTTTCTTTATTTTAATGACTATAATAGTCTTCCTTCTATGGAACAGAGGAACTAGTCAAGAATAACTATCTGGAGGACGCCAATACAGTATTTCTGAAAGGAACAGAAGGTGGTTTACGAGGGACTGATGAAATTTACGATCTTTTGATTGAAGAAGATTGTAAAGCTGGTGATCACTCCAATGCTCTTACAGTTGCATACAAAATGGAGGCTGATGGAAGAATGGCAACCACATTCCATTTCAATTGCCTCCTAAGTGTGCAGGTGAGACTATGAGCTTGATTTGCATATGAACAAATGTTTATTACAGTTTCTTTTCTGCCTTAATTTGCTTAGCTAACCTATCAACATTCCATAATGAAAAAGAAACATATAGCTGCCAATTAAATTCCGGATAGAATAAGAGCTCTGCATGTACTGCACATTGTTAGCTAATGCAGCTTGGTAATATGAATACATGAGTGCTATGATTGTTTCCCCAAACACATAAACACTTGCACCTGCAGCCTGCGTACCAAAGAAAAACTAGTGGTTTTGTTCAAGAACATAGACTGTCTTCAAACAAGCTTCTCACCTGAGCTTAACCATGGCATACACAATGAGGAAGCTTATTTGCGCAATATTGATTAAGCATTACCCATTACTCCCTTTGTTCCATATTAGAAGATGTTTTAGTCTTACCTAGATTTATCCATGGATCAATGTGTATGTTTTATAGTATGAAATGGAGGTGATACAAACTTGAAAAATAGATTTATCTGAATTTATGAAAAAACTTTATATAGAAAGTATTTGCAAAAAAGAAACACCATTTAGCAGCATGGGAAACGTGCTCATGGTAATCGAGAGATTATCCCAGCCTAGTGGGCGAATTCGAACGGGGCCATAGTTTAGTAAGTCCTGTATTTGCAAATATAGTCACTTTTTTCCTTTGTATATAAGTTTGTATTTGATTCAGGCTACTTGTGGAATTCCTGAGATTGCTTTTGCAACATTTGAAAACATGGAATATGGAGGTGAAGGTAGGTCATCATTTACTCTGATTTTCTTCTTGACGTCATTGTTTATTTTGTTTACTGTTATTTAATTTATCAACAACATGATTCCACAGTACATATAACTTGAAGAATTGACATGTGCACTATTGATGTTTTTTACTCCTTTTTTTTTACTATTCTATACTGATTTTGTTTTCTCATTCTAGACTATATGAAACCGGATACCGAGTCCTATAATTGGGTCATACAAGCATTTACTAGAGCTAAATCCTATGACAGGTATGCTTAATGGCAATTTTTTCTGCAGTATTTGTTTGCTATGTTCTGTTCGCTCCTTTTGAACTTAGTCTGTCGTCTACACAGTTATACAATAATGGATTCATGTCGAATACTTGTTAGCACCAAGACCAACTGCTTGAACACAATGATTTGATGTAACATAAGCATATCAATAGTCATAGCTCCATGGAACATGAAGGGAAAGCTCTAAGAATGGTAACAACATGCTTCTTATTAGGCATTATCTGTCTTCAACATTAAAACTATTCAGAAGAAACATGCTGTGAAAACTGTAAACCATAGCTTATTTTTGTTGTAGTTTTCTACATCCTTCTCCATATTTAAATTCTTTCTGTTAGATCAGGATTTAAGTATTACACTGCTCTGTTGTTTTTTAATTTCACAATGTACTTTGTCTGCAGAGCAGCAGATGTGGCTGAATTACTAGGCATGATGGTGGAAGACCACAAACGTATTCAGCCTAATGCAAGAACATATGCGTATGTACATAGAGTTACAATCTTACAAAGCTACAAGGATAGTCACTAGTACAACAGTTCATAGTATATAATGAGGAAGCAAGCACACTGTCAAGTTTGACTTCTGAATATCAATAGCCATCCCTATTTGCTGACTCTTATCATTTTCAGTATGTTTCTCTTTTGGAAAAACACTGTTGTGATGACCAAGTACTATTCTCAGGTTGCTAGTGGAGTGCTTCACCAAGTACTGTATGGTTAACGAAGCAATAAGACATTTTCGCGCCTTACGGAGAATCCCTGGTGGAACAAAAGTTTTGTACAATGAAGGGAATTGTGGTGATCCGCTTTCTTTATATCTACGATCTCTTTGCCTTGATGGTAAGCCTTGCCCCTTCTGTGTTATCCTTAAGATGGAAAATTTACTTGTTATGTCATGCAACTGTTTACGATCTCTACTGGTGGGCAAGGGTTCACTGCACAGAAGGACAAGAACCTAGAATGGAGGCATATAGCTCATGCTGTCATGCACTTTTTTCTTGACCTGCTAAATGCATATTTCGTGGTTTTACCTTGATAATGTTATTCTGAAATGGTTATCTTATTCTTATCATTAATCCTCTGAAAGACAAAGGTAAAGGAAAGTGAAATAGCTATTTTAATTATTATTTTATTTCTTTGTGTGCATAACTGCATATTTTTTATATGCATAGCTAGCTTGTAATACCTTGACCTTCTAAATTCTTGTTTTATTTGACAGCTCTTGGCAATAGGAACCAATAACATCAAAACACGCTCATGAAAATTACATGGTTACATTAAACACAACTGTAGTTCCATACTTCTATTCTATATTCTGTACTCAATATATAAGTAATTTGTCTCCTGTACTTTTAGAGATTTTGCACTATTATGAACTTTTAATACTTTCCTGAGCAGGTAACTTATTTTTATAACCAGGAAGAGCTGATGAGTTGCTCGAGGCATTAGAGGCAATGGCTAACGATGGTCAGACTATTGCACCCAGAGCAATGATCTTAAACAGAAAATATCGCACGTTGGTGAGCACCTGGATAGAACCGTTACAAGAAGAAGCAGATGTTGGTTTCGAAATTGATTATGTTGCCAGGTATGATTTTGAGAGGTTTATGTTCTTAATGTACAAGATGACATGTCAGCTTTTGTCCATCACATATTCACATTTGCCAACAAAACTCCCTAATTATGTAATCTGTATTAGTTGTTTCATTCATACTATCTTTGTAGATATATTGAAGAAGGGGGTCTTACAGGTGAGCGCAAACGCTGGGTGCCTCGAAGAGGGAAAACTCCTTTAGATCCAGATGAATTTGGGTTTGCCTATTCAAACCCTATAGAGATATCGTTTAAACAGCGCTGCTTTGAGGAATTGAAGTTATATCATCGTAAACTCCTAATAACACTGAGGAATGAAGGCCCTGGTATATTAGGTGATGTTTCTGAAGATGATGTACGAAGAGTTGTTGAAAGACTAAAAAAGTTAGTTGTAGGGCCAAAGAAAAATGTTGTTAAGCCCAAGGCAGCTAGCAAAATGGTAGTATCTGAGCTGAAGACTGAGCTAGAGGCACAAGGGTTGCCTACAGATGGAACTAGGCAGGTACTTTACCAGCGGGTTCAAAAGGCTAGGAGAATCAATCGTTCACGTGGCATACCACTTTGGGTTCCTCCTGTGGAAGATGAGGAAGAGGTATGTAATTTGACAATATTTGCTGCATTATTCCTATCTGTTGTTGTTACTCCATGAGGGTGTTACCTGCAAGCCTGCTATTTTTTGCTGGATGTATTTAAGTATAACACTCCTGATAGGTTGATGAAGACATAGATGAATTGATCTCACGAATCAAGCTAGAAGATGGGAATACAGAGTTTTGGAAGCGTCGTTTTCTGGGAGAAACTCGAAATTATCTTTGTGAAGAAGATAATAATGAAGAAGATGCAGATTTAGATGATGAGTTGGATGATGATGATGATGACGATGACGATGAAGATGATGCCACAAAAGGAGAAGAAGATGAGATCGATGAGGAGGATGTTGTTGAACAAACAGAAAATCAAGCCAGAGATGAAACTAAGGACAAACCATCAAAAGGGCCCAAGCAATATCTTCAAATGTTAGGAGTCCAATTATTAAAGGATCTAGAAAAGACACCAGTTTCATCAAAGAAGTTAAAAAGGGTACCTGAGGTATGAAAGTGACATTTCATGTTACTAAGTACAGCTATGTGCAATCTATGTTTGTCTTGACTTCTTATGCACACCTTTTATGCAACTATGGCTATTCCCTGATTGATCTTTCTATTGCAAATTAATTTCCCCCATTTTTCTGAAACTTGCAATCATCTGAATTTAATGTTTCATGCCATGTTAACAACTATAAAATTCAATGCAAATGAACAGAATTTTGGTGCATATTGTATACTCCTACATCTGTACACTCCCATATAACTTGAATGTATTTTTTTTGATGTTTTGGAATATATCCTCTAGGAATTTTAGGCTATAGACTGTAGACAATCAATCACAAGAATATCTGTTTATTTTCTAAATTTTTTACATCAGCTATATATTATGTTAAGTGCTAGTATTTCAGTACCGTTACATTTTTTGAGTCAATGTGCTGCCCTTGTAGATTGACGATGATGAAGATTGGTTTCCTGAAGATCCTATTGAAGCTTTTAAGGTTATGCGCGAGACAAGGTTGTTCGATGTGTCAGATATGTATACTACCGCAGATGCCTGGGGATGGACATGGGAAAGGGAGATTAAAAATAAGATGCCACGCAAGTGGTCACAAGAATGGGAGGTTGAGTTGGCTATCAAGATAATGCATAAGGTACTATATTGGTTTGGCATTGCACGTTGACTTTGTGTCTGTTTGGTTAACCATCCTCTCTTATGGAGCTGTAGATCACTGCATACTTTGGGATGCTGAATTTAGACTAGTTCCATTACTCGAATTATATTCAATTTACATTCCATTTGTTATTGTATTTCTAGGTTAGCCTATTATGACATGATACGTGTGTCTTAAGCTTTCACCAAAACTTTTTATGTTTGAACTCTGAATTGTGCCATGTCTGCTATGTTAACATTTAGGTAATAGAGCTTGGTGGGAACCCGACGATTGGAGATTGTGCCATTATATTGCGGGCTGCAATGAGAGCACCAATCCCATCTGCTTTTATGACAATATTGCAGACAACGCATAGCCTTGGCTATAAATTTGGAAGGTAACACTTTGGGCTCACCATATATATATATATATATATATATATATATATATATATATATATATCTTCACTAGTGCTTTTGTTGCTATATAAGTTTTGAGTTTGAAACCCATATAATGATGAAAGTTTTGAATCTATAATAAAACACTATAATTTTTAACTCCTATGGCATATTTCCTATAGCTCTTGCTGCGCAGGATTAACTACAGTTCCTGATGCACATGACTGTGTAGGCTGCTGCATTGTTGCAATACTTAGCTTAAATTCTTGTATTTAAACAAAATTAAAAGTTCAGACTGTTCTTTATGATTTGATACATTGCTTACACCGTCAAACATGGTGCTTTACCTCTCTGCTTACAACCCACATCAACAGAGTTATCTGTAGTTTCTGAATTAAATTTATACGCAAAACTTGACAGCCTTAGACCTTTTTTTGTTCTTCTGCACTGGACTCAGCTCTCTGTACGACGAGGTGATCCTGCTGTGCCTTGATCTGGAGGAAATCGATGCAGCCATTGCAGTGGTAGCAGAAATGGAGACGAATGGAATCAAGGTACCCGACGAGACCTTGGACAAGGTGCTTGCTGCTAAACAGTCTGGAAACTCTGCACTCCAACCACCACCTGCAGAGGAAGAGGAGTAATCTGCTTAGAACAAGGAGCCCCTTTGCAGCTGTGAAGCTGGTGATCCAGCACCAGATTTGTCAGCTCCATTCCATGGATCATCGCCTTGAGCTTGCACGATCAACTTTGGCAGTGATGTATAATTACAAGCTCAGAAGATCTTACACGCAACATGCTTGTTACCCCATGCAATCATGCATCAGTCAGCCCCCTCCATTCGATACATTTGTAGACAAGACAAACCAGTTTTGATATATGAAATGGAACGTGCTCTTCTACTTGTTAATCCCACTACACTGATGTATCCTGCTTGGAATATGGGAATTGCATACATTCTAGTACAGGCTTGACCATTTCATACATCGTTTGAAGCTTTGTCGTCCGATAGGAATTTTGAGGGGGTGATTGTTTGGTATTTTTATGAAAATGTCAAACGTTATATTTACAAATAAAAAATGATTTATAAATAAAAATTATATATATACGTTCTTATTGATTTAGAAGTCTAGGAAAAAATAAAATATGATGAAAAAAAGACCAAAATTAAATTTAAAAATTTAAATTTTCCCTTATAAACATAAACAGAAACGAAAAAATGTTGCTGAAAGTTTTATACGGGAAAAAATAGTGTGCTCCAGATGAGACCTTTGTCTTGGCAAACATCATCTTTTCAATTAAATAAGCATAAGCAAAATAACTTATTAGCGTTTAGAAATTAACGTAATTACATTTTTACCTAAATGTTCTCAGCGATCTAAAACTAAAAATAAACCATATTGCTGTCAACCCAACAATTTGAATTAGGAAACAACCAATACCTGGCGATGCCAAAATTCGCATACTTTGCAAAATTTGTTAGAGTTGGATTCATTTGATTTGAATCCTTACTAAAATTTTACCAGTGGTTATAAAAACAGAAGTGTTTAGAATTACCAGATCTTAGTAATATTGCCTTGGCTAAATTTTGTTCGGATTATTACCCCACCAAAGTTTGATATTACGAAAATTTGATATCGCAGAATTTTGCCCAGGTTCAAATCGGCAACAAGCTAACGACTTGTTCGGTTTGGAGGAATTGTAAACATAGAAATACTAATCGTGGAGGATTAGAGAGTGTTTGTTTCTCTCTGACTTTTTTTTATCTGTCACATCGAATGTTTGGACGCTAATTAGAAGTATTAAATATATACTATTAGTAAAAGTCACCCTATTCTCTAGACTATTTCGCGAGACGAATCTATTGAGCCTAATTAGTCCATGATTAATGAATGTAATGCTACCGTAACCATTTGCTAATCGTAGATTAATTAGTCTTAAAAATTTGGCTAATGAAATAACCTTTATTTATATAATTATTTTTGTTATCAGTCTATATTTAATACTTATAATTAACGTCAAAACATCCGATGTGATCAGGAAAAAAGTCCCTGGATCTAAACAACCACTTAGTAGTAATTCATATATACACCAATTCACAGAAAGAATTCCAAGATGCTGTAGTTGATGTAAATTTCCCTTTGTTTCTCTCTCTATATCACTCATAGTATATGGATTTTTTTTGGTTTTTCTATACTTTCATTCCAACAAACCAAATAACAATCGTGCTTCCTTCCAACAAACCAAATAACAATCATATAAATTATTCGTTAGCTTGTATAATCTCTCTTGGAAATCTTAATTCTTTGGTCGGCCCGGCAAAAATATATTCGTTTAGAAATTAAAATTCTTCATACAAAAAGACGAATGAGCCTTAGACCGGTCTGACTCATGCTGGGCCGGGTCTCGTTCAGACAACTTTGGACCGAAGCCCATCACGGCGCCGCCGCCCGCCCGCCGCGCCTTAAAACCCTAAACCCTAGCGGATGCTTCTAGAGCCTCCTCGTCTCCTCTCCACTCCCCCCCTCAAATCCCCGCCTCCTCTCCCCTCTCCTCTCTCCTCCTCCCCAAGGAAAAAAAGAGAGAGAGAGAAGGGCTTCGCAGCTCGCCTCCTCGCCGCCGGTAGCTCCTCCCCTCGCGTCGGCTCCTACCCCGGTTACTCCGCCATGTACCGCGCGGCAGCCAGCCTCGCCTCCAAGGCTCGGTGAGTGCCTGTGCCTGCCTCTGCCCGCGCTTCGGCATGGTGCATTGCGATCTGAATTCTCGTGCTGTTTTATGGTGGTTGGTTGCTGACCTGTTCGCCGTGTGTGTGTGTGCGTGTGTGCTTTGTTGCTGTTGGTGCAGGCAAGCCGGGAGCAGCGCTCGACAGGTGAGCTGGTTACTGCCGAATGGAATGGGGGGTTTGTCGTCGCTGTTGCGTGCTGTGTTGGTTGCTCTGTTTTGGTTGTTTGGGTTACAGGATTAGTGTGTGTGTGTGTGGGGGGGGGGGGGGGGGCAGTTTGCGCGTGTCTCGGTGATTGGTGTGAGATCTGTATGGTTTATGCGCTGGGCTTCGTGGAATTTGTTTGGATTGCTAGAATCCAGTGGTGCACTTGAAATTTGATATAGTCCATTTTGATGGTTAGGGATAAGTAGTTTCGGTGTATTCAATTGGAGAAAATTGCTATTATAACATTCTCAAAGTGTGCATTCGCTGGTATACCATTCTACAATTTGCATTCGCTAAAATACCACTCTCAAACAAACTAAGCTTGTTAAAATACCATTTGTCCTCTTTGCTGCAAATTAAAAATGTGTAATCCACATTTCCATAACTATGCTGACCAAAATACCCCTGTCTAAAATAATTGAGCTAGCTATCATTGTTTTTTCTATTAGAAATGATTGATTTTTTTGCATCGTGTTGTAGACTAGTTATTTTTTTCATCGTGTTGTAGCCTAGTTGAATAAGCCATGCATTTTGTTGAGGTCAGTGAGATGTCATTTTTGTTGACCGTAAATTATGTGAAGTATTTAAATGCTATGATTGGTTTCTTTAATAATTCTATAGCGTGGCTTCTTTTTTTTTTCATCATTTTGTACCGAGTATTTTAAATCATGTTCTAATGGAGATAAGTATCTAATAGAGATAACTAGTACTCAAGTTTAAATCAGACCGACGTTACAATTCAATCGTTTCAGCTAGGGGTATTTTGGTCAACACGGTTATGAAAATATGGATTAAACCTTTTTTACTTGCAGCAAAAGGGATAAATGGTATTTTGACGAGCTTGGCTTGTTTGAGTGGCGTTTTAGCGAATGCAAACTATAGGATGGTATACCAGCGAATGCACACTTTGAGGATGCTATAATAGCAATTTTCTCATTCAATTGCTATCTTGTCGAATCTGTTCCTTCCAAGTGCCAGATCAGTGCTTGCCGCGTCTTAAAAAAGAAAAAAAAATGGTTTTGCTTACCTGTTAGATTAGATGTTAGTGAAAACTATTGGCGAGTTAGTTACTCGTTTTGTGCCCGGTATTGTTTAGCTGATAAGCTGAAAATGCAATTCTGCTCCAACTGAGCAGTTATTGTCACTATCCTGCAACCATGCGTTTTGAGTTGGTGGCTGTTAGGGTAGTCCTTAATGGAACGAGCTCCTCTTTACTTGCTTGCCTTCTATGTGATGATGTATAGGTTGGAAGCAGGCTTGCCTGGAGCAGGAACTATGCTGCCAAGGATATCAAGTTTGGAGTTGAGGCCCGTGCTTTGATGCTGAGGGGTGTTGAGGAGTTGGCAGATGCAGTCAAAGTGACAATGGGCCCTAAGGTACAATTCTGTGCACATAAATGTGTCATTCTGCCTAATTCATAAATGTGCCATTGTGCTTATACTTTCTGAATAGCTAATGGTTGTATAGCTATTATAAATGGAGTTCCTTTGATGTGAAATATTAGTGGATGCCCCGCATGTCACACTGGAAAATTTAGAAATATTTCCAAGAAAACTTGAAGAAAACAATCTAAAAAAATGTTTACTTGTAATGTATAAAAGGATAATATTTTGAGCTCTATAGCAGTTGATGGAGAATTGCAGTGGATGGATATGAGCAAACATTAGAGAGATCCAATGGTTGTTATTTCTAGAATGTGGCTTAATGAATGTTCAATTTTATAGCAATAACTATATTGGGTGGGTTGTAAATGCACATGACATATGAATGGTTGATCAAAGCATGAACGGATACTATTTCTAGATGGTGTGGTTCAATGCATGTTGAGTTTTGGTTGCCATTATATAGGATATAGAAACATAAACAGAGTTCCTTTCATGGAAAGGCATCTTTCGGTTATTGAAAATAACTGTCATAATCAGGGCGTGCCTGTTCTTGGATGAAAAAATTAGTCTTATGGTTCTTTCGTTGTTGCAGTACAGTATTAATTGGAAATACATTTTTTAATGTTCTTATTTTTCAGATTGCTTTGTGTTAGCTATTTGCAGATTGGGCTTAATGTGTGCATTTTACAGGGACGCAATGTGGTTATTGAGCAGAGCTTTGGTGCACCAAAAGTCACAAAGGATGGTGTGACTGTTGCCAAGAGCATTGAGTTCAAGGATAGAGTTAAGAATGTTGGTGCAAGCCTTGTAAAGCAGGTTGCTAATGCGACCAATGATACTGCTGGAGATGGTATGGGCATGCTTATACCCTACTGTTCAGAATAATTAGTCCCTTTTTTCCCCCAAAGTATACTAGACTTTGGTTATCTGATAAACAACTCCAGAGTGTCTCATGATTTGCCTTCCTGAAATATTTAATTAACTAGAGCTGGGATGAAGTTTCTTCAGTGTTTTGTCTATTTGGTACATAACTACTCAACACATCTGGTTTGGCATAGGAACCTATGCATGGATGTTCATTATTTTAGTTTTAAATAAAGTTGCATTTGACTATATTTAATTTGCTGTTTGCCATAGTAAACCATTGTTGTTTGAGCATTTTCAATCATCAGCCTTGCATTTTCAAGATTTAACAATTCTACCTTGAATTATGATGTCTTATAGTTGCTTTTGTCCATGGATTGAATTGAACTTTAGGATTTGCTTAGTTGCATATTTTCTTTGCTCTAACTGTGCTATTCTGATGTTCTGATATTCAGGTACCACTTGTGCTACTGTTTTGACTAAAGCAATATTTACTGAGGGTTGCAAGTCTGTAGCTGCTGGCATGAATGCAATGGATCTAAGGCGTGGAATCTCAATGGCTGTTGATGCTGTTGTAACTAATCTAAAGGGCATGGCTAGAATGATCAGCACATCAGAGGAAATAGCACAAGTAATACTTTTGATTCATTGCAGATCTCTTCATGTAATTTATTGCAGACCCCTAAACCCTTTTTTTTATGTTCATATATAAAGGTGGGCACAATATCAGCAAACGGGGAAAGGGAAATTGGTGAGCTTATTGCAAAGGCTATGGAGAAGGTTGGCAAAGAGGGCGTAATCACCATTGCGGTAAGTTGAACCAAGTTAAAACTGAGATTGGTCCCTCTTTATCTCTATTTGGGTGGGCGACTTCCCTTGATGCTTATGCCAACACTCTGTTTTTGTTTAATTTGTTTGCTTAAACATATGCTAGGATGGTAACACCCTTTATAATGAGCTTGAAGTTGTGGAAGGCATGAAACTTGATAGAGGCTACATCTCTCCTTACTTCATTACCAACCCAAAGACCCAGAAATGTGTAAGTTTTTAATTTCTGTTGTGGGACCAATATGTTCAGTTATTTCTGGAGCTATTTCAGTCATGTGCTCTGATTTAACAGGAACTGGATGACCCCTTGATCCTGATACATGACAAGAAGGTTTCGAACCTGCATGCTGTAGTTAAAGTCTTGGAGTTGGCTCTGAAGGTATGCATTTACCTATACAAAGTAACTGCCTGTTATTGGTGGCGCTACTGTTTTTCTTGCTCTAACTGGTTAACTCTTGCCTTGAACAGAAGCAAAGGCCTCTGCTGATTGTTGCTGAAGATGTAGAAAGTGAGGCATTGGGTACTTTGATTATTAACAAGCTTCGTGCAGGCATCAAGGTCAGTAAATACTGGGCATTTCATTTACTTGGCGTTTGTCATTTGAATCTGTAGTTGTCCTAATGGTGGGATGTGCTGTTTAGGTATGTGCTGTTAAAGCTCCTGGCTTTGGGGAGAACAGGAAAGCAAACTTGCAGGACCTTGCTATCCTTACTGGAGGAGAAGTAAGTTTAGAAAGTTCCCTTTCTCCACCTTTGGGTATATATAGTTAAACGATTGCATGGTTAAAGTTTGCATCTTTAATGATTCAGGTCATTACGGAAGAGCTAGGAATGAATCTTGAGAAGTTTGAGCCTCAGATGTTGGGTACATGCAAGAAGGTATGATTAGTTGGTTACTAGAAGGCTGGTGGATAAGCTTTGGTACCTTCGGAGATAGTTTTATTTGATGTTTTATCAGTTCTGTACTCAAACATTTAAGATGTAATGTTAACTCTTTTGGAAATTGGATTTACATACTGTATATGTGGAAGATCTGTAGACTGTTCCAATGGTTTGAGTAACATCCCGTATCCATGACAGGTAACTGTATCTAAGGATGACACTGTTATTCTTGATGGGGCTGGAGACAAGAAATCCATTGAAGAGAGGGCAGAGCATGTTCGTACAACTTTTGTTTACATTGTTTGTGACTTTTTACATTCAAATTTGTGGTTGTGATCTTGTGATAGCTTATATAAATGGTGTGTTACAGATTAGATCTGCAATTGAGCAAAGCACTTCGGATTACGACAAGGAAAAGCTTCAGGAGCGGTTGGCAAAGCTCTCTGGAGGTGTTGCTGTTCTAAAGGTGAGGTTCATAATGTTATGTTTCCATTGCACAATTATATTGATTCAGCTAGCAGACTTTCTATCATAACGTTGTTCAATAAACCATCTTGAAGTGCTGATGTTGTTAGGCCTCTATGGCTCACATCGTTTTGCTTTTTAGAAGAAAAGGCAAAAATGAAAAATAATTTGTGGGTAGAACTTCTATATACGTGTGTTCATGGTGACTCAGGCAAAAAGCTGTAAAACAAACCATGATGAAAAAACCACAAAGTTAAGTTCTAAAATTCAAATTTTGACTTATAAGCATTTGCAACTGCGAAACAATGGAAGCCTATGTTACAGTTTAAGCCCTAGCATTTGACACTATTTTATCAATATGAAAGCGTGGGAAGTTCAGATATCTCACACATGGACACAATGTTGTTGAGTGAATGAGAGTTTAACATTGTGCTGCTACGAGTGGCAGCCTTAAGTATGCCTATTTTGACCTGTGACTACATGATCTTTCCTACAGATTGGAGGAGCCAGTGAAGCTGAAGTTGGTGAGAAGAAGGATAGAGTGACAGATGCATTGAATGCAACTAAAGCTGCTGTGGAAGAGGGTATTGTACCAGGTACGAGCACACCAATTTTACTGATTACTTCATTGATGATGGCTTGTATTCAATTTGTTATGCCTGATGATGTTGACTTGATGTCTTACTATGCAGGTGGAGGTGTTGCACTTCTGTATGCATCAAAGGAGCTGGATAAATTGCAGACTGCAAACTTTGATCAAAAGATTGGTGTACAAATCATCCAGAATGCTTTGAAGGTTTGGGAGGGGAAAGAACATCTCATTTTGTGTTTTGCCGATTTCTTCTCTGGGTGAAAGCTGATGATCTAACTTATTTTGCAGACACCGGTGCACACTATCGCTTCCAACGCAGGTGTGGAAGGGGCTGTTGTTGTGGGTAAGCTGTTGGAACAAGATAATACTGACCTTGGCTATGATGCTGCTAAAGGTATGATCTTGACCATTTCTCTTCTTAATCCTAATGTGTTAAGATTCTCACCTTAAGCTTGTTGCTGATTCACGAACTGTGACATAACCTTCTGTAGGTGAATATGTTGACATGGTGAAGGCCGGTATCATTGACCCACTAAAAGTGATCAGAACTGCCTTGGTGGATGCTGCAAGGTATGCTCTCTACTAACATGCTTAACGATTTCTTGAACTTGAGAGAAGACGTGTCGATGGCGTCAGTGCATGCCACACCAATATGTTTGTTACAGTACTATTTCTCATTACCACAATTTGACATGATCTGAGCAAATTGTCTAAAAACAGCTTGTTTTCTTGTGTGTTTGACGATTGACCGTACAGTTTCTTTTCGCAGCCATTTTGCTATTACTTCTAGCTTCTTTCGGTGCTAACTATGCTCGCCTTTCTCTTGCAGCGTTTCATCTCTCATGACAACCACAGAATCCATCGTTGTAGAGATCCCCAAGGAAGAGAAAGAGGCGCCAGCGATGGGAGGCATGGGTGGAATGGACTACTAAACAAAAATCAACACCCACAATATAATTGAGTAAACAAAAACATATGGATTTAGGATAATTTTTTGCGGTGCAAGTTCATCGTCGATGATGTAATTTTTGCTCTTGTTGATGAGGTGGTTGTCGGACAATTTTGATTCCGCTGGCGGTAGGACCTCTCGGTTCCGAACGGAGCTATTTGTTTGAACGAATAAAATTTTAGTTCAGCTAGTAGTTCATGAGCTGGAGATGTACTGGATCAAAATTAAGTTTGACCCCTTGTGCCGGAACCTTTTATGAGCTGATCTGAAAGTATTACGATTTTCTCCCTGAGCGCAGTGGTGTGCTTGTTTAGGACTTTTGAAGGTTTTTAGTAGCATTAACAATTTCGGGATTTTGCACTGCTTATGCGTTTGCTTTCTAGGAATCGAGCGGAAGGAAGAATGTAGCAACAACTCTGAAAACATAGGAATTTTACAGGAATCAAAATATCCACTCAGGGTTTTGGAACAAAGGAATTGTTATGAATCCTTTGAAGAATTTCCTACACACTAATATGGATTAAAGGAACGGACCCTTTAAAATTTATGAATGGAATATAGAAAAAGATATGAATTTTAAAGGGCTATGAGCTTAAGGGTTATTGTTTGGGTGTTTCAATTTAAATTTTATCTTATAAGCATAAACGAAAAAATGTATGTGTATATGGAAAATTTTTCTCTTTCCCTAGATTCTTTATGATTTTCCTGCTCATGGCATGATATCCTAAACCATGTGTTTTTTGAATCCTACGTCTCAAATGAAACACTCCATATTTTCCATAAATATGAAATGAGCAATTGACAATTTAGAAACATAAGTGCAACCTTTTCATTTAACGATTAAAAATAATTTATGATAAAACTTTTGTGTTTTTAGCTACGATAAAAAATCTTAAAATTAACTTTGATATTTTACTTTATAAGCATAAGTATAAGCGAAAAAAATAGATGGATGTTTTAATCCTGTGTTCACCTTTCCTGTAATTTTGCCATCCTGCATTTGGAAAAAGCCATTACGGGCTTACGGCCTGTTTGATAAACTTGGGAGGAGAGGAGTAGTTGAGATCTTGTTTGCTTGCGGTTGTTCTTAGGCATTCGATTTCGGTTGCATATGGCCGGATCGAGCAGCAACCAAACAATCCCTTAGAGCCAGAAATTAATGGTGGGAATATGGGACTATTAAGATGAAAATTTTACTTTTAAGTCTCAATCACTTGTTTACGAGGAGTTTATGTGGAAATTAAGTTAAATAAAGTCTTTTTAAACGAAGGGAGTTTCTTCGAAGAATTCATATGGAGATTTAAATTTTAATTAAAATCCTTTTGGGACATAGGGTGTGTGTTGGAATAATTGATTTGACTTCGTCTCTCTGTGTTGTGAATTGATTTGAGTCAATTATCATTCAAAAGAATCTTGTCAACCAAGTTAGCTTCAGCAAATGATTACATTTTCTACAGTAGATCAAACGAAAAGGTATAGAAGTTTTATCAAACACTTCCTCTTTTTAGTATACTCAATACTGTGTTACTGCCTTCTTACACCGTTGATTCTTAGACACATTTAACGCTTATTTAAAACTTAATTAATTATTATTTATTTTATTGCAATTAGATTTATTACTAAAAATATTTTAATTATAACTATATTTTGTATATTTTCATATATTTATAAAAAATTAAATAAGATGAATGGTTAAATACGTGTAAAATGATTAAGCATGTGGAGGGAGTGCATTACGATTTTCATTAATCATCAATTAATCACATAAAAGCAATAGTCAAAGTCGAGAGATGATGGTCAACTGGAGCAGGAGCTGTACAAATATCCGGAATTCTAAGCATTATTTAAGGCCCGGCCCGTCGTAACTGCTCGCCGTCTCGCTGACCTGCGCCGGCGCCGCCGCGACGTGCATGAGCCCACGAGCCCTCGCGTCCGCCGCCGCCGTCCCGTCTCCGCTCCGCCGCCCGCCTCTTCCGCCTCGCGCTCGGCTGCTCTCGTCTTCTTTCGCCCCCGAGATGGGGGAGCCGCCACCGGGATCATCGTCGCCGGGGGAGGAAGAGAGATCCAAGGGGAGGGAGCAGCGGCCGGCGGCGGCGGCGGAGCTGAGGCTGTTCGACACGACTCACACGAGGACGAAGGCGGCGGTGCCGTTCAAGCCGCGTGTGGAGGGCAAGGTTGGAATGTATGTCTGCGGCGTCACCCCCTACGACTTCAGCCACGCCCGCGCCTACGTCGCCTTCGACGTCCTCTACAGGTAAACCCGCCCGGTTTGATCCATCCAAACCCCACACCCACGCGCCGGCCGATTGATCCAAGTACGGCAGAGTCGCGCGATTCGGTAGTCAGGATCCACTCTCGCCGCCGGGCCGCCGGAGTCGTCGTTTGAATGTATGATCCGGCCGCCGGAGCCGGAGACGGAGACGACGAGTTCGCCGGTGCCGGTCGGCTTTTTCCTGAGCCCAGTTCGACTATGGACCAAGGCCCTTATTCTGCGTTCGGCCATGGGACGATAAGTTAACTAAGCCACTTATTTTCGTGTGGACACATTTTTCAAACTGTTAAATGATATATTTTTTTAAAAAAATTTATAGTAAAGTTATTTTAAAAAATAATATTAATCTATTTTATATTTTTTAATAATTAATTAATCATATATTAATCTATTACCTTTCCTCTCCGACGAACGCTGCCTGCCGTGTGACGAAAGCGGCCCAAACTGTGCGGCCTGCTGGAAATGGCAAACGCGGCTTTTTTCCTTACCTTTTCCCGTTTAAAGCTTTTCTTTTTGTTCACTAGGCTATTTCAATCTCGTATTTGGCTATATCAATATGTCCAGGGAAATACTTGTGATTTTTTTCTCCAGTAATTATAGTACTTGCTATGAGCCTTTTGTGTTATGTATGGCTCTCACCAAGTTGAATTGATTTTTATTAGGTATCTGAAGTAGTAAATTACGTGCGCAACTTCACTGATATTGATGATAAGGTATTTACCACCAGATGGATGCGTCCTCTTGAGCTATTGTTTTCAGGATGGAATTGGTTGGTTTGGATATATAGTTTGTGCTATATTTATTATCGGATATGCATTTCTATATTTTAGGTTGCTATTTCTAGTTTTTCTTGGAATTATTATTTTAAATTTTACAATGAAGTTCTCCAGGTAGGAATTATCTTCATAAACTACCATTAATTTTTGAAAGTATATCTGGTACAAATTTCTCTTGATAAGTTACTGGAATGCCATTTGGCATGTGGCATTGACTCCAGAGCTTGTGCTGTTTGTGCAGATTATTAAGCGGGCAAACGAAGCTGGTGAAGATGCAAGTCATTTGAGCAGCCGGTTCATTGATGAGTTCCTTCATGATATGTCTGAACTTCAGTGCCTTCCCCCTACTCGTGAACCACGCGTAACGGAGCACATTGAGCAGATAATTGATTTGATAACCAAGGTATTACTTAGCTGCATGTTATAACGACTATTCCCGTTCAACTATTACAAAGAAGTGTAACTGATTGATTCTTTTCACTGTCTCTAGTACTTTGCAATGCGCATTCATTTTCTGATTTTCATAATAAGAACCAGTTAATCTCTATCGTAGTCATGATGCCATGGATCACTGATATCTGGCTCATTTTGCTTGATGTTAACACCTTTGTCTCATGTTCTTATACGCGTCTGAACAGATAATGGACAATGGGAAAGCCTATACTATCGAAGGGGATGTGTATTTCTCTGTCGATAACTTCCCTGATTATCTGAGTTTATCTGGAAGGAAGGTAGACCATAACCTTCCAGGGAAAAGGGTAACCGTTGATACAAGAAAGCGAAATCCTGCAGACTTTGCATTGTGGAAGGTGACGTGCTTTAACTTCAACCCAAATTTAACCATTCTTTCCTCTTTCTTGCATCCTTCCTAAACTTGGATCGTCTACTCAGTCTGCCAAGGAGGGTGAACCATCTTGGGAGAGTCCTTGGGGTCTTGGGCCTCTTGGCAGACCAGGATGGCATATTGAGTGCAGTGCGATGAGCGCTCATTATTTGGGCAAGGTTTTTGATATTCATGGCGGAGGAAAAGATTTGATCTTTCCTCATCATGAGAATGAGCTCGCACAAAGCCAAGCAGCTTACCCTGAGAGTGAGGTAAAATGCTGGATGCATAATGGTTTTGTCAACAAGGATGGCCAGAAAATGGCTAAAGCAGATAAAAACTTCTTCACCATCAGAGATGTAAGTGTGAATGCGCCTCCATGTAGCGTAAATATAATTTTCTTCATTCAGATTTCCAACCTGTCTTGTCTTTTTTTTTTTGACATATTGCGTCTTTTTTTTTGACATATTGCTTTTTTTTTAGATTATTTCTCTGTACCATCCCATGGCTTTAAGATTATTTCTGATGCGTACACATTATAGATCAGATGTAAACCACTCTGATACAGCCCTTCAGTTTGCATTTTTTTTTGCTGAAATGACCGAAGGAGGTCATTCAATATAATTAAGATGGAAGAAAAGGTTACAAGAAAAGTTTTATATCAATAGCTGGCTGTCGAGGAAGGATGTTTACATCGACAGCTGGTTGTCGAGGAAGGATGTGCACCAGAGCACACTTCCCAAACCATGTGCCAACTGTCCAAAACACACACTACAGAGAGAAAAACCAAGCACCGAACCGGCTATCGCTATACGAGACCGATCGCCACCGAGCTAGCGACACCACTACGACACGAAGACTCTAAAACGACGCCCTCATAAGGGTCGCGATGCTAAAAGACGCTGTTGTCATCCATCCAAAGACTGGATAAGGTTTTCACCTAGAGCTCCTTGCCGAGGGAGGAGGGATACCTCAGTTTGCATCTGGCCGTCTATACTATATTTATCAGGTATCTCATATCTGCCAAATTTCAATTTAGGCTAGACTTTATCTGGGCTGTGTTGGATTTGTAGAATTCTTTTGTATAACTTTTATTATAAATCTTACCCAGACTCAACATGAGGGTGAACAATCTATATCATTGTACAGGGAATGCAAGTTGGAAAACTATATACCAGCTGATGATCAAAAGTTGATCGACGAGAACCATTCAAAATTTCTTGAGAAAATGTCAGATGATCTGCATACAACAGCTGTTCTTGATCACCTTTTGGTGCCATTGAGGGCAATAAACAATAATCTAAGCGATTTGAAGGCATGTAACTAGTAGCTTTGAATACTGATACTTGTTCATCATTGTTGTTGCATGGACCTTTTTGTCTGATTACGTGTTCTATTTGCAGAAGTTGCAGCAAAGACTAGATCATCAGAAAAAGAAGCAGTCACTGAGGCAGAAGCAGCAACAGAAAAAACCAGAAGATTATGTCCAAACTCTGGTTGCCTTGCAGAATGAAGTCAAGGAGAAACTATCTATACTTGGATTGATGCCATCGTCATCTTTGGCTGAGGTAAATTTGTTATTTTTTGCAGGATATTTTTTCTCCAACCAGTGCTTAAGTTTGTGCACATGCTGAATAAATCTTCAAAATAGCAGGCACTGAGACAACTGAAGGAGAAGGCATTGAAGCGAGCAGGCATGACAGCAGAACAATTACATCAGCTGATCGAACAGCGAATACTTGCTAGGAAGAACAAGGATTTCGCCGAGTCTGACCGGATCAGAACAGATCTCTCTGCTCTCGGCATTGCTCTGATGGATGAGCCTACTGGGACATTATGGAAGCCATCTGAACCAGAACTAACTGGAGAATCGTGACATATATGATCCAATCGCTTTCTGTTCTTCATGTGAATGTAAGAGAAAAAAAAGGGGAACAGACATCTTTAGACCATAACATGAATATTTTTATTTTTACTGTTCACAACCAACTGAATTATTCTTCTATTAATTTCATATTTCCGTAGCCTATGCACCGTGCTTATATTAATTCTACAGATTTTCTGCGTTCACAAATTTTTCAAAACCACCTCGGAGCATGGGCCCTCGCCGCCGCCTTGTGAGACAACGGGGCGGGCGTCAGCCTAAGTTCTTTTTTTAAGTAAAAAAGACGTCTCCGAAAGACAGGTCTTGTACATGCCCTGCGTGAATCTTAATGGTGCTAGCCGAAAGAACCCTAGATCTCTAAGAAGACATGCTCTCGTATCGGAATACTAATATTTTTTTCCCCGAGCTCAGTTTCTCGAACATGATTCTTTTGGTCCCCAAAGCTGACATTCTAGAACAACAAACTTAAGCGCAAAACAGGCCATAACCATAATAATAATCCACCGCAAGGACCACATCAATCCTGTCTCAGATCCTCACCATTCCACCAAACAGAAGCAGCTGCTAATAAAAATCCCCCAGACTCCTGAAATCAGGCTTGCCGCCGCCGCCGCGCTCGCAATTAATCGGAGGCGCTAACGCTAATCTGACGAGACTGACATCGTATTACTGCTCCCGCCTGCCTCTCTGACCGCGACTCGCCAAGCGAAGCGCCTGAAGAAGCTGGCAAAACGCACTGCTAGATCAGGGGTCTTTTTCAGACAACATTTACAGACCATAAATAATTTATGAATAGCTTTTTATATGTATTCTTAGCGATCTAAAAGCGAAGGCTGATAAATAAACTTTGCTGAAAAGACTTTTGAAATTAACTCTAAATTTAAAATTTATATTTTGGTTTATAAGTATAAGCGAAAATAAAATGAAAAAGACGGGGGTGTTAGCTCGTGTGGTTTGTGTATCTGATTTGCGCCATTGAATGGCATGAAAAGTGAGGTGGCCATTGATGCGACCATCCCTTCAATTCCTTTGTTGGTCAGAGGCTCAGGGCACTCTGTATGTATGATGTATCCGTGTCACCGACGACCCACTCTCTCTGTGCGTGTGTCTACACAATGTTGGTTATGGTTTCCACTTGGGCATCGGCCAGGTGGGGTTTATGTTATTCATGCAGTTATTCATAATTTTTTTGAAGAACTTGGGCCCATTTCTTTTGGTCTGAATAGACGAATGGAAGATTGGTTTGTCTGATTGCGTGATGATATTCTGAGGGTATAACCGGATGAATTAACGGTCACTCCCTCCGTTTCATATTCCTCCGTTTTATATTCCTCCATTTTATATTATGATTTTTTTGCTCTTGCTTGTATTTATAAAGATGCTAATGAATTTTAATGCATATACCAAATATACATATTGATTCACGGATGAATTTAGCCAGTACCAAAAAGTTTTATGATATAGAACGGGGAAGGTTGCTGCAAAAATGTATTCCAAGGAACTTATATGTAGAATTTCTTGATACAAAAATCTCACTGATTACACGCTTACAAAAATCTAACCAATATAAAAGTTAATTTCCTAAAAAAAAAGGAATTTGTCACCCTTATGATTTTTGCATGAGATGTGCAATGTCAGGGAGAAAAAAAAAAGTTGAACTATAGACTACTCAGCAACACTTGTACCAAGCTCGAAGGTGGAAGTTACTCTTGTTTATCAAAAAATTAACCTGCAACTCTCCTGCTGTCTGCACTGGATGTGTCGCTGCCAAAGAAAAGAACTGCAAGTACAAAACTACTTGCAAGGCTCAACTGATAGTTTAGCCTTCAGAATCCACGGACAAACAAAAGACCCAGCTTAATTTGTATACAGGTTAGATCTCATCCACTGCATTTAACTCTGCACAAAACAGGAGAGGAAATCTAGCTAGTGACCACTGACCAACGCTATCAAAATCCAGACGCTGTCTCATTCATGGTTGGTGAGTGGTGAGGCATGCAGCTGCAGCGTCCTGTAGATCGGACGATCATACTGCCATTGCCTGCATGATTAATGCAGTCTCAGCACCGTGTTAATCGGTTGGCATTTTGCAACTGCAATTGCAATCCGATGTGTAGTGTAGTACTGCCTATGTGCCGGATACTGTCTACAGCAAGGACACTCCATAAATGAAGCTCCCGAGGTAGCTAGCTGTGCCTGTGCTTCGTGGATCTTTGTGAGAATGTGCGTTGCAATTGGTAGATTTCTTTACCTGATCATATTAAGGCAGCGTTTAGTCGCTAAATTTTTTTTACAAAAACATCACATCCAATATTTGACCGGATATCGGAAGAAGTTTTTGGACATGAATGAAAAAACAAATTTTAGATTCCGCCTGGAAACCGAGAGACGAATTTTTTGAGTCTAATTAATCCGTCATTAGCACATGTTGGTTACTGTAGCACTTATGGCTAATCATGTCCTAATTAGGCTTAAAAGATTCGTCTCAGAATTTTCCCCATAACTGTGTATTTAGTTTTAATATTCATGTATATTTAATGTTTTATTTAGGTGTCTAAAGATTTGATGTAATGTTTTTAGAAAAAAAATTGGAAACTAAACAGGGCCTAAGTTCAGAACTAACTTTCAGGTAGGGTTCTGTACTTAAGTAAAGTTCTGAACTTTTTAGGTAGGTATTGTACTTCTGTTGTGCTTTTATTTAGAAAAAAAAATCTGTTCTGATCTATCGCTGCTTGTTTTACGCCAGGATTTCTAGTTGTTCTACACGCTTGATTTCATCTATTATCGGTCGGAATGACAAGAAAACGATTTAGTCATCGTCTAAACAAGGAAAATGATTTTAAACAATGGAATAAGCAAAGATCAGTTGAAAAAGATCATAACATATGTATGCCAAGAAAAGCAGTAGGAAAATGACTTGCGGGATGGTTTATGGGGAAGAACTTGCTTCGAAATAATAGGAAAAAAGTGTGAACTTTAGGACCAAAAGGCTGTCTTTTTCATAAGATCCATAATGAATCACTTGAGTAAAAGCTAGATTAAGCCTCCTAAGTTCTCTGAACTGTGAGTCTGTAATAAACATTATTTTTACATGCACCAAACCAGAAACTGAAAGTCTGTGTTACTACTTGCATTGCATTGTGAATTACTGCTCATCCATCCCAAAAATAAAGTTATTTCTATAACTCTATTCGTTTCAGAATAAAGTCATTTCTCCACTCACCTCATCATTTCAACCGATGACAACAATTATTCATTTAATTTTATCATCTACATTCTTCTCTTAACCAATTAAAACCTTTCTCTAATCATACACACCTATTTTCTTAATCCTCGTGACCAAAATGGTTGTATTATGTGACGGAGGAAGTAACTTTTAGAATTCAGTATTCACCAATTTACCAAATGACACTGAACTGCACTTTCACAGTGAAACTGACGATGAGCAATTTTACAGTTCCTGAGAATGTATCAGAAGGTACTAAAATTTTAGTGTAAATATTTAGTACTTCTTGGTACCTAGGTACTGGAAGATACCAAATTTTACACTAAAATTTTTAAGATTTGCTTCAGTCCAACAAAAAATAACAAAAAATACCTTGAGGTACTGATACCTCGTGGTATCAAATTGTTTCTGATCGTTGGATCTAACCGTGCACATCCTACTCAGCTAGATCTAACGGTGGGAAATAATTTGGTACCTTGAGATACTTTTTGTTAGACCGGAGCAAATCTCATTTGGTATCTCTCGGTACCTACTTAATTACCGTAAAATTGCTCACTGACGATAGATAGACCCATGAAAACCAAACCTTAATGCTGACCCTAATGATGATATATAGCCTTGAAAGGGAAAGACAGACAGATCCAAACCGGCAGCTTTTGATGCAGAGTACGTAGACAGTCGAGTTAATCCTAATCACACACACGTAACCCCCAATTGATCATGTGGCTCTCTCATCTAAGATTGTGGCCTGATTAATTCCAATGCGACGCGATTGATTGATCATCCATCGATCATTCATGTCAGTCGCTGGCCCATGCCCATCTGTACTTCTTCACTAGATTTGCGTGCACCATCACGAGCATGCCAGTGCCAGCCTATATATACACCTCGACGAGTTCATCATCTTGATCGATCTCTGCAAGAACGACGAGCGCGATCGATCGAGAGGAGAGGAGAAGGATGAGGTGTTTGATGGCGGCAATGGCGGTGGTGGTAGGGGTGGTGATGGTCGTCATGGCGTCGCCGGCGGAGGGCGCGAGGGCGTTCTTCGTGTTCGGCGACTCGCTGGTGGACAACGGCAACAACAACTACCTCCTGACGAGCGCGCGCGCCGACATGCCGCCGTACGGCATCGACCACCCGACGCACCGCGCCACCGGCCGCTTCTCCAACGGCCTCAACATCCCGGACATCATCAGCGAGCACCTCGGCGCCGAGCCGACGCTCCCGTACCTCAGCCCCAGCCTCCGCGGCTCCAAGCTGCTCGTCGGCGCCAACTTCGCCTCCGCCGGCGTCGGCATCCTCAACGACACCGGCATCCAGTTCGTACGTGCAGATCGAATGGGGGCTTCATGGTCCTCTTGATCTCGATCGATGAGCTTGCAACGCATCCATTCATGGCGGGCGGGGTGATGTGTGTGTGTCTTGCATGCAGGTGAACATCGTGAGGATGAGCAGGCAGCTGCAGTTCTTCGGCGAGTACCAGGACAGGCTGCGGGCGCTCGTCGGCGCGGCGAGGGCGCGGCGGATCGTGAACGGCGCGCTCGTGCTCATCACCCTCGGCGGCAACGACTTCGTGAACAACTACTACCTCGTCCCCTTCTCCCTCCGCTCCCGCCAGTTCACCCTCCCCGACTACGTCCGCTACCTCATCTCCGAGTACAAGAAAATCCTCCAGGCAAGCACTTCGTCTTCTCCCTCTCGCCGCTCGCTGTGTGCGTCTTCTTCCTCATCCAGACAAGCTAAGCTAAGCTAAGATCACTACGTGTTCGTCCATGGCGCGCAGAGGCTGTACGACATGGGGGCGAGGAGGGTGCTGGTGACGGGGACGGGGCCGCTGGGCTGCGCGCCGGCGGAGCGCGCGCTGCGGAGCCGGGACGGCGGGTGCGCGCCGCAGCTGATGCGCGCGTCGGAGCTGTTCAACCCGCAGCTGTCGCGGGCGCTGGCGGAGATGAACGCCCGCGTGGGGCGGCCCGGCACGTTCATCGCCGCCAACTCGTTCCGCGTCCACTTCGACTTCATCAGCGACCCGGCGGCGTACGGGTTCGCGACGGCGAGGGACGCGTGCTGCGGCCAGGGCCCCAACAATGGCCTCGGGCTGTGCACGGCGGCGTCCAACCTCTGCGCCGACCGCGATGCCTACGTCTTCTGGGACGCCTACCACCCCACGGAGAAGGCCAACCGCATCATCGTCAGCCAGTTCATGAGGGGCTCGCTCGACTACGTCTCGCCGCTCAACCTCAGCGCCGCGCTGGAGATCGACGCCACGGCGGAGGCGGCGAGGCGCCGGCAGAGGGCGGTGGCTAGGCTCGTCGGCGACAAGCCGCACGTGTAACTGCGGTGTGTGATGTGTGACGTGCTCCGCGCATGCATGCATGCATGCATGTGGCGTTGTTCGGTTGGTGCCGACGCGCGAGGGAATTAATTGGAAGGCTAATAATTTAGATTTTGCTAATCACAATATAATCTTGGATCATTTGGTAATTATAGTTTTACAAAGTCACTTGCATTTGTTTCTCCAGTATAGTCTTCACATTATCGGACATTTTTATATGTTGGGCCGGTTTGGGTCTCTTTAGGCATCAGGGAAATAGTTTTTAGCATACGTGTGGATAATTCGTGTGTTTGTATGCTATGTAAATAGTTATAAAAAATATGAAAAATTATCAAGATAGATTAATATGAGTTATATCATTCCACAAACACGCAAGTTTAAATTCAACTTCTACAAGTTGTAGCAAAAAAAAAAAACAAAACTGAAACCAAATATACACATATTCATAATTGTTTTTGTTATTTTTGTTATAACTTGTAGAAGTTGAATTTAAACTTGTATATTTATAAAGTGATATAACTCATATTTATCTATCTTGTCAAATTTTTTTATATTTTTTTATGACTATGTAGATACCATGCAAGCAATGGACGGATATCCAACTATGTGCTAAAAAATTGCTTCCTTAGGCCCAAACACAACCAATCTCAAGTAGGGTTCAATTCATCTCTATGGCCGCACCACGCGACGCCATGCACGCGCCTGCTGCAAGCCTCTCCCTCCTCTCTCTCCCCTCGTCTTCTCCACCCCTCCCGTCCCAAACTTGGCAAACGCGCGCCAACCTCCCCCATTAGGCTAGGCTGCTCGGCCGGCGAAGCTGCGTGCGTGCGTGCATGCGGCAGCGACGTCGGCCAGCCGCAGCGCAGCATCGCCGGCATGGCGTTCATCGACCTCGGGCGGGGGAGCCCCGGCGGGTCGACGTCGGCGCCGGCGAAACCGCGGCTGGTGATGATCATCGCTGACCCGGGCCGCGAGTCGACGGCGGCGATGGAGTGGGCGCTCTCCCACGCCATCGCCGAGGGGGACGGCATCCTGCTCCTCCACGTGAACATGCCCCCGAACGCCGCGGGCGCCGGGCCGTCCCGCACGGGCTCCGGGGGAAGCGCCGGGTCCCCGCTCACGGCGCTCCTCGGCGCCGCCGCGGGCGACGCGGATTTCATGGAGACGATGAGCGCCGCGTGCAGGGCGCGGCACCCGCCCACCCGCGTCCGCGCCGTGCGCGTCGAGCCCGCCACCGAGGGCCGGGAGGCCAAGGCGCAGACCATCCTCGCCGAGTCCCAGCGCCGCGGCGTCGAGCTCCTCGTCATCGGCCACCGCCGCGTCTCCTCCTTCCTCGGGTACGTAACTACGTATACGCGTCCGGCGCCATTGATGGCCGGCGATGCTAGATCATCTCACGCACGCATCGTCGTGTTGGTGTGGTGATGATCTTGATCTTGCAGGTTGAAGAGCGCGAGCGGGTCGAGCCGAGGGCACGACAGCACGGCGGAGTTCTTGATCGAGCACAGCAAGTGCGTGTGCGTGAGCGTGCAGAAGAAGGGGCAGAACGCCGGCTACCTGCTCAACACCAAGACACACAAGAACTTTTGGCTTCTCGCATGACCTAATTACACACACATCTCCATCAGCTAATCCATTAATTAATCGAACAAAACTAATTAAGCTCCAAAACACTTCTTCCAAATTTGTTAATTTGCAGCTTGTGTGTGTCAGATTCATACGACCGAGTTCCATTTGAAACGGCAGAAACAACGGTATCGAAAAGAAAAAAACTAGTTTTTGGGGGTCTTTTTTTTACCGAGACATGTCTACATGTAGAGAGACACAAGATCATAAGATGGGATCGAGAGGTGATCAGCTATAATCCACATGTGTCTGTTGTGTGTGTCTGTATGCAGGTGGTAACTGGTAAGAGTTTATGTTTTATGGAGATCATGCTCACGGATGGTTTACCTTAACATTAATTCATTTCACTTTGGTAGCTAGCCCTATATGCTGCTATAGTTGGGGATATGGACATTGATTTAGACGACGGATGTTTGTCGATAACTCAATATGATCTTTCCATGTTATATCCAGGGTTTTAACTTTCGGTTTCTAATTTTCTACCGGGGGACCGAAATTTTCGAATACCGGAAATATCAATCCGAAATTTTCGAAATTTCAGAAATCTCAATCCAAAATTGCAAACCTTGGTTATATCTATACTCATATAAAAAAATTAGTGATTGCGTTGAATATGCAATTCTACCCACTCCATAATAAATTTTGTAAACTACTCATTCAACTTCTTGCTATTCAAAACAATAAAATTCTAAATGGATGGCCACATATAAAATTAAATTAAGTTGAATATCCCCTCTATAAAAAAAACTATGGAAAACACATTTCATAGAAAATATATTTTTATTCATTTTAGGTAATATATACTCCTAGTATATTACTTTTTATCTGTATCAACACACGTGTGCATTCAGCTAGTCGAGATAGAAATTGTTGTTTAGCTCATCAGTCATGATGGGACCATGCATTCTACCTAGAAATTCCAAAGGCATGGTCCATATTCCTGCTTGTCTGAATCCCATTGCAGATCTTGCAAATCTTCAGATGGATAGTCCTTCCGTTCTTCGAGCATACACTCTGAGCCACTCGAGAGGTCATCTTTTGGTAACGAGTAGTCCGTGATTTCCATGCACCCATCTTGATCGAAGCACTTCGATCTGCTCGCTGTTGGAATCGATTTCTTCTGGCGCATCCTGTATTTCTGCACCGGTTTGAATGTCAGGTTCTATATGGCTATAGAATTTGTTCAACCGTATTACAACAAATTTAGGGCATATATATATGTTATACATTGTAAAGTGGTTTAAACTCCCGACGGTATTTGCAATTGTATCGATTTTGCATGTGGCCTAAATCATTATAAAGAAATCTAACAAAATAAACATGATATATAGGTTTTAATCTATTTGTTGTCATCTTGGAATGTCAAAATTGATATGTATACGCATGAAGGGAAAGAAAAACCAGCTACGAAATGTGTAGTTGCGTTTGCAGCAGAATTTCTTATTTTTTGTTTCTGTATCAATAGATTAGTTTGCGTTGAATAATTAAGATATAAGTAGGGAAGCCTCTCACCTCAATGGCTAGTTTTTTGGGTGGTAAAGTCCATTTACGATCCTACAGTTTGAACTTAATTTATTCGTATGGAAATTCACATTCAGAAAAGGAACTTTATCTGACGAAAAATATTAACCCTGTCGGCCCTGAGCTGACCGTGTGGAACCATATACGGATCTTCCCTCACAGGAGACAAGTTCTAACGACAAAAATGATTAGTTCTCCCTCACAGGATAGGCTGTAGTGCCAACGTGGACACATCTGACCGTCAGAAATCACGTAATTCTATATGCTAGCTTGTAATTAATTAAGTTTATGCAGAGTACACATGTTACAACCACAAGACTGAATCTGGGCCGGACAGGAGTAAAATGAGCCACTGAAATTACCTGCAGATGACTGGCAACTTGCTCTCTTGTCAAATGTTTGACATTCATTATCCCCAGTATCTTCTTTGGAACTGCCTCTGCAAACAAACAAGTATATACATAAATACACTGCTACACAGTAAAATGACAAGGAAATACATGCATATTGCAAAAAACTAATGCACATGTAACAAATTAATGTAACCGAAAAACAAAGCTCAATTTCATCATATCATATATATCGATCTCGATCACTCACTGTCTTCTCCAAGGTGTTTCACTGCTGCAATGAACTGACGATGCAGCTGCGCGGTCCAGCTCAGCCTACACTCTCTGAGGCCTCTTATGTCTGTGATCTCGCCATTGCTGTGCTCCATGTCGTCGTCTCTGACCTCATTTTCTAGTGGCGTCGAGCCTTCACTGGCCGTTCTTGTGGTAGCTGGATCAGTAGCAGAAGACGCCGCCATTGCTGTCAGCAGCGGAGGATAGTGCTGTTCATCAGGATTATTCCCAGCTGTTATTACCATATGATTGCTGTTCTTGTTGATGAGCTCCCGCATTTGCTTCCGGAACACATGCTGCCAGATGTTGCTCAGCTCCTCGATTCTCACCGGTTTTAGCAGGAAATCGGAAGCGCCGTTTGCGACATATTTCATCACTGTACTTGTGTCTCTGCTTGAAGCCATAACTGTTGGAAAAAATGTTATCTTTATACTCCATGAAATTATCAAATTATATGAGGAGTTGCATGTTTTATAGTGTGAAATTTACTATGTATCTAAGAAATTAAAATATTTAGTGTAAAATTTAATATCTATCGGTATTTTATCAAGGATCGTTAAATTTATATAAAAATTATAACAAGTTCCTTGTGAATGAATATAATAGGGTATAGCTAGCTTAATTACTAGCAATGAATATTTGACTTGACCCAATCCCTCGAGCAGAAATGCATATATAAGCTGAGGCGTAATCCTCAAAAGCTAAGAGAAAATGTGCAACCTCCGTCAAAAATAAATCAATTTTTCAATTTTTAGATAGGATGTTTGATTCTTTGTCTTATTTAAATTTTTTTATGGTTAACATTTTATTGATATTACACGATAACACATGAATATAACTTTACATGTGACTAATATTTTGTATTTTTTAATATTTTTTTAAATAAGACGGATGATCAAACGCTCGACGCAGAAAACCCAGAAATTATTTTTTTGGATGCAGTATATATGAAGGAAAAAATTACTTACTCACTGTAGGTATGCCAAACTTGGATGTTACTTCTTGCAGAATGAGCAAACCATCTTCAGTAGGAAAGAACACATCGCTGATTATGAGGTCAACTCTTTGCGGATTGTCCAAAATGAAGGACATAGCTTCTCTGACATTCTTATAGGTTGTAACTATAATAGATACTAGCTTGTTAGCACCCCACGCTGTGCCGCAGAATATATATTAAAAATCACATGCATAATGATAAATAAAAAGATAAAATTACTAAAAGCGGGTACAATAGCAGACTATAAGCCAGCTATAAACATATTTTAAAAAGATAAGAGAGGAGAGAGAATAGCAGTGAGCTACAGATTTATAGTCAGCTATAGCACGGACTCCAAGATACCATGTGTGTATAACGGGTGCGATATAGTAATATATGTTTTGTAGGTAGCTATCATATGAATTGGTTATTAGATTGACTATAAATGAATTGGAGCTAGTAGTTGGCTATACGAGCAAGTTCAATAGTATAGCCAAAACTACTAGCTCCAATTCATCTTAGTCAATCTAATAGACAATTTATACAATAGGTACCTATAAAGCATTAATATATGATCCCACATATCACACACACCATGCGTCTTAGAACCCGTGCTGTAGCTAGCTACAAATTAGTAGTTCACTACTCTTCTCTCTTCTCTTATCTCTTTAAAGTATATTTACAGATAGCATATAGCCTACTATTATACCTGCTCTAGTATTAAACTTGCTCTAAATCACATGCGCTTTGTTCGAAATTTGATGTAGGTTGGACATCATCACATCAAAGGAGAGTTGCAGGGTACCATCTGGCGGCTAGGTCAAGATGGAGGGACACGTGCAACTATGAGTGGAGATGGACGGCCAGGATGTAATGCTGTTGATCGACGGTGAAAAACGAGGAACTGTATGGGTGGCCAGGGACACGTGTCATAGGGAAATTAAAGGAGAGGTTTCAACAAGAATAAATATTCTATAGGATAGGATACAAGGTACATCAGGAAAAAAGAAAAGCTGATATGGAGTATCTGCATGTAAGAGAAATAAGCATATCATTTTTTTACGTTAATTAACTATATTTTACATGAGAATATTTATCATCACTGAAAAAGTATTGGGAGCTAGCTAGCTAGTACCTTTATGTACTTATATACCTAGCTCAATGTACTAAAATTTTGAGAATAAGTGCCTGAAAATACTTTAGGATGCATGGTAAACATGCTCGTAAAATATATGTAACTTCATGTGTATTTGGAAATATTACTACATAACTATTTCTTTGGAATAGTTCTTGATGTATACACACAAACAGTGTTTGTTTTAAGTTTTAATTCATTTCAAATATGAGAGCAATATCATTTTAGTTTTACTTATTTTATCTCTAAAACTTGGACCTGGAGTCCAGTTTGACAAATTAAGTGGGGAAAATTAATTAAACATTTTAAGGTATATACAATTAGTCTCATGTCTTATTTTAATATTTGGGACTAATCAAATCATATAGTAACTAAAACTTCAAGGCAAATAACGGACTTCAGTGACTATATTTCATGTACTTGTTAATTAAAACACATTACTAAATTTGTTTTTAAATAAGAATCATGCATACACATTTTATGTGACAGCAGATTAACATAAATTCTGTTATATATATGTATTCGTAACATATTCTAACTCTTCCATCTGATTGTTTGCTATGCCAAGGTAGAGTAATTTTTGGTTAGGTAAGCATATATACAATGGAAAAAAAATGTGAAATTGAATGAATTTAAACACTATCAAATTAATGATCAATATGTGCATTAAGTTAATTATTATCCTGTATATTTGTTCTTTAAACCATTTTTAGGTCAGTATAAGTAACACATATATAGATGGCATGCATCTCAAGTCATGCATATTAGCTAGCCAGGTTGATATTAATTCTAAAGATACAACACGAGTTTATGTCTAACAAAATATGTGACAACACGCATCGGTAAATCTGTGTAGATCTGTCTTAACCGGATAATCAGTAAACAAATACAAAAACTCACAACGCATTCTGTATAGTCGATCTATATGGATCGATATATTCATTATGTGAGAAGCTAGCTAAGCTCGCGTTTTTGCTAATTATTCTGTTGTAGAAATATTATTACGTACCCTTGTAACTGCACTTCAGAAGTAAATCTTCCATGGACGACAAGTTTGAGTAGTTGTTATCAATGACCAGAACACTGAGGCCAAAAGGCCACAGTTCTTGGTGATCCATTTATAACCTAATTAGAAGAAAATAACATGATAAGCTAACTATAAACACATTTTTTTTGGAGGAGATAAATAATATCTTGACTCTCATGCAAAAGTTAGCTAGATAAGTGAGAAGGAGAGAAGATAAAAATATAACCAACCTTATAACTCATATATTATGCATGTTAACTCTAACAATTGATATTTCTAGATAAATTATAGCTAGTACATGGTTAGCTCTACTATTAAACTTGTTTTAAGAGATGTGTGAGCTATAACTAACTAATATGACTAGCTCTTTAAGATTTATACTTATTTGCAAAAGAATGCTTTATTAAATACTGATAATTAACAAGATCAATGAACTATATGTATATCGAGTATGGGATGCTCATGCACATGCATGCATGCATGCAGTCCCAGATATACTATGTTAACAAGAAGTAGCACTAAATTCAGCTATGCTAATTAATTGCAGTTAGCAATAGGACAGAGATATTTGTATATTATATATGGACACTTCCAATTCAACGCAATATTAGGGAATTCATTAGCCTTTGTCTGCACATATATTCAGGAATAATTAATTGAAGCAGCCGTATATATATGCAGCTAGCTAGCTACCCAGGCGAAACTGCGCAAACACAAGCAATTAATAATATAATCACTCTTGAGTGTCCGTGTTATACGAACGTTTGCATGCGTTTGTACTGTATTCCAAAAAGGTATATATACATAATCACCCTATCATATCGATCTCAGTGCATGTAAAGAGTACTGTACGTATGATATTAGCTTTATACATACATACATGCATGCATGTGATATCATCGAAGAGAAGACTTACTATGTACACGATCGAGAGAGATTAATCAACAACCAGCCAGCAGAGGCAGCGTTGACACCACAGCCAGTTCTACCTTATGGGTGATCAGTGACTGAAACCAGCTGGTAATTAACTCACATGCATATATATACAGTTAACTATAATCCAGTAATTACTGTATATATATATATACATAAATATAACAATCAGCTGTGTCTAGCTATATATATGCTTCTCTCTCCCTCGAGCCAATTAATTTACTCCTTAATCACGACTGTGTGTGTTGTGCTCATACATATCTGCATGCATGGACAGAAGAGAGAGATTCAGAACTGAAGCTCCTAGCTAGGCTTGAGTAGCTAGCTAGGTGAGGATGCAAGAAGCTAGGGCCATGAGGACTATATATGAGCTAGCTAGGTATCATGGAGAAGATGATGAGCTAGCCCAGCTTGGGAGTGCTTGGAAGAATATGCATCTTTTTTTTTTTTTTTTGTTCTTTGTAGGTTTGGGATCAGGGCAGATCGAGAAAGAGTTGAAACCATGGCGGGTTAATTGTGGACGGCCATGCGAGACGTGGAGCTCGCCTCCTCCACAACCGCAACCCGCGGCGGAGGGCGGTTGGGAACATATGCACCGGTCGCCGTCGATCGGCCGGCGATCGAGAATATGTGTGCACCCAATCATACATGTATATATACGTACATTAGTACATACAAAATTGATTTGTAAGACCTAGGAGGTATATATATATGCGTCATTGTATGTGCTTTTATTTTCCTGTGTGGTCCAAATTAATAGATAGTTATTCAAAAATAAAAAAAATTAGGAAACAATCTTACGTATTAATTTCTCCGCGAAAACATGAACGATCGAATTCGATATCGGTATAAAAAAACACCATGTAGGCATTTTTTTAAAAAAAATACTGTATAGCTAGTTTTCAAATACATTTTCAAGAGGCATATGTTCATAAGTAGAGGCATTCTCTTAATGCGTTAAACAATACTACTCTCATAGCAAACAATCGAGGAAATGAGAAATTAAACTGTACCACTACCATCGCAAGCTATTACGAAAAGAAAACGATTGTCAAAAAAGAGAAATTAAACAGAGCCTGTGTATACAACGACAAACCAGTATGAAAAGAAATCCATGTTAAAAGGAATAGATTAAATCTTACCACCACGTACCATATCAAACCATTATGAAAAGGAGATACCATGGAAAATAATCATTATGAAAAGGAGAAAAAAATGCTATTCCTTGTTGCTATCAATCCTTTAACTCAGGACATCTTGAGTAAGTCATTTTTATCTCACCAAATTAACTATTTTAACATTGTCTCATTACTTGTTTGTCTGTATACATAGCTCATGTGTTGCCTACTACCTCCGTCCCATAATAACCTCATTTTTCGATTCCTGTGTCCAATATTTTGACCATTGTCTTATTTAAAAAATTTATAAAAAAACTAAAAAAAATAGTCACGCATAAAGCACTATTCATGTTTTACCATCTAATAATAATAAAAATATTAATTGCAATTTTTTTAAATAAGATGAAAAGTCAAAATATTGTATCTAGAAACTAAAAATGAACTTAATATGGGACGGAACTAGTACATTTTAGTTATCTAAGTACGTAAAACAACCTCCGAAGAAATTATTGCCTCTAGGGAGGTTAAAATACCTTAAAACAGTACCTTTACACCCGAGGCAAATCATAGAGCGCCTAAAAAATACATTTACCGTATAGATATCACAAACATCCTAAAACTATGCTAAAAATGTCTTTAAAGTGTCTCTACGATGAAATTGTTGTTATAGTGTGGAGGATTGAGACTAAATAAGGTGACAAGAATGAGAAGATTAAAACTAACATTTTCCAGGGTGGCATATCACATCCCTAACCTATTTGCGGGGTGGAGCTAGCCTATTTTCCGGGATCAGTCTACCTTAGCAAAATTCCTAAAATCTTTACTAAAACTTTATTTCGATCCATAATTCCATGTGCTATCTAATTGGCCACGCTGACATTTTCAGCTGGCTTCGCCTATAATTGGCGGATATAATTTGTCCTCGTCTCTCGTAGCCATCTTATATCTTTAGAATTTTTATAGTATCTTAGAAGATCGTAATGATATTCCACAGCTAAAAGTTAACGTGCGTTCTCATTCGTAAGTTAATGCACTAATTAAAAGTAAATTATTATAGCTTGTTTTACTTTTGAATTAAATTAGATAACTTTAAAGTCCCTCCCAATTATTTTTATTTATATTTTCATACAGTAATAAAACTTATATTTATTTGCAATATACTTCATCCATTCCAAAATGTAAATATTTCTAGCGACGACCTTCTGCCTAGGTATGTAGCCTGCCTAGGTATGTAGCCAGAAATGTTTATATTTTAGAATTGAGGTTAGCACTAGATTAAAAGAAATGCAGTTTGCAAAAAATTCTAAAATATTGTAGCAATGCAATATATTACCACAATACCAACGGAACTTAAATTTTAAAAACCCACCCATTTAGGATTCAGCTTGGCATTGCTTTAAATATGAGTATATTTCTATTTAAAACAACCACAAAATTAGACAACTCACATGAATGACATTAGTCTACTCCTTATAAAAATATAATAGATGCATATTATTTATATGATCTTCAATAGTGCACTTGATATGCTTATAATACATTATCAACAAGTACAAAAATATCATATAAAATATGTTTAAATTCAAATCTAATGATACCACACATGACACGCTAAAATAATATTATTAATATTAGTTTTATGAAAACAAGACACCTTGTATTTTTTTGTATTTTTATACAGATGGGGTAAGATGTAAGGATGAAACCAAGTTAGGTGGGTGGGAATAGAATCTTTGGGGGTAGTTGTTTGTCTTTTTCGGAAAAAAAAAATCAAATGATATATTTGTAAATAAAAATAATTTATAAATAAAATTTTTTATACGTGTTTTTAGCGATCTAAAAGCCGATGCTAAAAAATAAACTGATGAAAAACCCTAAATTAACTCAAAATTTAAGGTTAAAAATTTAAATTTTAGTTTATAGGCATAGGCAAAAGCAAAAGAATGGATGTGCTTAATTTTCTAGTGGGCCGACCAACATTCACATTTCACCTAGCTCGGCGTATTTTGATGTGTTTTCCAGGGATCCAATAAACAAACAGCATATACATACGTGACTTTTTTTATTTTGGCTTATGAGCCAGCCTATAAGCCAAAAAGACCCATTTCTAAATAAATAGATAGTTTTTATTGGACATTTTTAAATTTATTTTTTTAAAGAAGAGTTTTTTTACCCACCCTTTATATCCAACTGGATATATGCAGATATTTCTTTTTGTTCGGAAACTTAGTCCAAGTAGAGGACCTAGCCCCTTAAATACCCTAGATGAAATTTATGCTCTTATAGAGATTTGAACCTCAGATCTTGGGTGCTACTCAGACATTTTTAAATTCATAAGGTACTATAACACTATTAAGTTAAAAGCTAGTTTCAAGCAACTTTTATTTCTTATGTGATTTATAAGTTACACATGCTTATAAACAATATAAGTAAAAAATAGTCAGCATCAAGCCAATAGACCAAAGGTAACGAGAAATGGGCCGTATATAGCTGCTGGTGCTTTCTTTCTTTAATCTGTTTTTTCACCCATAACTTTTTAACTTTTATCCTACCTATATGCTATCTGTATGCTATCTGTATGTACATACATATCCGTTCCAATCCAAACAGGGAGACATATACTCTCACCGTCCCAAAAAATTAGATTCCTAGAATTGAAAGGCAACACTAACAGGGAAAATACTCTTATATTAATATAAAAGTAATATTTGTTGATGAGTTTGGTAATGGATATTGAAAGAAAATAATTCTTGATATACGGATAGTATGTACGTACGCATGTAGAAATTTATTTATTTTAGGATAAAGATTAAACTTTTGAAATTAGTTTATTTTAAAATTGAAAGAGCTGATAGGATACATATACATATGCATTATCGTCTTTTCGCTTTTACTTAAACTTATAGCCAATTTTTTTATTTTTAAGTTTCTTTATTAAAATTTATTTACCCGTCTTTACTTATAGAAAAAACACATATATAAATTTTTATTTATAAATTATTTTATGTTTAAATTTATATCTATGAAAAAGACAATTTTTTTGAGAATTAACATTATTTTAATAAAAATCGCAAAATTAGAGGGCATCCGTGAAAAATCATAAATTTAGGGCTTTGTCGAACTGCTATAGTTCGATAGGACCCCTAACAAACGGCTAGCAGTCGACTGGAGAGGAGATCGGAATAGATCGCCAACATTACGGTTCGACAGGGCCTGTTGAACTGCCCCTGTTCGACAGAGGGTCTGTCGAACTGCCCATGTTCGACGGGGCCTGTCTAATTTCCAAAGTTCGACAGGGGTCTGTCTAACTTTGGTAGGCCAAGTCCGGCTGGCTCACTAGTCGAACGGGTGGTGGGCCCTGTCGAACTCCCTCCGTTCGATAGATCCCAGTCGAACGTTCGATAGACCCTTAAATTTAAGATTTTTACCGAATAACCTCTACTTTTGCGAATTTTGATTAAAATAATATTAATTCTTAAAAAAAATTCAAAAAGACAAACGATGGGGGGCAATGCTGTTCAGGGGAAAAAACGTATCGATCGCCCATGTGAACAAAGTGGCGTTTCACGTGACACCTACAACGACCTGAGTGTCGGCTGGGTCACTGTAAAAAAAGATAAAGAAAAAGAAGTCTGATCATTCCGTGGGTGAACCGATCACTCTATTGATCTTGGTTATATGTATTCGCTGGTTTAACCATAATCTTATGAGCAAAAAAGCAGCTAGTGATCTAGAGTTAAAATTTTGTGTAAGAATATATGAAAACATCTCACCTACTTGCTAATTTCTCAGCAAATCACAGCCATTCCTTTAATTTTTTTTCATCTAGATTTCTTTGTTAACCGATCACACGATCATCTCTAGTCTTATGCAACCCCAAGAAAACTTTAGATATTTTCATGTTTTTAAGACAAACATAGTAGTAAATAGTAAATCCACAGGTTTTGATTAAGGGCAGGTTTGGGCCAGTCCTGTTTATTACAGGCGAATTCGTTACCTAAACACAGCCCAAAATAGATTTTGGACCTAATTGGGCCAGGCCGGATTATCTCAGGTCTTAGTACAGTACAATGCTGAATTTATATTGCTATTTCTCCGGGGCAAAGTTATAGTTTGGGTAAAATTCCGTGCTTACTCCGTTCTCATTTACTCCCTCCTTTATTTAATGTGAGATTATTTAACTTTACCTGAATTTATATGAATGCTAATTGATAGAGACATATATATAAATCATATACATTGATCAATTGACAAATCTAATCAAGAAAATCTTTCACCGGTGACCAACACTATTTTAACATTACACATTAATAACTTAAACGATTAATATATGGCACATCACATATTATTAATATGAGAAATTTTATGGTTTTTGATATATCTAGATGTATCAAATTTTTAATGTAAAATTTTGGCAGCTCTAGGTACGTACCTCTGTCCTCAAATATAAGCATTTCTGGTTTGTTTAACAGAGATTAAGGCTGAAAAGAAAAGACTACGATGCTCACTACTAAATAAGAAATGGATAGGGGTAGAATGACATGTGTGAGTAAAATAGGAAGAATTTTGAATGTGAAATGATTGATAGGACAAGTGTTACTATGAATAGTGACTAGTATATATTTTGGTACCAGATTCAACTCTAATAAATAATTATATTTTGGAACAGAGCGAGTAAGTATTTAGAGGTATATTTGTTTACACGCGAAAGCATGACACGTTCAGATATCTTTCTAAGAATGGTAAAAAAAAGGCTTACTAATATAGAACTTTTAGGTATATATATATTATTTTTTTTAGAAAAGGTGAGATGTTAAATTTAACAAATGAATAGTAGCTAGTAATAATTATTTGAAACCATAAGAGTATATTTAGGGTTTGCAGATTTCAATTCATGGACTTTAATTTGTTTCACATATGCAGTAAATAATACTTGAGTATTGTATTAATAGTTAGCAATATGATGTGTTAGGATGTTCGCGTTAAGGTGAACGATTTTAAAATTCATTTAGTTAATTAACATCTGTAGGAAAACCTTTAAAACAATCTACTTAATAGTGTTTCCCGTGAATAAAGTGGATAAGAGCTCCTTGCATAGCTAAAAAAAAGGATGTTTGCAAGATGAAGGAGAACACACAACTCTAGACATCGAGCACGCATAGCTTAGCTAGAACGTTCTTACGATCCAACTATATACATATATGGTAAAGAGAGAATGAAAAACAAGGTGTGGTTCTCATACAAGAGCTATATCTTTGCGAATACTCCAAAATAGATACATAAATATATAAAAAAGAAAAAAAACTAATGTAACCTTATACTGTGATACATGATATTATAAGTTTATAAGTAGTAGTTGGCTCTACTATTAAATTTGTTATAAGAGTTGTATTCTCCTCCAGCTTCGGTGTGTCTTGTTTGTTTTATAATTGTTAGAGAAACCCTTACTCTTTGTTAAAATTATGCATTTGTGTCAGTAACGCCATATAAGTGCAAGCCTGAGGCCGTGCCTGTTCTCTCTCTCTCTCTCAATCAAACTTCCTTTCTCGAGGTTTGGTTCATGTTGAAACCACTGGTATTCCCAATATCATGCTTTATCTTCTATAGCTTTTAATTTTGTAGTTATATAATCACATCTGGCACTATTCTTTGATGTCTTCTTACATAAAGCCAAATTGTCCGAATATTTGATATATTAATCTTTTTATAAAACTTATGTTAAGAATAGATTGTGCTAAAAACCAATTTAAAATAAATTATCATCTCAGTGTCGTTGAGGTTAACGCTAAGCTATAACGCCTCAGCGTCACTGACATTGGTGTTGAGGCCCTATCAAAAAAAAACCGCCAAAACCATCAAAGCTCAACGCCATAGTCGATGGAACTAGACCAACAAGCAGCATATTATATGGGTGCATAGAGCAGGTGGACTGCATTGCCCTTCAACTCAATGATCTAGGTACGAACGCTGTTTACCTCCTCTTGTTTATATTTTTTGTTCTTTGTCTCTAGCGAGACTATTGCCCTAGTATTTTTATTTAAAAAATGACATGTTTTATTTCTAAGCTTATTCTATTTTGAATATGAAAATATATGAAAAAAAGTTTACTGTATGGTGTTCTCAAATTCTTATGTCATTTTCATATGAAAGAAACATATTACACCACCATTTTCAATTTCTCATAAAGGATATTAATTTTGTATATATTATCATAGTACTATAAATTTGGGTTCTCAACTTTACCATACAATATGGAGTATATGTCATCTTTTCATATGAAAGAAGCATGTAATACACCCCTTATAAATTTTCATCAAGAAAAAATAATTATAGTTGAAGTTATCATATTTGCGACATGCTAATATATTTTCTTTCAGACTGTTTTAAATTTAAAATAAAACACATCAATGTTTAAAAGAGTATTTTATGTTCATAAATTCAAACTAAAACATTTATAAATGAATCATGTTATGTATCAAAACAATATGAAAAGAGCGAAGGAAGATAGAGAAAAAAAAATAACACAAGGACGGGGGAATAGTGGTTCAGTCCCATGACCCTTGCCTTGCATCGATCAGAAGGCCTCGGCCACTGCACCAAACTAACATCTTTGCTCCTGTGGTCTACGCATTTATATAATAGTACAAATCTCAGCGTCAAAGACGATGACGCATAGATACGATGATTTGATAATTTTTCGCCATGTCGGATAGGAGCTCAACGCCAAACTTAGTAGGGTTGAGACGTTATAGCTAAGCAACAACCTCAATTACACTGAGCTGACGGTTCATTTACGTAATTTGGCATGTCTATTCTTTAAATATGTTTTCTAAAAGGGTTAATATGTCAAATTTTTGGGTCAAATTGTGGTGGTATATGATTGTGCAGTCTATTGCTTCGTTGCATTTCTTGTCGATTACTACCTCCGTCCCATAATTTCATTTCGTTTTTTTATGTCCAACATTTGATCATTCGTCTTATTTGAAAAATTTGTAAAAAAACTTAAAAAATAGTCACGTATAAATTACTATTTATGCTTTATCATCTAGTAAGAATAAAAATATTAATTACAAAAAAGTTTCAAATAAGACGAAGAGTCAAAACATTATATAAAAAACTGAAAAATGATATTTCAGGACAGAGGTAGTATTTAACTCAATAAACTAAGTTGATTTCTGTAAATAAACTTTTATATATTTGTCACTGGTTTTTCTATATTACAATGATATCATTAGATATCACTAGAATGACGGTTCTAGTATTTTTTATAGCTTTCTAGAGTTAGTTTTGCAGTAACAATTAAAACTGTTGATAAACTTGCAATTGCCCTTATTAAAACCAAAACTTAGTTCATTTAAGTTAAACAAGAGCCAAATATAAATTTCATCCGGATCTATCCACGGCCATCCCTATTTCTATTTGCTAGTTTTTAGTCGTTGGTTTTTTTTAATATTCCTTGCTTCAAATTTTTGTTGGTTTTTTCTCTTTTTTTTTTCAAAGCAGTATACCTTTGCCATGTGTTTCACTATTTCGTCCAAAAACCATTTAATAACGAAGTAGAATGCATTTCATTTCCTGGGATGGTCGTGGGCTAACCTGCTGGCAGTACTTGCCCCCATTTTATCTTACTTAAAAACTATTCCCTCCGTCCTTAAAAAAAACAACTTTCGGTTTTTTGTCGAGCATTTGACCATCCGTCTTATTTGAAAAATTTTCAAAAAATTTTAAAAAAAATTAGTCACATATAAAGTATTATTCATGTTTTATCATCTAATAAAACTAAAATTATTAATCGTAATTTTTTAATACGAGGAAGGATTAAAAATTATATCTAAAAAAATGTTTTAGGACCGAGGGAGTAAGTGTTTTTTTCTTTTGACTATTTAGTAAAACTAAAATATGCCAACTAGGACTACCATTCCTGAGTGGCTATATGCGATTTTTATTTTACAGGATCTACCTTGCATGCCTTCAATATTGAAAGAGCGAAAACTGAAATGTGAAAGACTGCCTTCAAAAGTAATCACCCATCACAGCTCAGTTGGAATAGGTTGTACATGCTGCAACAATAACACCCTCGTCTTTTCGCTTCCGCTTACATTTATAAGATAAAATTTAAATTTTCAACATTAAATTTTAAGTTGATTTTTGTATTTTTTTCACCAAAATTTATTTTTCAGCTTTAACTTTTAAGTCGTTAAGAATACATATATAAAATTTGGTTTACAAATATATCGTTTGACTTTTTTTATAAAAAAACCCCAAACAATTATCCCGTACTACCTCCATCTCCGTCCCGAATATAATCATTTTTCATTTTTCCGTGTCTAACGTTTGACCATTCGTCTTATTTAAAAATTTTGTATAAAAACTTAAAAAAATTAGTCACGCATAAAGTACTATTCATATTCATATTTTATCATTTAGTAAGAACAAAAATATTAATCGTAATTTTTTTCAAATAAGACGAATGGTTGGACACAAAAAACGAAAAAGATCTTATTTCGTTTAACGTTTGACCATTCATCTTATTTGAAAAATTTGTATAAAACTTAAAAAATTAGTCACGCATAAAGTACTATTCTTTTATTATCCAGTAAGAACAAAAATATTAATCGTAATTTTTTTAAATAAAACGAATGGTCAAACGTTAGACACGGAAAAATGAAAAATAATCTTATTTTGAAACGGAGGTATTAGTAAGCAAGTTACTCTCACACACATGCACACACGGAGAGAGACGCCTCTCGCTCCCTGATCTAAGAATACTGACTTGCTGCTGAGACCACTGATGATAATTATAGCTGTGAGAGAGACGAGAGAGGGAGGAAGAGACGATTCAACAATTCGCAACTAGTTGAACACGCCAAATGTCGGCGCAAAGAATCTGAATATGACAAGAGCATGGAAACGAATCGCATCATGGAAACCTCGCGTACAAATTTAAATTAATCCAGAATGTGGAAAATAATCACAAATCTCTGCATTTTTCTTCCATCTCCCAATCCACTTATCTCTTCTTTCCCTTCTCTTGACTTTATAACACATCACACACGCACACGACACATGGCCATGCCACACAGCACTGCCAACACAGCTCCAGACAAATGACAGCAGGACACAATCAACCAACCAACCAACTCAAGAGGAAAAAACTCAGAACAGCAGGACACATTCAGGCACACAAGTTAAGGTGGATACAGGAGAAGAGGGGAAAAAAAAAAGAAGGATCATACCCCTTTCAATTAAGTTCAACCACAGCCAAGAATCAGACTTGCATATGACACCCCCTTCCAATTAGGTTCAACCACACAGCCAAGAATCAGACTTGCCTACCACTAGCAGCAAATCCATCAGGTGATGATCATCTTCTTGCTCCTCCTGAGCCTCCCTACACCTAAACCTCCACCACCACCGGAGCCATCCTTCCTCCACCGCAGCCTCCAGCACCGTGCTCCCCAGAGCCGGCGATCGCCGCCGCGCCGTGCCGCCATCAATGAGCAAGCTTGGGAGGGTTGAGAGGATGATAGATAGCTTGCTATCTAGCTAGGCATGGGGGGAGAAATGGAAGAGGAAGATGTGGGCAGTTTCAAGTGCCAATTCCCTTGCCCTCTCTACTAGACAGGTGACAGGCACTTGCAGCTTCTGATTGGCAGAAAAGCAATCGAGGTGGAGGGGAATAAGTTAGGGCAGCGAATGAGGGGTACACCTCAGGTTTGGGAATTAAACTAATGGCAATGATTAGGGCGTGGTGGTGAAGAGAGGAGAAGGAAAAGAAAAAGCTCTCTTTGAATCTACAATCAGTGGAGTTAAACTACATAAGTTGGGATCTTCGGAAAATCATCCCTTTTGTATCACCATCCACTGCCACTGCCAATCCATGGAATCAAAAAAATTCACCAATGGGCTTTCGTCAACAAAGGTGTAGTCATGGAACACCCACTCTGGATAACAAACCACCATAAGCAATGCTTTGTTTACAGCTTAATTACGGTCACGTTGGCCATAACCATAAGTTAACTAAGCCTCTTTGTTGGGTGTGGAGTCTTTCATACTCGCATAGTACACTCCATGATCCTAACTGTTACCTCGCTATCCTTAACTACTTTGTCAATGTATGTTTGTTTTAGAACCCCGGTGTTTACCCTTGTCCAAATAAGTGTGCTACCTATCTAACAAACAAATATTCATCCTTTCTATTTCATACAAATAAAGGGCTACAAAGTTATTTAAATTATAACTTTAATTTTTTAATAGTTTGAAACTACTTGTAGTATTTTAAATTACAGTGAGAATACTCGTTGATGGGATTATTATAAATGACACGTCGCATCACACCCTAGTTAGGTGCTAATTGATTAACCAGACCGTTCACCAACTGTAGGTAGCGTACGGAGATTATTATTATTGTCAAGGAACAGTTGCGTCATTAATGAAATCTTGTGCAGCAACAGCGAGTCTACTAGTCTTTGTCGGTGCCAGTTTCCTCAGATCAGCAACAGTTGCGATGTACGTACATATTCCTGGTCTACGCCTAAATAGGGTGATCGGAAAAATTTGTAAAAGAATAATTTATATGGATAAAACTTTTATATTTATATTTTTAGTAATCTAAAAGATAATATTGAAAAATAGACTTTGGTGAAAAAATAACTTCCAAAATCAACTCCAAATTTAAGATTGAAAATTTAAATTTTACTACTCTGTCCCCGGAAAAAGGGATTTCTGGTTTTTCTAGGTCGAGCGTTCGATCATCCGTCTTATTTAAAAAATTTATTAAAAATTTGAAAAAAATTTATCACATGTAAAGTACTATTCATATTTTATTCATATTTTATCACGTAGTAACAATAAAAATATTAATTATAAATTTTTTTCAAATAAGACAAAAAGTCAAAATTTCTATAAAAACACAAGAATTCATTTATTTTGAGACGGAGATGGTACTTATAAGCATCAGCGAAAGCGAAAAGATAGGTGTACAATTGTGCAAATAAGTACAAACATAGAAATCAAACCTAAAGGTGTTCTAGGTTACTACAGACGAGTGTAGGCGTGGGCTAAATTATATATGTCTCTATTTTACATAAATTTAGAAAAAATATTCCTTTTTAAGGGTTTCCACTTATGGGATGATTTTCATGGGATATTCCCCATCTATAAGACTGAGGCATATAACAAAATTTCAAAACACTTGTCTAAACATATAGGTTCCTGTGGAACTCCATAGTATAGTTGCCCACCAGAAGTTTGGAAATCCAAGAACCTTAAAGGAAATAATTAAATTCCCCCATATTTCAGATATTTCCAATGGGAAAATATTTGTCTAAACACATAGGTTGCTGTAGTGCCACAACATAATTGCCCGTGGAAGTTTGGAAATCCAAGAATTTCCAAAGAAAATAATTAAATGCCTGCATATATCTATAATTTCAATGGGAAAATATTTTATATCTATAACACATTTATTTAAAAGAAAGTAACAGTGATGACAGTAAATCTAGCATCCCACCTACTTCTATTGTACCATATTTCTTTAGAAGAAGATAGTTGTGCTAAGAGTGTATCTACTGCCCATCTACTTTTATTTGAAATTTTGCAAATTACCACTTGAGCTTATTAATATTAAAAATCAATGCAATTTAAATACACAGCTAAATAAAATTAAGATGAATATTCTTATAGCAAAAGATGGGTAACACATTTCATTGAAAATATTTTTTCTTTATATTAGACAATAGTATATAATATTTTCTTTTTATTCATAGAAAGCACGGAGTTCTGAAAAGAAACTAAGAAAAGCAAATTTGTAATCCAAAGAGTAAGTTTTGTTTGGACCCTGACTGTGAGGCACTTGTCACTTCAGTTCAGACCCACAACGCTGTGATTCTAAAGCAAAGCATAATCTTCTCTTATCCAACATGCTTATCTGTTTTGCTAGAATAAACCGTGGGACTGCACTAGTTATAGAGATTGCAGAGGGAGATGAGAATCTAGGCGTTCATACGTGTTCAGCAGAGTTAGCAATAGATAATAAACACACAGCAAAAGCAGGGCCCTCTTCCTCTGCCTTTTAGCTTACTGCGTGCAGATGGAGATGGCATTGTGGAATCTGTGGGCCCAGCATGATTCTGCATTTCTATGCAATACCAAACGCTAAAAGGAGTATCTTTTGGTTTCTTATTGAAAAAAAAGTGAAAAGATATATTTACAAATACAAAATAATTTATAAATAAAAATTTTATATACGTGTTTTTAGCGATTTAAAAGCTAAAGTTGAAAAATAAACTACGAACAAATAGTCTAAAAAATCAACTCTAAATTTAAGTTTAAAAATTTAAATTTTAGTTTATAAACATAATCATAAGCGAAAAGATTAGAATGAAAGTCATATATACAGAGGGGAGGGCATGGATGGATAACACTTATTCCCGCCACACATACCGTAGTGACAAAGGAGGGGATATAGAAATTCTATTGGATTTGAATCGTGTGGGAGAACTTACAGAGCCTTTTGGAAGAAATGATTGATCTCTATAAATTCCTATGAAACGGAGTATTCTAGAGGAATTTTTATAAGGTCTTACGTCATGTTTTCTTCTTCTTATATGTTGAGTTCACGTTTATGTTTTCTTTCTGCCTTCCAAACAACAGTTTCAAGACATTCATGTATTTCTCTGTCACATAGAATTCAATCCTGCTTTGAGGGAAAAAAAATATGAACAGATCCTATAGAAAATAACCATATGGAACCCTTTAAAATAAAGGATTGATTTCTACCCATTCCTTTACAATTCCTATGAAATGGGTTATCTTAGAAGGGGTTTGGAGAAAAATTAGTATAAGATTGATAAGCCGATTCAGCAACATTCCGGTTCACTACCTAGCAAAGCTAACGATTCGTATGAACCTACCAGTTGCCAATTGTTTGAGCTAAGATTGATAAGCCGAGCAAAATAAACAAAACAGGTAAAAATAATTTATGTTCAGAACTTCATTAGTGATTTAAAATAATCATATAATAGAATACGATTAAAAAAAACAAGATCAACCCTAAAATGAGTTCTAAAATTTAAATTTTGGTAGCTAAAAGACACATAAGCAGACGATGAAAAGCTTTCGCTAAAGTGTAAGGGGGAAAATAGATCAATTATTATAATTAGTTAGGTAGATGCGACAAACCTCAGCATGCAACCGTGTTATGCGCACAGAGATCAGCAAAATCGTTTGCTTGACACCTATACATGCATGATAAAAAAGCTTAGTTTGCAGATGCACATGTCATGTTTAGATCACATAAATCCATAGTGGATATGAGATCACTGTTGGATTCAGACAGTGGCTGCCTGCCTAATGCCTGTGGCCATTATGTATTGGGGATCAGTTAACAGTGCTGATGTGTAAGTACATGTGAAAGTTCTCGCATGGATTGTGACAGGATGCTCCTATGAATAATGCAAGAGTTTGCCTTATTTTAAAACATAAAGAGCAGATAAACTTCAGCTAACTTTTTTCCAGTAGATGGGTTAGTACGTAAGACATGTTATTAGTCTGTCGTAACAGTTAATCTCTCTTAGAAATGCATTCCATTGATGCAATTCTGCAACTCTAAAGAAGAATACCGATGCAATACAAAGACTGTTACATTTCTAATGCAGAGTCCTCGACCTGAGATATCACGGATATGAAGATTAAAATACCTGATGGACCGCTGATCTGAATAAGAAGAATTATATTTTATTTGCGAAACTGCATGCGAATTGTACGATATAATCCTAGCCAAACTTGTCTCATTTAGGCTTAACTAGTTAACTATTTCGCAAGAGGAAAGGCTTAAGTAGGGCCTCTTCCAGATTTTATTTGTGACCATGCTCTTTTCTTCATATCCAAGCTCAGACAGAGTGCTGGAATTATGGTACATCTCTGCACGCAGACACAACTTTGTTGAATTGGAACAAATAATTATTTCTTCGTGCAGAAAATGTGACCCATAAAGCAGGGAGCTCTTTGGGATCCCAAGGACATTTGGACTGTTTAATGCTTTTCAGGACATATGAATTAATGCAAAGTGAGGTGTCGAGACAGATACTTTTGGTTTTGGTTCTCTTAGACCCTTTCATTTGCATCAAGAGTCAAGAGAGGAGTCTTCGTTGTGACTCTATTTGTTTATTTATCATTTTCCCCTTCTGGTACAATTGTAGTTGTATCAGGAGTCGCACAGAAAGGAAATTTGATTTTGGATGTTGATTGTATTTGTATCTATATATGTAGCTAGTCATATGAATATAAAACATATCTGCATTTATCATGGCAGGTCTTTAGCAGTTGAGAAGTTATTTTCAGTGGAAACCAACGTCCTTCAATTAATATTATACATGATTCTTTAGAATTCTGAAGTATGATATCAATCATACCTTGATGAAGCTCCATGAAGCTGATACTTCCTCGGTCACAACTCAGACACCACCAGATAATTATCCTTCTGTCAAGCATTTGAGGAAAACACCTGTAAATTGCATAGCATGATCTTAATTATGTTCTAAGATCGACCAGATATTTAAAGGTTTCACATGTAGACATGTAATAAGTAGTAGAGATAATTATTGGGCTGACAATCTCTAGTCCTACTTCCTAGAATCTTTCTTCAGATTAGCACAAATTGAAGCCCACAACCATAGTACACACCTGTCCTGAATTCCAAGTAGCAAAAGGTTGTCTTGACCTGCTGCTGTTCAGGATGTCCACAGAATTAAACAAATCTGTGCTAGGATATCCTCATTTTTTCTTAGAAGATGGAACTGGCTCCGCTTGCATGATATATTTACTCTAGGACATGAACTTTGCATCGGTGAAAGGCTGATCATATGCCAGTGGCAACCCAGAATAGGACTGTAGAGAAATTATTTTGTATACTTGTTTTCTCATTTCATTCAGCGATATACATTCAATATTTTATTCATTATAATGTTCGAATTTATCCAGGAAAATACAATTACTGCAGAGCACAAACTTTCAACACACTCCCGAGAGGGATGGCCCGCTTACAGAATAGTCGAGAGTTCACCATTTATGCTGATCTCCGGGTAAGCTGATCATTTGATGTGCTCTCAAATATCTTGTCCGCATTCCCTACCTCAAAACCATCACGCCTATGGTGCTCCTTGACCTTCAGCAGTTATTAAATAATGATTAGTCGATCAGGATGTTAGGATTCAGGATGAGTGTCAGACTGAGACTGGCCATGGAAGGGTGACTTATCTGTCTCTCAAAAGTTTAATGATGGTTACTTAAACAACAGTTTATGTTGGTAAATTTAGTGTTTAACAGGAAACAGTATATAAAACTTGTAAGGTTGGAGCGAAAGATGCACCATTGTAATATACTAGTACAGGGAAACAGAAATCTTGAAATGTAACGCCCCCAATTATGCTAAGCAATATCAATACCGAGAATAAAATATGCACAGTTGCACACCTCTTCATTTTGTAAATCTTTGAATTGGGGGAGTAGCAGCCGTTCAGCAAATTCGATATAGGACCGTGGGACAGATTCAGTGATTCCATCAGCAAAAGTAAACAATGCTGAATCAGCTACAGTTGAGCTTTGCTGGAGGAGACCATCAGGACTCACTGTTAAAAGGTAGATGAAATAAGAAAACCAAGTATACAAATTAACTTCTCAGCAAATGGTGAAATAATGGTAAAGAAAACAAATATGTTTCGTCGTACAATTTTTTCAACCTTACATAGAGTTGATACTATGCACATAAAGGAATATTTGAATCAAAATTAACAGAATTTAGCAATGGACCTTTCAACACCCCTCCTTCTGAATTTAACTTGAACCCATTGTCCTCCACAAATTTGTTGAACTTATTGATACTTCTGATGTCTGATGTCAAGCGATGAGTGGCAATTGTGGTATGATTTAGTGCATAGCCATTAACAAGAGTCCATGCAGCATATTCACTTTCCCTGGTACCCGAAAGAAAAGGAAAAGCAAATGTTAATTCAATAAAGAAACAAAACTGCAAGCAGCAAAACCAAGGATGCCACTCAGGATAAATATTGCTTGTTAAACAGCGTAAAGTTCAGTCAATGACTACAAAGATGAAATGTGTACCTAGATAAAACCTGGAAATCAGAGTAATTGGGCTTCTCCCATGTCAGCTCCCCTAAGGTACTTGCAAGAGTTGCATGTCTATTTCCCTTACCAGAAGTTCTAATGTATTTGTGTATAATGTCCTGCACAGAAAAATTGCCACATAAATGGATTTGAGCACAGAAGATATCTTCACATGAGCAAAGGTGGAAATATGAGCGACTCTAGTGGCAGTCAGTATCACAGACCAGAGAAATCCAGAATCCTTATACCCTACCTGATGCATGGACTGTTTGAATTTAAGGCCTGGTTCCCAAACCAGAATATGTGACTATCTTCAGTGGTGGAAGGAAATCAGGCTGCAAGTGAATAAGGAGGCTCGGAAAAGGTTTGATGGTATGGTGGTACACGTGGCTTGGGAGATTTGGCTACATCGAAATGCACGCATCTTCGACAACAACTACAACAACACCCCTCAACAAGCGGCAGATACGGTGTATCAACACTTGCGAGAATTTAACTCTTCTTAGTTCCTTGGTGGCCTGGGTTACCCCAGTTTTTCCAAGCTGGCTAAACCTAGAGGCTTTGTTGTAACTTGTGCTTCAAACTCCTAAATCTCTAATGAAAAGGCAGAGCTCCTGCCATTCACTTCAAAAAAAAATGACTATTAGTTTTATTAGTGTAGAGATATGTATTGACCCCACCAGACTTACTGTGTGATAGAAACAATGTAAAGTTCAATGACAACACCAGAAAACCATTGTTTTCTCCCTCAGCTTGCAAAATTTTAGTCACTTATGAAAGAAATGTGCAATAGTTTATAGTGGTAACTTCTACAAATATACGGACAACAAAGTGAAGTAAATAAGCAGGATTACCTGGCTCTGAGCACTCAACTCATCCACAAGTAGTTCTGATATGAATATCCTTGGCAAAGGGCCATAAACACCAGTTCCAGTGTATACGTCATTGGTGGGAGGAGAAAACCATAGTGCTCTTAGCTTTTTTGCTGGAAACCTTAGTTCTTCACGAGGAACATAACCAAAGTCAGTAAAAAATTCAGCGAGTGAATTTATACCATAACCATCAACCTGCATTATCAAAGATAACATATTACTTGTTTTTGCAGATCAAAACTGCACTTCACCTTAAGTAATAATTAGAGCATGCATCAAAATTTAAGCAGACTATCAATCTCATACTCACTCCAAATGTTCTGAAAGCAAAATGATCATAACAAATGTGGTCCCCATCATAAGAACGAACAAGTTCCAAGATGGTTTTGGCAGTTGGATTCCTGCTCAAGTATACTTTTTCCATGTTTGAGATAACTCTCCGGAAAAATGAATCAGCGCCCTGAAAAGGAATAAAATTAAGACATTGTGCACTTCATTCCCTTGGAAAGCTGAACAGTGAACTTTCAGTAATCTACACAGAAAAGGGGAAAAAAACACCAAAGCACACTCCAGATATGTGCAAAAGAATTGATTGGTCGTTGACAATTTTAAATTTTATACTGTTAAAATCAAAGTTTTGCATGCTACGCATAATATAATAGCCATTTTGAGCACCATTTAATACATTAATACGAACAAACCATGCCTACAGCACAATCTTAACAATATTCTGACACCAACAATTCATATTTGTAGCACATTCCAAGGATCCTTTATCTGTAACAACATCAAAACAACAAACATGTTTTATTCAACAAACTCTACAAAAAAAAGCTCTGTAATATGGTCCACAGTCTCCAAAAATCGAAGTCTCGGTTGTACCAGAGTGGCATATTAGAGGTTTATCATATAATCTAGATTAATAACTGAAAGCTCTGATTCTATTAATAACTCCATGACCAAGGACAGGATCTCTAGTTAAACACTTCCCCATGATGCTGACTTAAGGTACTAAACGAGACATAAGTGTGTGTGTGTAACAAATTAGTAGCAACAGTACATGCGGGGTTGTACTACAGAACTGATATTTCAGAGCACAGCCAACACACATGTCAACCTACAGATACAGATAGGGACACCCGCGCGCCCCACACCGGCGTCCCCATCCCCGTACAGCAGCAGTGAACGCATGAAACAGAAAACATTAGCAGAATAGCAGATTAGCAGCTACAGCCACTCGCACTCGCACACCGCACCACCCCACACGCTCTTTTGGGGGGGGGGGGGGGGGGGGGGGGCGAGAGGAATCCTAGAAACTCGCCGACCTCGATCGTTCGCCATGCAGGAGCACTGCTAAATAGTACTACTACTAGCTCGGTAATAGATAGTCACGGCCCCGTGCTTGTTGAGTCCGTACGCACCTTGGGGAGAGGATCGGCGGGCGCGGGCGGCGCGGAGGGGGCGGCGGACGCCGCCGCCGCCATGGCGACGCCGCGGCGGCCGGGACGTGGGGTTACGCCCAGACGCACGGGCGCCGCGGGGGCGAGGCGGCGGAGGCCGAGGATCGCTGCCGCCCCGGGGGATCTCGCGCCGGCAAGGGCCACGGCCATGGACACGCGAGCGAGCGGAGCCGGAGCGGGATAGAGCCAATGGTTGAGTGGTGCGCCACGGCAAGCAAGCAAGCGAGGCGAGGGCGACGCCGACGCGGCGAGCTGATCAGGATGCGAGAGAGAGAGAGAGAGAGAGAGTGGAATGGAGTGGACGAGTCGTCGCCGAGAAGGAACCGAATTCTCGTAGTCGTAGCGGAGAAGAGGATGCTCGTCGCTGACGTGGAAAGGTGCAGCAGTTGCCGACTGGACTTGTCCAGCGCCTGGGCTGGGCCCACACTTTCGTCTACTGGGCCCACCGGCGCCTCCGCGGTTTGTACACGTGGACATCTTGGTGGACCGGCCCATCCATGTAGTGGGCCTCTATTTCGGCCTAGGTCTTCATGCTGCCGGAAAATAAAATAAAATAAAGCGCGAAGCCTCCTTCCGTTACAAGCCATGGCGGAGGCGCCGGCGGCGGGCGCCTCGTCGTCGTCGGCAGAGGCCGTTCGGAGGCTCCCCAACACGGTGCTCCTCGCGAGCTCTTCGGTCGGGAGTCGGCGCGCGAGCACGGCGGCGGCGGGGCGAGGCGGGCGGGGGAGGGGGAGGGGGAAGGGAGGGGCGGCGGGTCCGGCGGCCGGGGCGGGAGGAGGAGGAGGGAGCCGGGTGGACAGCCTCGTGGAGGCGGTGAGGGTGGTCGGGAGGGGCGTCGACCCCGGGGTCGCCGGCGCCGACATCCTGGAGCTGGCGATGGCGAAGGGGCCCATGTTCTCGTGGCTGAGCTACTGGCCCGAGGAGGGTTTCCCCAAGGAAGACCACCCCTACTGATTCCATCGTCATGCATCCCCCTCTCCATAGGTACAATTATTGGTCTTATTCAGCACCAAATTTTGATCCGTGTCGCTGATTTTTCACTAGGAGTAATTTTCCCTGATTCGTTTGGTTCAGGGAGAGGATCTACCAAGCATTTACTGAACTGGTGGCTTATAGTAGATAGTTTGTGCTGCAGTTTATTTGAAACTGCGCTGGGGATTACCACTGCAAGGCAACAATAAATTCTTGAAATTTTGTTGCGAGATGGCAAGAACTTGAGGTGTCATATGTCAAATTCTGTTTGACATATGAGGTTCTCAGGTTCAGCTAATATTCATTGCTTAACCGACACATAACATTCTTTTATGCTCTTAAAAGGCTAGTCTCATGTTATACTTATACCCTTTGATGTGATTATTTAGTTTTATTGTTTATGCTTTCTGGGTGCTTTTTTTACTTGATTTGTTATTCCTATTTTGCTTAGTAGTGCATGATTTCCTACCTTATAAAATTCAAAATATGTTATCGCATATTTTAGATGGCCAAAATATGTAACCAAAGCTGTATATTGAGGTTATATAAGCTGTGACAACATTACTTTTTTCACACCACAATCATCAACTAGATTCATGTAAAGCACATATGCTCCATTGAGTCCATTCTGTATAGCTTGGAACCTATCCACGCAACAGAGAATAGCTTATCTTATCTATATGCTATTCTACAAGCTTGATACTTTTTTGAGAACCTCACACGACATCCTCAAGCACATACAAACCAGTGGACCTTTCACCAATCTAAGACACTGTTGACTTGGATTTATTACTTTGTGTGGTGAGACGATGCCTGAAGACATCCATCACGAATCTGACTGGCAATGTCTGCAACAGCTCCAGGGCCATGAGGGAGGAAAATTGCTGAAGATTTGGATGTTGAACCGATTTCTTTCATGGTGTCAAAGTACTGTGTCAAAAGAACTAAATCCATGACATCCTTGGCTGAAGTCCCAGGAACATTTCCAGAGAAGCCAAGCACACTGTCTCTTAGCCCATCAACTATAGCCTGCCGCTGCCTTGCAATACCAAGTCCAGACAGATACTTGGCTTCAGCCTCTCCCTCGGCCCTCTTGATCTGAATGATCTTCTCTGCCTCTGCCTTTTCATTTGCTGCGACACGTAATCTTGCAGCTGAACAAAATGACAGAAGGAAATAGTTAACAATATAAATCAAACTGCTATAGTGATTGGTTATTACTTTTTTTAAGACCAGTTGGAATTGGAAATGGATGACCAATTGGTATAGTGATATTACCTTCTATATAGATTACAGTACTAGATATTACCTACTAGATGTGAATTTTTCTTGACGTCATGCTAAATTGTGTCAGTTTCTAGTCCAAAAAAGTGTATGTGTTCAATACGTACCAGCATTGATTTCATTCATGGCCCTCTTAACTTTCTCATCTGGTTCTATATCAACAATCAGCGTTTGCACAATCTCATAACCGTAAGCAAGCATTGCCTTCTCAAGCTCCTCCTCCACAGCTTTTGCTATTTCATTCTTTTGCAAAAAAGCATCATCCAATTCTAATTTGGGAATACTTGCCCTGATAACTGAATAAGAAAACAAGTAAAATACAATACAATCTGTATTCATGTTCCTACATTTTAGAATCAATATAAATATGACATATTATACTACTATTAAAAGATAGTCGTGGTGGTGGTGAGTCTACTGCCGACACCACCACCACCATCACTAATATGAGGGTCATTAATCAGCACAACATATGTGAATGCTCTAATTGCTCTTTTCTACAAATTCTTAATTCTCTAAGCATGATATTTTTCTTTTTTTAGATGAACTTTTTTGTACTTTTTAAGTACAATATAAACATATGCGATCTTGTTTCAACTAATTAAAAAATATTTTTTCAAAAAGACTTAATTTTATTATTTTCAATAACATGTTGTAATGCACGGGTATTTAGCTAGTATATTTATAAATCCAACAACCTAATAGAGGATCTTTAGCATTGACAAACTTAAGTTTTGTGTGGATCCTTGATATTGTGATTTCAGATGTCCATAATGATTATATAGTAATTCGTGAGTTGTCGTCCTTACCATCAAAGACATAAGATTGGATTTGGGTTTTTGGGTTGCTCAGCTTGTAATATGCATCGCTTGCTTTGTCCTCCATTGCTCGATATTGAATGGACGCAACAACGGTAACAAAAACATTGTCCTGTGAGAGGATGCATAAGTAAAAATAAGTCAGCAAGCCGTAGTAGAAGACAGTAAGAATCCAACAGGAAATGTGGTGCATGGAGAAGATAAATGGCTACTCCAATTTCTTAGCTTGTGAGAAGTTATATGTCATAATACCTTTGTCTTTGTCTCACAACGTACATCTAGCTGCCTCAGCCGTAGTGTGAGTTCACCAGCGACACGGCTTCCAATGATCCATGGCACACAGTGACAGCCAGGATCAAGCACCTCCTCATATTTCCCAAATCTTTCTTTGATACCTACTGTTGACTGGTTCACTTGTACACAGCAGAGCAACTTGCCTATTGCTGCCACCAATTTTCCCATTTTGATGTACGCCTTGAAACAATCTTGCCAGTCACTTTCTGATAAAACTTACTACTGTCATTCACTGTTCTTTTCATTCAAATTATGTGTACAAACATTGAGAACAAACAATATCAAGCTCAGTATTCTTGTTTTATCAGAGCTGGCTATGGCTGCTGCTGAGGAGAGTCTGGGAGCAAGCTAGAGTCATCCCGAACACTTAAACACAAACTTAACCCACAATTGCTGAAGGACTGAGCTACATTAGTAATTCATTTTACATCAAACTATAATATTTGAAGATGTGTTATTATATACTAACAATTTCTGTGTTACTCTTTTATCTCTGTTCTGATCTCTTGTGCCAAATTTTGGTCCTTGATACTTCATGTTGTGCAGAAAATCTCATTTATGTCATTACAATGAAAGATTGCCATGATTTGTTCAGCAAAGGGCATAAACCATTTTCAGTGACAAAACCTAAAAGGGTTTCTATTCTCAACTTTATTTATAGCAGTATGATTTGTACTTTTATCATTTGAAGCATCTAACCTTTAAACTGTATGTGCGCTCAGATTTTTTTTGGATGTGGTCAAGGCGAGGGTGGGAGGGCGAGAAGCCCCACCTGAATTATATTAAAAACCTTAAGAGTGGCACTACAAGGAGGGAGATGGAGAAAGTAACATTCCCAGGGATGAGGGAAAGATTAAGCCATCGAAAAAAGATTTTTCCAATGGTGAAGGAAGGAAAATAGCCTTTTTTTACGAGAAGACGACATGGTTTCATTTCATCAAAGCCATGTACAGAGTTAAAGGGGATCAGAAACAGTCGACTTACATTTGGCCTTTGATCGATTGACCAATTGCTCTGCTGAAGATTTCAGCTTACTCGTGAAGAGCTGAACTCCCTCTTAAGCTATCCAGGAGGACCAGGAGCAGTGCTTTTATACTTGAGCTATATGTCTAAGGTCAACGTGTGCATTGCAGAAGGATTTGGTGTTTATCATATACAAGAAACCAGCATCCAATACCACGGGTGGCTTGTTCTCAGCTTCTTGGCCAAGTATCCATTTCATTATTCTTTTCAATATAATGTATTTTATGACATTCTTTAGATATATCTGCTGCCCGACTAGCACCTAGCGCACATTGATAAACAATGATTACTAGTTCAAACTTCAATGGTCAACTTGAAATATATCCAATCAAACTGAAGTTCTACTATAGATTTTAGACCATGATTTGTGATTCAGCAATTTAGCTTTGGCTCACTCTCAGTTTCAGGGTATCAAAAGGACTTCTTTACTGCTCAGAAGAATTGGCATGGTAAATGGCTAGTGATGCAAAGGATAAGGTCAGGAATTTTTGACCCTTGTTTTACCTCCTGCATTTCCCAAGCGATTTCTCCTGAGGATATCGAAAATTCCCCTTTGTCCATTTCAACTGTCATCTTGTCAAATGGTTTCAGTTAGTTGGCGATGGAAGCAAGGTAGTTCGTGTTTGGATATGGCCTTCGGGTAAGATTTGTCTATTTGGCCGCTCGTGTCAACTTGCCGTGCACAGAAATTCCCTGGAATATAAGGTGTTTAGACTTTGGAATATAAGGTGTTTAGACTTACCAAAGATTTGTCTATTTGGCCGTTCATGTCAACTTGCCATGCACAGAAATTCTCTGGAGTACAAGTTTTTTACACTTCGGCGGACGAGTAAGGGTGCGTTTGGTTAGTAGTTCAAGGTGGGATCAGGTGGGATCAGATATGGTCATCCATATTTTTTGGGATGGATATGGTGATACAGTTTCATGTTTGGTTAGATGGATGGGATGATCCAATTTTTTGTTTGGTTGGATGGATGGAATGGACATATTGAATTACTAATAAATAATAATATAAATTAATCATCATAGCTTTATTGTAATTAGTATAAATTATTAATAAAATATATCTATCATCATTAATTAACACTAATTTAAACTTGTTAATTACTAATTAATGATAAAACAAGTTAATTATTACTAAACAATCACTAATGATCATGGTTAGTGAGGGTGGATGAGCTCATCCGGTCAATTTGGTCGTGGAATATTTTCTTTCTGGGCCACCATATCCAATTTCGCCTATGAACCAAACACATCAAAAATCTAAACGGTCATCTCCCATCCAGGCATATCCCACTAACTAAACACATCCTAAGTGACTGCTCAAAGTTTGGCTGTCATCTTTTTGCTTTTTACAAGAATAAGTGAACCATCTTATTAACAATTGAAAAGTAATTTATGAATAAAATTTTTATATTTGTATTTTTAAGAACGAAGGCTGAAAAATAAATTACAATGAAAAATCTTAAAATCAATATTAAATTTAAGTTCTATAATAAATTTTAACACGTAAGTATAAGCCTAAGCGAAAAGCGAAGTGCTTTGTCCGAAGCGAGATGATTGAATAGGGTGATTATCGTCAAGGGACAAAATCAAGATGTCCTTATGCCATACGCGTTTTTCCGGGTCAAAGCACAAGCTTTGTTGGCTTGCTTGTTCTTGGATGATCTGATCATTTGAAATTGCCGTGTTCTTTAATAATAAAGGCTGGAAGGTTTGGAACTGATCGGTTTCGAGGTCTTTGACATGATCAATGAAGAATCTAACAGAATAATAGAAGCTGGAAGGTATGAAATTGATTGGATGGGTTCCATACCCGATTCATAACTAGAAAGCTTCACGGGTCCTTCGCGGTTCTTTGTCTGGATCAATGAAGTAATCTGCATGTATCCTGGTAATAACCCTCCAAATTCAATGAAGAATCTAAGTAATCTGCATAGGTAACATATTTATAAAAAGATAATCTATGAATAATTTTTTATAGATATGTTCTGAGTGATTTAAAAGTAAAGGCTGAAAATAAACTATAATAAAAAACCTAAAAACAACTCTAAATTAAAGGTTAAAAATTTAAATTTTAGCTTATAAGTATAAGAGAAAGCGAAAAAGCTGAGGATGCACATGTTCGCACAAGCAACGTCGTGGAAAAATATATAATGAAGAAAGCAACTGTATTAGTGTGTATTGATTACACTAGAAAATGAGCTAGAGTTACATCTGGTCATTGGGAACCGAACTGCGTTGATGTGTTTTGCACATCAGTTGCAAGTAACGATATAATTTTACACTGAACGTGTTCTTATGAGTTGCTGGCGCACAAACAGGAGTACATGATTAGTACAAAGAATGGAGCCATGGAGTATACATACGAATGGAAAATGTGTCGGTAACCCGTGAACCAAAGCCACGTCGTGCCAGACTGCTACAACATGAATATGCAACAATATTCTTCGCTCGCCATGGGGCCCAACGGGTACAATTTTACTTCAGCTATTCTCATCCCACAACTCTTTCATAAAGTTTTCTAAACAGGTTATCTCCAGTGTTATCTGAAAAATGAGACACAAGGTATGAAAAATGCCGTATTCAAGTAAAGACATCAACTTGCCAAAACTAATAATGATAAGCAGAGGTTTCTCCCAAACAGCATGGTATTCAAACATAAACACAAAAAATACAGCATCCGAGAAAGGCATGGGTGTCTTCTGGCTAGCACCACAAGGTGGTGGGCTAGCTAACCTAGGTTTGAGTCTCACTACCCCCTTAATAAGTACTGATATAAGAGCCATTTCTCTCATATCCAGCATTTTTTCAAAAATACAGCATCCAACAATCAAATAAAACACCACGTATCATTCAATATTAAAAAGACTTGCAGTACCTTTGCCTTAATGACGCTTTTGCACCCTCTTTAGTTACTCAGCAGTAAACACATTGTATTGCCAGGCTCATGCATGAAACTTAATATTGTCACTGCATTAGAGTGACTTGTCAGGAAAACAAAATACCAGTCATAATGTAGTAGTTTACGAAATAAGTAGATTAGAAGCACACATTATTTTTTTTCTTCGCCTTCAGAATCTGACTCTGCAAATAGAGGATTCGGCTGAGTTTGGGAATATGCTGGTGCAATGAACTTTGGATCTTTCTCTGCAGCATCAGCGTACTTCAAAATTGCCTCTCTTGGATCCTCATCCATCCATGTCTCCTTGATCAAACCACCTTCCTGTAATAAAGAAGGGGGAAAATATACACCAATGCGGCGTAAATTAGAAACAGATATACTTTGTTTTGAAGAATGGAAAAGACCAAAAGTTTGTCACACATAATACATAAGGAGCAATTAATGTGCATACTACCTTCAAGAGGTACTGTGTCAACAAGCTGCCTTTTGTAGTACCAACTCTTCCACCAAAGCCAGGTCCATTGACTGGAGCTTCCGGTTTATGAGATTTAAGTGGGTCTTTCAGTATCTTCTCTCTTTGCCGTTTCCGACTTGGTTGATCTCTAAATAGTGGCAGTGCATGTGGATTGTGAATTACAGGTTGCACCTCATAATCATCAACAGATTTTTTCCTCGGTGCTCGTCCAACACATACAAGTGCTCCTCTCTGACTAATAGAAGGATCATACAAGATATGAGTACCACCTTCCTTCTTGTCTCCAACTGTTGCAAATACCTGAATAAAAAACATAGAAGTTTAATTTGATATCCTAAAAGTGGTATTCAGCAGTTGTAATTCATCCAGGACTAAGAAATACCTGATTAATCCTTGGATGCCATAGACACCTTATCACACTATACTGTGGTGAAATCCCCACCCTTGATACAAGCTCAAGTTTCCTTCGGTCAAAGAAGCAAAGTAGGCCTCCATTTTCACCATCTTTCTCAATAGAAGTTCCTGTAAAGATAAGTTGCTCATCGGGGCTTAAAGCCACATTCGTTTCAGCATAGTGATTTGGTAAATCTTCAAAAACTTTCAACGGAGTTTTCATTTTCCTCAAATCCCATATCTGCATTGCATTTCCTGTATTAGAGCCCATTCATAAATTATAAATAAAAGAAGAGGGCACAGCAATGTTACGACCATGTCTATTTTCATATATTTACACAGAAACAGGTACAAAAAGTAACAAAAAAAAACTTTTTTAGAACGTCCTTAAAACCCAACAGCCATATAAATTACCTTCAGAGTACTATCCATACTTCTGGACAGAAGTGTCTGTCCGTCTGTAGAGAACTTGACCCCTGTAATATCTTCTGTATGTGTATTCGCAACATGTATATCTGGCCTGCTTCCCCATCCAGTCTTTACAGTCCAGAGCTGCAAAGGAGATACTGTTCATATCATAAAGCATTTTAACGAATGCATATCTGCCAGGACATAAAAAGTGATAGGAAAAGTTTGGTATTGTTATACAAAAAATAACATACCTGAATTGAACCATCCCCTATCCCACCAACAATTCGTTTGCCTTCATGATCCCATGCACATGTAGTAACAGGAATTCGCATTGGTCTTGCTAGCTTAGGTTTTATGACCTATTGAAGAAGAGCTGAGTTAGTATTTCACAGTACAACACTAAAACAAATGATTGGGCTTCAAGCAATTATTATTGCCAAACAGAACAGATGAGCTGCATTTCAGGGTTCTGATATCCTCAAAATTTTCTTTACCTGCTTTTGACTTTTAAAGTCTGATACATCCCACAGACGGATAGATCCATCTTCTGATGAGGTCAATATGGTTTCTTTTGACTTGGGATTCCATTCACCACCAGTAAGCCCAGAAATGTGCCCTTTTGTATTCTTCAGATCACGGATATACATATCACCCTTAATAAACTCGCCTAGTGTAAGCCCATCTCGATCATATATCTGATTACAACCATAATTTCAAACATCAATAACATTTTTCGAGTCATATGGAGAACACTTTTGGGAAGTTCTAGAAGATTATAAAGCAGGTTACCTTGGCCTGAGCCGAACCGGTAACACATAAGAACCGATCCGATGTTGGACTCCAACTTAAGCTGCGAACTTGGTGCCCCTCAAACGGTTCTAACTGCCTGAACGATTGTAGCTTTGAGTTCATACCTTGGAAGTCGTACATACGTACAGTGTAGTCATAGCTTCCAGAGAGCACTCGGGATCCTGTATGGTCAACAGCAAGAGCTGACACAACCTGAAAAGAAAATAATGTAATTATTAACAGGTAAATATAGCCTGTATGTTTAGTAATCTTATAACAAATTCAAATAGATGGTTCTGGATTAACCTATCCATCACCTGTGTACCTCAACTAAATTAAGAAATCAACAAAACTAAGTAAATTCCCTTGATGGCACCACCAGAAGGCCAAATTTCTGAGAGATCATCTCAAGAACAGACCAATTGATATTTTACTGATATTTACCATGGTTTACACAACATCTACCAAAGAACCTAAAGTCATTCTCAGTGCAAGCTTTCATTGTGCGGTTTGCAATAGTGCCATATCAACAAAACATATTTGAGTGGATGAATTAAACAAGTGTGCTCTCAATACAAAATTTCACTTCATGGTTTCATAGGCTAACATTTCAACATATCACTTAAATGTTGCATCCAAGTGTAGGAGTTGATTAAATGTGTGGAGCTGAAACAAATTACTTTTAATGACGATTTCAATCTAATTTCATGGTCTAGGTAACTATGTACACCAAGTTTCATTTCCACGAAACTCAACTCATCTCTTTCATCATAAATTATATGTCATATCACTATTTTTGCCTATGTGATGTGTCATTTAATAAGAATGAAACCCCCAATGAGACTGGCCTAAGATCACCAACAATTTTCTTTCAGACTAGCCAATAATTGGCTCAATTTATGCTGGTTAAATTGCTAACCTGCCAGCAGTTTTCAGTCATAAATCTACCTCCGAAACTTATCGTAGAATAATAAAATTACCAAGTGCAACAAAATGTGTAATTCCAGTTTGTTTAATTCAGATAAATTGTTCTGCTGAAGAAACCAACTTAATTGAGTGCAACAAAATGTTTAATTCCAGTGTGGTCAATTCAGATAAATTGTTCTGCTAAAGAAACCAACTTAATTGAGCTAAATTATTCATAACATTAAATAAATGTAAATAGCACAATGAATATAGGAAATTAAGACCACACCAACTTTAACAAGGACAACAAGAGATCATGTTGGAAGGGGATGCTTATGGCTACCTTGGTGTGCCCCCGCAGAACAATTTCGTTACTGAGAGGAATCCGATTGTAACCCTCGCCGCCATCCTCCATCTCGTCGTCGCTGTCATCCCCGTCGTCGTCCTCGTCCTCGTCCTCTTCCTCCTCCTCCTCCTCATCCACCTCCTTCACCGGAGGCGGCCGAGGCGGCCCAATCATGCCACCGTCAGCGTCCTCCCCCTCACCGCGAGAGGAGGACCGCGGAGGTGGCCGAGGCGGTCCAATCATCACCCCGCCGCCCTCTTCGTCGTCCTCCCCCTCCCCGGAAGTCCGGGGCGGCGCGCGAGGAGGCCCAACCATAACGCCGCCGTCGTCATCGTCGTCGTCGTCCGCGGCGGAGGGCCTGGCGCTAGGGTTTTGGGGCGGCTTGCGGAGGGTGGAGGCGTGGGCGGCGGAGGCGGCGCCGCTGGACCGCGCGGGCGCCTTGCCGAAGGACATGGGGAAGAAGGCCCGCATGGCCTCCTCGTCCATCTCGCCGCCGTCCGCCATCGGCCGCTCTCCGCTCGCCGCCGACGAGGCTTTCAGTTTTTTTTCTTCTCTTTCTCGAGCAGGTCGGTGCGTGCGTGTGGTTTCTCGCGTGTGTGCTGCGGCCGCCACGGGACGGTGAGGATTTAGGGTCCTCTGCAGGGGGAAATTTAGGTCCGCTTTCGTTCAAAAAAATTTCATATAAATTTTAGGGTCTCTTCGGTATAAAAGATTTTTAAAGGAAAATGAGAAGTTGAACTGTTTTTTCTGAAAATTCTATAAAATTTCTGTGATTCGAAAAAACCTTTTGAATAAAAGAAATAAATCCTATGAAATCCTATGAAATTTCTATGGAATGCATTTTCCTATACAAGTTTTGGAGGAAATTTAACGAGAGGTTGAACTTCATGGAAAAAATCATTTGAGTCTATATCTCTCCTCAAATTCCTGTGTTTTTTCTGTGGTCCAATCAAACGATCATTCCTACGTTTTCCATGTGTTTTGCAATCCTCTGTTTTACACATACATTCTTGTCAAAATCTCATGTTTTTCCTATTCCTCCGGTTTTTCATTCATGTGATTCAAAAGAGCTCTTAGCTTTTTGCCATAGTTACCAGTGATTAAAATAGATTTATCACTCGCCATCTATGACACGTGGGTCCTTATAAAACTATAACATATTGGTTCAATGGTAAATATGTTAAGAGTATTTTGTTTGAGTGGCAAAATGTTAAATGCTCCTCTGCAGGGAGCTAATGCTGAATCCAATGATAAAATTATTATAGCTCAGTAAGCACTACTGTAGAAGAATCTTATTTCATTTAAAGGTTTTGTGAAATTGGTCGACCAAATTATTTTTCCGTCGAGTTACAATTTGCAGCCGATCTGAAATGATTTTATAGTGGCTTGATTTTGGATTTTTCAGTTTTTGTGAAATGATTTCTCCCCCGCCTTATGTCGTCGCTATAAAGACAAGAATATATACCATTTATTTCATATTATGATCCACTTTAAGTTTATTTTAGGATAAAACTCTTTAAATTTATGAAAAATTATACTAGCATTTAGTACATTGTAAAATTGATTTTATCAAATACATCATTGTTTATATATAAAATGAAGGGAATGTTTTATACAGTATGCCGGCGAATAATTTGAACAACGGTATGCGTCCAAATTTCTAGATTATTGATATCTAAGTCGTAAATTACGCTTAGACTGTATCTCTTTCCTCTAGATTATTGAATAGACTTTGCGTTGCTAGCTACGACATGCCTTAAGCATCATTGATTAAAAAAAATGATATTCACTCGTTCTTTCTTTTATTTAACATTGTTAACTTTTAGGTTTATGTTTAACTATTCATCTTATTTAAAAATTTTATATTATTATTAATTATTTTGTTATAATATGATTTATTATTAAAGAAACATTAGCATTACTTATAATTTTTCATTAGTTTAAAAAGTTTGAATAAGACAAATGGGCAAATGCAAACACAAACGTTAAATGCGTTAAATAAGAAAAAACATGAGAGAGTAGTTTTCTAGAGTAAAAGGTAACTCACATTTCACATTAAACGTGAATCACAGAAACTAAAAGTATCTCCACTTCACTTAGGCATGTTTGTTTCTAATTTAGATTATTGTAATCTGGATTATTAAGATATATTACTGTAAGATGGATTACTATAAGATGAAATAGGTAATACATACTAATATATGTAATTAATTTAAAGTGTCTACGAATAGTGGGTCTTTAATCACTCACTAATCTTAAAACGCACAAGATACAATCACTAATCCCTAATCTCACCACCTAGGTTTAATCCTCGCCTTAATCACTCTAGGAAGTGTTAGGATTAGTGAGGGAGACTTAGTAGGGGCAAGAACTCACCTAGGAACCTAGAGTTTGAACTGTAAGTCTCACCCACTGCTAAAATCCTGAGATGGCTTATATAGGACTGTCAAACGTCAGCTAGCCGTTGCATAAGGTTACATGGACTAGACTGTCCAAGCCCATGGGCTAGACCGTCCAACCATCACTTATGCTCTGGCTACTGCCTGAGGCCGGTTTGTCGGACTGTCCGGTCCTCACCGGATTGTCCGGTCCAGGCTCTCTGGAATTCCTCTCATACAAGCCTCAAACACTCATCACTCTCTCATGGATGCATGTAGTGACTTGGTAACCTCTATTAATAGTACGGATTGTCTTATGACTCAAAGCGAAAAATAAAAACGCCTTCGATCGTCTTGATTCCGTTCGATTTTCGTGTTTTGGATCACTTCTCGCTTTAAGCAAATTTGCGCATTCCATGCCATGCCAGAGTCTAACTTCTCTGCAACCATAATTTGTTTGCGCACATATGCTTTGACTAGAATTATAGTTAATTATCCAAAACTTGTTTTGGAGGCTAGATGCACTTTTAGGTAGTTCGCATGGGATTATGGGAAGGCCAACACTTGGAGCAAGGGTGTGGTGCTTGTTCCTAAGGCATCGCAGTAGAGATTTGTTTGAAGCTAAAACAAAATCCGAGAAATAACTAGAGTAGTAAATACACAAATTGGAGCAGAAATTTGTTTATTTATTTATTGCACGCAAGTAGCCGTGCTGCGATACACATGACACGACGAACGAACGGCACTCGGGATGCGCATGCACGACACAAGCTTGTTGAGGTGTGCACCGGATGGATGCATGGATGCGTGCGTGCGAGCGTGCATAGCACATGAGGTTACAGGTGCTCTCGCGCGTCGCCTAGCTAGCTAGACGTCGCCGGGGCAGGCGAGGCCGCCGCAGCGTTCGCCGGCGACGGCGGCGTGCAGGAGGAGCACGTAGAGCAGCTGCGTGAACGCCAGCGTGACGGTCAGCCCCTCCAGCGCGCGCATCCGCCACCCGCGCGGGACCCCGGCCGCGGCGGCGTCGTGCATCTCCCTGCACGCCAGCCCGAACGCCAGCGCGGTGGCCGCCCACGCGGCGGTGCCGAGCGACGCCGCCGTGGCGAGCCCCTGCGGCTTCCACGACGCCCCCGCGCGGCCCCCGTGGTACGCCGCCGCGGCCTTCGCCGCCACGCCCAGCGCCCCCGCCAGCGCCGCGAACGTCGCGAAGTGGAACCTTGCGGCGGACCACGCGCTCTGCCGGTAGTACGGCGGCGCCCCCCACGGCTGCGGCTGCTCAGTACCCCAGCCGGCGTCGACGCCGGCGTTCTTGATGGAGCTGTTCAGCGCCCAGCCGGCGAACCCGAGCATGAAGACGTACATGAGGAGGTTGAGCAGCAGGAGCGACCCCGCCACCTTCCTCCTCCCCAGCTGCTCCAGAGCCATGGCAAGCTAGCTGCCTCCACACACACGACGATCGATCAGGGAAAAGCTCTTCACTATACCCAGTACGTAATGGAGGTGAGTTGGCAGCCGGCCGGCGAGAGCTGGGTCGAGTACTTGAAGAAGGTTCCGTGTGCGTGCACAGCCTCCGGCCGGTGGCACGTAGCTGTGGTTTTGCACGTCGCGGAGACGGCAGCGCCAGCGCGCGCTCGTCACGCCCCCGGTGCCGCGCCGGCGTCGATCGGTTGGCTTTAGCTTCGGCTCGCCGTTCACGGCGAGCAAAGATGGCCACATACAAACGAGGCCATCTTTTGGCTTTTTCATGAGAAAAAAAATGAACCAACGTATTTATAAGTAAAAAATAATCTATAAATAATTATATATATATATATATTATTAAGAATTTAAAATTAAATGCTAAAAATAAACTACGATAAAAATATCCTAAAACCAAGTCAAAATTTAAGGTTAAAAATTTTATTTATTTTTTTTTTCTTACAAGCACGAGTAAGCGGAAAAATGAGGTTAAAAATTAAGCCAGAAAGGCAAAGAGGAGCAAATAATTAACCTAAGCTCTTGCTAAGATCAACAAGTTGCATGCTGCTTTGATTTGGGGAGGGGAGGTTGGTGTGAGAAAGAAGTAGAAGCTACATGCATAATTGGCTTGGCTTGGCATGGTCTGTGCTTGGGGGAGAAGGGAAACAGTTTTTAGCACACGGGTATAAGTACATCCGTATGCTTCCATGCCATATAAATAATCATAAAAATATGAAAAAATTTGATAAGATAGATTAATATGATTTATATCACTTCACAAGCATGAAAGTTTAAATTTAACTTCAAAGTTATAGAAAAAAAAACAAAACTGAAACTAAGTATACGCATATTTATAATTGTTTTTGTTATTTTTGCTAACTTTTGAAAGTTGAATTTAAATTTGCATATTGGTGGAGTGTTATAACTCATATTAAACTATTTTGTTAAATTTTTTTATAATATTTGATAACTATTTAGATGGCATGCAAGCAACGGGTGTATATATAACTGTGTGCTAAAAGATTGCTTCCGTGGGAGAAGCTTTGCCACTGCCGTGTGCCATTCCAAGTGACAATGAACACTCGTGCATGTTCAACATGTTTTGTGTCGTTCTTTTTTTCAAAAAGTAGATACCTTTCTTTTCTCAAATTTGCAGAAATATCCCGCTCGTGCAAAATTTTGCAAAAAAAAGGAAAGAAAAACGGTTTCGCTGGCAATAATGACGACACAACGATACACCATGTCGCCACAGCCGCTGGCAAGACCAAGCGACCAGCCGACCGACCGTCCAACATGGAGATATATATATAGCTGCAAGGGTTGCGATCTCGTTCAAAAACGAAACTTTAATTCGGAAGAATATCCTTTATGTGTCCAAATATTGAGGACGATTTTGTGGTAGACTAGTAACATTGTTACTTTAATTTAAAGTAATTAGTATGCCATTCGCTTTTTCAAATAACAAAGGTGCTGATTGTTATGTTTTTTATGAAAAAAGCCGAGCGACATATTTGCCAACTAGATTGTCTTATAATTAAACATCCACCACAAAATTGAACGAAAGTGGATGGATGGTAAACACACCAAACCTCCTTCGTCCATCCATCATGTCTCTCCCATCTCTTCTTTCCTTCCTTTCTGGATTAGTGGTTGCTTCTCTCCTTCCGTCTTTTTCTTCTTAAGATTTGCTCCGATCCAATAACAAGTATCTCAAGGTACCGGTACCTCGCGATACCAAATTATTTTTGATCGTTAGATCTAAAAGTGTACATCCTATTTAGCTAGATCCAATAGTGGAAAATGATTTAGTATCTCGAGTTACTTTTTATTGGACCGGAGCAAATCTCTTCCTTCTTTCTCCTTCAACACTTCTTTCTGACTCGTGTCATATTGATCGGAATAGAATAGTGGTCGCTTCTCTCGTTTAGATCTTTTCCTCCTTGCTCCTTCAACATCTCTTCTGTCTGGTGTCACATGAATGAGCTAAACACCTAAGCGAGAATCTTGTCTAAACGAACTAGATATTTTAGTTGATGTAGAACCTAAGATCAGAGCCCTCCTCTTGATCACTGAACTAACTGGCTATTTCTGGAAGGGGGCCAACCTAAATCACATTGATGATGTAGTTGATATGAATGTTACTAGTACAAAGCAGCCCAATTGTTATTACTCAACTTCAAATGAATCTTATACTTCCTCTTAGCCCCTGCAATGAATACCCCAATAACGTAAGAAGTTTCTTCATATGCTTCTTAGCCGATTCCATATCACACTCCACCAAGATACAAAATAAATGGCTACTACATCAAGGGTTGCTGCACCTTTGAGGAAGAGGAACCTATTAGATTCTATCGTCATTCCTTAATTTTTCAAAGTGATGAAAACTAAGTTGTCTTCAAACTATGTGTGACTTTTGCTAGACTTGTATTGTCCTCTCTAAACCATGCCTCTTAGATGTAAGTGTTGCTATGACTTTTACTACCGAACAATGAAATGTTGCCACCACTGTGAGACTTCTATGTGCTGCTAGATTTGTATGTTTAATGAGTCAGGGGTATTTTTGTCCTGAGAAATAGTATCTCCACTCTCTCTCAAGTTATGTTACATGTTGTGCTATATTAGGGGACGTACAAAACTGTTTAATAGCTGACTCTCTCAATCGTCGCGTAAGCAAATTTGGTAACATGGAGGAAAGAGAGGGAAGAAGAGAGAAAAGTTGTTGTCATGCATGACAACGGCTTAAAATCGACTTTTAGCATTTATTAAAGGAAACTTTTTTGCATGAGGGTGGATAAAAAGGAAACTAGCGTAATAAAAATATTTTATTGCATTGATGTAGAAACTACACCTAACTCTACATTTGTATGTATCATTATAAAATAGATTTTTCTTACTGACGTGGCTTGAGATAGAACCCACTATGAACTCTACCATTGAACATGGTATTATTTGTCATAGGAAGAATCTGTGATATTTAATGGTATCGGAGAAAATTTTATGCTACATAGAGATATTTTTTCCCAAAAAAAATATCATTCCCTAATAAAAACATTCTTTTCAACAACCATGTCCATCCACTACATCATTCTTTTTCCTTCATTTACATCAACCAAACCATATGTATCCATGCGATTCTCTCTTAACTAAACGACGATGGCAAACTGAAACAAGTCGAACAACCTCACCGCAATGAAGAAACATATATAAAGGAAACGAACGAAACAATGGCGTCTAGGGTTCTCCTCTCCCACCTAGCTAGCTAGCTAGCTTCTAGCTTCACAAAGTTATTGTAGCCATGGCGAGTCATGCATCGCTAGTGCCGCCCGGGGAACGACCACGTCGGCCTGACAGAGCGGCGCCGCGGCGGCGGCGAGGCGGCGAGGCGTGACGGCGACGCGACGAGAGCCGGGGAGCTGCGGCTCATCGTCGCCATGACCACCTCGGCCGGCTGCAGCGTCTGCGACCGCTGCAGCATGTCGACCATGAAGGGCGTCTGGTAGGTGTGGATGGCGCTGGTGAGCTCCGTCGAGTCGCCGCGCGCCGTGGCGCGCTGCCACGAGTGGGAGCTCAGGCCGGCGAGCATGTACGCGCGGCCGGACTCCTCGTACCGCTGCCGCGAATCCACCCTGTCCTGCATCTCCGCCAGCTCGGCGACCAGCGCCGCGCACTGCGGGTCGTCGTTCAGCGCCGCCGCCCGCGACCCGAGCGCGCGGAGGCGCTCGTCCAGGATGGAGATGGCCAGCTCGAAGTCCCCACGCTCGGCGGCGGCGCGGGCGGCGGCCATGTCCTCCGTGGCGTGGAGACGGTGAAGCTCCCGCTCGACCTCCGGCGACATGTCGGAGCTCACGGGGTCCACCGTGCGAGGGACGGTCGCCGTGTTGCCTCCCACGCTAACGGTCTCCATGGTGACCGTGTTCCGGTAGGTGCAGCTCGGCGTGATCAGGGCGGACTCCCCGCGCGCGGCCGGGACGCGCACGGTGACCAGGAAGTCCCTCTCCTCGTCGGCGTAGAGGTCGCCGACGTCGATGAAGCCGCCACGCCCGTCGCCGTCCACGTGGCTGGCGTAGCCGCCCGAGATGAGAGAGGACAGCAGCACGCCGTCGTCGTCGCACTCGACGCTGAGCCGCAGCTCCTGCGCCACCACGCTGAGCAGGCCGCCGATGCACTGGGCGAACGCGTCCTGGATCGAGCCCGCCGCGTCGATGAACGAGAACGTGCCGCCGGACATCTCGGCGATGGAGTGCATCGCCGGCGAGTCGTGGTCGGCGCCGAAGCCGAAGGCGTGGACCTGCACGTGCTGGGCCGCTCCGCCGGGAAGGAGGGAGCTCGGGACAAGCACGGAGTAGTCCGTCTGGCCGCCGCCGAGTGGAGCCGGGACGGAGTAGGTGTCCCGGCCGTCGGAGAGGAGGACGATGCTGCACACGGGGTTCCTCTCCCACCGGTCCTCCATCACCCTCGTGGCTTTCTTCAGCGCGTCGGCGATGTTGGTGCCGCCATCGGCGACGAGGGAGTTCACCTTCTGCAACGCGCGCTGCCTCCCGGCCTCCGTCATCCTCTTCAGCGGGAACAGCCTCCTCGCCGCCGACGAGAACGTGACGACGGACAGCCGGTCACTGGGGCCGAGCGTCCGGATCACGAACCCCACGGCGCGCTTCAGGAGCGCGAGCTTCGTCCCAGCCATGCTCCAGCTCACGTCCAGCACACACACAAGGTCAACAGGCGCGCGGCGGGAGGTCGCCGGCGCCGGAGAAGACGGAGCCTTCAGGTGGATCAAGATGGCGAACTCCTCCTGCGCCACAGACTCCTCCATCGCCGGGAACGCGGTGTACGTCGTGATCCCAACAGAACCAACCACCATCGCGTCGACATCATCCTGGCTCTGAACCACATTCTCAGGCTGAAGATCCAGCTGTTCATCGTCGTCGAAAACGCCGCCGCCGTTCAGCGAACGGTAGACCGGAAGCTGCCATTGCCGGGTGACGCTGTCGGCGCGCGACAGCCTGCGGGCAACGGACATCCGCTGCTGCTGCCGCTGCTGCCTGTCGTCCAGTGGCCAGTCCAGTGGGTTCACTCGAGCCGTTCCATTGTTGGCGTCGGCTGCAGGGAGAGGGCCCTGGAATGGCAGCTCCTTCCACACGGCGCGGCAGATCGGGCAGACGAGATTGCCATGGCGGACACTCGACGAGATGCAGTGGAAGTGGAACTTGTGGGAGCATTCGGCGGTGAACAGGGCTTGGCCATTACCTGACCACATTCCTCCGAGGCAGATGGCACATATCCTCTGAAAAGTAACCAAGAAAAACCAGCAGAAGAAAGTCAGTAACTGATATCATATGAGAGTTCAGCAACAAGTAGTGTGGAGTTCTTGGAAAAGAAAAAAAAATACACTAACTAAAGATGAATCGTTGAAAAAAAATAATCATGGTTCCATGCTGAGAGCACGATCAATAAAAGAGCTAACTACTTGCTCTAAAATTTTTCTATGTCATTAACGACTAACATGTTAATCAACTTGTACAACATTTACACATAAACATATATATCATCAAAGTATGATCCACATCTCATACACACTCAGAGTCTTAAAGCATCACCAATATATATAGACTAATTGGTTCATATAGATGGGATCCACATAGGTGGTCTTTTACTATTTTAATTTGCACAATGTATAAAGATAACAATAGACATAAGGTAGGACCCACAGACCACATCCAATAGTATTAGTTCTCTCACAAGAGAGAAGAGAGAGGAGGAAGATAATATATTTTAATCCATATGGGTGGTCCTTATAGCTAGGGAAACAGTTTTTACCATACGAGTGTACGTACACCCGTATAGTTGCATGCTATCTAAATAGTTATAAAAAAATATAAAAAAAAATAACAAGATAGATTAGTATGAGTTATATCACTCAAAAACATACAAGTTTAAATTCAACTTCTATAAGTTGTAGCAAAAAAAAATAAAACTGAAATTAACTGTACGTATATTCATAATTGCTTTTGTTATTTTTCTATAACTTGTAGAAGATGAATTTAAACTTGCATCTTGGTGGAGTGATATAACTCATATTAAACTATCTTATTAAATTTTTTTCATATTTTTAATGACTATTTAGATAACATCCAAGCAACGGGTGTATATGCATCCATGTGCTAACAAACTACTTCCGTAGCTCATCCTATTTCACTCCCTTAGGCCTCCTCCAATGGGTATTTATAAGCTATCTATAAGGTATACTATATAATTTTTTAATAGAAGAGAGATAAAAACTATCTCTTAATCAAGAGATAGTCTCTTGCACATATTTTAATGTCAAGTGAGAATGAATTGTGGGGTCGCTTGTGCTATGAGTTAGTTACTAAAAACTAGACTATTGAAGAAGTTGTCTTTTAGATAGCTTAGAGATAATATGCTATCTCCATTGTTAAAGGTGGCCTTATAGCTAAGGTCTCCTTCTACAATGGTAAAGTAGTTTTTATAGAGCTATAAAGATCATTTTTATACACATTGTGGATGTTCTTATAGCTTATATTGTAGCTAGCTAAAAATTGTAGTATGTTTTTCTTATCTCTTATTTTTCTCTCCTCTTTATATAAGTATAAGTATGACGTGATAATTTTTAGAACCCGTTTATATCACTTATTGTATTTGCTTTAAGCTCGTGCACTAGCTTTAAGCTCGTGCACTAGAGTGAAGTGTACCAATTAGTTATTTCGCGTTATAGACGACGCAATGGATTGTTTTCAAAAGCATAAAGTATATTCGCAATGACTGAAATGAGGGAGGGGAGCTTAAATAATGACCAAACTGAATGTTCGTAGTGAGCCTTGGACAAAATTATAATAGTACTGACAGTGTCAACAGCATCAGCACAACTGCACAAGAGATTAATGTCAGTCCAAGTCATGCAATCCAACAAGGCAGATTGTAAATTGTAAAATTAGTATTATTAATTAATTAAACATCAAACACAATAGTCAACTCATGCAGCTGGACCCTGATATTATCAGGATGCTGAAAGATGGCAAGAATTTGAATTAATGCAGCCAATGAAACATTAGAAAAAGCACAACAATCGATGACAGCTATCTACTACGTGCTTATCCTTTCATTATTCAGCTCACCCCTTTCTGGAAAAGCATGCAGCACACAGGAAAAGATACATAGCACCGTATACTCTGAATTATACAACCAAATGCCAATCATTCAAGCAGAGCCTATTCTCAACAGAAATACTAGAAAAAGTCATTTTGTTGAAATTAGATATGTTGATACCACGTGTATCAGACCTGATATATAGATACCAGGCGATGATTGTTTGACTTTTTTTTATAAAAAACCAAATAACAAATTCTATAAATAAAAATAATTTATAAATAAAACTTTTATATACATAATCTTAGCGATCTAAAAGTCAAGACTATAAAATAAAGTTTAGTTAAAAAATTAAAATCAACTTTAAATTTAAAGTAAATATTTAAATTTTGGCCTATAATCGTGAACAGAAACGAAAAATTAGGGTGGAGATCGATCTCCACCGTTCTAGAATGAAATACCGTTCCGTGGTCTCCCTCTATTTCTCAAATAGATGCATCACTTTGACCAATTATTGATAAATAGAAAAGGATTTTGGTGTCTCCCTCTGACCCTCTCCTTGTCTTTGGATCATGTTGATATCTCCATCAAACCAACCAAGATCTTTTGCAGATCAATTTTAACCTAGAGTATGATAAGGTGGATAACTATATATGGCATCGGTGCATATCAAATCATGAAGTAGATCGATATGAGAAACTTTACTGTACTTTAGAAATTACCTAGAGATATTGAATTTTTAGTGTAAAATTTTAATATCTTTATGTAACTATTACCTTAATGCACTAAGCTTTTATACTACAAAATATATTACCTTTAGGTACCTTCAAATGGATGGTTAAAATGCCCAATTGAAATAATTGCCAAGTTAAAGTTTTGATTGCTGAGGTAAAACCTATCAAGTAAAGTATATGTTGACAAAATGTAATTTCTTTTCAAGTTTATTTCAAAAGCTCCATTGGAGAACAATATAAGATGATATATGACATGGCTGGCTAAATAACCGGCGCAAAAAATATAGTAGGAGATTAACCTATTATTAATTAATTAATAGCTAAAAATTGAAAAATAATTTTTTTAAAGCAATTTTTCTATATAAATTTTGTAAAAAATACATATTTAACAGTTTAGAAAGTGTACGCATGAAAAACAATGAAATTTGGCTCATTACTAGGGATGAACGAACACGCCTACCTCATAACATACTACCTAGGAATAACTTTTTTGTTGTGCTGTTCCAGTATTTGCTCATCAGTGTGATGTCAAGAGCTGAATTCCTAAAGAAAGGTTTCTATGAGCCTTATCTCCTACATGGCATCATCTAACTGATGAAAGAAAAAAACGTGGGCTGGAAAGGGAAAGAAAACAGCAGGCTTCAGAAGATGAGGAGGGAGTTGGTGAACAATAGAGGTCCTGCTCTTCCTAGGAATTGTAAACATAAGAATATCATAGAACAGGCAATCGAAATTTCCTTCCTTTTGTAGTCCTAAATAATGAAAAAAAAAACTATTGCATACTTGTCCGGTTGCTTACTCGCCCACAACACGCTACATTCATGATTTCAACGGAGAACAAAAAGAAACATAAAAGTACAGGCGCGAGGAATTCAAATGCAAGAATAAACCCAGGGACCAAAAAATCAGAGAAAAGGTCCATGTAAGCAACCGAGCAAGCAGAATTTTCCTAAAGTAAAAACTATTAAGGTCCACTGCAGGAGGCAATATACCAATCAAAGTACAAATGTATTTACATGATAAGATGTTAAGTAGTAACGACGTTTTCTCCAGGTTTCTGGCTAACTTTGTTGACATGATATGGTCTTTTGGCCAACCAAATGATACGAATCAAATAGCTAAAGCCCCATTTCAAATGAAGCACGAACTGCATAACTTGAGACCTTTGGTAGTATTATAATGAAACAAAAGGATCTGTTGATTTTGTGAAATATATGGCACAAGGAGCAAAATATATACTCCTACAAGGCTACAAGAATGCAGCAGAAAAAAAAAATCAGCTACTGTTCTTTTAAAAAGAGAAGTTGGTCAGGCCTTTGGGATCACTTCAGTTCTTTGTCGCAAAAGGATATGGGCATAAGAGGAACATCTGTTTACACAAAGAAATTCAATCAATCAAGTTTCAAAGATTCCAAACAGCAGATATGATTAAAATCCCCTTTATGTGAGGGGGGAACAAAAAGGACCAGTGAACACTGATTAAACTACAGTGTTTCCCTTATCTAAACCCTCCAAAGTTAGTGATAATCTAAACGGATGAAACCTTGATCATGGATCAATCGATAAAAAATTCTATCATATGAAATCTCAACAGGTGTATCCTGATTCCTGAGAATTCTATCAGATTTCAACACAACTCTTCTTGGGTTTAAACAAGAGCAGTTCATTCATCATGAGGCTGCAATTTTTTTAAAAAAAATTATATTGTTGTTTTGCACAGCAACGCAATCCCTATCAAAATCATTCGAGAGGATTCGCACCAAGAGCATGCACCCCGCAACGAGCGAGAGGAGGAACTGGACCAAAAAAAAAAACAAACGATCTCACCGTCGAACTCCTGCTCCCGGACCTCGACAGCCGCCGCGAGGCCGCACGCGAGGGCGGCGAGGCAGCCACCGTCCTTCCCCTCTCCTCCCCCTCCCCCTCCCCCTCCCTCTCCCCCTCCGCCGCAGCACGCACCCGTGGCGCGCGGACGCAGAGCCTGGCCGCCATGGCGCGCTTGGCGCGCTCCCACCCCGCCGCCATTCGGCGCCGCCCAAACCCCACCGAGCCCTCGGCTCCGAATCGTTGCCGCCCCCGATCACCGCACCACCGATCAGTGGACCGGATCGGAACCGTGTAGAGACCGCGAGCAGGGGTGTGGGGGTGGGGGGTGAGGGATTCGTGGGCTAGCGGTTGGGGGGTTTTGCGGCGAGGTGGTGAGAGGAGGAGGAGGAGGAGGAGGCGAGAGCGAATGCAGGGGGGAGGAGGAGGGAGGGAAACGCGGGCGGGCGGGCGGGCGAGAGGGGCAGGAATCTGTGGGTGTTTGACTTGTTCCCACTTTGCCCTTGGAATGTTCTTGTTTTTCCTTTTCTTTTTTATTATTTGTGGTTTTGAACTGAACTTGATTGTACATTGTTTTTATTCTTGACTGTACCAACGCCGTCTCCATAAAAATAGTGTCGCTTCCGACCATTTTTATCCCTATATGTGTTTTAGATATCATCATATAATATTTTTAGAATTTGCGGTTTGCACTTGTTAAATATTTAACCAAAAGCCTGACAATTTTACCATGACTACGTGATGTACTCCCCAAGTTTAACATGGCACGTACTTCCCCAACGACAACCGCCTAGTAGGCATAGACTAGGGACAAAACCGTAAAACTTACAAATTCTCTACGGGAGTGCATTTGTACTAGAATAAAGGAGTGCAACACGTTTTTAAACCATAATGAGTGGGGTCATTTGTTAGCAACTCGATCTGTCGTCACATTCTTATTATCTTTACAAATATAATAAAGCCACGTAAATGTACTGCCAATCTTTAGCACAATTGATTCCTACTAAACGTTTTAATGTTATTTTTGTCCATATTAGGTTGTATTTTTTATCTAAATTATTCATTCATATTTTGGTCCTGGTACGTTGAGGCATCGGGCTGGTATCGTAGTGTGGAGAATATACACCATGTTTCTTAAGAGAAAAGTCATAATTATCCCCCATCAACTATTATACTAGTTTGAATTACCTCATTAAACTATAAAATCAAACATTCTACATCTAAACTCTTCAATCTCGACAAATTACTCTCCTAACTCAATTTGGAGTGACTTTAGACCTATGTGATGCACACGTAGCAATCCAGTCAATATAAAGAATAAAAAAATTATAGGGCACATATGCCATCTTTCCCTCTCCCCAGCTGAAGCTTATATATGAGGTCACAAAGAGGAAGGAATCAAAGCTCAACCACTGTGTCCATCTCTTCAAGATCCACAACCTCCTTGCATCGAGACATGTGTCCATCTCTTCAAGATCCACAACCTCCTTGCATCGAGACAGATGGTGGAGTCTGCCCCCATCGATCTCGAGCTGATCTCCCTCTGCCTCTTTAGGCTCCATAGTTTCCTTGTGTCCGACATTGAGAACGAAATGCACGGTGGTGGTCTGCCTTTAACAGGGTGGAAGGGGCAGAGATCAAGGAGGAGGGGAAGCAACTCCAATAAGGCATTAAATGCACATATCACAATCCTCTTGGGGTCAATGGAGGTTGTCATTGCACGTAACATCCAAGACCACAACTATCCATGGATACGGGGAATAGGCCACCGACGAGCTGCAATGGGCACCCATGGTGGAGGATTAGAGGATGCCTCCATCACCCATGGCGGAATAGAGGGATGATTTGGGGCAAGAGTGGACACAACAAGATCACAGAATTTTGGTGAAAAATCGAAGACCGGTCCCATAAATTGGGTGCTCAAATTATCGATATAGGATCTTTCGGGTAAATGTTTAGGTAGTAATTTTAGAAGACGGATATTTTAAAAATTATACTAAATTATCAGTCTTAACCAAATGTCCATCCCTACCTCTGGCCGCGCATGGAGAGCATTGCCACCTTCCTCTCCTATCCCTGCGCCACTTTGGATGACCGCATAAGTGTCTCACTCTAAGGCGTTGCCTATTGTATCCCTTCCCCAAGCAACGCCTTTCACCATGCTGGAGGGAAGGGGAAGGGTGTTGCTGTGCTTGAGGGAAAGGAGATGGAGAGTGGCGTCATCGTATTGGAGGAAAAGGAGAGGGGTGCTATGACCTCGCATGATGTCATTACCCTTCACAAGACATGCATACAAGAGAGGACACTGAAAATAGGAAGTAGAAAGAATATTCAAAACTAATAGGTGATCTCTATCAATATTTTAGGCTAACTAGACAATCACGTGAGCATTAATTAGGTCTAAAACTACTCCGGATTAAGTCTAGTCACGAGAGTAATTCATTCAGATTGAAAGTTAAAAATATTAAATATCTAATTTTTAGGTTAATACAGACATTTTTCCCCTTTCTTTAGGAGCTATGTGTTTATGTGGCAACCGGTGCTGCCACACTCTAAAGAGCAGCCATTTTTTTTCTTCCATGTTATCAAAATACCTTACTCAAATGTATATGATCCTCCCTCAATATTGCATTCTGGGATGTGGGATCCCCTAGTGCTGCAACTTGTTTATTTTGAATTTTTATCTTAAATTCGGAGTTGATTTTGAGGGTTTTTCACCGAAGTCTATTTTCTAGACAAGGTTTTTAGATCTTTAAGAATACGTATATAAAAGTTTTATTAATAAATTATTTCTCTTTACAAATATGCAAATATGCTGTATAAAAAAGCCAAACCATCACCCTGTATTGTCTCATCGTCCCTATTGCTCTAGAAGAAAGAAAAATAAGATCCCTATTATTAAATAAATGTAGAAAAATGACCACACTCTAGTAATACGTCTGATTAATGATACTCTATTCGTTTCTAAATGTTTAACGCCATTGACATTTTTATAAACGTTTGACTATTCGTCTTATTTAAATTTTTTAATAAGTTTTTATAAACGTTTGACTGTTCGTCTTATTTAAATTTTTTAATAAGCTTTTGGGAAGGAGGGAGTATATAGCGTGGTAGTGTCAGCTCCAGTTCTTCAACCTCGGATCACACACTCGAGCGTTGTTCAATGTTCATGGCTTCGCTTCATTTTCTTCTCAATCTCTTCAGCTGCTGCTGCCCCGGGCATCGGCTGCTCGTTGCGCGACTTATGCGACTTGGACACCATGATCTCCATTGCCGGGGTCCCGTACAGCACCTCCCTCTCTCCGCCGCCGCGGCCTATGAGGCGGCCTGTCCTTCGGGAGGCGATCGATCAGGCGTACCTTGCTCGTCGTCGTCCCCGACGCGCGCTGCAGGCCGCGCGTGCGAGCTGATGCCGGCGAGCAGGCACTGCACGCGCGGCCGGTGCGCTCGTAGGGCACCTCGTCCTCCACCTCCTCCTCGAGGTCGCTCAGCTCCTCCGCCAGCGCAGATCGGGTCGCCGGCGCGCCCCGGGGCCGACTCCATCCATCACGTCCAGCCGCCAGCAATGGAGTGTACATGCCGCTTCGGCGTGGTCGCTGCTATAGTGGCAAATACTAACTCCGTCCTAAAAATAAGTTTTTTTTTAATTTTACGTATAATATTTTGACTCTTCGTCTTATTTGAATTTTTTTACGATTAATATTTTTGTTATTATTAGATGATTTATGTGTGACTATTTTTAAGTTTTTTTATAATTTTTTAAATAAGACGAACAATAAAACATTATACATAAATTGAAAAATAAAATTATTATGAAACGGAGGTAGTATTCCTTATAGATTGGGATAGGTTCTATAAAAAAATGGATTATAAGACAATAGAACAAAAGCAAAATCTTGCCGGGGTGAAAATAGTACAGGTCTAAGGAGAGGAATTCCAGTCAGATTATAATTGGATAGGGATTTCAGTGGGCTACGGGCCGAGACAAAAAGAATCGACAGTGCCACATCAAAAACAGCCCACCGTTCTACTACTCATTCGCATCGAAACGTGATAACGCCCCCATTTTCATAACTCCATTAGCACTAAATCATTCTGATGAGTGTGATATTGAGCCCCACCGGCATTAAGTCATTGTGGTGCTCGAGTAGATCAGTGAAAGTAGTTACTATCATTGGTGCCCGTTAATTACTTCCACCATGTATTTTCGCGTGCTCATATTTATAAGCCAAAATTTAAATTTTCAGCCTTAATTTTGAAGTTATTTAGGAGTTTTTTATTGTAGTTTATTTTCTGGTCTTTGACTTTTTGATCACCAAGAATATGTATATAAAAGTTTTATTTATAAATTATTTTTTATCTATAAATATATCGCTTGACTTTTGTGTGAAAAGCTAGACAATCTCCCCTAATACTTAAAAAAATTATAATCTTTTATGGCATTCGTTAGTTGGTGTGCAGAGAGCGTACAAGGGAAGTCTGCATGATATGTTCCCCATGTGCATCCCCTATTCTTATTTACAGCACTGTGTATCTGCAAAAAGTACACAGAGATAACATCATAACAAGATGCCTTATTTTAGCGAGGCTAATCGTGTGTCCCTCGAAAGAAAGTAGATAAAAATATGGGAAAAAAAACGAGTTATCCAAAACCAGAATTAACAGGCATCACGCCTGCACTAAAGCACACTGTTAAAATTATAAAATTGCACTACCATTTGAGCTGCAAGAATATCAAAATTATGGTGAAGTGAAGTAAACACACTGATGACAAAAGGCAGTCAAAAATTACACCTTGCATGTAAAAAAAGTTGTCAAGCAAAAACTGTCATGGTACTAGAGCTTTTTGGCACCACACTATTGTATGATATGATCTTTGGTTTTCAATACAAATGGTACATGTTTCACAACAACACTTGGATCAATTGCGCGTCGGATAAATATAAATGACAATTATAAAAAAAAGTTCAATCGTCCCTAGAGTTGGCAATGGGACATATCGACAGTGGGTTGGACCAGAACGGTCTCGGCTCCGACCCTAATATTGTCCCTCGGCCCTGGCCCCGAAGCAGAGGTGGGGGGAAATCTCCCCCGTTCATGTCCCCGTTGGCCCCCAGACTGCCACGTTCTTATGTGGAGAGTAGAGATGGATGTGTTGAGCCCCGTCAATGAAAACATCGAGTTGTCGTGCAGTTGGCTCGCCGCTTGCCTCCTGCTCACCACCACGGGATGGCCAATGAGGCAGAGAGCTACCGAGCCACAATGTGTCCTTTATAGTAGGGTTTATTTCAGTTAAATATATGTCTAGGATTAGATGCGAGTTAGGCTTTTGGGCCTCTAATCTGCGATATTCTTAAAGTCTGATATAGCTCCTAGGACCTACGAGTGTACCCTATCCCCCCCCCCCCGACCAAGACCGGAGCCCTAGCCCCAAAACCATGCGGGTCCAAAATCCCTCCTGACCCTAGCCCGTAGGGATGGGCCCTGACTAGGCCTGCTTGTGGGCTGACATCCAATTCGAATCCATTCCAGCCCACGTCAACATCATGCAGCCCACCATACCAATACACTCCATTTCCTCTCCTCCTGGATCCAAACCAAACCAGCCCACAGCCCACTTCAGATTTGAACCCAACCCACCCAAAACCATTACACAAAAGTGGATTGAATCCATTCCACTAAAATGGATTTAATCCCTGGATTTACTGCACTGAGCAACAGCAGGTCTGGGCATCGCTAGAGGCAGGAAACATGGATCGTAGGGGACGTAGCGTTGAATTTTTTGAATTTTTGAAATGCTCTTAGAGGACCGGAGGTCAGAAAACTAACTTATGTAATAACTTATGTAATTGTTTGATCAAAAGTACTCCCTTGGCCTAGTGGAAATCATCCTATTTTTCTATTTTTTTATCTAGGGGACCAGAGGTCGTGATTTTTTCTCGGGCCAACAAAAATAGAACCCTTGCAACAAGAGCATATTTTCTTTGATTTTTCTCGAGCCGACAAAAATAGGACCCTTCTTTGATTTTTTTCACGGGGCCGGCAAAAATAGGACCCTTGCAAGAGCAAGAAATATACTCTTCTAGGGATTCAACATCTAGTCTCCTAAATAGAAGAGTGGATGATGACCACTGAGCCAGGTAGTACTAAATAGTCTCATACATTATACATATATGTATCAAACCACGGTTAAATCACAAAAATTCCAAACGGCATGGCAAGTTTTGAATTTGCCGTGTCGCCTTTTCGGCCGTTCCTTGCGACCGAGTTACCGTTTGCCACGTCACCTTTCCACCCTACTAGAGGGTGGCAGGAGGTTAGTTTTGTGATTTTTTAAATACAAAATTAAATTTATAAATTATTTTAATAAATAAAATTCAAAAAATCATCGCCACGTCCCCCGCGATCCATCTTTCCTACCTCCAGCGACGTCAAGATTGTTGTTGACGGTGGTGGCTGCGTAGCACCTCTGTACGAATACGAATATACAATGATTTGCTGTGGTGTGCGTGATGCTGGTTATTTTTGGGGCAAGTCCATGGATTGAATCCATGCATCATTCCAATTTCCGCAGGCCGCATCCAGCCCAACCCAAGCCGCATTTTTTGTCAATCCAAACCTCCCCAGCCCAAAGTAAAGTCTAGCCCATTCAAATCCAACCAATACAATCCAAACTGACATCCAACCCATTACACCCAAACAAATCCAACCCACTGACAGGCCTAGCCCTGACCCTGCGGAGAAAATTACCTTCCCTAACCATTCCACTATTTTGCAAGGGAAATAGTTAAAATCCTCATAAAACCATGTCAAGTGACTCAAATCTCTCTCTTTTTTGCCAAATAGAATTGCCAATTTTATCACTTGACAGGGAGAAATACATTGATTTCTCGTTGGGGCGTGGAAGAAATACCACGATTGTTTCGCTTGTGCATCTGCTTAAAAAAAATAACTTTAAAACTTAATTCTGCAATTAATTTTATGGTTTTTTACCATGATTTATTTTACATAATTTGTTTTTAAATCATAACAGACACGCATATAAAAGTTATACGCACAATTGTTTTTTAAATCAGTTGTTTCGTTTATTCCTGCGATAAGCAACAAAATTGGTGCAACACACCGGAAACATTTTCTGGTTGCAAATTGCAATGTTTTGATATGAGCAAAATGGTCAAGTGTAATTCCAGCGATCAACGGAGGACGCAGGGAGGGGAGGGGGGGTTCATCAGTTCCAGCTTCTTCCCCTCTCCCGGTCGCGCTGGTGATGGTGGTGCTGCGGCTGCGGCTACGGCCGCGTCAGCTCTCGCGACCGCCGCGACCGGTCGAGCATGTCCAGCATCGCCGGCGTCACGTACGACACGGTGATCCCCGTCGGGAGCGGCGACCGCCGGAGCTCGCCGGACATCTGCCTCGACGTGGCCCGCTGCTGCGCGTGCGAGCTCAGCCCGGCGAGCACGTAGGCGCGCCCGGACAGCTCGTACTGCCGCCGGTCCGCCACGCGGGCGCGCATCTCCCGCAGCTCCCCCGACAGCGCCGCGCACATGGCGTCCCCCGCGCGCGCCGCCGCGGAGCGCGCCACCGCGCGCTGCCTGCTCCGGAGGATCTCCGCCGCCTCCGCGTACGCGCCGCGCTCGGCGGCCGCCCGCGCCAGAGCGATGTCGTCGATCGCCTCCACCCGGACCAGCTCCCGGTCGACCTCCACGGAGCGCTCGGCGACGCCGGCCTCCGCCCGCGACGGCCTGTCCACCACCGCCTCCTCGTCGCCGGCCACGCTCGTGGTCCGTCCGGTCTCCATGTCTCGGTAAGAGCAGCTCACTTCGACCAGGCGGGTGGCGTCGTCCCATGCCTCAGCTCTGGGGACGATGACGAACAGCAAGAAGCTCCTCTCCTCGTCGGCGTAGAGCTCGCCGACGTGAACCGTGGCGGCTCGGCCGTCCTCGTCGATGTGGCTCTTGTAGTTGCCGGACTTGATCGCCGTGACGCGCACGCCTGTGTCCACGCACGCGACGTCGAGGCGGAGCTCCTGCACAGCGACGGAGAGGAGGCCACCGATGCACTGAGCGAACCCGTCCTGGATTGCCGCCTCGTTCTCGATGAAGGAGAACGTCCCGCCGGTGACCTCGGCGATGGTGTGCATCGCCGCCGCGTCGTGGTCCTTCCCGAAGCCGAACGTGTGAACCGGCGGGGACCGGCCGCCGTCCTCGGTGCGCACGAAGGACGGCGGCACGAGCGCGTCGTAGTTGGCGTCGCGGTCGTAGCCCCCGCGCGCCGGCACGGTGTACGTGTCCTGGCCGTCGGAGAGGAGGATGACGCTCTCGACGGCGTTCCGGTACAGGCGCTCATCGAGCACCTTGGCAGCCTTGTGGAGCGCCGCCCCGATGTTTGTGCCGCCGCGCGCCGAGAGGGACTCCACGGCGCGCTTCGCGTGCGCCTTCCCGCCGTCCGTCATGCGCGTCAGCCGCATCAGGCGGCTCGAGCCGGAGGAGAAGGAGATGACGCAGAGGCGGTCGCCGGGGCCGAGGTTATCGATGACGAACCCCATCGCCTGCTTCAGCAGCACCAGCTTGTTCCCCACCATGCTCCCGCTCACATCGAGCACGGTCACTAGGTCGAGCGGCGCTCGCGGCGCCTCGGCGGCGGCGGCGGCGGCGCCACCCCCGGAAGGAGCCCTGGCGTGAACGAGCACGGCGAAGTCCTCCCGGGACACATCCCTCGCGACGGCCGAGTGCTCGCAGTGCGTCGCGAGCGCCACCGGCGACCCACCATCCGACGCCACACTCGCCGCCCCGACGCGCTTCCGCTCCCCGAGACGCCTCGGCGCCCGGACCAGCGGCTCGTCGTCGTCGAACACCCGTGGCTCCACAGGCCTAAAGAACGGCTGTGCCACCGACGCGCCCGCCGGCGCCGGTGCGTCCTTGCCGCGGAACGACGGGAACTCGCGCCACCGCGTGTGGCAGAGCGGGCAGGCGATGCGCCCGCGCGCGACGCTGCCGGAGATGCAGCTAAAGTGGAACTGGTGGTCGCACTCCGCCGTGAACACGGCCTCGCCGCGGCGGCGCATGTCGCCATGGCAGATGCCGCACGAGCTGCTCTCCATCCTTGACCAAACCGCGCGCTGTGCGCGGCGACGCCGACGATGGCATCTGATGATATTTCGACCAAGTTTTCAATTATTTTATGTGCTGTTGACTTAGTCGTCGGAATCGCGTTCACGTACGCGTTGGACATGTTTTTTAGGGTCGTAAACAAGTCATCGGTTTCTGCGAATTAGTCCCGAACCATCGATTTGATGCTGTTTTATAATAATCGTGTTTTTATCGTTAATGAATCGTGTTTTTATCGTTAATGAATCGTGTTTTTATCGTTAATAATCATTAGTTTCACCATTTCGCTTATAAACTATGATTTAAATTCTTAATGTTATATTTAAGGTTAATTTTATAGTCTTTTATCATAATTTATTTTAGTCTGTTTTATATCATTAAAAACACTTATATAAAAGTTTTATTTATAAATTATTTTTTGAACGCAAATATATTATTTTGTTTTTTAAGTAAAATAAATAAATAAATAAAAAGGGCGTGTTTTGGTTGACTAGTCAAGTGGATCTGATTTAGCTGGAGTATGATAATGTGTTTTACAGGTCCGGTGTGTTTTATTGAGCTGTCAGTCACTGTTTACTCAACATCCATGGATGCTCAGAAAGTCAAGCAACTGCAGGCAATAGGTGAATGCTTGTAGAAGCTGGAATTAGGGGTTATTTATCCATACAAAAGGGTAATTTATTATCGATCTTTTACTCCCCCCCCCTCTCTCTATTAAATGACCTGTGGTGTTTCTTTCAACATGCACTATTTTTTGTAATTCTAGAATTTTACTTACACGCATCTCAACATCATAACTGGTGCATTTTTTAATAATTTATACAATACATCATTTAATTTATATTATAAAATATTTTGTCTCTAATTAGAATCATTTGAAGCTATAAATATGCTTTATATATTAACCAAATTCATTAGCATCCATACAAAATTAGAGTGGACCAAAACATATTATACTATGAAATATGTCATAATTTGTTAACTTTTTACTACCTCCGTTTAATATCGTAAGATTTTCTAAACTTATCTAAATTCATCAATTGACGAACGTATATAATATATATATATATATATATATATATGTCTAGATTCATTAGCATATATGTGAATCTAGGTAAGGCTGGAAAGTATTATATTATGAAATGGAGGGAGTATGAGTTAATTTATTCGTTTGTACTGCCTATAAATAGATATTAAAAAATAGATAATCCATCAATTTCAACCATCTGAAATAATTTGAAGAATTCAAAATGTTATAGTACAATTTATAATGTCATGTGCAATTGTACCAAGTACTCTTTATTTAGAAACAAAGCAAGAAAAAATCTTCGTTGAAATTCCTGGCTGCCAGCTCTCTAGGACGTAAGTTGCTGCCATGTCTATTTTCATCACACCTTTGAAAGCTGTCATTGCTTCCGTTGTTGCAAGCCTGCAATTGGCATGGCAGGCGACAGCATGGAGCCAGAGTTTGCAAAGCCGTAGCTGGCAAACAAAACTAAAGTACCTTGAGGACAACAATTCCCAGTGCAGCTGCTTCAGCATTTTCTTCAAGTTACATGAAGCATTTCAATTCCCAAACCAAAATACAAGCATTGTTGTGACCAAAAACACATAAGAGTGATTGTGTAGCTTATTTAGGAAAAAGGTTAAACAGCATATTTACTAATAAAAAATATTTTATAAATAAAAAGTGTATATATATATATATATATATATGTAATCTTAGCAGTCTAAAAGGCAAGACTGAAAAATATACTACGATAAAAAAATACCCCCAAAATTTACTTCAAAATTAAGGTTAAAATTAAAATTTTAGCTTATAAACGTAATCAGAAGAAAAAGATGATGCTAATAATTGGAAACAAGTTCATGAACACTGAAACACTAAAACTACAGGAGCAAGAGGAATCCAGTCATCCAGACATATCAATACCAATGAGTACCAACTTCATAAAATATACAGTACCGAGTTCTGATGCATCTGTGATTCTTTACAGAGGGAACGAGCAAAACTTTTATCGGTACCAGGCATAATACATGTACTATACTACTGCTACCTCTGGGCCTCTGCCTGTTCAAAGTTTGCCTCTGAAGTAGCTAAAAAAGGTCCACGGGAAAAATTCTCAGCTGCTCTGTGCACACTACACTACTACATCCAAAATGTACAACTATACATTTTACAGGGAAATCATACAAAACTTCAGCGTCAAGCCGTCAACCATGGGCGATGCACCGATATGAACCTTTGTTCGCTAGCCAAATCCGAACTGTGCGGTCATCACTTGCAGAAGCCAGCATGTGTGGCCTAGCAGGGTTCCAGCTCACACAATTTACAGTAAGTGAATGGCCGTATAAAACCTTTATTGGTGTCTCCAGGTGTCTATTCCAAATGTAGACCTGCTCATGATTTTTACACATCAACAAGATGGAAAAAAGCTTGACAAGAGCAGCAATCCATGTATTAGCTATTTCGGTTTAATTTGTAGTCATATTCAGAGTATGACATTGTATCTCATAGTCCTGTAAATAGTGTTCGACAACAGGAGATCTGAGCTTTAGTACAATTGTTCACAGAATCATGTATATTGATAGTGCCAAATAATGTGAATTATGTGCTTCCATTAGCTAATGTCAATTAAACACACTGGAATTGACAAGAGCAAATATATTTCTCAGATAAATTGACGATTGCAAACCAAATTATGCCAGTCAACCTAGTAGGATCTTCAGCACTATTGATATTTCAGTTAAGCCATAAGTCAATGTAAGGCCTGGCGCCATGTTATAGAGTAATGTGGACATTGTCAGTGAAACTGCAATGTGTACATTATTTCCCACCTTGCGAGAGCACCAGGAGGCAGGAGCCAAGTAGCAAGGTGCTGCTGCTAATATGTCACCCTGCTACTCTACGCTAATACGTGTCACCCCTTACTCTATTATCGATGTACAGGCATGCTTGGGTGGGTAGTTCTGTTGCATATGCATATATAATTATATGATATATGAAAGAATTAAGGGGAGAGGTGCTGGCTAAGATTTTTGCCAAATGCAATGTCAAATTCCAGAAGAATGCTATACCTGGGAATCCTCACTGCCGCTAGCAATGAACATAGAATTTGATCCACCAAAGCAAGATCTAATCACAAACTTTAATTGCTTGTGTCCCTTGAATTTATCTGGCACAGTATTACTTTCACTGATTTTCCACAAATGAATTTCCTGGCTGTTAAGGTTGACGATCAGTGAATGCCCATCACCCGATAGAGAAAGCGATGAAATCGTTTGCTGCTCACGTATTTTCCATTCCCGTCCCTTTGGAAGTTCTCGAATCCAAATTTCACTGGAACATACACAGATAAGATGTTTGCTATCAGGAGTCACAGCTATATCACTGACTTTGGGTATTCTATCTCCAACCCATGCTTCCAGTTCTTGACCTTCTAGGTCACAGGTGAAGATCCTATTTGGAGAACTGTCAGGCTCACAGCTGGCACACACTATTTTCTCCGAATTAGGAAACCAAGCACATGAATTGATAATATGGTCCACTGAGCTGCTAAATTTAAGACTACATTCACCAGTAGCAACATTCCACAGTTTTACTGATTCCCCATTACCACAAGTGAGCAGCATTCTGTCATTCGGACTCCAGGCAACAAAAGAAATTGGATTTTTGTGACCCTCAAGACAGTGTTTCTTGGTTAGTGTATCATCCTCTTCCACCTAAAATCATCTTTGGAGGTTAGTCATGAGTCATGATGACAAGAATGTGGAGTTGTAAAGCAAGTAAAGAAATTAATTTGAAACATCAAACCTGGGTTTCCACTTGCCAATAAGAAACAGGAAAAAAAAAGAGAAGGAAGAAAAAATTGCTTTTAGCAAAAAGGTAGTAAAATAATCCATATCATCTGTCATCTGTTATAACTTTAGAGCAGCTGTAAAACCTCACCACAGAAGTTCCTTACTAATAACAAATGGACTTTCCAATTCACATACTTAAAGCATATGATCTCCATCTAGCCTAGAATATGATGCATCAATGACTACTATAAGAAATTAACGACATTTTTAGGCATGTACCACATCTTCGAATGTGTACACGAGACTATACAGTGTCATCAATTTGTTGACTAAGAAGTTCAAACAAGTTCTGCATGCGCATGACATACAAATGAAGACCAGTATATATGGCCTTTCATGAGTCTTGTTAATAAACTTTTCTATGGACTTAAGTTGTAAGCGGACATTGGCAGGAAATACAACTTTAAGGATATTATTATCAATTACTATGAAATATCTGTTTGAAATGATAGAAATGAGACCAAGATCTCACATAAGAAGCATGAACTTCCCAGGCTAAGGATTTGTACCAATCACTATTTGGTGGAATGTTCCCATCTTCCTACCATTGGAACAAAATTGGAAGAGAGGGTGGCAATTAACAATCTGAAGAGAGGTATTATGGTAATATGCCTGAGACAACCATACGATGAATCATGTGCAATGTGGTATTTTGGACAGTTCCTAAGAAGGGAATCAAAGTATGAACCAAAAGCATACCCCTATTCTGCTTTTTGGACATTTACACAGTATCCAGTATTTAACATTCACATCAAATTTTTGTGGTAACATTTTAAAAAAATGAAGTGATAACTACAACAGTGTCTGTTTCACCGGGGAAAAATAGTTCCGTGCATTAGTGGACAGAGTTTAAAAGGTATGATTGCAAATACAGTATAGAAGTCGCATACTTTTTGTAAAATATCTTATATGCCACTAGAAATTTGTGTTTCCTTCCATGACACTAAGTTTCAAGGCTTATCCCTTTTGTACAACTCCTGTTAGATCTGTTAGTTTCAGCTGCCATTAAGTCATTGGAAGCTGTCAGATGTTTTTCCCAAAAAACAGTCATACCTCAGTCAATAGTTGCTGGCCCACGTTATTGGAAACTTCAAGCTTCTTCTTTCCCCTATTCCTCCTCCAATGGTGGAGAGGGGACAGAGCTTCCATGGAGGTACAAAAGAAGATTAGCAGCAACAGGAATTGGGAAGTCTACATCAGACTTCAGAACAAGGCTAAGACTGAGGGATGCTGTATCTGCTAATCACTAAATCATGCTTGTTTTGTTTTCCAATAGCTTTCCCTATGTGACTTAAACCAAATGAGGGCAATGGGTATTATGCGGAGTTCATGCTATGTTTCCATGAAGTTAGTCTAAATGTTGTGGTCCAGAACTGGGTAAAATTACAAGATATTTTATATATTAGCAATGAGTTTACTTATAACTATCAAAGTTAATAAGACCAAGATGTAAAGTCATTTGCTGAAACAACACCAGCACAAAGCTTTATTACACAGCTGCTTTGGTACGCAAAAGAATACCTTCCATATGATGGCCGTGCAATCACTTGAAGATGATGCCAGGTAGTTTCCATCATTTGAGAACCTTACAAACCAAACTTCATTGTTATGACCACATAATATCTGCAAACAGGCATGGATGTGTCAAATATCCATCTTCGCATTATAGTCCCTGCCCCCAAGCATGAAACTTGTCTAGTCCTATAGATCCCTGAAAGAATACATAAATGAGTGTACCTGAATAGCAATCCCCTTTTGACTAAAAAGGAATCTAAGAACAATATAACATTACTTCTATTAGTTTTGAATTGTCTCAAACCATGCTCAGTTCATTTAAAATATAACATTAGTTGAAAAATAAAAAATCTACAGAAGACCTATGTACAGGCAGATGAAACACGGTTTTTAAGCATAGTAGAAAAGTTAAAGTTTACACTGTGCTGTTTGCAGTGTTTTTATTTTTCAAAACAAAACGCAGATGTCAAGTGCAAAGATTCTTAAATAATCCAAAACCCTGCCTCACTAGGGCATGAGAATATGCAGTACTTTTGAAGAGTAGTGTTTCCTATTAGCATGGTAATTTTATGCTTCCAATACTGGCACAGAAAGGAGCAAAGCTGCATATATATTGAACAAAATTACAGAAGATATTCCAGTTATTGAGATAGATAACATACAGAACTACTTTCTGAAAACTAGTCATAACATGTCCCAGTATCCAAAATGTACATTGCTGGCTCTAGTTTTTGAAATTCCTTGATTTCACATTCTTATAAACCTTCTCACTGAGGTAGTCGTACAAAACTGGAGTACAAACCAATATTTTTTTTTAAACTCGCACCTGCGAACATTTCGAAGGAATCTGTTCTTCAGGGCACTTATGATCCTCAAATAGAGTGATCTCATCCGGCGAGTTGTGATATACACAGGAGGAAACCTGCTGGATAACCGCATTCTCCACCAGAAGCTCAAGCCGACCGCTTGGCACATGGAACCATGGCGGGAAAGCATCAACCAGATCCAAGAAAAGCCCAATCCTCCACCCGACCACAGCATCGGGCGCGACCGCCCCCTCGCACGAGATCATTGCGCGTGCCAGCCAGTGCACGCACTCCCGGTCAATGACGAGAGGGGCGATCCGGCGCCAGAGCACCTCCCTCGCACGCGGCAGCCCAGCATCGCCGATCCCCAGAAGCTCCAAGAAGCACCCTCTCCACACCAGGAACTCCGCGGCCGCACGGTCCCCGTCCCCGAGGCCCGCGACGGAGCGAATCGTCGCCACGCACGCGTCCCACCGGCCAGACATTACGTCGAACAGGAGGCGGTCGTGCTCCGGCGGGTACAGCGGCACGCCGGACTCCGCCTCCAGCGCCGCCGCCGCCTTCCGGTACCCGAGCGAGTAGAGCGACTGCGCGATGACGCGCACCAGCTCCTCGCGGTCCACGAGCCCCCGCTCGCCGAGCCGGCGCCCGGCCGGCCCGCTCTGTGCCTCGCCACGGGAAGAGACAGAGCTCGCGGCCATGTCCATGGATCGCCAGCTTGAGGAATCTCACACCCCAAGCAGCCGCCAAAAACCCCACACTAAAAAATCCAAGCCTAAACCCAACAAAAGCCCCAATTTTTCGAGCGCAATACGCGGATCAATCAAAAAAAAGTAACAAAAAAGACACAAAATTTCCCCTCTCCAAAAACGAACTCAACCAAAAAAAACATCCACCTCGAAAACGATCAAAATCCCCACGCACTAACCGACACAAAACGACAGCGAAAGCTCCAAAATCCACAAAATTTATCGGATAATTCGAGCGAATTTGTGGGTGGCGGTGTGGATTCACACATTTACAAATGATCCGATCAAAAATTGAGGCGCTACGGGCTTCTCCCCCTCCGGATCTGTCCGGGCAAATCTGTGGGCGGAAAAAAGTTAGAATTTTTTTGGGGACGAGACGCACGGCTTCTGTATGCGCTGGAGCCATCGTGGCCGTCCGTTGGATGCTGGGGATTGAATCCGAGCCGTCGGAGATCTCGTGGACTAGGATAGGATCAGCGTTGCTGTCTTCTTCTGCTCACTGTAGCAGGTGGTGATAAGACCGGGAATCTGGTGTCTAGAATGTTCGGAGAAGATGCAGTTCAGCCAGTGATTTTGGATATTTTTGGCATGCTTTCTCAAGTTGGTTTAGAGCACGGCTATTAAGTCGATATAAGATGTTTTTAGTCTCTCTTAGCTCACTCATATACTTTCTCCTCGTAACGTAAGACTTTTTTCATTGTCTAGATTCATATGGATGCTAATGAATCTAGACACGTATATAAATTATATACATTCATCAATGAATAAATTTAGCCAAGTTTAGAAAGTCTTATAATATAAAACGGAGGTAGTAGTAGTTAGTTATTTATCATTAATATATGACCTACTTATCTCTTTCACAGAAAATTTCTTAGTTCTTGTGTCTAAGCTAGCTATAATCTTATAACTCGTTCTCCTCTCTCTACTCTTCTTTCTCCTTCATCTCAGCATTTAGTCGGTTTCCTCTCTCTACTCTTCTTTTTCCTTCATCTCAGCATTTAGTCGACTTACTGTCTATTATATTTGCTCTTAAGGGTTGGTTTAGCTTGGTTCTAACGGTTACTTTTTGATCGAAGGGCCTGACCATACAAGTTCTTAAGGATGCATTCGTTTGGACTATTCTGAAACTTTTCTCCTCCCTCGCAGGTAAAACCGAGTGACTTATATTAGTTTATGATAATATTCTTTTTAAAATAAGTGCAGATCCCTACTAATTACGTTTATTTTAGGACGAAGATAGTATTAGGTAAAAAAATTATAAAAGCAATTTTCATAAAGAAAACTTTTACAAAAATGATAGCTTAAGCAATTAAGTAAACATGGGCATGAAAATCGAGAGGAGAAGTTAAAACCGATACAAACAAACCAGGACTAAAACCACTTAATATCTCATAATTAGGATGACAGTATATAAATACTTTAGCGTTATAGATGAAGTCATTGTAATGCAGTGATAAGATGGTGTAGTCATGAACACATGACTCACATGACATAGGATTTAAATCCCGATGACATAATTATGTAAGTTAGATTTATCAAAATATTGGTATTATTATATTAAATTTTTGCAAGGCTAATTGGCAAAGTGCTCACCAAATTTTCCATAACAGGGTTATGTAGAAACTCCAGACATATTTTTCAATTTAATACAACTCTATATGACTCCACAACAGCAAAAAAAACCGGCATTATTCAACTGAAAAAGTTTAGGCATCAAACAATATGCTGGAACCCTTTTATACAATCAAGCAACTAAGATGTGTTTGGTTTCAGGGATGGGATGGGTTGGGACAGATCCAATCCATTTTTGACCCTGTTTGGTTGATGGATGGGTGGATGGGTTAAACCCAGGAGAGGAATATTTCTCCTAGATCTAGGTCCAACTCAGCCCATCAAAACGGTGGGACGAATCCGTCCCAGGACAACCACGACGTACAGAGGGGTGTTCATTTTATTTATTAAATTTATTTAAAATATATTACTTATATAAATATACATTCAATTACTTTAGTTTATTCATATATTAATCCTAGTATTTAATATTTTATTTTGGATGTGTAACCTGCTTTATCCCATCAAAGGACAGGTCCAACCCATCCTAATAGATCGTTACTTTTCATCAGGAACTGCTGATTAAACTAGATCTGCAGTACGGTGTTGAAGTGGCGCTCTACGGATGTTTGATGTGTGTTCATGTACATGATCTGCAATAGCGTGGAAACCATTTTCCTTTACCAGAGATCAAGCAGGCATTTATAAATTTGTCACTAGGTTTTCTATTTTACGATAATGACATTCAAATGGGAGTTTGGTGTTTTTTTTAATTTTTAGCACCAGTTTATACCAACAATTCAAATGGGAGTTTGGTGAAAATTTTACAATTGCACGTATGTACAAATTTATCACTATTTTTTATTTTACAACGATGTCATTCAAATAGGAGTTTTGTGTTATTTTTATAACTTTATAGTGCTAACTTTATAGTGCCAATTTTATAATAACAGTTAAGTCGGTCATAATTTTGCAATTGCCCAAGACCAAATGTCTTCTGGACGACAATTTTGCAATTTTATTTGCTTTTAGATAGTATTCATATGTATGTGACTTTTTCCATATAGGATTTAGTATAGAGTACTCCATCCAAGATAAGTACATGCCTATAAGTATCACATATCTATAACATTGACAGATATATTTTTAAGTACTAAAAGTGAGCATCATAGAATCAAACTTAGGTCAGGTGAATCTCGCAGCTTTTGTACCACTATACCACATGAATGTTTTCATGGGACTATAATTGTATCAATTACAGAGAGTCTCTGTCATAAAGACAGCAAGCTAAAGCAGTGTTCGGTAGGAAAAACCCTTATATTTTAGCTTTTGTTTAAAATTATAAACCAAAATTTGAATTTCCAGTTAGAGTTGATTTTGATATTTTCTCATCATAGTTTATTTTCAGTTTTTATATTGTTATGAACACATATATAAAAGTTATTTTCATAAATTATTTTTTATTTGTAAGTATGTCATTTGGTTTTTCCTTAAAAAGCCAAAAGATGACCCCCTCTCTCATGTTTTTCGTATGGCTAAACTATATATATTAAAAAATCAATAGAAAAAATGTTCTGAAATATATTTTAATATAACTTTAAGTTAAAATAAATGATACAAACTTATCATGTAATTATTGCTCACCTCATTTTACGTATCTCTTTTCTCTTTTCGAAGAAGCGTTAACTTCCTTGTCGAACTCTGTTAACCAGTACCTCATCTTTTTATTTATGTTTATGTTTATAAGCTAAAATTTAAACTTAAGGTTAAAGTTGATTTTAGGATTTTGCTTATCGTAGTTTAGTAATTTATTTTTCAGTCTTCACTCTTAGATCGCTAAGACACATAAATAAAAATATTATTCATAGATCATTTTTGTTTGCAAATATAAAGTTTGGTTTTTCCCCCATAGAAGTAAACAAAAAGAACAGGAGATATTCTATGTTGTCCTACCCGATGCATAAGACATTGAGCAGAATATTAGTTATATTTTTGACTGGTAGCAAGAATATTAGTCCTCTCTGAAATGTTGTACCAGAAGACATCCGGTAGTCTTATGTCTTGGTTTCTGTCACTTGTCTCAACCCCTCTCTCTCTCTCTTAATCCAATGTTATCTATCCATCACAATGTACTAGTGATGAGCCTTTTTTTTCTTTTCCCTTCCAACACACGCGTCTTGAGATCGAGAAGCAAATGGCTTCCTGAAACTATCCTCTCTGCCGTAGTAATCCAGCCGTCTCAGGCACGCTGATCAATCAATCGATCAAATAAAACAAACAACAAATAAATCAGTCGGTCATCCAATCGGGAAGACGCTTGCTAGCGTGCGCGGAAACGTCGCGTGAGGCGCCGCGCTTTACCTCCCGGGGAGGCATCCAACCCGCTCCGTCCATTCCGCTCGATCCCCTCCGCGTTTCTCGTCACCGAACTGTCCAGTATGGCTTGCCCACCCTTCACACTCTGCACATCGGCACCCCCAATCTTTTTAATCGTAAATTTAGAGTTGATTTTAAGTTTTTTTATTAAGTTTATTTTTCAGTATTGGCTTTAGATCATTATAAATACGCATATAAAAGTTTTATTCGTAAATTATTTTTCGTTTTTAAATATGTCATTTGGAATCACCCCCATCAAAAACCGGTATCTATGAATTTCGTGAAAACCACAAAAAAACCAAGGAAAACAGATGAAATCTAGGCAAATATTGTAAAAAAAATTAATAATTTCAGTTAATTTCTTTTAACTTCACTGAAAACCGATCGATTTGGTCTGAAAAATCCGATTATCATTGGTTGCGTAAACGACAGCATCTCCAACTTCAGCAGCTAGCCCAGTGATCATCGGCCAGACACACTACTCCAGTTCGGAGTACAAGCAATCAAACAATCAATCGGGTTTAGTAATACAGACGGCTTAAGCAAGCCAAAGACACTGGCCTCTGCGAGCTGTCGTATCTGGTCATTTGGAACTCGCCCAAGATTCGCTCGAATTTTTTTATTTTTTAAATCTTTTTAAAAAATAATTTTATTACTAAACCTCCGAGAAAAATGTTTTCACCAACTGAACCTTTTGACTATGTCACCAACATTGGCGTGACCAAACAGCTTACCACGCCATTAACGGTGGCATGCCAACATTGTCTTTACCACGCCAAGTCACGCCGAAAAGGCTGCGTAACAGCGTTGTATTGCCACGCCAATATAGATGACGTGGCCAAAACGTTCAGATTTAAAATATTTTTCCTGGAGGTTTAGTAATAAAATTATTTTTTAGAAAGATTTAAAAAATAAAAAATTTCGACTCCCTCTTACGTTCTTCAGCAGTTCGGCCCCGTCTTTTCACAGTTAATTTATTTTAACTTTACTGAAAACCGATCGATTTGTGTTACCGATCGGGTCTGAAAAATCCGATTATCATTGGTTAGGTTATGTAATATGAAATATTATCTGATTTGTTAAAGCTATTTATTTGTGTAAACGATAGTATAGAATTAGCTACTACAAAAATTAAAAATATATTTTATAGAAGTAAAATGATGAACTTTTATGTGTATTTTTTAACAATGCAATGTTCAATAATTTAAAAAACATGTGTGTGAAATTGAGGAAAATCTGAGAATAACGTGCAGCTAGCCCACTGACCTTCGGCCAGATACACCAGTCCAGTTCGGAGTACGAGCAATCAAATAATGGACTACAAATTTATCACTAGTTTAAAATATTATTATAAAACTAAACCTATTAAAAAAACTATTATAACTGTAATTCGAGGGATATCCTTTTAATTTAAAAAACAAATAATAAAATTTTAAAAGTCCCGATAATTAATCGGGTTAGGTATAGACGTGTAGTAATACATACGTTTAAGCAAGCCAAAGACTTTGGCCACTGCGAGCCGTCGTATCTGGTCATTTGGAACTCGCCCGAGCCACCGTCCGACGATATTTTCTTCCATCACTCGTAGATAAGAGAGAGTGGATGGATGCAACGCGCATGTACACGAGAGTTCAGATTCAGATTCTAGAACATGCGACGACGAACGATGACGATGCTGCTAATTGCATTGCATGTGTCCCCTCCCTCTCCACGGGCGTCTTGCCACGCGGGCTGGGTGACAGGCTCATGCTCCTCCCAGAACCTTTCTCTGATCGATTGATTGGAATTCCATCGAAATCCATGGCTCTAACGAATGCAACGTGTTGCTGAGATATCTGAGTCTGGAGTACCATGATGAACGACGATCTGTGTCTGAATTGAGAAATTTGAGATACGGATTAGTCTTGGTACCATCCGTGCACCATAGCTTAATCATCCTGCTACTCGAATCAAATCTTCAGCGAGTGAACTCAATTTTTTAAGAGATTAATATCTTGCCAAAAAAAGTAATAACCAATAAAATCACTATAATTAAACTCTTGGAGTCACCGGGAGAGTAGGAAAAAGACGAGCTAACTAATTAACTTGACTACTCTCCCAGGCATGAGGAAACGGTTAAAAACGGTCACTCCCGCGAGACCAGCTCTCGCCCGTCCACGTGCCCCTATCCACACCCGCCGCGCTCTCCGACAATCCTGGCCGTCCATCGCCGCGGCCCCGGGCTCATCCCGACCACTCGTTTCCTCCCTCGGATGCCACGTGGCACCCCTCCCGCCCCCGTGGCCCCGCGCGCGCGCCTATATAAACCGAGGCGCGAGAGCTTCTTCGCCTCATCGACCTCCGGCCCATTCAATAACTATTTAATAATTTTAGTATTTTTTTTGGCTAGATATATTCCCAATTTCCCAACCTCCCCATAATCCGATCTCTTCCCCCGTTCGATCGGATCGAAGCTGTGTCGATCGCAAAAAAATTTGAGTTCTTTTTCTTTTGGAAGTGGTTCATCTGTTGATCGCTTCTTTTCCCGCGTTTTCTTGGGGATTCGATTGAGAAAGGTTAAATTTCGAATTCGTAATAATGGCCTTGAACTTGGCTCAGAGCGCCGCGGCGGCAGCGTGCTTCGCGCCGTCCGCCGGCGCCGCGCCGCGCGGGCGTGCGCCTTCGGTGGTCGCCGTGCCGTCTTCGTCGAGCGCGGCGGCGACGACGGGCCTGAGGATGGCGAGGCAGGCGGCGTGCGAGCCGTCGGTGGCGCCCGCGAGGCCGTCGCTGGCGTGCCGGGCGGTGGCCGAGCACGTCGCGGCGGGCCGGAGGAACGGCGTGCCGGTGTTCGTGATGATGCCGCTTGACACGGTGAAGAAGTGCGGGAGCGCGCTGAACCGGAGGAAGGCGGTGGCGGCGAGCCTGGCGGCGCTGAAGAGCGCCGGCGTGGAGGGCGTCATGGTGGACGTGTGGTGGGGCATCGTGGAGAGCGAGGGCCCCGGCCGGTACAACTTCGACGGCTACATGGAGCTCATGGAGATGGCCCGCAAGACGGGGCTCAAGGTGCAGGCCGTCATGTCCTTCCACCAGTGCGGCGGCAACGTCGGTGACTCCGTCAAGTACGCACGCCGCCCCCGGCCGGCGGTCCATCTCATCTCGCCATATATGCTTCTTCTTCCTCCTCCTCTAACCTCTTGTTGGTGTGATGGTGGTGGTGGTGGTGGCGCGCGTGTGCAGCATCCCGCTCCCGAGGTGGGTGGTGGAGGAGATGGAGAAGGACCAGGACCTCGCCTACACCGACCAATGGGGCCGCCGGAACTTCGAGTACATCTCCCTCGGCTGCGACGCCATGCCCGTCTTCAAGGGCCGTACACCCGTCGAGTGCTACACCGACTTCATGCGCGCCTTCCGTGACCACTTCGCCTCCTTCCTCGGCGACACCATCGTCGTAAGTTCCCGCTCGATTAAAGAGAAAAAAAATGCTTCTTTTGATCTTTGCCGTTTCGCCGGCGGCGACGCTAATTAATCCGCCGCCGTGTGCAGGAAATCCAAGTCGGCATGGGCCCCGCCGGCGAGCTGCGGTACCCGTCTTACCCGGAGAGCAACGGCACCTGGAAGTTCCCCGGCATCGGCGCCTTCCAATGCAACGACAGGGTATATATACATATATATATCGCCGAAGAGCAAAAACTTCATTTGGATAAATTTTGACGGCTTTGTTTCATTCTGTGCTGCTGCAGTACATGCGTAGCAGCCTGAAGGCGGCGGCGGAGGCGGCAGGAAAGCCGGAGTGGGGACACGGCGGGCCGACGGACGCCGGCGGCTACAACAACTGGCCGGAGGACACGCTGTTCTTCCGCCGTGACGGCGGCGGGTGGAGCACCGAGTACGGCGAGTTCTTCCTATCGTGGTACTCGCAGATGCTGATGGAGCACGGCGAGCGCGTCCTGTCGGGCGCGACGTCCGTGTTCGGCGACGACGCGCCGGGGGGCGTGAAGGTCTCGGTGAAGGTCGCCGGGATCCACTGGCACTACGGCACCCGGTCGCACGCGCCGGAGCTCACGGCGGGGTACTACAACACGCGGCACCGCGACGGCTACCTCCCGATCGCGCGTATGCTGGCGCGCCACGGCGCGGTGCTCAACTTCACCTGCGTCGAGATGCGCGACCACGAGCAGCCGCAGGAGGCGGAGTGCATGCCCGAGGCCCTCGTCCGGCAGGTCGCCGCGGCGGCGCGCGCCGCCGGGGTCGGGCTCGCCGGAGAGAACGCGCTGCCCCGGTACGACGGGACGGCGCACGACCAGGTGGTCGCCGCCGCCGCCGACCGCGCGGCGGAGGACCGGATGGTGGCCTTCACCTACCTCCGGATGGGGCCCGACCTCTTCCACCCGGACAACTGGCGCCGGTTCGTCGCCTTCGTCCGCCGCATGACGGAGGCCGGCTCGCCGCCGGAGGCCGCCGAGAGGGTCGCCCACGGCGTCGCGCAGGCCACCGGCTCGCTCGTGCACGAGGCCGCGGCCGCGCTCCGGAGCTAGCCTGGTCACGGACTCATATACCGCGTCGCTTCGAGGTCGGATTCCGATGTGGGATCATTCGCCCATTTCTTCTCTTCTTTTTTTGCCATTTTGTACAGCCTTTTTGGGGAGCTTTTGGATTTGTGCTTCTTGTCTTTGGGGGAGGAAAACCGCTCGGAGGTCGAAAGAGCATTATTTCCTCCTGACGAAAACAGATCACGAATTATCATTACGTTAGAGATGATGTAATTAAGCCGGGAGAGGGAGGGGAAGACACAGGCACACACACAAAGTTGTTGTCACGCTTGGGGAATATATCCATTTCCAGCCAAAAAAAAAGGCGCAGAAATGCGTTGTGTTCTTGCTCTGGTTCGTTGCTGTTGGTCAGATTCAGTTCAGCTGCTGAAAAACTACAGTTCTACTGAAAACCTACTAGAGGGAGAGATTAAGCTAAGTTAATTTTGCACGAGAGGAGACTCCTCGGTGGTGTGTAGGGTCTACGTCGGCAGATTTTGCTTTCTGGTAGATCCTAACCTTATGTTTGTTGGGAATTTTTATAAAGGAAATCTTAAGTTTGCCTACTGCTTGCGAAACCTGCATCAGTGTCTCTGGTTTTTAGTGTTGGTTACTCACTACTCAGTTATTGTGTGCTTATGTCTTAAAAGCTAAGCGGTGTCAAAACAATTGAAAATTCTCGAGCGATTGATAAATACTATCAAACCTAGAAGTTATTTATTTCTGGCAAGAAATACGGAAAAATCCCCAGCACCAAATGATAGGTTTACTTAGATTATCAGGGGAATTTAACAAGTGAACAGCATCAAATATCAAGAACCAGAAGCATCACCATCCTCAGTCCTATCATAGTGAAAACTGGATAGCCTGCTCAGCTAATATTGTGACGCAGCAAGTTGGCAAAATGGCAATAATGCAGTTAATATAATGTCAGCCGCCAAAAAAAGGACAATCTTAGATCCTTAGCTAGCATCAAACAAGTTTTGGATAATATCAACCACATGGGAGGAAGTGAGGAACCAAGATGAGAGAAAATACATCAGCTCGCAGCCAAGACACAAACAAGGAAATAGAGCACGTCAAGATGATATCTAGGTCACGTAATGGAACAAATCAACTAGGCAAGCAGACTGACACTTGCAACAAAAGATAAAATTCGCACACATAATCCATCCTGTGACAGGATGGTTTGATCATCATCCTTCCCCAGGAAATATCGTGAAACGTGATCAGAATTCAGATCAGGCAAATTACAATCAGGCTGCACCAGAAGTTCAACAGAGCATATCTTCATTCTCAAAAGCAAATAGTAGCACAGTATAAAGCATTCTGCAAAACTCGCCACAATGATCTGCGACGAATATTTTTTTGACAGGAACCACACAGAACAAAGGTCCAGACTACTGCTCAGAGCGAGCAAACTTCTACTCATTAGAGTGACAGGGATATAGAATTGGTAGAGCAGGCAGATAGATCGAACATCCTAGTAACCACCCTTGAGATCATTGACCACATCATACGGGATGGGGGTGACAGTCTCAAGTGTGGCACCCTCAACCATGAAGCCAGGTTTAGGACCCTCCGGCTGCCTCTTCGTGCTGATGACCTCACCACGAGCCTTGGCATCAGCCTTGAGCTGGTCGTTCTTGATCTTCCTCAGGCGGAACTCCTCCGTGCACCTGGATGGCTGCACATGCTCCACACGGACATGGATCCTCTTCCTGATAATGCGGTTCCCGACCTGATAAGATATTAACCATCAGTAAAACAGGTACATTGCTTCAAAAAGAGTAACCCTTAACACTATATCTGCATCACTGAATACCACATGTACCAATCTAACTACACCAAAACCATCTGTCCTTCGATGGTAGGATGCTACTTATATGATTGAAACATATACCAACACATGACCACTAGAGATAAATGCACAATCAGAAGTATATGCACTTGATGTATCACAAAACCAAACTGATATATGCTTTCTGCATACGCTTATATACAATAATCGATGTAAAGTTGGACTACCACATACCTATAATAATAGGGTCGGTGCAAATTTCGATTGGTCTGTCGCTATCCTACTTGGGAGAATGAACATCTAGAAAAACAATGCAGCTAAAACCACAACTGCAATCTAGAAATACAGCAGGTGCTAATTTCGATTGTTTTGTTATTTGCGTAGTACATTGTGAAATGGAGGTAGTACTAGGTAAATAACAAATAGAGGCCAAATAATTCTAACTAATGCAAACCGTACAAATAAAAATATTACCAGTAAATATACCAACCAAACATCTAAGCTACACTGTTAATCAGATCTACGCAGAAAATTGCATCAGTATGAAATGATTCCCCTATTCCTGCAGCTGCCAAAATGAAATTGCCTTCGTACAACTAATGGCTTGCACAAAATCTTGAGAAAGCACATTGAGTCATGGGGCACATCACCATCTCATCGTCATTCTAAACTAAAATGGTTCCGAGCATTCGAGCGGCACAACCACAGATCCATCAGGAGCGCAAAGAGCAATTAGCACAGCACCGGGCGGTTTGAGAGTTTTATACCTGCTTGTTGATCTCGACGCCGATGGCGCGCTTGGTGACGTTCCAGACGCGGCCGGTGCGGCCGTGGTAGAACTTGTGCGGCATGCCCTTGTGCACGGCGCCATTCACCTTGACGTCGACGTGGTCGCCGATCTTGTAGGTGCGGAGGTAGGTGGTGAGCGGGATGTACCCCTTCTTCCTGAACGGGCGCGCGAACAGGTCGCGCGTCCGAGACCTCAGCCCGTGTCCCGCCGGCATCCTGGCTGCTCCCTTCGCGCGGCAGCGGCGGCGGCGGCGGCGGCGGCGGCGGGTGGAGAGGTGGTGTGAGCGAGCGTGTGTGCGGCGGCGCTAGGGTTAGCGAGGGTTTGGAGATGGCGCTGCCTTTTATAGGTGCGGTTTAGGCTTAGGTTGTGTGTGCTCTCCCCGTGGAGGAGTTGGGCTGGGCTTGTTGTGGGCTTATGGGCCCATAAAATGAAGCCCATGTACTGTGCAAATGTGGCCCATGAGCTTTGTGAAAGTGAAGGTGGAAGTGCAATTGTGAAAGAAAAATGTCATTTTGTTGCTGTGCTGCCATCCAATGTGAGCTCAATCCTGGTACAGTACTTGTGGAGATTTTTCAGCACCTGAAATGAATACGGAGAATCCCAAAATTTGCATGTGCATGTATTTTAAATTGAAGATTTGTTTCACTTTCTCTGGTGCTAAGGTTGTGAAACTGACGGCAAAAGCATCCCTTAATTTGACACCGTTATTTTCTGACGGTGGATTTTGAAATTTTGTTGCTTCCCTTCCCAATCTTCTAAATGATATAGTATTTTGTATGAAATTTTTCAATATAAAATTTCATGATCATGACTTTCCTAAAACAAAATTTTAACTTTATACTCCTAATAGTTAATTCAGCCATTTATATGCTTAATATTAGCTATCATAAAATCAAATAAGCTGAAGAATCTAAAAGAAACCTCCTAAGAAAAGCACTTCACATAAAACGGTATGATCTTTTTCTATTTACAATGGACAATTGTCTTTTCTTTCTTTTGAGATATGAAAGTTTCTGAACTTTTTCTTGAGCTCGAAATTGTCTGAATTGATTAGGCAATCCGTGCAATGATGCAACAACCAGTTCGAGGACACGGACAATGGAAGGTGACGACGCGACGACGAAGCGGCGAGCTGCCCACCAAACTCTCGTCGTCGTCTCCACCCGCAATCAATCGCTCACTCTCCTCCCCGGCCGCCGGTCTCCACTCTCCCGCCTCGTCTCGCCATGCCGCTCGCCCTCCGTTGCTCGCCGGCGGCGTCGCCCCTGCCCCCGCGCCGCCGCCGCAGCAGCAGCTACGTCCGCCCCGCCGCGCCGCCGGGGCGCCGGCTGCTGCAGCGGCTCCCCGCCGCCACCGCCGCCGCGGGCCGCGTCGTGGTGAGCTATTTGTTGTGTCCTGCTCCCGCCAGCCTTCGCATTGGGTTTGACCTGACCTCGCGCGAGGGGTTTTCTTGCAGCTCGGGTGCGGGCTGGTGACGCTGGACTACCTCGCGACGGTGGAGGCGTACCCGCGGCCCGACGACAAGATCCGCAGCGGCGAGCTCCAGGTCGACTAAAAGCTCAGCTCTTTTTTTATCAAGAAAGAGGGCGTCGCGGTGAATCTTGCGGCATTGCAGTGACCATCTCCATTTGTGCTTTCGTTGGTGTGCCATTGTTGCAGGTATCGGGAGGAGGCAACGCTGGGAACGCGCTGACCGGCGCGTCCCGCCTGGGCATGACCACGAGGCTCATCTCCAAGGTAATTCGTATCCGCTCGGTGCTCCGCTGACGTTCTCGAGCTGTGTCTTGTGATGATTTGGGTGGAGGCAACCTTCACGGCCTCACTGAATCGTGATCTGCTTGTCAGTTTGTACTGCACTGCCGAATTGCAGGTTTACAATCTTGCTTCTGTCTTTTGTCAGGTGGCTAATGATGAAATCGGGGGAACCGTGCTGTCTGATCTCAAGGAAGCTGGAATTGATACATCTCATGTTATAGTAAGGCTTGGTTTACAAATATGTAACTTGTACATCTTTGTTCATGGAGGGCAGCAAATAATCATGTGCATATTGGTTGGAAGTAATGTGCAATAAATTTATAACCGTTTCTTTGTAACAGAAAGCACTCAATGCAAAAATGTTGTGTTTGTTTGAAAGTTTCTAAAAAATGACTACTACAATGTATAGATAAGCTGTATACATATTCCTCAAATTTGTTCTTGTGCTGAAGAGATAAATGGAACTTGCGAGTGACAACATTAAAGGCCATTCTCCATATGAGTTTGATATGTGTTGCAAGGGTCAAAGATCAATAACAAAAAAGAAGATGCATAGTGAAAGATATTGGGTACTATCAACACCTTGGACTTTCTTCCATGCTCTCTTATGCTCATTATTTTGATAATTCTGCTGTGCAGATTTCTGATGGTGGAAACACAACATTTGTATATGTCATTATTGATAAGCAAACGTAAGAATATTTCTTTTTCATCATTACAGTAAGAAAACTAGCATGTAGCTTCATGAAGCAATACATGTAAATGGAACAATTGAGACATGCTCCTAGTTTGTAATGACAGGCATGACTGAAATATTCCAAATGAATTTTCTGGTCATCTGCACATTCAATCAGATACATTTTGGACAAATTTTTCAACCAATTTTAGTCTTATTACACCTATTTATATTAGAGTAATATGCATTACATTTATACATATAAAATAAGGTCTTTTCATAAATCCTGGTTCTTACACAACGTTCATCAATCATCATAATCTTTTCTTTCGTCATTCACTCGATTATTCTCAAAGACTGTGCATCTATACCAGATAATGGAAAATAAAGGCATGGCATAAACACATTAAGTAGATAGTAGATAAAATTTTACCCATACACGCATTCAGTACATAAATTACCCACCAACTGACCCTGTATACATAACCATTTTGATGTTTGGTCACTATTTTCGGTTTTGCTGGTTACTGAACATTATTTATATGGTTGAAGCTGTTACCTGTCTAAACAATAAGATCATTTAGCCACACTTACTCAATTATTGCTTTTGTTTACTTTAACACTTTATGTCAGCATAGCAAGTTTCTGTGCATACTCATAGAAGGGCCATTTACATTTGCAGAAAAACTCGGACATGTATAATCACATCAGGGTACCCTCCAATGGTTCCTAGCGACTTGACAATGTCAAGTCTGTCAACTGCACTGCAAGACGTAAGCTTATTATACTTAGATGGATACTCACATGAGATGGCCTTGGCAGCCGCTAAGCAGGTAATTTCGTTTGGAGTGTTGCAACATTAATCCACGCATATATCATGTAGCATCATGTAGTCTAGGTTGTTGAATCTTCATACATCTTAGTAGCTAGTACCGTCTAGGTAAATCCAATAGTATAAGTGTCCTTTGTATTACAAAGCAACAGTATCATAAACCTGTAGAGAATCAGATCATATTTTGATTTGTTGCTTGATTAAAACCAGATATGTACAGGCTGATCAGATGAAGATTCCAATTTTGGTTGATGCCGAACCAGAAAGAACAAGGGAAGAATTGGGAGGTTTGCTCAGTCTGGCAAGTTACATTGTCTGTTCTGGGAAATTTCCAGAGGTTTGTGATACACTATAACAAGCATTGATGGTCTTTAAAAGTTATGCTTTAGTAAAGTCACATTATTTTCTTCCTATCCACTACTTACAGTGTCTTCTTTATTATAGAAATGGACATCAATCCCATCTATTCCCTCTTCACTATTAGAAATCCTTCTGCAATATCCTCGTGCACAATTCGCTATTGTGACCCTTGGAGAAAATGGATGCATGATGCTTGAGAGGAGCAAATGTGGTTAGTTTGTTCTTGCCAGATAATATTAATTCCATGTTGGATAAAGCATATGCCTTTGTGACTTCAACTTATTTATTTGCAGTTGCACTCTTAAATAGGTGATGATTATGAAACTGAGGCAGTGGATATAGAGAATGTCGCTGAATCCTTAAGGCTGAAAGTGCATAAAGATGATATCCTGCCGACTTGTGTATCATCTAAGGTATGAGATATTTATGGCTATCAAAGTTGATTACATCATCGCATCATCAGAAGTGTGAGTGATATGATGACTACTTTGGATCTCTTTTACTGCTTTACCTACCTTTTCCATTTTACATTCTAGTTCATGAAACTTTCTGGAAGAGGCCCTGGGACTATATTTGCAAGACTGCTGATAGGAACAGCAGAAAGTATTCCAGCTTCAGAGCTTGTTGATACCACTGGTTGTGGCGATGCATTCATAGGAGCAGTACTTCATGGTGAGCCATTAACTACTTCCAGAATGTATATTTCTTCCTTCATTATGCTTCCCTAAGGAGCTAGAAAGTTAATATAAACAAATTCTTAAAATTACTATCTTGTTTGCTCAAGAATATGCTTTTTATATGGTGTTATTCAAGTATTTTTCTTTTAACTACATATTAAAATCTAGTTAGCTATCGCCTGTTATTAATAATTTATTCTAATCTCACTGTTTCCTCTATTGACTGTACTTAGGACTATCCACAGAGATGCCTCCTGAAATGATGCTGCCTTTTGCTTGTCAAGTGGTATAACAATTTGCTTCTTTTACAGAAATGAGACAAAACAAGTAGTACTAGTTTTTTCCACTTCTTACCTTGATTGACATGTTTGCTGTTCATGCTTCAGGCAGGCATCAAATGCAGAGCAATCGGTGCACGATCTGGTCTACCTTGGCTGTCCGATCCACGCTTGGCCAAGTTCCTGTGTTAAACATTGTCAGAGTTGTGAGGGACAAGGAAAAAAAAAGGATTTTCATTGCCTAGAATAATGATCCATGTTGATGTTTCAGCTATTGTTCAGAAGTCCACAGGTTGAAACTCGTGAGCACTAGTTACATTATGCCTTAATTGGTGATCTTTGTAACATTAGACTACCAGCTGAAGGAATGGACTTGTGATTTCTCCCTCTTGGAAATATCATCTGAAGTTCTAGACATCCTGTCTGGTTTGACAAAGCCTGCCTGAATTTAAGAGGAATTTGGTACATCTGGACGAAAAGGTTGAACAGCCGTTGTCAAAATTCAGACTTTCAATAGCAACGGCAAAACCTGCACTAGCAATCCTATATATGTTCATCCTCTGAATGGTCAAACACATAGGCCATATAATTTCTGCCCAATGTGGCAGCGGCACGTCATCATCCTGCAGCCTGCCGGACCGGTCATCCTGGCTAACCCGGTCTGAGGATTTACGTGCAGAACTTCATGCATTACCAATACATAGTGTGTTTCACATGAATTTAATAAAAAGAAACATAATTAATAGATTATAAAATTATCACCAATAGTTGAGAAGAGAAACACAAATTATCACCAAGCTAACATAATTTGTTAAAGTTCAAAGTCTTTAAATTGGCTAAGGAGGAAGGGCACATCAGAAATAAATCAAATAACCTAATTTATGTATCAAATATAAGTTATCCACGAATAAAATATATTTTTTCTGTTTCATATCATAAGACTTTTTGTTTTTATCTAGATTCATCCGTGTATCAATGTATATGTTTTGTATACGTGTCTAAATTTATTACTATCTCCGTCCTAAAATAAGATCATTTTTTAGTTTTTTGATATTATATTTTGACTTTTCATCTTATTTGAATTGTTTTTGCGATTAATATTTTTATTCTTACTAGACGATAAAACATGAATAGTACTTTATGCGTGACTAAATTTTTTAAATAAGACAAATGATCAATCGTTGGACATGGAAAAACGAAAAATAAGGTTATCATGAGACGGTAGTAATAATATATAAATAAATCCATTGGAATAAACATATATATAATCCTTCGCAATGAATAATCAGATATAAAAATTTAGTACCCACGGATAGCTGGGCCAGTGGGCGAAATTGACATCCCTACCTGCAGCCGACGTAGTGTCATCTCCAGCCGCCGCCGGCGGGCGCTGCCGACATGTCGAGGTGCGGTCCACGACAGCAGCGAGTCTTCGGAAAGTATGCTCCCTTGTTTCGTTCCCGGCAGGAACCCAAGTCAGCCTGCCGCGCTTCTCCGACACCTATAAAAAAAAACCAATATTATTCGAAAAAGACGCACCTGCGTCCCCGCTGGATTGGTCCATGGCTTCGAGCTCGGCCTCCGTCTCCGGCTCCGGCTCGCCGCCGCCGCCGCGCGCGGATGGCATCGCCATCGCCGTCGAGAGGAGGCCGCCAGCGTCTCGCCTGACGGAGCTCGGCGTCGGGTCATGGCCCAAGTTAGTTCACGAGCAATGAGTTCTTGCACAACAACCGTATATATACGAGTCTTCCTCTGATACGCGTATTTATACCGTATACCATAGCATATATACCGTATTTCTGACTGTCATCCGATGCATACATGTTTTTGTACCGTATATGCCGTGTATCGCTGACCGTACCCTGGTACACGTATTTGTACGGTATACCGTATCGCTGACCGTTCCTGTGACGAATACTTTGGTAGGTGGGGTGGTGGACCTGGGAGGATCGCGCTGAGCTACGACGCCCGGCAGACGTGCTACATCGTGAGAGGGAAGGTGACGGCGGCGGCGGCGGCGGCGGAGGGCTCGCCGGAGACGGGGCGCGTCGAGTTCGGCGCCGGCGACCTCGTCGTCTTCCCCAGGGGCACACGGTGCACCTGGCACATCGCCGTCGCCGTCGACATGCACTACGCCTTCGACCCTTCCTGACAAGAAGATTAGAGGAGCCAGGAAAAAAAAACTTGTCACTGCGTTGCGTACTTGCATTCTGAATTGCAATACATTTTACATACAGAATCTCTGTCAGATAAAGAAAAGGAAACATTTTTAGTACCACTGGTGCAGAGGCCGGAAGTTGTACTTTCCATTATAGAGAAAAAAAAAAGAGACATTTTTACCTCTGTGGAGGTAGAACAACACAAGCATCATTGCTTCTGCCCACATGCTCTGGTATTCTGCATAGCCAAATTTCAGCTATCTATAATAGAAATTTCACATTGCAATGAAAGATTAAGGCTTTTCAAGAGAAGATCACTCTTTTTGCCATTATCAAGCAAAACTATATATTGCTTCCCTGGATCAGCAGTTACTAGAGCCAATCCACACCAATGCTCAGAAGAAATTGCTTCAGTGCTACCTGAAACATGCATTCTGGCATTGGATTATGGATCATATAAATTGATAATCAACAACAGTTAGGGAATTGAACTTCATCCCTACTATTTCAGTGCGATAACTGTTAACATCGAAGGGCTAAAAGGCCTGTATAGCCGCTACTGTAAACAACCATCCAAGGAAAGAAAATATACATTTCTACCACCGAACCTACAGAGAATGTACAAGAAACATCTCTTCCTCTTCCTAGGAAGGAAGCCAACGAACCAGCTTGTCGGTAACGCCGGATTTATTGTCCATGAGGTTCAGAAATACAAAGGTTGTTTGTCATGGCTCTGCTGAATCCCAATCCTCAAACTCAAAGTCAAATAGAAAATCTAGAGAATCAGATCCTTGCGCATCTCTCAGATGAGCAGCTTTTATTGTTAATCCATTCGCAGGGGAACTTACATAATTATTAAGATGAGCTTCATCGGAAATAAGACTAGGCTGGTGAGTCAGATGAGGCAGAATTTGCGTTGTTTGTGTAGGACCATTGCTGCCTGTCATGCCATTGGACACGCTCTGCCCATTAGAAGGCATCACGTTTGCCATTGCTGGAACAGGCTCACTATGAAGACCTACCCCCTGGAAGGCAGAATCCAGAGGTTGGGAAGTCGTCCTGACTGGCTGCTGCAACTCACCGGTGCCCATATTGTAATCTGGTACCCCCAGATCAGTTGCTAGGCCATCAAATATGTCTTGCCAGCTTTTACCGAAAACATCCATAGCTGGCTCAGGCAGGAATTGTGTTCTCTGAGCTGTAAGAGAGGTGCACCGAGGAAATTGTGGTCCTGTAACATGCGTTCCATTTGCAGCAGCCTGATAGGATGATGCTGACTGATCTTGTTGCCCTTGAAATGCTATTGGAGCACTTAGCGATCTCTGAGGTGGATTTTTCTGAACAGCACCAAACAAAGCTCTTGGCGCAACTTGAACTGGCTGGGATGCATGTGGCGATGATGGCTGATGCAACAGGGTATTGTTTTGAGCAGTAGAACCAAACTGGTTATCATTTAGAGTTGCCAAGCCTGGAGAGGTAGCCCCTACTCTTTTGAATCTTGTGCGTGATTGAGTAATCTGAACAGTCAGAGGATTACCTTTTCCAGCCCTAGTTGCAGGAGAAGCTCTTGCTGAATTGACAGTTCTCCCTACACTCGGTGAGACTCTTGCTGAGGTATGTCTTGTTTGGTTTAAGCCCTGGTTTACAACATCCACAAGATTACTTTGGTCAGCAAAATAAGTCGGATGTGATTGTGCAAGTGGTATTTCACAGTTTGTATCTTGCTGTCCAGGTGACGTCATTGTTGGGTATACAACATTCTGGCGCTTTTCTGGATGAGATGTTGGCAGACTTTTGCTCTTGAATGTTTGTCTCAGTGTTTTCCACTTTTTTTCCTTATCTGTAGCATGACAATGATCAATTATCTCGGTGCCCTTACCCCAATAATTGCATGGGGCTGGAGTGTCACATACATAACAGTGGCACTGCATTTGAAAAGCAAACAGTGAGATCATGTCAAAACAAAAGCAATAGGCTGCTCAGTTAGCAGATTCACTGCATCAAATTGGCATATGAGCAACCGCACCAGGAGAGGAAACCATTTGCTACTTACCATGCTACAATACTTCACGTGAGAAGTGGTGCCGAAGGGCAAGTTAGAACATAAATGGCGGGAATGAGGGAAGTCCCTGCATGCTACCTGCGGATAAATAGACAATTGCTAGCTAAGGAAAATAATAAAAGATATGAATGCTACTGCATGTACACTCCACACTGTGGTTTCTGTAGAAAATTGTGAAAACATACACTTTGTTATTGAACGTGACATGAACGGTACATATATTCATAGACAAAATAGGCAAGCATAGATTGGAAATAAAATAATATACACGCACTAAATCAACCTACTTCCGCACTACAAGTTGAATAATGTATTTTAACCATTTTGAATTTATTCAAATCTCAATTCCACATCACTGAGCATAGTAAATTGAATTGAAGTATGCAATGAGTAACTAATCCTATAATGCCACGCATGCGAATTGGGCACAATACAGCCATCCAAAGTTATAAATGGCGTATTGCGAACATTTTCTCCCAAATATTAGGGTGCCTGAACATTTCCATTTCATCTCTATATACATAGCCTCCAATATACCAGGGAGTTGCTTCAATTTCATGCACAGATGCAACAGTACACATCAAAATAGAAGGAAGCAAATACTGCATACCGGTCCTTTCTCCGCAACGATCTGCAATTCATCGGAGCTTCCATCTCCCTCACTCCCCTTCTCCCCCGCGACGGCGGCAACCACGTCATCAGGGTCACCATCTAGGACCACGCAGTCGTCGTCGTCTTCCTCCTCGCCGCAACCAGGCTTGCTCTTCTTCTGCTGCGCCATCGGCGGCGCCGACAGCTCACCCATCACCTCGAGGTCATCAAAGTCATCCGAAATCGCCCTCTCCTCCTCGCCAAGAAGGTCCGCAATCCACCCAAGGGAATCGACGGGCGCCTTCTTGGTCGCCGCAAGCCCTTCCTCGTCGGAGCTGATATCCACAACATCAAACGCCGACGCCATCCACCACCCGAAACAACCGCACACCGCCGCTCTCCAAGAATCAGATTTCGCCCGGGATACCAAGAACTGGATCCAAACAAGTCGACGACCACCACGGATCCGGAACGAGAGACGGCTCCCAAGAAACTCCACCAGGAGCACGCCCTGCCCAATCGGAAAAAAAAACGCGATCTTGCGCTGCACAAGCCACCGATCGGCCGCCGCCGCTGCCGCCGCCGAGCTGAAAAGGGGTTTTGCCGCCGGAAAAAAGGTCGAATTCCGGATCGATTTGGGCGGTGAAGAAAGCTCCCTGCAAGCAAAACAAAAATCGTGAGAGGAAGAGCACGAAAAACCACTAATCACAGGAGAAATCGCTTTGCAACAAAGCCAAATCAACCTCCGACGCTCCGATTGAAGCAGCCGCAACGACTAGACTCCAAAAGCAAAAAAGTCTCGAGCCGAGCAAAATCGCCAGCCGAATCAGCCAGGAGTAGGAAGAAGAGAAGCGAGCTACTACTACTGCTAGTGCTAGTGCTACCTCAAGAAGAACCCCTCTTCTCCACCGTGGCGCCGACGAGGATGGGAGGGTGGCGATGATGAAGCCGAGACCTTTCTTCTTGCTCTCGCCGCATCCTCTCTAGTCTCTCCCTCCCTACCCCAACCGCGGACGGAGCGAGCATGGGAGCGGAAAGCAGCAGCAGGAGAAGCTAAACTGCTCCTGGGGCGTGTGCGCGTGTGTGTGGGGGAAAAGAAAAAGAAATACCGAGAGAAATTGATTTCTCGCGCTTAAAAATCTGGATTTTAATAGTACGTTTTATACATCGTCGTGATGGTTTTTTTTTTTTTTTGGAAACTATGGGCAAAAAGGCATTTGGTTTGCTTTTCTATAAGCGAAAAATTGGGGGTAGAGCGGTATCGGGTTACAGGGTTTGGAGCTCTGGGTTTGGATTGATTCGACATGGGCGGATGGCTTCGCTTTGACTTGACCTCGTGTTTAGTTCGCGGATAGGGTGGGATGTGTCAAATATATCATTAGATTGTGGGATATGTTAGTCTTAATTTTTTTTTTGGAAGGAGAATTTTTTTTAAAATATTTTAATAAATAATTTTATTACTAAACCTCGGAAAAAATATTTTTACCGTATGAACATTTTAGGTATGACAAGACAACGCTGTCACACGGTGTGGTTGACATGGCAGGCTTCGCCACGTCACTGACAATGGCGTGACAAGCCTGCCACACCAAAAACTCTGCGTGACAGAGTTGTTTAGCCACGCCAATATTGGTGGCGTGACCAAAAGGTTTATCCGGTGGAAATATTTTCTCCTAAGGTTTAGCAATAAATTTATTTATAAAAAGGTTTAAAAAATAAAAAATTTCTTGGAGGGATGGCCGGATGGGTTGGACCATGTTTTGCGTTTGGTTGGAGGGATAAGATGCGATGGAGTGGATCTATCATATGTTTGGTTTGAGGGATGGACATAGGATGGCTAGATGTGATTATATTTCTATAATGACTCGAATAAAATTACGAGATATTAGGATTAAGACGTGAATAAACTAAATTATTTTTTATGTATATTTATACAAATAATATATTTAAAATAAATTTAATAAATGGAGTGGATATTTCATAATTAATAAATGGATACATAGACGCGTAAATCTTTTGTGTATTCTCGACAAAAAAAATTTATATCACCCGGTAGCACATGCTCCTGCAGGACGCCTAGGATGAGTTGATCCCGCCGATTTGAAGGGATAGGTTAGATCCGAATCTATGAGAAATATTTCTTTTCGGGGTCTAACATATCCCACCCATCTCCAAACCAAACAGACTCAGCATGGAAGCTCGACAACTCGTTATTTTGCCAATAACTGATTATAAGCCATAGCAATTTATTAATAATAAAAAATAAGTTATAGGTAAAAACATCATGTAACTTTATTAATTTAAAATCAATACTGGAAAAAACTATGATTAAAAAACCATAAATCTACTCCACAATAAAGTTATAGAAATTAAATTTTGACAATAATTTATAATTAGAAAAACGTATTTCATCCATTTTAAAATTTATAGGGATTATTTTGTTTTGGTAGGATAAAATTTTAAAAATTTATTTTCTCTAACGAAGCCAAATGCATTATATTTTAAATTTTAAAGTAAATGGCCGGTCCTTAAACTTATGGCGTGGTACCACTTAGGTTTATAAACTTAGAAAATACATGTTTAAGTCCATAAACTTGTTTTAATGTACTATCCAGATCCGTAAACTTGTTTTAATGTACTATCTAAATGTATCATTCAGTCTATGATTTTAGACGTTAAAACGAGTTTATAGACCTAAACGTGTATTTTAACTTACCACGTGAGGGGCAGTTGGGTCAACTCTCAACGCTAATAAGTGTAATAGTTATCATATTAGGATGCATCTCCAAAAGATGCTGTAGTTGCGTAATCAGTTAGGAGTAGTTAAAATTTAGAAATGCAGCGTGCCCGTTCTGTTCACATAGGATTTCCAAGTTTATATCAGCCTTGTATTTTCCCTTCGAGTTATATTTATAAGCCAAAATTTAAATTTTTAATTTTAAATGAAAGTAGATTTTGAGTTCTTTATGTCCTAGTTTATTTTTTATTTTTTAATCTTAACTTTTAGATCGCTAAACATGTATATACAAGTTATCTTTATAAATTATTTTTTATTTTTAAATATATCGTTTGATTTTTTTTAAACAAACATCCTATTGTAGTAAATTACAGTTAAAATAGAGTAGTCAGAGCTAAGTGGGTTTGTGTATAAGATATTTTGGCTTTTCTTAAATTTATATAAATACTAACGAACCTATCTATATATATATATACATTTTATATTTTATATTGTAAAATATTTTAGCTATGCATAAATTGATCTATTTGATCTTTGTATATACATTTATATTCACTAGCATTTATGTAATTCTAGCAAATGCTACAAAATCTTAAATTATAAAATGAACATACATAATAGTATGTTGGCTTATAAATGAATTAGAAAAAAAGAACTTGTAACGAGCATCGATTATCGTAAAAAAGGATATCACATTCAGTAAGAGCATCTGATTTGCATTAGTGGGAGCCACTCGCCTACCCTTCTATGCATACGTTTTATCTCTTTCGTCCTTAGTGGGTTTTAAGCATCTAATTTCTTTTTATCTTAACATAACACGTAGTATGTCGACAATAAGATTTGTGTCCTTCGGACATGATTAGATAATGTTTCAGACAATCAATTAAAGAGTAGTCTTAAAATTTTGTCCGAAACAACAACCAAAGATGACCAGAGCATAATATGAGTTACAAAGAAGTGACGAATAATAAAACCATCTTTTCGTCCTGGTTAGCGAACGCGTTATTTTTTCCTTCAATATATTGTTTAGCATATGTATAAACCGAAAAAATAACGCAATAGTTTATAGGTCACCCATTTGACTTGGTCAATGTGCCAAATAGACAATCTTTTTATATAGTGATGTCCATTTCGGGAGCCAATAATTTGTGTCAAAATATTTAAACACCTGGTCGGAGTAACTTCTTCAAACACCATTGCCAATTTCTTTGAATTTTTAGTTTTTTTATTTATGAGAAGAAAAAACAACAGTGTCTCCCTTGCAATCTACCTTTAATCCTATTTGGAAGATTTTCTATCAAAATGTTCTAACGCCTCACCCAGATTATAAAAATACATAATTATAGAATTCAGAAAATAAAATAAGCTTTTTTTAAAAAAAAAACCAGCATTTGGATTTTCAACGGCTGCTTGTCATAATCCTTTTTTCCCAAACACCTTTGCCAAAAAGGTTGAGTCGATGATCCACACCGTTGGTTTAGATGAACGGCTAGGATGAGCCAAGCCATTGGCCGTGGCATTCTGCCAAACACCTCGCCGGCGCCGCCGTCTCCTCCTCATCCCGGCGAGCAAGAGCAATCCCCTCCCAGCAGCAATGGTGCATAGGTTCTTCCCCTGCACGTCCTCCGCCCCGCCGCCGGCCGAGAGCACCGGCATCGCCCTCGTCTCTGGTCCTCCTTGCTGGTACGCGCCTCACACTCCCGTTGGCTCGCTCGCTCGCATCGCATCGCTCAGACGAGCTCCCTCTCCTCTACCGTGATGAGCTCACTCCACTTCGGGGCGCTGCAAACAGCGGGAAGACCTCGCTTCTCTTCCAGTTCGCGATAAACCGTGCGACGGAGAGTGGACGAGGCGTGGTGTTCATCTGCAGGAAGGGGAGACTGGAGAACAGCCCCCCTTTCTTGTCCCATGTGAGATGCCCTGCTCCGCTCATTCACCTGTTCATCATTTCTGAAGCTAAATCTTTTCCTCTTATTTTTTCCTCTCTTTTTCAGGGTATTGATCCGTCACACAGTGTGCTTCAGAGAATCCACATCAAGTATGAGCTCTCTCTGGGTATAGTTTACTAGTATTTGTGAGAGAGAGAGAGAAAAAAAAACTTTTGTTGAAATGTGGATTCATAGTTCATTGGAAGTTTGATGGATGTTGGAAACTGATGGTCTGTGAAATTTGCTTGCTATTTTTCAGCTAACAATATGGTCTTTGATTGTGTTAATAATATGGCAGAACCTGATGGCTGATTCATGCTACTTCAAGATCAAAAGATGAGACTATGCTCAAACTTGGGTATTCTTTGCTTGTAGATACGTTGAAGATGATGAGGGTATCAGAAAGTACTTTGCTGCATTCCACCTGCTTGACAGCTTTCCTGCTGCCGTCATTGTTGATGATTTTGCAGATTTCTTCTCGGAAAGGTATATTTTTTTCCTGTTATCTTGCTTGATATTGACACTCATCTGTGTGCATCTCCAATTCCATGTTCCGTGAGACAGCGTGAACCTTCGTTATGCAATCCCCTTTCTGCGGATTTCATCATTCTAGATATATTTGTTCTCAACATCCCATATGAGAATTTGGGAAATTTTAGCTGTGATAATGATCTAAGTTTTTTTGTACAGAATGCTGCGTGTAGATTTGTCTCCCAGTTCTGTATGTTCCACTATTGATATGGTTATTGATTGCTTTACTGAAAGATGCATATAGACAACCTGTTTTCGCAATTTTACTTTAGGGACTATCTAATCTAAAGCACTAGGATTGATCCACATCAAAACAAGAACTTTATACACTACAGTAACACAATGACTAGTTCTGACCATGCTGAAACTACAATAGGAGCTGCCAGCAAAGATATGGAAATGCTAGGGCTCGGGATCTAGCAGTGATTCGCATGTTAGCTCTATGTCAAAATGCCATTACGCATGCCAAGTAAGTGATAGATTCAATGCCAGATCTTTAATTAATTTTCGTCATGTTCCTTTGTTCCTTGGAATAAACATCTCAATCTCTATCCTAGTGCAAAGCTCGGAACCCCTGGGTCTTGTAATCTCTTGCTCTCTGATGTACATCAAGGTGACACCCCAAGATCCCTGTTCATTTACAAGAGATGGATAAGTTCAATATATACAATCCAAGGTAAATTCCGCCAGTTGGCATTTTAGTGTTCAACTATATTTTTTTAAAAGTAAACCTTTGTTTCTATTTTGCTTACCATCAGCTCTTGGTTTCATATTAAGATAGAAAAACTTTTGCACTTACATAGAAATCGTTATGGTTTGGAGATTTTTCTCATCTTTTATATCGAAGTGAAATTACAGTTCACTCCATTTTTTTCCATGTGACCGAGTTATATCAGTTTCTGGTCTAAGACAGTTCCTGCCTTCCTGGCAGTTACTGTAAATTTCGTCTTGCTTTCTAGTATATGTTTGCATGATTTAGTTTACTTCCTTAGGTGATGGCCTAGGATCCTACATCCTCAAGAGCATTAACAGTTCAGAATGTGGGTCCAAAGGAAGAAGAGCCAAGTATTCAATAGCACTGCAATATCTAGTGCTTGAACATATTGGTTATGCATAGATCATGTTCTTTTGTTCAGCCCCAGCACCCCTAGATGTAGAATCATACCTTAGAGAAGCAGAACAAGAAGTCTGCAACAGCAGGCAGCAACTTATGAATGCATGAAGAGTATCAATTCCTACCGGCACAACTGTTGAGTTTGTTGTAAATGAGACTGCATGTTCACTTGAATGCTATTAGGTGAATAGATACTGTTCGGCTTTAGGAAGACACGATCTCCAGATACCCCATTTTTATTTTTATCCAGGAAACCCAGTAACTGTTCCTTCTACATAGTAGTCAGATTAATATATACAGATTTGAGATTTAGTTTTTAGGAAATACGGCCGTTTTATCTCCCAGTAAATGTTTATTTGCTACCAAGTAATTTTGTTTGATTCTCCTTTTGACAAAAGAAAAGAAAAGGGTGTGTGTGTTGGGGGGTCTCGAATTCTCTTCAATTCACTTCGAAAACAAGATGAATGTATGCCACAGTGAATCGAAATACACTGCTAAACCGACAATCTACGATTTCACTGAATAAAACCACCAGAAAGTTCTGGGATTAAAATTGAAACTGCGAGCAACATAATGGGCAGTTAAAGGGTGAAAGGCAAGCTAGATGAATCTTTAGAACCAGAATTCCACAAGAATCACAGATTAACTGGAAAATTATCCTGCTTATATGAGCAAATGGTGCATTCAGGGTTGGACTTGCAAAGTTCACCGAGGCCTGATGAGTTCCATCATCAGAGAAATCCATTATTTTCAATGTACCATGACTACATTTCATAAATCAGCATCGCTGAGAACCTTCTGTGGGAATTGCATATTTCAGTTCAGAATTGCAGAGAGAAAAATGCATGTACTGAAGGTTATTTCAGAGGCACGGGACTCATTAAGAGCTCAATAAAACAGTGCACACTCTACTTCCCCAACTAAAAATTAGTAATACACAAAATCATTGAGCAACCAGCCAACTCCCCCATGATCAAAGATGGGCCAACCTGCTCATAGATCTTTAACGATCTCGATGCCCATGGAGTTGGCTGTGCCAATGATTGATTTGCACAACGCCTCGACTGACATGTGCTTGCAGTAGGGGTCAGATTGCTTTAGCTTTGCTATCTCGTAGACATGGCGAAGCGTGAGCGATGACACCATGACATGACCTGGACGACTACTGGCGGTCTCAATCCCTGCTGCCTTCTTGAGGAACCATGCGACAGAGGGCGACTTGACTACGAACTCGAATGTGCTGTCCTTGTAAGCAGTTAAGGTAACCTGCATAGGAGTTTCTGCCTTGTACTTCTGAGTCCTTGCATTGAAATCTTTACAGAATGCCATCAAGTTCAGCCTATAGAAACCCAGCGCCGGACCAACTGGTGGCGCAGGGCGGGCAGCACCAGCCGGGACGATAAGGCGGATCGTTGCCAACACAGGCTTCCGTGCAACTGCATCTTTCAGAGTTGTTGCCATTGTTGTCTGACTTCCGAATATCTGCACTGAAACAAGAATCTCCATCAAAACCAGTAACGCTTTCAAAGAAAAGCAGCAGGAAATAAATGAAAGAGAATTCAGAGAAATATTTGGTGAAACTTGGAAGGCAAATTCAGTGGACGTAGGCTTCTATTATTGAATGAACTTGCCGTTAACTTAACAAGCTTCTAATGCCTCAAAGAACTTAAACTTCAGAAAGGAGTAATTTTCACATGGCCCTCTTACACTAGCAAATCATCTCTTCTCCCCTCTTCTCACCTCTATCTAGAAAGTTAAATCGGCACCAAACCCTGGCAGGTTCAGTTGAATCCCCATGCTTTTTGGGAACAAAAAAAATATATATATATTATTAGTCTGCCTTAAGGCTATTATTAAGGCAAATTAAGCCAGATCCAGAAGAGAACCTATCTAGGGTTGGTTCATGATGCAGGTTCATGATGAGAAAATAAGTGCGTGGATAGAGAGATGAGAAAAGAGGATGTGGGTGGATGGATGCTCACCGGTGAGGATGAAGGACGACAGCGCCCCTGCTCGCGGGAGATCGGCGCAGGCGGCGGGAGGAGAAGCCCGTCCTGGGCCGCCGCAAGGGAGAGCGCGGAGTCGGGGAGCTCGGGGCGGCGGCGGCGAGGAGCTCCGGGATCGATCGATGTGCGAGAGACGGCGGTGTCGCCGTAGTTTCTTAGGGTTTAAGCTCAAGGCCCATCCGGCCCATTAGTGTTACCAGTCAACTCGATGATTTAGGCTACTTTACTGGAGCAGATTAAGATAAACGATTTTCCTTGTTTTCTGTCTAAAATATAAGCATATATTTCTAGTATTCAGATTTTGTTTCACAAGCATTTTTATATTTACTCCTATGATTTTAATCATTCTAATGATTCCAGAGCTGATCAGATACTTAGTAAGAAAATTAATTTAATTTAAAACTCAAAATTTAGCAGTGAAATGACTAAAAAGAAATCTTTTAACATCATCTTACATTCATGCTAAACAAGTTAGCTCATCCAAAACATAATTTCCACCACCCAGTTCGTATCCAACGGCCCAAAGCATCTATGGTGGTAATAATCTACAGGTGTTCAACGTAATTCGAATGTCACCAGATTCACATTCAAAACATATTCTGTGAGGTTCAAATAAACAAGATGATAGATTCAAACGAAAAAGAATACGGTGGTTCAAAAGCTGATAAGCCGACTATAAAAATTCCATCCCATTCCATTGTTTCAAATTAAGAAGATTACCATAAGCTGCTCTGAGAAACATATATCTCCGTTAGCGCATGAACATAAGGTAATCGTGAATTTTAGACACATTCTAGATTAATTCACATGTCTGCAAAGTCGAGCACTAAAGCATTGTATTCATCTCCAAAACAAATCGTATCCTCATTAGGAAGTTAGTAAGGCCTACAAATACAATAACAATGTCGAATTTGTTTACATCGACCAAAGCCCAGACGACTGCTCCCGCGAAGGAACCTTCTGTCTCCCATTATATATGCCTCCAAACGCTCAGCCAGCCCAGCCACCGGTAAAACACACTGCAGGGAGCAGTTCGCACAGGTGAAAATGAAAGTACAATGGGTTTCATCACTCTTCCGATGGTATCGTCTCGCCCATTTGGTCATCATCTCCAGGAAGCCCGAATATCCGTAGGTTACGGTCCATCGAACCTACGGCGATGTACTTTGCATCAGCGCCAAACTTGACATTGGTCACTCTCCCTGCGAAAGGTAAGCCACAGAAGTTAACAAGTTAGCTGAACTCGAGCACGGATGGCAACTGGGAATGGGGGCAGAAGGGGACAAACCTGTGCCTGATAAATCAGGTAAGGTCTTGACAAGATTCCACTCGAGCTTAACATTAGCTACTTGGTAAACCCTGAAGCCACAAATAGAGGTATTAAATATCTTGGTTTACGATATATAACAAGCACCAAGAGGTGGCAATTTGCAGGTTTTAAAATAATACCTTGTATCTGAACCACCAACAGCTAGATAGCTTCCACTAAAATCAAATTCCACTGCAGGACATATGAAAAACATTTAGAGGCATCCTTCCAGCTACAACACTAAGCCAGAGTAACAAAATCCTCAAGAGCAACATATGTGTAGGGTGAACTACCAAAATAATCTGCCCTGTTTGCTATACCTATGCATATTGCACGTGTATCACTCACAATTTACAGTGATATTCTAAAGTTTTCTGCCGTGTTCTCCATGTGCACTGTTGAGTATGTACAAAGCTCTTACCAGAATTTGTCGGTGTGTCCGTGTCATACGGAGAGATGGTCCTAAAATTTCTTAATTTCCGAAGATCCCAAAGTTTGACGCCATCAAGAGCAGCAGTCTGTACAGATATGATAAAAATATCAGAACAAAGAAATTCGATATTTTGCAGACTGCATTATGGAGATATGCATACCGCTAGGAAGTAACCATTTTCAGAGAAGGACATAGCAGTTACTGGTCCAACATGCCCCTCAAACTTTGCAACATTTGACTAGAGACAAAAAAAAAAAAGATGATTGTTAGCAAGGTATTTCAAGAGCAGACAAGCTTGAATGTGTTTGACTCCATCAAAAACTTGAATGTGTTGCCAGAGTATCACACCTGTGTCTTCACATCCCAAATTTTGACAACAGCTTCAGTGGTCCCTGTACCCAGGATAAGACCATCTGGGTGGAAAGATGCAGATGTATATCCCTCTTCTCCTGAAGCCTCACCAACCTGGTAATAAAGATCGTCATTTAATTCATAAACATCTTGGGAGCTAACATAGAAAGCATGTGAGTGTGAACATGGCTGAATGGGAGCAAGAATGCATGTGTACATGAGAAAGATAATGGAATAAACCTGTGTGAGGCACGATCCTGTTGAAATATCATAGAAGCACCAAGTGTTATCCTTGGAAGCAGTCACAAAGTACTTCTGAGTCGCATGAACTGTAACAGCTTCAACCTGAGAGATTTTGAAAATCAGTTAAGTTTGAAACAACAGAATTTGCATTAACATTATTTATATTATATATATATAATGTGGTAGAAGTTTTAAAGGACTGCGGTGGAATTTTTCACATGTCTGGTAAGTAACTATAAAACATGAATGGACCAGAGTAGCTAACAGTAAAGATGGAAAAGAAAAGTTTGTTAGAGAACTGCATTCACAGTATGACTCTTTTATAGAAGAGTGTCCAGTTAAATATGCAAAAATGTGTTAGTAACATTTGTGACAGATCCTTGGTTGATCAAAAATTCGTAAATGTTTTCAAGTTTACTGTAGCAGATATATAAAAGGCACACAAAGGAAATATTAACCATACTCGTGCAAGAGAATACTCTATTGCCAAGAATGTGAATTTATTATCAGAAGAATAATCCACGCAATTGCTAACCTCGGCAGTATGATCTTTCAATGTATGGATGCAATTGTAGTTTCCCTCCTCACTTCCTTGCCAAATTCGAACAGTCTGCATATTTGCAAACAACTCAGTGAAGAATAAACCGCAGAAACTAATCATCAGACAGTTGGAACAACAATGAAGTTAACACTTTTCAATCTGCTTGAGACCTAAAAAGAACGAGCACCTACATATGTTTCCCCCATTACCTCCATATCATATTGTAAGGCTTTCCAGCCTTACCTAGATTCATCAATTGATCCATGTATATAATTTGTATATGTGTCTAGATTCATTAGCATTCATATGAATCTAGGCAAAGCTAAAAGGTCTTGCATTGTGAAACAGAGGAAGTAGAAAAGAACAGGAATAACATTAACAGCTCAATGAAAACATAATAAATTTACATTGTCTTTGCATTTCAGAAGCTAATCCATCATAAGAACCTTGAATCAATAAGCTATTAAAATACTTAGGAACTTCCAAAAAAATAGCACTGATGCCAATCCTTCTTTACTACCATGGTATACTTCCACATCTCCATAATCCATGATACACTCTGATTTACAGCAAACAAGTGTGTTCCGACAGTCACTGGAAGATCATCCAGTGATTCCAGCCTAAGCAGTTCGTTCATTTGGGTGGACAGTCGACAGGTATTAGGATTTCACAAATTTGAACTACTAGTTGGTTTGTATTGGTTAGTTGGCTGCAAGCCAACAACCAGCAGCATAAGGAACATAGATATGGTCCATTTGGTTTGCAAACATGCCTGATCCAGTCAAGTATGAAGCTAAATGACACAATCAACTTGCTAGCAAATTCAGAACTTGATTATTGTACAAATATCAGAGAAAAAAAGGCTTACCTTATCTGCCGATCCAGTTACAAAGAGCTCATCCCGAGGAACAAATTTCAAACTGGTTATCTACATACGAAGGTTCCAAGTTAAGATAAATTTAAGATTTAGACTAAAATTCAATAGAGCGCATCAAAATAAAATGAGGGAAAACCTTCTTTGAGTGACCAGTAAGTGTGCACAAAATTTGACCAGATGGCCTGTCAAAAAGCACTGCATTTGTATCGATGCCACCGGTTGCAATAATGTCCTGTTAATTCAGAATAAGAACAAACTAAAATAAGCATTTTAAACACAGTTTGCCATAACCATCAAACTACTAACTTAAATCCCAGACAAATCGAACAGATGAAAATATAAAATAAACTACATGCATACCAAGCTTTTATGGTTATAAGCAAGATGTAACATCAAGTTGCAGGTACAAATAGAAGCATTAGTAATGTAACATTCAAATAATGCAGAATCTTTCACCTAATTGAACTGAACAGGATTAGACCATAGAGTGTATGATATTCAAAGCAAGGTACTACCAGAAAAACTTACCTTTGAAGGATGAATATCCATAGACAAAATGCCTGGTTTGTTTGTCTTGTGAAGTGGATGACTGGAGATCTGAGTATGTTTCTCAATTGCATCAATTGATGCCAAAGTTGGAGGAACCTATGAGAAATATAGAGAACTGTTATCTTATTGAAATAAAGCGTAAGGATGATAACCAACACTGTGAAATAATGTCCTGGTGAGATGAGACAACATTCATGAGATGCCTTAACTTTCAGATAAAAATACCAAAGCATGCCTTAGACCTTGTTTGCAGCATAACTATGAGTACGGATATGTACCTGGCGTTTCTTACGGTGCGCAGAGAGCATGGTATTGCACTCTGTTAGTTCATCAATCATCACAGGGTTGATACCAGGACGAATCTTCTTCCCATCAGGTCCAATTTCATCTTCAAATGCTGAATCCAACAAAGGAGAGCTATGAAAAATCTGAAATTATAAGTAGAAATTTACTTGAACAATTTCAAACTGTCATAAGCTAGGAACCTCTTTTCCCGTTGGAGACAACAGCTGTAGGTGCAGCTCCTGCCATTGATGCAGGAATTTGTCTTTCAGCTTGAGCCAAAAGTGCTCTCGCTTCATCTCTTTCCTTCTTCAATCTAGCTATAACACGGCAGGCAGCATCATGCTGGAAGGGACATACAACAACTAAATGGATCAGATGCAGGAGATACTGAATGCTCCTAAAAGCAAGTGCATTAACCAATTGATAGCATTTCATTAAAACAATATTTAGCACTTAACCCGCAACAGAGCTTTTTAATCAAATACTGAACAAAAATACAGTTGTAAAGACAAGCAGGCTAAACAAAGTTTTGTACTTCAGACATTTTCCTCAATAGCCTCACTTCTTAACATACCAACCTAATAATAATAATAGTTCATTGTTTTCAAGCTCAAATCAAACCTTCGCCTAGAGCCCTAAGCTACCAAAATATCACCAGTTTATACGGTATGCACAAGAACCCAGAACAGTGAACAATCTTTGGAGAATGCAGTGTTGGATTAGCAAAAATTTCTAGAGCCAGTGAGTGATAAGCATCTTTCCTTCAGCTTATGAAAACATAAATTGCAGTACTCATTTTAATACATCGCACAACAGAACAAACAAGGACAAACATTTCAGTCAAATTAGCAATGCCAGTACAAAACTAGTGGTGGTTTGCAGATTGGCAAAGTTTAGTTAGATGGGTCAACAGACCAGGCCAACATTGTTGCCCACTTCACCACAGGATCAGTGCCAGAGTGCTAGGAAATAAGCCAACAGCTACACCTCGCACATATGCACAACAAGAAGCATAAAAGGAAAAATAATATGTAAATCATCACAAGCTGTGTTTGGTACTATAAGTGCAAAAGCACAAGCACCAGCAGGAAAATAACTCTGGCAAATGACAAATACAAAAAAGATATATAGTTATCAAGGGACAAAAGAATGAATCAAGATGGGTAATCACTAGTGCAGATTACAGAGATGAAGGCATATAGAAACAAGAGTCAAGTTAAATTCTGAATAAAAATTCAAAGAAATTTTTATTGTCTATGGAAGACCTGCATACTACTGCATCCACTCTGACCATAGACAAATCAGTAAATAACCACCAGAGTTCCTAAAAGAGAACAGCCTCTTCCATAACAATCAAACATGCTGCTCTGAACAGACCCTTCATCAGCTAAAGATGGTAAACTACGTACAAATACAATCAAATGCATAATTTGTTAAACGAAGGGTAGATTTTGACTTAATGTGATACAATATAAGAGAAATTTGGCATAGGTAAAAGGCATACCTGATATAGCGCATGACTAAGTTCTTGTCTAGCTGTATGAAGCTGCTGCTCCAAAGCAAAACTAGAAAGCATGAGAGCATCCCACTCCTGTAAAAGCCATGGCATAGTTCTAGTGAGAGCTAGAGTGAGCCATGATGGGTTCTTACATGATGTGTTTAGCTCCATGATTTTTTGACAGTGGAGAAACTGGAAAAATCCAAGCACGGTACTAGATGGTTCTACATAATAGTTAAATGAGATAATTTAAACTTAAGGGGATGCAAATTAAGGAAACAAATACCAGAAAATTAACACCACCACAGGATCTATGAGTCCACTTTAAATATAAGCAATGAGCAGGCAGTTTCCCAAGCTCCAATTATGAAGCTTAGAGAGTTTATCCCTCTATTAGCTTGACAATGATTGCAAACAGCAAATAACATTCTGCCGTATTATAGGCTGGTGTTCTATGGAGAAGGGCACCTAACATTAAGTCATCCCAAGTTCTCCATAAAGTTTTAATCTTTAACATTAGAAGCATAAGATAAGAATTACTTTAGGTTCAGTTCTAAATTTAAACAATGTAAAAATAATTACCAAAGATTCAAAACCAGATCTTAGATACCTATAAACAAGTAAAGCACAGATAGCTATGAAGTTTGCAGAATCACTTACATTTTGGAACATCCCCAGGAGTCCAGGAATGCTTGCAGCCTGCAAAGGTCTGGGCTTCACAACCTGTGAATAGTATTGCATATTTTAGGTTTACATGGAAAATTTTCAGCTGAAAGTAATAACAACATCAGTTCCTCGTACAAAACAAAGGAAACTCCACACCACATGCTGCCGAGAGACTGCCACTCCAAAATTTTATCAGCATTCCACGGAATGCCTCACCTTGTTGGTCTTCACCGGCACGATGTCGTCCATGGTGAGCTCCTCCTTTGTGACCGGGCACTTCCCATGGTCCTGCGCCATCGCCAGGGCCACCAACAAGCACATCAGCTCAAACACGACACGCAAACGCGACACGAGATCTAAACCCGCGGGAGACAACCGAACCTCGATGTAGCGCTCGACGAGCCTCCGCTCGAAGAGCAGGCCCGACTTCTTCGACACCACCGGCTCATCCGGCACCTCGCCGGAGACTTCAAACCAGAGGCAGGGCAGTTTAGAAGCTAGGATTTCGGGGGAGAAGTGAGAGCGCCAAGACAGTTTAGAAGCTTACTTGCGCAGATCATGGCGGCGACGGCGACAGGAAGAGGTTGGGTGGAGCGAGCGAGCGAGCGCGCGCGCGCACCGAGGCTCCTCCCCCCAGGCGACGGCGGGCGGGGCGGGGTGGTCTCCGGTAGTGGCGGCGCGCCGGCGGCGGGGGGAGCGAGCAGGCTAGGGTTTTAATCCAAGCGGAGCGCCTGCGGAAAATCTCCTCGTTCCGCCGCGGTCCATTCGCGGTGCCTGAAATCGCACGAGTTCGATCTCATCTCCCCATTGGAATAACTGGGCTTTCTCCGAATGGTCTAGTTGGGCCTTTTTTTAGCGTGGCCCGGGTAAGATTGGTGGGCCGTTGTTGGGCCTGGAAAGCAGTCCGTGGGCTCTAACTGTTGTGGGCTTGTGATTAAAAAATCTGGTCTGATTGGGTGCGGACGGATTGGTTCAAACTCGTGGTCTTAAAGTCACGTTTGTTTCGGCGAGAGATTATTGTAATCTAGATTATTGAGTCAAATTACTATAAGCTGGATTATTACAAGCTAAAGTAGAAAGAAATGATAAAGTTAGGTAATTATTTTAAAGTATTCAAGAACAGTGAGTCTAAAGCCACCCAATAATCTAAAAATGCATATTTGGAGGAGTTTATCAGATTATAGTAATTTGGGCTCTAAATTATAATAATGTCATCTGTTTGTTTCAACTTCTAATAAGCTAGATTATAATAATCTCGAGCTAAATCAACAGGGCCTTAACTAGTCGAGTCGAGCTAGCCTTTTAGCTCGTGAGTTTAACGAGTCAGCTCACGAGTTGCTCGTTTAACTCATTAGTACCAAAGATTGGTATATTTTTATATATTTATGAGTTATTTAATTATGCTTTATTCTATAATTGTACCCAAACTATTATATTTAGTGAGCTTTTGGTTAGTTAGTGTTCATTCTTATATTAATATATGATAAAATGAAAAGTTTATAAATTATAAGGCCTGTTAACGAGCCTAACAAGCTAACTCACGAGCCGAACCGAGTTGACCCGTTATCCACCTCTATTGTAGATATTGTCACTAGAGTATCTCCAACATAGTTGCTCTCTTATTGTCTATTAGGCTTAGGGGTGGACAGAAAGCTCGTGGCTCGTTAGCTCGCTCGACTCGTGACAAACTCGGCTCGGCTCATTCCATTTTTCTAACGAGCCAAGCTAGCATTTTAGCTCGTTAGAGATAACGAGCCAGCTCAAGTTAGCCTGTGAGCTGCTCGCGAGCCTAACGAGCTAGACCAAAGACACAAGATTCACCGGTGTTCATTAATTTTACCCTTAAATGTATGTGTCAGTACTTTATAGGTTCACCATGTGATTTGTTGGTTCAAACTTTAATATTTAAATACAATTTCATACGATTTGCATGTTTGAAATGAAAATTTTCTTGTATAACCTATTGAAAAATTATTTAGGTTAACTTTTTATGCATGGCTCACGAGCCTAACGAGCCAGCTCGAGCTTTATAACGAGCCGAGCTGAGTTTTTAGCTCGTTACAATAATGAGCCGAGCCAAGCCAGCTCGTTATCTTAACGAGCTGGACCGAGCCGAGCTAGCTCATTATCCAGCCCTAATTAGGCCAACTCAATAAAAAATAGTGAGTTAAATTTATCTCTTACTCCAACAACTTTGACATCACACTCTTTAATTTGACGGTGTGTTCCACATATATGTCTCTAAAAACTTTTTTCTCTTTCCTTGTAGTTTTTTCGTTTCCCCACTACATTGTTTCTCTACCCACTCAACACATCATTTCACTAGCACACGGGCGGACTAGAGTCCGATAGTTGCTATGGTAGTGATTGATGAGGATGAGGTGGTGCAAGAGCGCAGGAGAAGACAATGACGGGAATGAGGCAGCACATGAGGATGGGAGACAATGGTAGAGAGGATGCGGGGATGACGACACAAAGAGGTGTCGAACTTGGGGATGGTGTGTAAGGAGTAATTGGAGCTGGAGACGTGTGTAGGCCCTTTACTGTTAGGAGATTGTTGGCGAGAGAGGGCATGATGGCGATGAGTGAAGGCGTCGATGCCCAAATGTCAAGGGGCGGTTGGATCCAGATGGCCCAACGACCGTGGGAGGCAAACGACGCAACGTGTTACGGGTTGGATTTGTCTAGATCTACCGTAAAGATGTGGAGATATAGAGAAAAGAGACGGGATAGAGTGACGATGCCATGTTTGGCAAGGCAAAATAGCTCTCCGAGTTTGGTCGATGAGGGGAGAGATTCGACTAACAATATTGTTAAGTTGGTTGGAGCATGTTTTTAATCAAGTTTGTCAACTTTGGTTTGGATAGTCCTTCGACCATGTGGTTTGAGATGCTCCTAGGGCAAAACTAGCAGTAATGGAAAAAAATTCGTTGAAAATATTAACAATCATAAGCAATACACATGCAAAATTCACATGGCATCGTTACTTTCTTATACACCAGTAGCACATAGCAGCAGCGGAGCTAGCATCCAGCGTTTTAGACCGGTTCATCCTTCAATGCCCTTCATCGCTAGTATTGTTAGTTTGTTATCGTGGATTACTAAAAATATACGTAAAAAATTGTTGACAATCAGAGAACACTTTTCGTTGTCTGGGATTGGTATGAATGTTGTCTCTACCACGAATAAGATAAATCGCTTGCTCGACATCTATTATTATACCTTTTAAACTATTAAACGGTGGGTTTCGTGAAAAACTTTTCATATAAACGTTTCTTAAATAATTAAATAAAATTATTTTTCAACATTTTAATGTTTAATTTTTAATTAACATATATTACCTCTTTTATACAGAGAGTGCATTTTTACATTGTTTGTGTTCAAAATTTGACCATCCATTTTATGTTTTAAAAAAAATTATGATTAGTATTTTTATTGTTATTAGATGATGTTATAAAATATAAATAATACTTTATGTGTGACTATTTTTTAAATAAAACGAACGGTTAAACATTAGATACGGAAATCCACAAGTACAGTTATTACATTGAGAAGGGTAGCGCTGATTATGATTTTGCGTAGCTAATGAGCTAATAAGGGAAAAAGAAGATACGACATGTAGCTTAGTGGTTGCAGTGATCTGAGTAACATTCAATGTCCTGGGTTCAAATCTTCATAGGAATATGAATTTTAGATTGGGTTAATTTAGAGGCTAAGTTCCTAAATTTAAAAAAATGGATGTATATATTAGATTAATTAAATATAAAGATCGGATAAAAATACCTTTCTCTTAAAAAATAAAAAAGACCGTCGGAGCAGTGAGAGTTTACCGTGTCACCTCAACCGTTACGCATCGGCTCCCGTTGTTGCCGTCCATTTCGACCTAATATGTCCGGCTGTCTCCGAACCGATTTTCTACCCCCGCGCCCGCGCCCGCGCCTCGCGGAGCCGGCTGAGCCGACACGAAGTCACGTACGTACGTGCATACGCGACCGTTCGCACGCGATTCCCACCCGGTTTTGCGCGAGGAAAAGCCGCACCAGCGTAGTACTACACTAGTGGAGTAGTAGCGTCACCCAAGTACGTGCGCGCGACGCGACGCGACGCCACATGTATTAAAATACGAATTGGTATCCTATAGAGAAAAAAAACACGAATCGGTATAAATACCGATTCATATTTTAATAGGGCCTGGTTTTTTTTTCTCTATAGGATATCGATTCGTATTTTAATACATGTTGTTAGACTTTTATACAAGTTTAATCATTCATTTTATTAAAAAATTTATGTAATTATCAGTTATTTTTATGCGATTGAAATTATTATTGAATATATTTTAATTGTAACTTAAATCTTTACCTATTACGTAAAATTTTTAAATAAAATAAATAACTAAATATATGACAAAAAGTTAACATAGTTCTCTATTAATTACATCGCGACAGCCAAACAAGTAAAGCTCCAACCCATTGTTTCAATTCTGTTTATGTAAACCAAAATTTAAAATTTTAAGTTTAAATTTGAAGTTAATTTTAGAGGATTTTACCAAAATTTATTTTTTAGATTGGCTTCTAGATCGCTAAGAATATGTGTATAAAAATTTTACTCATAAAATATTTTTTGTTTGCAAATACTATACTGTTTAGACAAACAATCACACTCCCTTCGCTGCCTGCCTGCCTGCCTGCATAGCTAGCAGTAGCTACAACTCCTTGCGTGCATTAGAGCAGGTACAATAGCAAGCTATAAGTCATCTATAAGTATATTTTAAAGAGATAAAAGAGCAGGTACAATAGCAAGCTATAAGTTATTTATAAGTATATTTTAAAGAGATAAAAGAGGAGAGAGAAAAGAGGCGGGCTACTAATTTGTAGCCAGCTATATACAGACTCCAAGATAAAATATGTGCATAACATATGAGACCATGTATTGATATTTTGTAACTAACTATTGTATGAATTAACTATTAAATTGACTATAAATAAATTAGAGTTAGTAATTAGCTACAATGTTAAACTTCCTCTTACACATGCCCGTGTGTGCAAATGCAAAAGTGCAAGTCGATCGACACCTGGCCCAGGGCGATTTGGCCTAGTGATGCACCCATACAAAGATTCCCATCTATCATAGGCACATATATATCCATCTATCTGTCTAGCTAGTGTGCATGGTGTGTTGTGAACAAAAAAACAAAAAAAACATCCATCACCAGGTCGTGATTGATGGACGACATGGATCGATGGATGTGTAATGCACGGGGCCGTGCAAATGCATGGCTAGCTAGCTACTGAGCTACTGCATGCTACGTACCGAAACTACCTCCGTGCTATAATAATCTTATTTTTTATTTTTCCGTATCCAACGTCTGACCATTCGTCTTATTTAAATTTTTTGTGAATAATATTTTTATTGTTACTAGATAATAAAATATAAATAGTACTTTATACATGACTAATTTTTTAAGTTTTTATACAAATTTTTCAAATAAGACGAATGGTCAAACGTTAGATATGGAAAAACGAAAAATGAGATTGTAGTAAGCTGGAAGATAAGAGAGGCTTTTGGGGACTGATGGGCATTGGTTCTGTCTGGTGTGCATGCTACGGTAGCTTTTCGGTTGTGCGTCTTAATTTGTTCGATCGATCGATAGATCTTTGGACTAATGACTGATCCTTTGGGTGCTAAGTGTTTAATTTGTTTGATGAAATGATTGATTTGTAATCTTGGACGTTACACGGGGCCATCGCGTCGGGTGTGGTTCCTTATTTGATCCTTCCTTTTATTAGAATTTTAGATTTTTATGGATTATTTGATCGCACGATGACTATATAAATGACCAAATAGGTACCGAAAAGTTGAAAAATTATTTTAGAAAGATCATATAAGGATCTTTAATATACACAATTTTTTTTATTACGAGGAAGTGTGTCCGCAATAAGTACTCATCTTGTCGCTTTATGAGAGAGAAAAACAAAAAGACATATATGCAAACAAAAAGTAATTTATAAATAAAATTTTTATATCTTCAAAAGAAAAGACTGGAAATTAAAGTATGATAAAAGGAATAAAATTAACTCCTAATTTAAGGTTTAAATTTAAATTTTGTTTATAAGCAAAAGCAGAAGCGAAAAACTCAATCCGCATAACAGCAGAACCATGGTACCTATAACGCTTCTGTCTGACATAAATTATTAATGAATTATCTTCAAGGGTTTATATTTGATCTATGTTTTGATATGATTTTGCCTTTGTATATTATCTTCTTGTTCGATAATAATAGTATAATTATACTTGATTAAAAATTAAATTAGATGTTGGTCTTGGTTGTAATTAAACAGGGTTCAATCTCAATACTAATGTTGAACCCATCTATATGCAGTCTCTACACCATGTAGCTACCAGCTACCACGTAGCTAGCTAGCTAAGTTAGCATGGTTTAATACTCCTACGTGCTAACCATGGCTAATTTAGTTGGATGCTGGCTAGGTAGACAAAAGCCTCAAGCCTTTTTATCCAGGATTCTAACAAATATATCTCCAAAGATCGCCCAGTAATCTCCCGGTGATGACCGGACGAACGGTCGGTGCCCTAGATGCCGGATCAATCAAGATATGCGCTTTCACATCACATCGCATCTGAGCTAGGGCTAAACTAAGTTGTCTTGCCTACAATGATTTGCTGCTCGCCGTGCAGCCGACGTGACGATACCAAACGGCCGATCGGATTCGACGCTAGAGCCACGGCATGTCGCGTGTATTTGTCGTGCACCGCTGGGCCGTCGTCATCAGCTGGATCGCTTCCGCTCACAGCGAGGGGAAATGACAACTCTCACTCAGATCTTTTAACCTTTTGTTACTCTTTACCGGATGGATTTTGTCCATTGGACAATATTATGGTCATGTTTGATTTAGCCTAAGATTATTATGATCTAGTTTATTAAGAGTTAGGTAAAACAAATAAATAGATTAGTATAATAGATTATTACAATCTAGAGACTAGCTAGATTACTACAACCTGATAAGTTCATCCAAAGATACTTTTTTAGATTATTGGATGGATTTAAGCCTACTGCCCTTCAATACTTTAAAATAATTACATGTATTTATCATTTCTTTTTTACTTTGTTTTATAATAATACAGCTCACAATAATCTAACTTAATAATCCATATTACAATAATTTCTTGTTGAAACAAACATGTCCTATGTGAGATGAGAGTGACAAATCTATTGCCACTCCCCCGAAAGTAGGTCTCGTAACAATCTTAAGTTTTTGTCTAAAGATTTAAGAGTTGGATTCAAAATAAGGTGGACTGAAATTTATATATATAGTGGTTAAGTACACTTGTGAAAGGATCCAAGGACGTTGGTCCATTACCAACCCATTCCGTAAGAGTGCCAAATGTTAAATTTTCTACCATCGCTACCGCTGGAAGAGGTAACCCATGCATGACTGGCGTAACCAACGAGACGAAATCAACACGTTATCTAACGTGTAACCAACCAAACTAAATATTGTTTCATCCTTAGCCCAATTAGTGTAACCAACTAAACGACCCCTCTTACATGGTTGCACTCCTCTATTCAAGCCAACCCTAGCCTGGTAAAACATACAAGCTATGTTAGGATGGCAAGAACTGAACACACCTTTATTATCTACTACAATGATATACTTTACCGTGTACATGTGTTCATGATATACTTTACCGTGTACATGTGTTCCTCTACTCTATTTTTATAAAGTACCAAGATGTTCTATAGGTGTTTACAACTTACAAGATACTAGACATGTATCTCCACACTAAGTGTTCGATTGTGCCATTTCTTTATGTTATAGGTTACTCATGCCATGGCCATTGATGTGTAGCCTTTCACTTCATGTCTATCTTAGTATGGAAAGAGTGGAAACAATGCACCTGATGTTCTATGACTGGCCAAGAAGTAATTATTCATGTCAAGTTGTTAGTTTAAAAGCTGTAGAAAAATAAACAAAGCAACAAAAATTATATGTACACTGTTATATCCACATTATTAGCGGTTTAAATACCATTGATGAGAAATAAACGATGATGAAAATAAAATAAAATGTAACTTTAAAATTGAGTTATAAAATTCAATTTTGTGCCATGTTTGATAAGCTTGTAAGCAGATGAGATGTGAGCCTATTCGTATAGAAAAAATGCAAAGCATCAGCTAAATACACTTCCGCAAGTTAAATATTCTTGGAGAACGAGTTAGAAGAAAATGGTCCATCATAGTCTATTTAACTTGTGGAAGCGTGATTAGTTGATGACGCTCTTGTTAGCTGAACCTTTTATCGTGCGTGTACCATAGGCAGGAGGTGATTGCAAACTAAGACTAATTTATAAATAAAAACTAGCAGGTTGGCCCGTGCATTTGCGCGGCTAGATTTAAGTTACTTTTATGTATTTATCCTATCTTTTTTTTATCTTTAAACTGTAAAACATGTTATTGTTTATTTCTTTTAATTGTTGTCTATTTCAGTGTAATTCTATTAAATATTTTATCTATTTGTATTGATTCTTTAAGCATAGGATGCATATCAATCTTGCCATTGTGTGTCGCACCCATAGCTACATGTGAGATCTATTTATATGTTTTACTCGTATTTATTTGATAAACAAAATGATAACATGCTAATGTACATATGAGATATGTTTATCTGTTCTACATGCTTACAAACAGAACGATTATATTTGTATGTTTTAAGTTTGTTTATCTGTTTGTATCTCCAGAGCAAACGTGTATATTAATGATCTCTATTCCTATAAGACAGGACTTTAGTATTTGCCTCGTGTGGGCAATTAAATTTCGCACCTTGCTTTTAATTAGGCTATGCTGTCATGGTACATATCTACTTGTCAGATTTTGTTGCTATGCTTAAAAAATTTTGTGGGTGCCTAGTCAACAGTTATATAACTTTCCAAATTAGAGAGAAGAAAATCGAATCAAAATTTGATATAGTTTTCAATTAAATCTCAACTGCTAAAATATATATCTATTATAATCTAATGGTGTGTTTTTTTCTTTTTCTTATGCCTGTAAACTAAAGGCAAAACAATGGTCATGTAGATCTTTTATATATCATATATTAACTTTAAATTATCAAACATATTTTTCCACCATATGTTAGATTTTATTTTTGTACGCATAGTGATACTTGATATTTATTGGGAGCTGAGAACCAAGGTGAAAATCGGGGTTCCAAATCATACCCTGGACACAGTTTTTCCTATTGTATTTTATTATTGTTTGCTTCATGTTGTTAAGTTAGGAAAGAGAAGTCAACATGGCATTATCCACGTCATGTACGTGTATTTGTACCCGATTCAAGATTTTGAAAAACACTAAGCATTACTTTTTTCTCTCTTTTTTCGATTAACATGGTAATTTATAGTCTCCAGAACGAACGTGTGCCTACTCTTTTTTATTATTTTCGTTTTGTTCAATTCAAAAATTACATTTTTAATCGGATTATTTTTTATTGTGCGATTTTCTAGCCCATGAGACTAAACATGGTGCATTCTTTTTCTATTACTTCATATGTATTATACTTCTTATACAACTATATTTATTATAATCTGAACCTACTCTGATCTAACGATGCTCCTTTAACTACTTCTCTATTCGTAAACATGATACATAAATAAAATATTTTAATTCATAAACTTTACCCATAGATAAAATATTTTTTGTTATAGACTTTATGCATAGGTGTTCATGAACTTTAAACATAAGTAAAATATTTCCGTTCAAAAACTTTACACCTAAATAAAATAATTATATGTAGAAATAATTAGCTCGTCAACTTTGTACAGCAATCGAAAATCTACCTAAAATCATAATAATAATGATTTAGTTGGAGAATTTATTTAGATGTCAAAATTTTGGTGTTAAATTTATAATCTATTATTTGATAATTAAAAATATAAAAAATAACACTTTAAAGTAAGACTTAAATATAAATTTTAATTAATTACAGTAATGCTCGGCGTTGCTTGCCGTGGGAATCGAACTCAGGCCCTTTAGCCCCGGGAGGAGCGATTAGGTGGACGCCGCAACATTTTTCAATTTTATAACTAGAGATCAATCTGAACCATATTTTTTTATTTGAATAAATTGTACTTATACAACTATAGCTATCAATCTACACCGTTATAATCTGAACCCACCATGATCTAACGGTTCATTTTTTTTCTTTTTCTTCTATTAACGTGGGAATTTCTAGGCACCAGAACAAACGTGGAGCCTCCTTTTCGGGCTGTCTTTATATTATAAATTAATTAATAGATAGATAGATTCTATATGCGTATTCTTAGTGATTTAAAAGTCAAGGCTGAAAAATAAGCTACAATGAAAAACCCTCCAAAATCAATTATAAATTTTAAGGTTAAAAATTTAAAATAAGCAAAAGTGAAAAGATTGGGTGTTAAAATCCATTTTCCTGTATATTGATTCTAGAGAACGTTTAACTCGTTGACAGCATTAATGTCACTGTGTCAACTCTCTGCAATCGATCTTTCCTGATTTCTGTCTAGATAAAACTCAGCCGGGGGTCCGACAACAGACAGAGCCCGTCATGCAAAGTTACAAGGTGTCACCAAAAGAGAGGGAAAATCAGTACTGCAACTGCACATCTGAGTGTATGCAGGGTTGGCCTGAATCAGAATCAGATAAGCATTTGCTTCCATACCATCATTTCATTAGCAGAAACAGATTCCTTTGATCTCCATCAGTGTAAAAAACCCCAGTTGAGTTTTCGTGTACGTACTGTTCGCTGTCAGGGCGAACATTTTTTCACACAAAGCTGCAGCTAAGCTAGAGAGAGAGATTCAGAGATGCCAAGGATGGTACGCCCACAAAACACACACAAAACTTTGGTTATTCTTCTATGATCTATATATACTCATCTAGGTTCTTCTGCATCACTTCAGAGGCACCTCCGTTCTATATTGTTCTTCTCCCTTCATACACTTCCTTCCGGTTAATATTATATCCTGCATATATACATAAAGTTTTTCATCAAGAAAGTAGTGATCTCAGTTGATCATTTCTGCTTTGATCGGTAGAGATGATGATGATGTTCCAAGATCAGGATCTGATCGGTTTCGCCCCTTCCGCCATTGTAATTCCTCTCAACTTCTCCTGTGCCATCTTTTTCACTCATTTGCATGCTTATATGTACATGCGAGTTTCAGACCCGAAAAAAAAATGCATCTATGCATGTGAGTGTTCTTGTTATCTCTGATTCAATTGCAACGACGAACTGTGGTCAATCAATACGTTGAACATGGAGATCGATGCGTTTTTACTGTGGGTTTAGATAGAGGTGCATGCATCTTTTTCTCCTGACACTGACAGACATGCATTCGATCAGTCTGGAATCAGAATAGGTTCAGTTCTTTCGTTAGGCATCCATCTGCTTGGCGTCGCGGTTGCTTCCCAGCTTGGATGACTGCATGTGTGCATGCAAGAACTTGTGTGCTATTCTGGCAAGTGAGACCAGCTTCTGAGTTTCTTGCAATTCTTATTGACTCTTTTAGATAAAGTAAGTGTTTTTAGATAATGGGGAAAAAAACTCTGACTGAACTGGAGTGAAAAGTGATCAATTTATTCTCTTGTATCTTAGTATCTAGATAAAAGAACAACTTCATGAATGCATAGAGAGATATTAATCTATTATCATTGCACATCTCCATGCAATTTGACACATAAGAGCATATACAACTCTGTCACGTATGTGCTTTCCTGCTTTTTTCCATGACGTTTAGAATCCAGTTCTCCTGAAATATCTATAAACACATCTAAAGTTTAGTTAGATATGTCAGCGTGGTCTTTAAAGCAATATCGTCCTTTTGCTATCAGTTTATTAAGTTCCGGAATAATGAAGGAAGGAGAAATTAACATGAAAAGAACACCCCGAAGTCAAAATTCCATCCGGATAGCCACCGTTTTCGAACCGTTGAATCGGCTTATCGAATTTGAAACAAAACACAAAAACAACATATTCATACGTAGAAAAATGAGTCAATATTACCCATGATTTTGTTCATGTACTGTAATCAACTATATATCAACTATCTGTTGAATCTTATTTTTCTCGGAAAAGAAAATTAATTAAGACGTCCCGGTCAAAACTGATCTAGGAGTAAGGGAAAACTAATCTTAGAGGGACAAAGGGCGGTTTAATTGTTCGTTAGAAGACAAATTACGGCATACAACATGCACAAAAATAGGTGTTTTCCCATTCTCTTTTATCTAGCTTTGGGCATATGATGCTACATTTTCACCATGTGACATGTAAATAAATTTGTCCCTGTCCTAATTAAGTACTACGGTTACTTCGCATCTAGTTCAATTCTTGTTAAGGTCTCCCGCCTCTCATGGTGCTATAATTAGCCTGGATTATTACCGGCCTGCTTGTTCATGGCGTTATAAATAGACCACACTGCCATTAGCATGGTCGTGAGCTTTTCTCCTCTTCCGTTCCCATCCCATCATGCTCGACGACGTCGACGATCAGCCTTTCGCTGTAAATCTCCTTGAAGCATATCTAGGCTCAATTCTGCAGTTATTTGCAAGCTATAGAAATCATGCCACTTTTTTTTCAGCATGGATGTTTTTCAGTAGTTTCAATTCTGCAGTTATTTGCAAGCTTCAGAAATCATGGGACTTTTTTTTCAGCATGGGTCTTTCAGTTGTTTCAATTCTGCAGTTATTTGCAAGCTTCAGAAATCATGTCACTTTTTTCAGCTTGGGTCTTTCAGTAGTTTCAATTCTGCAGTTATTTGCAGACTTCAGAAACCATGGCGCATTTTTTTCAGCATGGGTATTTCACCAATTTTTGCTGTCGTTATTCTGCATGCATGGTCTGATCATTTGTGTGTGTGTTTCTTTTTTTTGCATTCTTCTTGTCCATGCATCCTATTGATTAGGATTACATAGCAAATGGCAAATGCCAGTGCTCTGATCAGATTTTGCTAGAGCAATAATTGTTAGGTGCCTATCAAACTAAAGCGGAAAGAGGCACCAGATCCTGTAGAAATCTTTTAGCTTTTTGGACCTCTTGCAGTACAAAGCCGAATCGATGCCACGACTTGATAGTTTCTGCTTCCTAACCTCCACGAGCTTTACGACATTGCACATTGCAATTGTTGATTAGTTCCCTGATCCTAAATAGTAACATTCGCCCAGCATACGGCATACGGACCTATACCTCCACTGTTCTTGACATCTTCAGAGATTTCAGATAGAACAGTATTTCTTGCAAATACAACAGTATGGCATTTGATTCTCTGCAAAGAGAGATTATAAAAGAATCATAGAAATGGGTTTAAATAGGCTAATCTAAATATGTAAATCCAGTGAATTGCTGTCTTGCCGGTTATTAGTTTTGAACATGAATGTTTGCATTGTACAGGCATGTAGAAGGATACAGTTCTCTTCTGAAGAAAGAAATGGTTACGAGTTTGTGGTTTGATGGGTTTTGTTGTCTGAATTTTCTTTCCAGGATGGCATCTCGAGCCCTATAGCTGCGCACATCTTGGACTTCTGTGACGACGGCAATGGTGGCGACCTCTTCGCTGCGGTGAACGCCACGGCCTCTCCTGAGGACGCGTCCGCCTCGTCGTCGTCCACGGCGACCACGCACGCCGACAGCCTGTCGCCGTTACCGTCGCTGGACTCCACGTTGTCGGCTCTGCTCGAGCAAGACGAGCCGACTGGCACCGAGGGGGAGCTCCTTCTTCCGCTCGAAGACTACACGTTCGCGGCGGCCGTTGATGACACGCAAACGCCAGAGGAGCAGCAGCAGTTCGGTCAAATGACGCTCCCGATGGTGCCAGCGCCGGCGGCGGAGCACCCGGCGCTGCAGACGCAGCTGAGCAGCACCGCGTCGGAGCTCATGCAATTCGCCTCCGGATACAACGACGAGTGCTTCGCCGCGGCATTGGCCGGGGCAGGAGTGGGAGCGGGAGGGTTTATGGGCATGGACGAGCCGCTTTGTCCACAACAGCAGGCGATGCTCCCTGCCGGAGCCGGTGAGGCTTTCTTCAGCAATAACGCCCACGCGCACCCAGCGCAGGCAGGCTTTTTCACTGGCGGCGGCGGCGGCGGAGGCTGTACTGGAAACATGATGATGTCAATGATGGGTATGGACGAGATCGGCGAGTACCAGCGGATGATGGAATGCGGCGGCGCGCTGCTCGGCGCCCACGCCACCGACGGCGCCGAGATGGCCTTCGGCAACGCCGCCGCAGAGATGCAGGTAGGATGATCCAGACCCAGAGACATTGCCGCCGCCATGCGAGAACCACACACTCAGCACAGAATCATGACCGGTTTCCATGGTGGTGGTGGTTGTGCCAGATGGGAGGAAACGGCAGCCCGGTGCGGCTGCCGGCGACGGGGACGGAGGTCACGAGCTTGGAGGACACCAGCTTCAAGACCGTCCGCCTCTCCAACGAGGAGAGGAAGGAGAAGATCCACAGGTACATCAAGAAGAGGAACGAGAGGAATTTCAGCAAGAAGATCAAGGTAAGGCAAGAACTTCCACAAAAACAGCAACCAAATCACCGAATCTTCCAACGAATTTCGCCACATTTTACTCACATCTCGACGTGTTCCTGCACTCCCCCAAAAAAACCGAAAAAATTTGCAGTACGCTTGCAGAAAAACCCTCGCAGACAGCCGGCCTCGCGTCCGCGGCAGGTTCGCCAAGAACGACGACTACTGCGAGGCATCCAGGTCGATCGGCTCGCAGAATCACGAAGAGTATGAACAGATTGTAAGTGCCCCATTCATCCAATCCAAAGAACTGGTTTTTCTTCATAAAAATGTGATATTTAACAAAGATTTCAGGAATTTCCCCATCATTTAACGAGCAATTGCATTCGATTTTGCAGGGCGGCGTGAAGGGGGAAGACATGCTTGATTCTGACGCTCTAGCTCATATCAGCGGGATGAGCTCTTACATGTACAATCACACAGTCGAATCCTGGATATAATTCATTCGACGACACAGCACTGAGGCTCTCGATCGAGTCGTTAATTTTTTTTATCTCACCTATTTTGTGCAGATTTTACCGGTCCTTTATTTCCAACCTCTGAATAATCTTGTAGAATTTGAGTTGTTGTAGGGTCGGTCTGTGTCATGTCAATCTACTTTTCACCTGTGCTGCCATTCTTGGAGGTGAATCAAATAGTTTAGAGTTGATTTGCAGATAAATAATCTGTATAGGTACAGTGTGGTGAAAATACATAGATATTAGGGAGGACCTAATATCAATTAAATAGATAGTGTGTATTGTTAGAAGGCATTTTTGAAATGCCTAAAAAATGTGTTGAGGTTGTCTTGGAAACGGTTGGAAAACTTGGAGATTGGAAAAAAAAAAAAGCAATGTAGCATTAGCAAAGGTTAATTTGTAAACAAAGAAAGAGACAGAATATTTGCAAATATATGAGCACATCTTTGACAAGTATTTTTTATGTGTCGTCCGGCTGGGAACGTAAAACCTGATCATTTTTGTCAAAAGAATAGCATGTTGGATAAAATTCAGAGAAAACTGATTCGGAAATCCTGGTTACAGAAAATGTTAATTCAAAAATCCATTAAGGCCCCAAAAGCTTTCCAAAAATTTCATGGGGAAAATAAATGAGGATCTGATGAAATACATGGCATCCAAAATACACGACTCTAGGCTTTCAGTTGGCTACAGAGAAACAATTAGAAAAGAGAAAGGATTATTTTTCTGGATTGCTTAAAAAATTTAAGTCATATCTTTACACTTATGCTTATGTTTATAAGCCAAAATTTAAATTTTAAATTTTAAATTTAGAATAGATTTTAGAGTTTTTCATCGTGATTTATTTTTACTTTTGGTTTTTAGATCGCTAAGAATACACATAAAAAATTAGTAACAAAATATTTTTCATTTGCAAATATCCTTTGATATCATATCATTTTTTTCTGAGTAAAAATGTGCATCCAGAGAGAATATTTGAAAATGTGCTAAAAACGAGAAATGCCCATGCAGCTTCAGAAAGTCACATGAGCATACATCAGAAATACAATGAGCGTACATCAGAAATACAGGGTGAAAACATGCCAGATGCCATGTCCGTCCTAGATATAAGGGTCGCGTGCCAAAATTTAAATTTTTAATTTTAAAATTAGAACTGCTTTTTAGAGTTTTTTTATTATACTTTATTTTTCAGTCAATGTTTTTAGACTACTAAAAATATAATTATAAAGTTTTATTTATTAATTATTTTTTTAAATATGTGTCTCGCTTTTTCAGGATAAATATGTTGCGTGGACGATAGTGAAAAGTTCGATGGGATAAAATGAGAAAAACTTTGAACAATGATTGATGTAACAAAGAAATGTATAATATTTCCAAATTTAAACTTAAATCACATTAATACTTATATTTTAAGATGGAGAGGGCATGGTACGCTGTACGCACTTATCTATACTACTTTAAATACCTCTATAGCGTTTATCTATACTACTTTAAATGTGTCTAGTGTTAAATCTAGCATCGTTTTTATATAGTTCTTATTATGCAATAGTCCATATTTAGTTCAAACAAGTAATATTATAATTGATAAAAAATTCCTATAATATTTTGTAATACATAGTAATTTATAAACTGAATAGCCAAATGCAGGAAAGAGACGAAAGGATCGGAATTCGGAAGCAGTTGAAGAGGTCGTCCCGTGACTCCCGTCCGCCGCCGCCGTCCTCACGCACACTCCCAATGAAGTACATGGGCCCAACTTAGACGCAATCCCGTCCCGGCCCATTTTATGATGGGACACGTCGAACCATAAAAACGAACAGCCCAATATAGGCAAACGAAGCAGAAACTAGACAAGTATATATAAGTCTTACCTACAAATTATTTTTTAATTATTAATAAGTCATTTGCAAAACAATGAGGCTCAATGAGGCTGATGTAAACCAGCAGCATGCAGAATGGGCAATTTCATGTTGAAAATTAACTGAAGGTTGCTTCAAGTTCAGGTTAACTTGCCGGTAAACAAAAAGACTACATCACATCCTCCTCATATCCAGGGTACACAACTGCAAACTGATACTACTACCATAACAAGCTCTAGACAATGGCATTTGCTGCGCTAGCAATTCTTGGCCAGAGGTCTGCGCACTCCTTACCGATGGGTCCAGTGATGGCAGAGCCTGGAAAAGAATACAAAGTGAAAGTGAATAAATTATCCCAAGGTAAACACCGAGGAAGATTACACACACAGGAGTAATAATAATACCTTTCATCTCACCCTTAGGATTCACAATCACCCCTGCATTGTCTGCACAACAAATTCACAAACAACATTAATACAATCCACCGCGAATGGAGAAACTGTAAAAAGAAGTTTCATGGGCAGCATAGATCCAAAAAAAATCGATGGCAATCGGCAACTATACGTATATTATAAATGAAACACTGTTGTGAAGAGTTCGATCAAAGAAGCGCACAAGCATGCAGAATGAATAAAACTAGTCTGTTATTATTTGTGATATTTGAAAAGATAAATTATATGTATGTCACATGGCCAGTCCCAAAGTTTCACAGCAGCGACGCCGCTACCTAGGGCAATGGAATATGTGACCGCCTCCAGATGGAGGAACACTTGTGAAGATAAAATCCTCACAAGAAAACCTCTACACCCAAAAAAGCTTTGTTTGTGACGTTTACTTAGGAATATGCAAACATGTAGGAGTTTGCTCCGGAAAGGCTGAAGGACCTCGCAGTCCTTCCGTCACTGTATTTCCTATGCACGTGGTGCAAGTAATAAAACAAGAGAACAGAGTAACTCCTGATGAACAAATTTATCAGTGAGCCTAAACAACACAACAATCAAACAAGTAACACCATTCACCTTTCACTGGAAAAAAATAATTTGAAAATAGGCAAAAATAAAGTGTACTGCCATCATGCCAAACTACTTGCAAAGACCATGTTCCCGACCAAAAGACACTACAATTGAAAACATTGTGACAAGGCTTCATTTTAGGAGGCATCCGAACTAGGCAATAACACGAATTTTACTTAGAAATATGACCAACTAGTTTAAGAATCAGGCCAAAGTGCCCAAAACATGTATACGCAGCATGAACAACTTCATTAAGTTTATGACCAACTAGCTTAAGGATTTGTACTGAACAAACAATCACAAAATAAGCATAGCATCAATCATGACTAGCGGGGAGAATCACAACTAATCAACATTCTTGGCAAATCGAGTTACCATAAGGAACAGCTTGTCAGTAATCTATGCAGCAGGATAACAAGATAACACTAATTCTGTAGGAACAAAACTGCAGTTCACAAAACAAAACAAAAAAAGAGCTGCTGCTGCTGGAATGTTAACACAACACATTGCTAACTACACTACGACGCCATTGCTTACTGCACTACGACACTAATCAAGAGATGAAATGAAAAGGGCAGTCTTTCAGGAGGAGTATCAGATCACATGGCCATACTAGAAAGCAACACGGATCGGCCTGTTACCTTCGAAGTACATGTAGACGCCGTCCTTGCGGCGCCACGGCTTGCGCTGGCGGACGATGACGGCGGGCATGACCTTCTTGCGGAGGTCGGGCTTGCCCTTCTTGACGGTGGCCATGACCATGTCGCCGACGCACGCCGACGGCAGCCGGTTGAGCCTGCCCTTGATGCCCTTCACGGAGATGATGTAGAGGTTCTTGGCGCCGGTGTTGTCGGCGCAGTTCACCGTCGCCGCCACCGGCAGACCCAGCGACATCCGGAACTTGTTCCCCGCCGACCCACCCCTCCCTGCACACCATTTCCGACAAGCTCAAGGATCGGACCAGCGAACATGGTAGACCACCCCAGCACAGCAGCGGAGGGGGAGAGAGGTGGCTGGTACGTACCTCGCTTCGACATGGCGTCGTCAGCAACGGCGACGGCGGCGGCGGCGGCGGGAGGAGGGTTCGGCTAGGGTTGCACTGTCTCGGCTACTTATAAGGCGAGGGGCATGTAGCCCTTGGGCTTTATGTTCATTCGGCGGCCCATTTAGTAAGCTGAGTTTGAGTTTAGAGTTTAATTGGGCCAAGGTTACTGGAAGAGTAAGGAAAAAGTACACCTAAGGTGTAGAAAGTAATCCTTGTGTGCTGATTAGTATCTACTTTATTTGGTTAGTTGCTTAAATTAGGTGCATCGTATCAGTAGTATGATCATGCATGTGTCGGCCTGATTGTAGGCTATTTCTTTCCATGTAATCGCATATTTAAGTAATGCAATAGAGTCTGGAAAAGCTGCCAAGTTTTTGCAGCACCAAATGAGATAGCGTTCCTTCTGTTCGCGTGAGTTTGTTTTTCTGTGATTGAGTTGGCCGTGATCTCGCTGGCGACGTGTTTTACGTCGTCTCTCCGGTGTGATTCTAACAAGTGGTATCAGAGCATCCGGTTACGAACCAGGGTGTTGCACTGATGGGTGATGGCAAGGGTGACGACAAGAAGCCGATCGACGGCACCTCCAAAGATGGCGTGGTGATCTAGCGGGTGATTCGTGAGGTAGGCGGCAGGAGTAGCTACCCCGTCCTTACCAAGACCAATTACTCCACTCCTGATGAAGGTGAAGTTGAAGGCCAGGGCACTCTGGCACGCCATCGAGGATGGTGGTGCTGATCCGCAAGAGGAGATGATGGCACTCGACGCTCTCTGTGGCACGGTGCCACCAGAGATGGTGTCCATGATCGCCGAGAAGGCCACGGCGAAAGAAGCGTGGGACGCCATCGCGACCATGCGGGTCGGGGACGACCGTGTTAAGAAGACGGCGGCGCAGAACCTCCGGTGCAAGTTCGACCTGGCGACATTCAACGATGGCAAGGCCATCGAGGACTTCGTGCTATGTCTCAACGGTATGGCCGCAACTCTAGCTACCTTGGGCGAAAAGCTGGAGAAGAGCACGATCGTTGATAAGATCATCCGCAGCGTGCCGAAACACCTTAAGCAGATCGTGGTTGCAATCACGACCTTGCTCGATGTGACGACGCTCACCGTCGAGGGCCTCACAGGGCGACTCCGCGCGGCGGAGGATGCGAACGAGGAGCCACCGGCGTCGCTACATCACGAGGGCAAACTGTACCTCATGGAGGAGGAATGGGATGCGCGGCGAAAGAAGCAAGAGGCAGAGAAGAACTTCGGCAATGGCTCCAACGGCAGCACAGGGCAAGGCGGAGGAGGCAAACCCGGTCGCGGACGCAGACGCGGATGCGGTAAGGGAAAAGGTTCTTCGTCGAGTGGGCCGTCTAATTCCAGCAAGCCCACAGGTAATGAATGCAGGAGATGTGGCAAACTGGGCCATTGGGCTCGTGAGTGCCGCTCGAAGCCCAAGAAAGAGGCAGCCCACGTTGTCCAGGAGGAAGAGAAGGCTACGTTGCTTCTCGTGAGATCGTCGCCAACAATATCTCTCTCGTCCCCACCACAGAATACGAGCGTACAAGCACGGCCTCGTTTCGGCGGCATCGTACATGCGGCGACGGCGACGGGATCTGGCGCGTCATCGGCAACGGCGAGGGCTGGCGCGCCTACGGCGGCGGCGGCAGCAAGAGCCGGCGCGCCCAACGCGGCGGCTGCGGCGAGGGCCAGCGTGCCCAGGGCTTCGGCGGACAGGGCCGGTGCGCCCGTGGCGGCGGCGGCGAGGGCCGGCGCGTCCACGGCTGCGGCAAGGACCGGCGCGCCCAGGGCGGCTGCAGCCGGCGCCGGTGCGGCCGTGGCAGCGGCCGGGGCCGGCGCGCCCGCGGCGGCGGCAGCCGGGGCCGGCATGCCCGGGGCCGCGGCGATGAAGGCCAGCACACCGGTGGCTGTTGCTGGGACCGGTGCGTCCGCAGCGGCGGCAGCGGCTGGAGCTGACGCGACCCCGGTAGCTGGATCCGGCGCCCTCGTCGAGCTTCGAGAATAGAAGGTGTTCGCCCACCTGGAAGATGAGAGCGAACATGACGCAGAGACTTGGGTCCTGGACACTGGCGCCACCAACCACATGTCGGGATCCCGGGCGGCGTTCGCAAAGCTGGACACGACGGTGCGCGGGTCAGTGCGCTTCGGCGACGACTCGGTGGCGCGGATCGAGGGTCGCGGGACTGTCGTGTTCGTCTGCAAGAATGGAGAGCTGCGGTCCTTCTCCAACGTCTACTACATCCCACGACTGACAACGAACATCGTCAGCCTCGGTCAGCTTGATGTGGGCCGATACAAGGTCGACATCAACAACGGCGTGCTGCGGATTCGTGAGCCCAACTGGCGATTGTTGGCGAGGGTAAGGCGCGAGGCAGATCGGTTGTACCTGCTGCAGATGAAGGTGCAACAGCCGGCGTGTCTGGCGGTACGCAGGCGCGGAGATGAGGTGGCATGGCGCTGGCACGAGCGCTTCGGTCACGTCAACATGGCGGCGCTGCGGAAGCTGTCTCGGGAGGAGCTGGTGCGAGGGCTGCCGGAGATCGGGCAGCTCGAGAAGCTGTGCGACGCGTGCCTGGCCGGGAAACAAAGGCGTATTTCGTTTCCCATACAGGCCGAGTACCGTGCGCAACAGCTGCTGGAGCTGGTACACGGTGACCTGTGTGGTCCGCTCACACCAGCGACTCCAAGCGGGAACAAATATTTTCTGCTATTGGTGGACGACCTCAGCAGATACATGTGGCTAGCCGTGATTCCTTCCAAGGATCGTGCAGCGGCTGCCATCAAAGACTTCCAGGCGCGTGCAGAAGGCGAATCCGGACTCAAGCTCAAGGGACTCCGCACTGATCGGGGAGGTGAGTTCACCTCGATCGAGTTCACGGAGTACTGCGCGGCTGAGGGGGTGCGTCGTCAACACACTGCGCCATACAGCCCACAGCAGAACGGCTTCGTCGAGTGTCGAAACGGCACGGTGGTGGCAACGGCTAGGAGCATGCTCAAGGCAAACGGCTTGCCGTTTGGTTCTGGGGCGAAGCTGTGCTTAGCTGCAAAGGGCTTGCCCGGTTGGTTCTGGGGCGAAGCAGTAAGCACAGCTGTGTATGTGCTTAACAGGTGCCCGACAAAGAGCATGGACGGTATGACACCATTCGAGGCGTGGCACGGGAAGAAGCCGGCGGTGCACCACCTGAGGACGTTCGGCTGCATCGTCTACGTCAGGAACACAACGCCGCACCTGACGAAGCTCGAGGATAAGCGGCCGCAAGATGATCTTCGTCGGCTACGAGCGCGGGTCAAAGGCATACCGCGCCTACGATCCCGTCACGAGGCGTGTCCATGTGACGCGCGACGTGGTGTTCGACGAGCAAGCCCAGTGGGATTGGGGTACCGGCAGTGATTCTGGAGATCAAGGCGGCAACGAAGACATCTTCACGGTGGAGTACTCCACTATGGACCCGATTACTCCTGTGGTTGATGGCCTCCACTGTGGAGTCGGGAGGGGGCGGCGACGAGGAGCTGGCACCGATCGAGCAGGATGGTGGCATTGAGCCAGAGCCCGGCTCACCACCAGGCATCGACGACGACAACTTGGATGCTGACCACGACGACGACGCCCCGCTCCGGTTCCGCAGCATCAACAACATCATCGGGCCAGCCTCGCCTCGTGGCTTCACACCACGTGCACTGGTGGCGGAACGCAGCCCGAGTTGGAGGGAGGCGATGATGGCAGAGATGGAAGCAATCGAGGACAACAACACTTGGTCGTTGGCTGATCTTCCACCTGGTCGCCGTGCGATTGGGCTGAAATGGGTGTTCATGGTTAAGCGGGACGAGCACGGGGCGGTGTCCAAGCACAAGGCGCGTCTCGTGGTGAAGGGCTACGCACAGCGGCAAGGCATTGACTATGATGAGGTGTATGCTCCTGTGGCGAGGTTGGACTCGGTGCGCCTACTCATCGCTCTTGCGGCGCACGAGGGGTGGGAGGTGCACCACATGGACGTCAAGTCTGCGTTACTCAACGAGGACCTGCAGGAAGAAGTCTATGTGGAGCAGCCTGCCGGGTTTGTCATCGCTGGCAAGGAGCACATGGTACTCAGGCTGCGGAAGGCGCTGTACGGGCTACATCAAGCACCACGTGCCTGGAACGCGAAGCTGGACGTCACGCTGCTGTCCCTTGGCTTCAAAAGGAGTCCGTCGGAGCACGCCGTCTACGCCAGGAGAAACGACAACACGCAGCTGGTGGTTGGGGTCTACGTCGATGACCTCATAATCACCGGCTCCAGCTGCGACGACATCAGCGTATTCAAGAAGGAGATGGCAGCTGCATTTAAAATGAGCGATCTTGGCCTACTTCACTACTACCTCGGTATTGAGGTGAAGCAGAGCGTGAGTGGAATTTCACTCTGCCAAGGAGCTTATGCTGCCAAGATTCTTGAGAGGAGCGGCATGGACGGGTGCAATCCATGCCAAGTGCCCATGGAGGCACGACTGAAACTGAGCAAGTTCAGTTCAGAGCCGGCGGTCGACGCGACGGCATACAGAAGCATCGTCGGGAGCTTAAGGTACCTGGTTAACACACGTCCTGATCTTGCTTTTGCTGTTGGGTATGTTAGTCGGTTCTTGGAGGGATCCCCGAGAGGACCACCATGCTACTTTGAAGCACATTCTTCGCTACGTGGCGGGAACCCAGAATTTGGGCGTTTGGTTCAGCAGGAAGGAGGAGAAGGAGGCTTACTTGACGGGGTTCTGTGACAGCGATTATGCTAGCGATGTCGATGCTAGGAAGAGCACGACAGGGGTAATTTTCTTCCGTGGCAGCAGCCCAATCACCTGGCTGCTGCAAACGCTGTGAGGCAGAAGGTGGTGTCGATGCTATGAAGCAGAAGGTGGTGACGCAATCAAGCTGTGAGGCAGAATATATAGCAGCGGCAAACGCTGCTTGTCAGGCATTGTGGCTTGCTCGTGTGCTGGCTAAAGTGCAGGGAGCAGCACCAAAAGCGCCAATGCTGAGGGTAGACAAACAAGTCTGCCATTTCGTTGACCAAGAATCCAGTACTCCATGGACAGAGTAAACACATTGAAGTGAAGTATCACCTAGTCCGGGAGTCTGTAGAGAAAGGGCTAATCGATGTGGAGTTCATCAGAAGTGAAGAACAACTGGGTGATATTCTAACAAAACCTCTCGGTAGAGTTAAGTTTCACGAGTTTCGCACCAAGATTGGCCTGATTAATACATGTAACGGGCACAGCAAGGTTTAGGAGGAGATTGTAGAAAGTAATCCTTGAGTGCTGATTAGTATCTACTTTATTTGGTTAGTTGCTTAAATTAGGTGCATCGTATCAGTAGTATGATCATGCATGCGTCAGCCTGATTGTAGGCTATTTCTTTCCATGTAATCGCATATTTAAGTAATGCAATAGAGTCTGGAAAAGCTGCCAAGTTTTTGCAGCACCAAATGAGATAGCGTTCCTTCTGTTCGCGTGAGTTTGTTTTTCTGTGATTGAGTTGGCCGTGATCTCGCCGACGACGTGTTTTGCGTCGTCTCTCCGGCCTGATTCTAACATCAGGTCCCTCATCTTATCACTAAGTTACAAAATAGTCCCTAAACTGCAAAACTTGATATAACACATCCTTCAACTTCCAAAACCGGTGCAAACTAGGTCCCTTGGTGGTTTTGTTCCCGGTTTTGACTGATGTGGTGCCTACGTGGCTCCTTGACTAGGTCATCGTCCTATATGGCATTGACATAGCGCGTACGTGGAAATTTGATTTGAAAAAAATAAAAAAAAAACATGAGGCCTACGTGTGAGTTACGCTAGAAAATAATTAAAAAAAAGATATATAGTCCCATGGAAAGCCCACATATCATCCTCTACTTCATCCTTTCTCCTTCCTCTCCTCCTTTCTCCTTGCCACACAACGTCAGGCGGAGAGGGCAAGCTCACCGGCCTCCCGCCCCTCTCGTCGGCCCTGACTCCTCTTCATTCCCCCTCTCTTGTCTTCCATGTCAGAAATACTCCGGAAGTGTCACTTTGTATTCCTTTTTTACTTTGCTTTACATTTTCTTTTGAGCTATAGTGTAGAACGCGATCTGAACTATTTTCAGTTGCGTGCGTCCGAGTCCTCCGGCTCGCGCGTAGAACGCTCGCAGTCGTGGGATGGCGCAACATCGTGTGAGAGCTGCATGTGTTTTAGTGAGGTGTGGGCATAATTGTGGGATGGCACAGTTGTTAGTGTGTTCGTGCCGCACATATCGGTTTTCAGTTAGTTAGTTAGTTTGTTGCTTATATATTCAGGCAATCAAATTGAAAAGACTCCTGCAAGTCATTCATCCACTGTGATTCGCGTGTGTTTTCCACTGCAAACTAACGGGTGCTTTGCTAGATTACTTACTACATTCCGGCCGATGAACTCCAACGAGCTACACTAAGACATCGTCGCCAGGGAAGCTGGAGGGGAGTAGCGGTTGTGGCGTCCACGGGCAAAAGCAAGCCGCAGCATTGGAGCCGAGCGCCGATGATGAATGCCATGTCGTGGTTGCTTAGTCGCCGGCCGCCGGACCTCCGCCGCCGCACCACCTCGTCGCCGGCTGCCGGACCTCCTCCTCTCCTGCCACTGCCTCGCAGCCTCCGCCACCGCCTCGTCGCCGGCCGCCGGACCTCCTCATCTCCTGTCACCAACTCGTAGCCACTGCCGCCTCGTCGCTGGCCGTCAGACCTCCTCCTCTCCAGCCTCGTCCCCGGCGACCTCCTCCCCATCCGTCGGCTGGATTGCCTAGAGGAGAAAAGTGTGTGTGAGAGAGAGGGGGAAGGCAGAGGGTCATGTCGTGGCATCAGGGCATGTGGGGCCCACGCGGGTCCCACGCTGCTTCGGCTGCCACCTCAGACAAAACCAGGGTCAAAACCACCGAAGGACCTGAAGTGAACAGTTTTATAAGTTTAGGGATATCTTATATCTGGTTTTATGGTTTAAGGACGATTTTATAACTCGATGACAAGATGAGTGACCTTAGGTATACTTTTTCATAAGAGTAATTATTTGGCCCATGGGCCCATGACCTAGGCTTGCTTTGTGTCTGGGCTTTGGTGTTGTCAATGGTCCATCGGTGTTCAGGGTTAAGCAAAGAAACTTTTTATTTATATATACTTTTAAAGAAATATAAAAATGTATTTTTGTTTAACAGTTCTATACTCACGATACTCAATAGGTGTTTAAACTACACCGTATCCACATGATATCATCCTAGAACGGTACAATTTAATGAAATTGTTCAGAAGGACATAAGGGGAAGATGTTTGCTGGCTTGACTTCGACACGTGCCTCCCTCGCACCCTGTCGCCCCTCCATGTTGCCTTGATGTGCCGATGCCGATGATATCATATAATACCAGTTTGTGTCGTATAGTATATACCAGTTAATGATACCAATTAATATTATTTGATACCAATCAGTATCATCTGCATCATAACTTTTCTTATCGGCTTGTTTTCTAAAGTGGTAATTTATCTTACGTGGCAAACGGGGGCCAACAGCGACAAGCATTTTTGCAGGTATCCTACTTGGTTATCTATCTTAAAGTGGGATATTTATCTTACGTGGCAAAATTGCAGCCGAAGTGCACTCGTGGGAGGGATGGGCTTAAAAGGAATTAACGATACTTTTGTAACATAGATTTCGTACTAATCCTGCATAATAACAATCAGTAATACAGTACATTGGTAAAATTTTCATACATATCCTGTAGCGGACTAGCGATATTATCTGAAATCTGATCGCATATGCTTCTGTCATGTGGCAATTTTCTGTTAGTCTGATGACCTTAAGAAGATGTCGTGCTCGAATCGAAGCTGATTGCCATGGGCGGATCGATTTCATGGACCACGAGTGACTCGGATAATTTGACTACTGCTTTTCTTAATTACTTTCTTGATCATAAAGCTGCCGGGTGCTAGACATGAGCCGTCCTTTTGTAAGATCTGTCAGTCTGCCGATCAGGTGGATATGAGTCATCAGCTCATCGGCTAATTCCCTTTGATCCTGGTAGCTATATTTAGCTTTAGAACTTAGTGGTTTTGCTTTTTAACTTTTCCCTCACTTTCCTGCTACGCTCGCTGCTGTGTCCTAGAAAAGTTGTTAATAAGTAGATAAGTGATCGATGGCTAGATAATCGTCATCATCATGGTACTGATTATAAGCTTCAGGATCACCTGCTGTTCAAACTTCGCGGCTCTTTCTTGTGTAGAGCATACTGCAAACAGGCAGAGGTTGTGAGTAGAATTAATTTCAGCGTTTAGTCTGAAATTGAAGTTTGATTAGGAGTACGTAGATGTTTAATTCCTTTTCCAGATGTCTGAAATAACCAGACCCGAGATCGATGTGTGGTCATTGTTAGAATAACAACAGACAAAAACGATGAATATAGTAGATTAATCACAGAAGACATGAAATTTAACGTGGAAAACCTTCTCAAAGTAGAAGAGAAAAAATCACGGGCGCCAGCCAGCAAAACCCCGGGCGTCCTCGAGCACACGGCCCAATGGGCCGACATTCGCCTTCGCTCCACTCTGTCGAAGTCGGCCGCTAGGGATTTGGATCATAAATCAACAGTCATATGGTATCGTTTGGCTCACTGGACTGCAAACTCAAGTGTATTTCCTTCCGTCTATCTACTATGTCCGTTTCATAATATAAGATGTTTGACTTTTTTGCTTATAATGTTTAAGCATTTGTCTTATTTAAAATTTATGTAAACATCATTTATTTTGCTTGTGACTTACTTTATTATAAAAAAACTTTAAGCACGATTTGTCTATTTTATATTTGTACTAAATTTTTAAATAAGCTGAATTGTCATACGTTGCAACCCAAAAAAATCAAACATCTTACGTTATGAAACAAAAATAGTATCTATTTATCCTAGCAGCTAATTAATTGGACACTACTACGATGTACTCCATCATGACATAAACATTAGCTTTCAGGTTAAAATCTGTTCAGTTTTTAATTTGGGGCTTGGTGCCAAAAAAAAGTTCTCAGAATTATAGTTTTAAAACAGATCAACACCTATTTTAATTTGTTGTTGTTTTTATAGATCTTAAATATGACAAAAGTCAGTATATATATCTGCTAGAGTTAAATGCAGATATTCAGTTAAGCAGGACCGTGATACAAGAGGCCACAAAAGTAACCGGCCAGTCTCTTTTGTGCAAAAGCTGTTCACTTTGGTTGTTCGACGCGGCGCCTGATCGATCAGCGAAGTGAGTTCGTCAGAAAATTCGCAACTTGATCGCTGCTCACATCGTATTGATCCTGGGAATGGATCAGTGGATATGCCAACGCACACAATTAAATCCATCAATCATTCGTGCATGCACGTAAAGCGTCTTGATGCAGTCATCTTCCTGCACTTCCCCTCTCATCCTATCAATTGATCTGGGCAGCGTTCTTTTTTTTAAGGATCATCTTTTCGCTCTTTTAGCTGAAGTCATATCACAAACGAAAAATAACTTATAAATGTTATTGGTGATTTAAAAATCAAATATAGAAAATAATTTACGATAAACCCCCCAAATCAATTTTAAATTTAAGGTTAAAATTTTAAACTTTTTCGTATAAGCAAAAGCAGATGGAGGTGAAACTGAAAGATTATTATTTTTTTAATTTATTTAATATTATAAATGATAAAATTAACTATTTACTATTATAAGTTTGAAAGCTACCTATCAAGATAGATAGGACGGTGAACTTATATATATAAAAGTTTGGTAAAAATATCGTTTAGTAATTTGGTAAACTTATAAGTAAAAGCTGATAAATAATCTGATGATGAAATTCACAAAATAACACAGCCCTATCCTATATATCTTGATCCGTTGTTCGAGTGCGTATGCTTTAATTGTTTCAGCTGCATCACCATACCAACCTTTCTCGCAACGTGGACGGCCATATCGACCGGCGTACAGACGAAGCAACGACGTATCACGCGATATCTGAAACGGATGGTCGATCGATCGTTTGAACGACGTCAACGTAGGCTGCGTTCCTTTTGGAAAAAAAACAAAAGATGAAAATTATCATATTTTCAATAGTTATTTAATGTTATAAACGATAAAATTAGTTAATATAAAGTAAAAAACTATCTTAAAAATACGAGACGATGAACTTCTATACATAAAATTTTAGAAATATATAATTTAAAACATACTTTAAAAAACAGAGAAAACAAATGAAAATAGAAAAAGAAAGCAACATGGTAGTCACATCACGTCAGGTTGTTATCTAGGGATGACAATGACAATGGGTCAAGTCGGGTATGGCGGGGTAGGAACATGCCCAACCCGATACCCGCCCATGAATACCTGGCCGTGCCAGAATTGCTTAGCGGGCAAAATATTATACCCATATCCATATCCGGCGAACGCTCGGGTATCCACTGGGTACCCGGTGGGTATTTCGAAATTAACATATGCGTAATTTCTTATCCAATATATATAAAAGAATAGTAAAAGAAAAATAAACTCAAAATTACAAATAAAAAGAACCATGATATCAAAATCATAGTATCACACTTAAAAATAGTGAACTACTAACAACCATAGTATCACAATAAAATATATATAGTTTTTTATATGGTCAATTAGGGAAAAATTATATTCAAATCGGACGCCCGTTACCCATGGGTAAAAATTAAAATCTGACCGCTGCCCATTAGGTAGTCGGGTCACGAGCGGTTTCGCCCATAGGCAAAATAAATTATGCCCATACCCGTATCCGTCGGGTCAGGTACCCACGGATATCATACCCGTAGGTAAAATTACCATAACTACATAACTACAGTGTTATCATTATGTGATCAGGTGCCAAGGTGCCAGTATTATACCTTACATGGTCCAGAGATCAACGATTCAGGCATACATAATTAAAGCCCTCCCTGGAACATGCATCAGATTCAGATATATCTCGATCGATTGCCTAACTCGAACACGTGTGGCCGGGTTACATCCACGCGACCAGAGTCGATCGATCACCCCCAGCTCAGTGATGAAGAAGCAGCTCGATCGGACAGTTCTCACTGTAGATACGAGCTCATTGTTCATGTGACATTTAAATTTAATTCCGTGTTGCGGTGTCGTGCGCGCGCGAGTCTGGTCGCGCCGCTTTCGCCATCCACTGACGATTCCGGTAGAGCGCGCAGGCGGCGGCAGTGGCCCAGAGGTTAGAGCCGAGAGATTGATCGAGACAGGAGTGCGGCGGCAAAGCAGTATTCGCGCGCGTCGATCGACACGACGCCCTGCCGAAACCCCTATCGTGATTATTACTACGGTTACAATTTGAAGTATTGTGACCCCTATCGTCATTTTTGACCTCTCTCCTAAGAAAAATTAATTTTTTTCACGATTTTCTCTATAATCGTGTAATTAGTTTTAATATTCACGTATATTTAATGTTTTAGTTAGGTGTCCAGATATTTGATGTGATATTTTTGAAAAAAAATTTAGGAACTAAACATGACCTTAGGGGGTGTTCATATGGAGCTAAAATATTTTAGCATATGTCATATTGGATGTTTGGACACTAATTTAAAGTATTAAACATAGACTAATAGAAAAAACTAATTTTATAAATGAGAGCTAATCCGTGAGAGAATTTTTTAAGCTTAATTAATCCATAATTAGTAAATGTTTACTGTAGCATCACATAGACAAATCATGGATTAATTAGGCTAATTAGATTCGTCTCGCGAATTAGTCCAAGATTATAGGTGAGTTTTATTAATAGTTTATGTTTAATTTTAGTCCCTAGAAACAAACACCCCTTTAGGGGTTATTTAGATGGGATTAAACTTTTAGCTCTATATCACGTCGGATGTTTAACCGCTAATTTGAAGTATTAAATATAGACTAATAAAAAACTAGTTTCATAAATGAGAGCTAATCCACGAGACAAATTTTTTAAGCCTAATTAATCCATAATCAAGAAATGTTTACTGTAGCATCACATAGGCTAATCATGGATTAATTAGGCTAATTAGATTCGTCTCGCGAATTAGTCCAAGATTATGGATGTGTTTTATTAATAGTCTATATTTACTATTTATAATAAGTGTCCAAACATCCGATGTGACTAGGGGCTAAAATTTAGCCCTAAAAACTATTTGTTATCAATCTATATTTAATATTCCTAGTTAACGTCTAAATATCTAATGTGACAAAAGACAAAAAAAAATCCTAATGTGACAAGAGAAAAAAAATCCTAAGATCTAAATAACAACTAAACAAACCATAGACAACCCATAAAGTTTGCTCTTTTTCATGCGATGGAGACGTGTCCATTCCCTAGCGTCGCCGTGGTCACCAAGGCCTTGTTTAATTTTCATTTTTTCTTCTAAAACATCGTATCAAATTTTTAGACATCTAAATAAAGCATTAAACATAAATGAACCAATAAACTATTTGTACAGTTATAGAAGAAATCTTAAGAAGAATCTTTTGAGCCTAATTAGTCCATGATTAGCCATAAGTGCTACAGTAACCAACATGTGCTAATGACGGATTAATTAGGCTCAAAAGATTTGCCTCGCGGTTTCTAGGCTAGCCATGAACTTCGTTTTTTCATTCGTGTCCAAAAATCTGTTTCGACGTCCTGTCAAAAGTTCGATATGATGTTTTTTAAAAAAATTTGGGCAATTAAACACCACTCTCTGTCTCTGGCTAAAGCTAACGGCCTGTTGAGTTTCCAATTTTTTTTCAAAATAGAGGTCAAATTTTTGGACACCTAAATAAAACATTAAATATATATGAACATTAAAATTAATTACATAGTTATGGAAAAATCGTGAGATAAATCGTTTAAGCGTAATTAGGACATAATTAATCATAAGTGCTACATTAACCAACATATACTAATGATGGATTAATTAGACTCAGAAGATTCATCTCGCGGTTTTCAGACAAAATCTAAAATTTATTTTTTTATTCGTATTAAAAACTCTTTTCGATATCCGATCGATAAAAACAAAGGCCTAAAGCAAAGGCCAGCCTACCTACGATGCTCTCCTCTTTGTGGCTATCTCCATCTCTCTCTCCTTGAGACCTTGACCACAGCGGCAATGGTGGAGAGAGAGAGAAAAGATACCTGGAATCCGCTTTATAGCTTGGACCATTCCGGCCGGTGTGGTGGGTGGCGGGCCCCGCCGGCGGCCGGTGCGGTGCCATTCGCAAAGAACCCAGCCAAAGCCGCGAGCTTTATATAAGCCGGTGGAGGCACGCCGGCTTAGCTCGCAGCGGTGCAGCAGAAGAACAGTTGCAAACTCGCGTAGGGCTTCGAGAGTTCGAGTACAGTGAGCAAGAAGGTGATCGATCGATCGATCGATCTCTGCAAGTGAGGAGGTGATCGGCCGGAGTCCGGAGATGGCGTTTCTGCTGGGGCTGGGCGGCGGCAGCGGCAGCCGGAGGAGGGTGGCCGCGAAGGGCGCCGCCGGCGCAGCAAGGGGCCGGCGGTCGTCGGCGGTGGCGGCGGCGCCGAGGCCGGTGAGGCAGCTGTACTGGAAGCTGAGATCCAGGCTGCGGCCGAAGCGGCACGCCTCCGGCGCGGCGGCGAGGTTCGGGTACGACCTGCAGAGCTACTCCCGGAACTTCGACGACGGCCTCGTCTCCGGCCACCACCACCGCTTCCAGGCTCCCGTCGTGGCTCTAGCTAGCTAGACAAACCAGCATCTCGATCGATCGATCCGGACAGTGCCCTGCCATTGCCGGAGACCGGCCGGAGATCGAGCGCAATTAATTAATTACTCGATCTGCCGGTCTGGCCTGCAACTGTGCAAGTGGTATTTTAGTACAAGAATGTACTGACTGACTGTGTTGTTCATTGTTCATACAATTTGGTGGCTCTTCAGTCTTCAGTTTTTATTCTGATTTAGATCGTATGAGAAATCATCTGGTGATGATCGTACTAACGGAGGAATTAACACTTGTCCATGTATATATGCTGTGTGGGTTGTAATCTATGAATTGAACTGCGACATGAATGTGTGTTTGGTTGCCAAAAGACTGAAACTACTGAAGAGTATCAAATATTGAAATGTCAGATCCGTTTTATTTAGTCCTTGTTTTCTGAATTTTTTTCTTCACTCTTGAGAGGAACAAGTATGTTTTACGAGGAGATTAGAAAGCTTTTGGAGAGTAGATGAAACAAAATCGGAAGGCATCAAGTGGCACGCATATGACGATGAAGCTAGCTAACATTAATAAAACGAAGTATACGGTTCATTCACCACCCTTAAATAGGGAATAATTAACTTTTTACCAATTTTGCATTTGGTACTAATAGATTTGTCACTGGATCCACATGTCATAGACAGTGAGCAGACAGATCTGTTATCATTTATTTTTAAAAGTGCAAAAAGTTAAATGTCCTCCCCCCTAAATCGCAGGAGTGCATGATTGCCTCCGTGCCGATAGTAAGCAATGCAATATGGACTCATGTTTCTTACGTATCACATAAATAATCATAATTTTTTATAAAATAGATTAATATATATGATATATCACACTATAAACATATAAATTACACAAAAAAACAAATATAATTGTATAACTATGCTTATACTAGTTGTACTTTGGCTTTTACAATCGGTACAAAACAAATTTAAAATTATGTGTCTGTGGTGCGATACACCTTATTAATTCATCTTGATTTTTTCTAACTATTTAGGTGACATGCCATAAACATGGACAATAAAAACCCAATACAATACAAGTAACCATGGTATTTTGTAAATCGACTTCTGGTATTTTGTAAATCGACTTCCTTGGGGTTTGTTTGGTCCCTGTATTTGAGAAGAGTCGGGTTGAGTAGATATAAAATTTCTTTGTTTGGTTAGTTGCATGCAGGAATTTTGTAAACTGGGCGCCCTACGTATGTAGATTACATTACTTAAACTGGGCGTGCGCCTTGCGAATGTAGATTACATTACTTACATCAGCAGCATCAGTGTTGGTGTGTCATCAACACATGGTGGAAAACGAACCAAAATCATGGATCAGGGTAGACCCATGTCGATCAAAATTTGGAAGATCAGGTGCAGTCATAGATATGACTTTTAATATTGACATACAAGCTTTTGCGTGTTCTAAACAAAAAAAAAATTATCGCGTAAACAATGGTAGACAATGGTAGTATACCAGCATTTGTCGTTACTTAATTCCAATTCATAATACAGAGCATTGACTTAGTTTAAGTTTATAGTTGTATATAGGCCAAGGTTACTACTCGAAAAAAATACTTATGATTTTGTTTTGAACACACTATTAGTTAGCAAACAGATCCTACATGATCCCTAATCACATTGGTAAATAAAACATGCTTATCCCCAGTTACCATCCATGATCCATCCAGCCCACACATGGCCCTCCTTCGTGAGACCTCTGTCGCGAGATCGACCATTTTTTCCACGCGACATTTTCTTTCTCACGCCTTAATTTGTAGCTACAGGCTCATGATTCACGTGACATTTTCACGCTCTTGCACGTACACGTACACGCACAGCGGTACAGGGGCAGCACTGCAGCTTCGACCATACTTATGCCTCTCTCTCTCTCTCTCTCTCCCCTCCCCCATGTGTTTCACGCGTGCGCCGCGCAGATATCTCTAGTTCGGCCATGCGATGCGTGCATATCCGCGCAATGGCGTCTGGCCGCGCCGCTTTCGACGTCCACTCTGCTCGATCCAAAGCCTACCCTAGAGCTGATATATGGATGCTCCTGCTCGGTCGTGGCTGTCAGTCGTCGGTCGTCACGAGAGAAGGTGACGGGAGAAATCCACGATGGAACAAAATATTTATAAACGAAAAATAACTTTTATTTTATATACATATTCCTATTATCTAAAATATAAGTTTTAAAAAATAAACTTTAGTAAAATAATATTAAAATCAAATTTAAATTTAAAGTTCAAAATTTAAATTTTAGCTTATATGCTGTATGTGGAACTAGAAAAAAGACGAGAGTGACAGTAACGTGAGTGGTCATGGCCGGCCACATTCTCCGAATAATCCGGTCGATCGTGCTGTGCGAAGCGCGAGAGCTTTATAAGCCGACGCAGGTGGAAGGCAGGCGAGAACACAAGCTAGGCCATCGAATTAACCGCGGGCAGCATCCTTCCTTCCTCTTACTACGTCGTGAGCTTGCTGTGTGTGGGGTGGTGGTGATCAGCAGCTGGTCGATCGAGCCGCCGGCCGGAGATGGTACTGTTTCTGCTTGGTCTGTACGGCGGCGGCGGCCGGAGGAGGACGAGCGCGAAGGGCGGCGGCGGCAGCGCAGGGGGCCGGCAGCGGTGGCTGGAGGCAGCGGCACAGCTGGCGGTGCCGCGGCGGCCCGCGGTGAGGCAGCTGTACTGGAAGCTGAGGTCCAGGTGGAGGAGGAGCTCGGCGCCGTCGCGGCCGAACAAGGGCGGCGCGGCGGCGACGGCGAGGTTCGCGTACGACCTGGAGAGCTACTCCCGCAACTTCGACGATGGCCTCGTCTCTGGCCTATATAGCTAGCTACAGAAACTTCTCCTGCTTAATTGCCATTGTTAGGAGCATTGAGACAGGAGAATCCAATACTCGATCGATCTGCTAGTATGTTTGTACATTGTACGTAGTACTGTTGTTTATAAATGGGACAGTGCAATTTCTGAGTACTAATAATCTAGCTGGTGACAAAACTAATGTGGAATATTAACAAACAAGTTCTGCAAGCAGCACGATAATTTGTGGTTGCATGAACTGTTCCTCTTTTGAGAGGGGCTACGTCACACAGTCACGGTTTACCCTGTCGACGGTAACCGCACGTGCTAACCGCACTAAATTAAAAAAAAATAATCCAAGTTTTAATAAATTTTGTTTGGTTTTTCACGGTTTACCACATCAACCGCGCTTAATTATACGATAACCCCGTCCCAGTGATAGCAAACCCTGCACACAAGGCCCAATAATTCTGCGGAAAAAGGCCCATCAAACAAACGAGCCCATTATCCTCTCCAAGCCCGGCCCATCACGGCCGGATGACGTCAGCACAGAGTCCCCTCGTCTCCTCTCCTCCCCCACGCGTCCCGTCTCCCTCACGGCTTCTCTTTTGCGCCCCGCCTCTCCTTTCTCTTCTCCCCCACATCGCCGTGGACGCGGAGAACTGCACTAACCAGCACCGTAGGCGGCGGCGGCAGCGGCACCGGATAGCCCCGCGCGGCAAGTCCGGCGGAGATCCCCCCAAGCTAGGCCGCGCCGTGAGGTAGCGGAACCCTAGGCGCCGAGTAGGCAGGGGGAGGAGGACGGGTCGGCGGAGGGCGGCGGGATGCTGTTCCAGGTGGGAGGGCAGGGGGCGCGGCCCACCTTCTTCGAGATGTCCGCGGCGCAGCAGCTGCCGGCCAGCCTCCACGCCGCGCTCTCCTACTCGCTCGGGGTAAGCGGGCGGCCTTCGGCCCCTCCTCCTCCCTCCCTCTCTCCCCCAATTTCGACCCTAATCGAGTCGGGATAAGGTGACTTCGCGAGGTGTAGCAGCGCATTGTAGTGATCTAGTATGAAGATTTGGAGACGATTGAAGGGCGCAGATTCTGTTTGTCTTCTGTGCCAGATTTGGGTGGTGGTTGTTTGGACTTCGTAGTAGAGTTGATTAGTTCGAGCGTATGCAATTTGCAGTGTGACAGTATACGCGGCTTGCAATTTGCAGTCAGCCAATCACAGAAGTTGCTTCTTCTGCTGATGGCCATTACAGTTATTTAGGTTGTTTGGGTAGCTGCACTAACTTAGGGTTGATTCATCAGGATCATTGCATTATACGGTTACATTTTAGAGGACATTGAGCTCACATGATGCTGTTCATTATGTTAGACAAATAATACTCTTTTAGAGGAAAAATGTGACTGTGTCCAACCGATGCACTTCCCAACATATTGAGTGGTTGGGATCACCTTGCAGGCAAAGTATTTTGGCATCCGTGCAAGTGGAACTTATGCAGGAGTATATTGGTGAATAAACCCACATAATATTGTTGAAAAGTACTCAATACAGTGGGCGTCGCTGGCCACAAAATACCCAAGAGGAATACATGCAGAAGGGAAGTTTTCAGGTTGTTGTACACAACAAAATGTCAAGATAGGACCTGTAAGCATGATATAAATTATGCTCTATCTGGTACACAAGGATTGTTGCATAGGCAGCTAAATACATAACCGTGCTTTTACTTTTATATGTTTAGGAAAAAATATGCCTATGTAATGGAGAGTGACAAAGTAGAGTTTTATGTAATATGTGGACCACTTTTAATAAGAACAAAATTCGTGACTAGAGGTAGCCCTTTATTCAGTTGATGTTTCTTTTTTCCAGAATCCAGATTCCTAAACTAAACTTTCTTTGTGTTTAATTCTAGTTCATCATGCCTCTTATATAGATTCTAACTACCTCATATTACTGCTCACAGGTTTTTGCCCTAAGACGACCAATACTACATAAAGTTTTAGATTACGAGGATGAATTCTTTGCTTTGTTAATGGCTGTCCTCGAGTCCCATAGCTTGCGGACAACAGGTTTGTCATCACAGAAACATATGGTCCTTTCGCTGTAAAGGGTTTGCTTTGTTTATGACCTCTGCACTATTTTTTTCTTTGGGATATCTCAACATCACTGTATTTGATTACAACTGTGATGCACATTTTCTTTTCAGATGGTTCTTTTTCAGAGTCATTGTACGGTCTCAGGCGGAGACCTGTTAAGGTTTCAGTAAAGAGTAGTAGTTCTAGTGCAGAATTCAGCGATAAAGCCTATGATTCTGCTCTAAGGAAGCGCCAGAAAGTCCTTTCTGTTGTTTTCTTGGTATGATTTCATCTACCAGCTTTAGTGTCAAATATTACTGCTTTTTTTTGGTTTTTGCTTTGTTGTTTTTGCGGTAAACGCAGTTTGGCTTGTGCTGTTTTGCTACTGCATATGTAACTACTTCCAAAATCTACGAAATTGGTACCTCTCTCTACCAATTTGGTTTAAATCGTTTTATCATGACTTGAACAACTAGAAACAAAAGTAGCCATGTTAACCTTGTGTGATTTTGCATGGTTCTATCATGTGCCCTGAGCTGCTCTGGCGTTGTTTATCAATGTCTTACAACTGAGACCAGTGCCTGCTTTTTTTGTAGTACTCAAATACGAGAATCAGAGTGTCCTTTTGTTTTAATTACTGACTCTGGTTCTCTTCCTGAATCTCTGTGTTCAGTTTTTCCTTATTGAGAGTTGAGTTCAGATTAGATTATTGTTTTTTAGTATTCAACCTTTTCCCCCATTTTCATGCACTGTCTGCTCGTAATTGGTAATTTCATCCTTGCATATGATTGTTGGATGTATCAGTAATGCACTTTGTGAAACTATTATTTCTTTTTTGTTTTGTTTTTATGGTACGATTCCATGTGTTTCCTCAGTGGCTCAAGTAAAACGACAGACATAATATATGTGTCACTATCAAAATGCTCATGAAAAGATTCAAAATGTGTCACACATTTTACTTTATGTCATGATGCAATTTCTTGGGTTTGGAGTATTTATTTTCTTTACATTGTTCTTAATATCTGTGCAGGTTGTTTTGCCATATTTCAAGTCAAAGCTACAGTCCATATATAACAAAGAAAGGGAGGCCAGGTTGCAGGCAAGCCTTTGGGGTCAGGGTGATGTTAGATTTGATGAAGCTGGTGTTATTTCAGATCAAGGGGAGACTCCTCAAGCACAAGTTGAGGCTACAACTGGAGAAGTGTCAAATGTGGCACGCATTAAGAAGAATTTTGCGGCATTAATAGGTGTTTGCTATCCATGGATTCATGCGACCAATGAAGGTTTGCACTACCCATATGCCTAGTCATCTCATATAAATCATAAGTATCCCTGCTTTCTTCTATATCTATCTATTTTTGATATCTTATTAGAGTTGCATTATTGTCAGTTAGAGACCAATAAGGAATGAAATCATTCTGGCAGCCCAACCTTTGTTTCTTTTGTATAACTCACTTTTTATTTGCTTTATCCTCTTTCTTCACTGCCTAACTGGTTGCTTTCTTCTAAACAAATTCAGTTACACAACTACGTACTGCTGATCTGTTTGTTTCATCAGGTGGGCTACACGGGTACCATAGCTTTTACTTATCAGGTCTTACATTGTTTTGCAGGTCTTTCATTTGCTTACCAGCTGCTGTATTTGCTGGATGGTACTGCATTTTATAGTCCAGCACTGCATGCGCTTGGGCTTCATGTTTGTCGTGCTACAGGACAAGAGCTGGTATGGTACTTATTTGTGTCAGTGCTTTGGTTAGCTCAACATATGCGGAGGCCCATTCAAATCCTAACCTCTTTATGAATGCCCTACTTCCCTTCTTTCTTATAAGTTTTCCATGTTGACCATTGACCTTTTTAAAAATCATAGGGAACATGGTTTCTCATCTTTTGGTTTATAGTAAGAATAAACGAAATGGGTTATTGATGAATAAAGAATAATTTATGGGTAAACTTTTATATACGTGTCCTTAACGATGTAAATATAAAGACTGAAAAATAAACTACGATGGAAAAGCCTCAAAATCAACTTCAAATTTGAGTTTTAAAATTCAAATTTTGGATTATAAGCATAACCTTAAGCGATAAAATGAGGCTGATGATCAAATATCAAATTGAATTATGTTTTTAAATTCAGATGGTTATCTTGCATTTTGCTAATTTGTTTTCTATTGGTTTTTTCTTGACAAAGTAGATGGATTCATCTTCTAGGATATCAAGAATCAGAAGTCGTGAACTTGAAAGACTTCGTGGTCCTCCATGGCTGAAGGTAGTCAAATACTATAGCATCACTACTAAAATAGCGGCTTTGCGCAAGGATGAGTCGTATATAATAACATATAGCACTAAAATTTTATTTTTTATCCTGCAGACCGTGCAAAGGGTGTTACTTAACTGTATGTATACTAGCCTAGACTATGCACAAACTGGTTTGATCGCTGCAGTTTTCTTTTTCAAGGTGAGTTCTCCAATCTTCTGCTCTAGGAATCTTAAGTTCTACACTTTGTCTTGTATAAATATTCTCTCGATGGTTAATCTATTTAGGTAGAGCTGTTTCATAGTGATGTAAGCATGCTTGAATTGAATCTTTCGATCATATGTATTGGATTTAACTTTATAACTTTAAGTTATAATTTGTTTTTCTTTGTACACCTTTTATGTTGAATTTTCTCAATTCCCCCTACAATGGTTGCACTTAATGTTCTCTATTTGGTGATCTTATCTAGATGATGGAATGGTGGTACCAATCTGCTGAGGAACGAATGTCTGCTCCAACTGTATACCCCCCACCCCCTCCTCCACCGCTGCCAAAGGTATATAAGTTGTATGCTTAGTCCCATATCTACAAAAGGCAACTACTGTTCTCTGAAATCTCAAGCAGATATATTTTGTGGTTTTTATGAGTTTGATATGGAGCGTTTAATTCTTTCCAGGTTGCTAAAGATGGACTTCCCTTGCCACCCGACAGGACACTGTGCCCCCTATGCTGCCAGAAGCGCAATAACCCTTCCGTTCTTTCTGTTTCTGGTTTTGTATTCTGCTACAGTTGCATTTTTAAGTCAGTCTCCCAGGTAGATTACTGTCACAAAAGAAGCTTTACATTATTATGGTCTGAGATAAGCAGCCCATTACCTTAGCTGTTTACCATTTGCTAATTTCACATTGTTTTGCTCTACAGCATAAAAGGTGCCCCATTACATTGATGCCTGCCACAGTAGAACAAATCAGGCGCCTCTTTCATGATTTGTAGTTTGATTAGACAGAACACACTCTGCTTCCCAAAGATCAGCCGAAGCCGGGTATACAAAAATCATACTACGAAGCTATCCATTTTTGTTGAGAAGACCCCGAGGAACTCAGCCCGGTACCTCCTGACATTCAAGGCATGGTCAGAACAGATGCTGTTGATTCTTCGGTCCATTAGGAAATTCTTGCAACACTTCTTTTTTATTTTGTTGAAATTGGACGGCAAAACATGCAAAGCTCGAGATTTTGATACTGACGTACAATCAATGTACTAATTTACTTATACGAGGTGAATACATCCACTGAGAGGTCCTAGCCCACCTGTTAAGCTAATTTGATGCCATGTAAAGCCTATATTTTTACTTTCATCTCCTTAAAGGAAAATTGGTTGTATTTCTGAAACTACCGTGTTATGCTGTGAAGATGAACTTATATAATTCATTAAAGCTCAACCATGTTGAGGATTACGGCTCATTTCCTGATCTGCTGGGAAATTCCTGGGCTATGTTGGAGAGCTTAGGGGTTGTTTGCTTGATATACTCAATTTATCTATGGTCGTCATAATGTTCTAGCTAACTTGTCTATGACAAATAAAAAGAGAGCGATACTTTAGCTAACATATGATAAGTTTCTCATAATTTATTATATCATTGACATGTGAGCTTTATATATTGAAAATAAAGTCTTATCATAAATGTGGCATAAATTAAATACATGCATAGCTTGGTCAAATTTGTTTAATCCCAATCATGGCAAGGTTAGAAAGTTGTGATAGTCAACCAAAAAACTCCAAAAATTCCGTGAAATTCAGAATCTAGAAAAATGTGGAGCTTTAGTTTCTAATTTACCTTTTGGATTCTACGTCTTCATAATGTGGATGAGAATTTAAACTGTGAAGGAGAACTGGAGATTATAAGAGAAACTATGGATGCAAGAAGCTCCCCAAAAATAACTTATAAGTGGTGTTAAGAGGCGTGAGGCATTGACGCTGGGTTACTGTCTTTGGCTTTTAGTGAACTGAATATTAGCTTAAAAAATGAATATGCGTTGATATGATTTTTTAAAGGAAACTTTGCATATATTTTTTTCTGCAAAAATATATTATTTAATAGTTTGGGAGGTATGTGTAAGGAAAACAAGGAAGTTTTGGTTGGGAACCTTAGGTGATGAAGTTGAACCACGCCTTTTAGGGGTGGGCAAAAGTAATCGAGAAAACGTGATGAGTTAATCGAGTTTTTCCTATACGTATACGAATAGGGTCTAAACCCGATCGCCCGCGCGACCGGCCCCCAAACGGTAGCCCAGGTGAAAACGCGGCCCATCTCGCTCGCCGACGCGGCCCAAAGCATATCCAACCCAACGCACTACAACTCTTCCCCTTCTCGACCCAGAAGCCGAGACCTTCTTCGGTTCTTCCCCTTCCCTTCCCCTCCTCTCTCCCATCGTCGGCGGCGGCGGCGGCGGCGGCGGCTGCTTCCTTCCTTCCCCTTCTCGCGGCTAATTCGTTTCCCCTCGAGGAGGAGAGGCGGCGGCGGCGGGAGCGCGCGCGGACATGGCGGAGGTGGAGGCGGCGACGGTCGCGGCGGCGGCGGAGACCCCGGCCGTGGCGGCGACGGAGGCGGAGGGAGCCCCGGCGGCGAAGGCGCCGCACAAGCTGCAGAGGCAGTGGGCGTTCTGGTACGACATCCAGTCCAAGCCCAAGCCAGGCGCCGCCTGGGGGAGCTCGCTCCGCAAGGCCTACACCTTCGACACCGTCGAGGAGTTCTGGAGGTACGTGCCCGCCCTTGCGCCCCATCCGTTCCGGTATTCGGATCTGGTTGATCTAGTGGCCATGTTGTGGTTTTCTCTGGTGGAGTAGATCGGATTCTGATTATCCCTACGCGAGCACAATCTATAGCGATTGATTAGATGGTATTTTTGGTTAGTATTTTAGGTAGATGTGTTTTGTTGATAATATGGCTGGCTGCAGTTTTCGTCAGATCTAGGTACTACTATTCATATGCGCTGATTATTTATGACCGATTTTATGTTTAGCTGTATCCTGATTCCTGAACCCCTGATGTTCAGGGAATGTCTTGATTCTGTTGTTTCCTGAAGTAACCCTGGTTCAGGGTTGCCTTTGTTGTCAACAACAATATTCCTCTATCAACTGCAATGTTCAGATTTTCCTTGTTGACCTAGCTGTCGATAGATGCGCCCTATTTCCAAACATGATGGATGAAGTATATTTTCTAATTCTTTCTATGGATGTTCCGGGTCTTTTAGTATGGTTGAGTATAGAGTATCAACTATACAATATAGAAACACACAGCTATCTTTGTTGTTTATTACTGAAGCTTGCACAGGACTTTTTTTGTGTCTAAATATTAGTAAAGTAGTTACACCGTTCGAGCCTTAACGATCATAATGACATTCTATTATTTTGTGTGCCTATGGAGGCGTAAGTAATAATAGTCACTCTGTCATGTTGTTTGTATGTTTTGGGATTGCTTTCTATTATCTGCCATATACTTTTGAATTTGATTAACCTAATGTTATTTTTATGCATGCAAGCTCTTTCTTTTACTTATGTCCCTTATTTCTTGCTGCAGCTTGTATGATCAGATTTTCCGTCCAAGTAAGGTGACAGTCAATGCTGACTTTCATCTATTCAAGGCTGGCGTAGAGCCAAAGTGGGAGGACCCAGAGTGTGCAAATGGGGGCAAATGGACTGTGCCATGTAGCAGGAAGACCACCCTTGAGAACATGTGGCTTGAAACGGTACATTTCTCTTACATCAGTGCTAAATTTGGTCAGAGGCTCAAAAGTGCTTTGGAGATAACATCTCTGCTTGACGTGTCTTCGGATGTTTCTATCAATTATGCTGAGTAACCTTTTGAACATACAGTTGATGGCTCTGATTGGAGAGCAGTTTGATGAAAGCGAGGAAATTTGTGGCGTTGTTGCTAGCATCCGCCAGAGAGGAGACAAGCTTGCATTATGGACTAGGACTGCCAGCAATGAAGCTGTTCAGGTTAGTTTTGAAAAATACTATGTATTATAACAGTATGAGTTTATTTACTATTTGTTCATATATTTGATGTAGCAAGCAATTTAATCAGTACTGTACTTTCCCATCACCTCTATAGCCAACATTAAAGGCGTTGTTCAAAGCTGCCACGTTCTCTTTAGCACTCTATTTATCAATGTTTTCATTTCACTTGTTTTGCTCAATTCATGTGGGGTACAATTGGACAAGTATTTTGTAGCAGGCTAGACTTGTTACTGCCTTTATGAGTTCCCTGTCTTGTTTCTGCTGGTTTTATTGGAACAATTTGTTTCCCTTGAGGAGAGATTCTTGTTTGATTTGAATTTCAGCCAATTTTAGGTATGTTTGATAGGACAGCCTATTATACGAGCTAATTTGAAGCTGTGTCATAGACTCAGGTTCAAAAAATATTACCTGGTGCGCACATCTGCAATACTGTTGATGCATCCGTTAAGATCTATTTTGATTCTTATGTATTGCGTTGGAGCATTGTATGATAACATGAACATAAACATGTATTTGCTTGTTTGTGGTCCATTTATCGATGTGCATTGAGATATAGTACTAAAATTTTTCACTTGTAGCAAGCAATAAAGCAATCACTTTTTATTATGCTTTATCAAATTTTCATTCTTACCACTTGCCTTTGCTTTGAAAGGAAATCCCTATATGTTTTTTTCTCGGTGCATGATGATATTTGAGTGCCACCTCTGTAATATATCTTCAATCGGTGATCAATAATACTAGAGAAAACTAACATGACATTTTCTATGCAGGTGAACATTGGCAAGAAATGGAAGGAGATTATTGACTACAATGATAAGATGGTCTACAGCTTCCATGTATGCATTTAGACTGTTTTTGTTATCTCAATTGATATATTCTTTGTTAGTCACCTGTAAAAGAGATCACAGTATGCCCACCGCTCATTCTATTTGGATCCTACTTCAATGCAGGATGACGCGAAAAGGGAGAAACCAAGCAGAGGGGGACGCTACAACGTGTAAGTCATCGTGAACATCCAAGCTTGGATAGCGGCCGACGAGTGGTGTGCTGATATTGTCAGTTTTCTTTACAGCCTCAGCTAGTGTTGTTATTCGAGGCTATTTTCCAACGCATTATGTTGCTTTCCTCTATGATAGCTTATGGTAAAAGATACAGAGATTTTGATGATTTTGTACGCCACTTAATTTTGCTCGTAACGTGCTTTAACAACCGAGAGAAGCCATGGCAATGAGAACTTCATACTCGACATATTCGTACATGAGGCCGTACACTGCCCCTTCAGTGCAAGCATCACAGCATTGTTTGTTCCCTGCACATCTGGTCTCCATTGAAAATCTCTGCAGAAAAAAAGGGGAAGATTTCTGAACTGATGTTGCTTCTAAGCCCTAATTTTCCCTAGACAGCATCGTAATGCGATTGGTTTGTACGAACAAACGTGATTTCAACTGCTCACGTTTGAGCCGAGAGAGAGACAGAGAGAGCTCCTGTGTGTCGGCGTGCTCCTACACTAGTCTCTCTTTCAACTGCGCGAACACAAGCATCGCAGGGTCTCATCTCACGGTCTCACCTGACGGGGGAGGGGGGTTCAGATGGCCCTCCGACCGCCTGCCAATTTATACACGCAGTGACTTGACGCTTACACGACGACTAGCCGAGCCGCGCCGGATCTCACCAGAAAAACGCTGAGGCGTCACCGCAACCCACCGAACACATCCACGTCCCTTCACCGATGGCCTTCGTTGTTTTTGCTTCAGGTTCACTGCGATTCCTCCACACATTTCCCACACCCTCGCGCTTCTCAGCAGCACGCACGCAGCAGCAGCAGCAGCTTGCTTTCGAAGCGATGGCGCCGTTGCCTCCCGCGTCCGCGTGCCTTGGCTTGCGCTCTAATCAAAAACTGGGACGACGCCCCAACTCACGGTTGGTGCGGGACGCCACCCCGCCACCTTACCGCGCCCTCCTCCCCTGCCGCCACCCGATCGACCAGCTGCTATATCACGTCCCCTGCCTAGCTCGCCGCCTCCACCACGCCTCCGTCTCGGTCTCCGTGGCCTCTCCTCACCCCACCCCCCCCCCCCCACCGCCATGGACACCGGCTCCGTCACCGGTGGCCTCGTCGCCGGCTCCCACCAGCGCGACGAGCTTCACGTCATGCGCTCCCACGAAGAGGTGAGAGACGAGTCTATAGAGTTGTTCCCATTCATCTCTTTGCACGCACGCACGCACGCTGGCTGATGGATGGATGTGATGATGGTGCGTGCAGACGGGGAAGGTGAGGAGTGCGGCGGACGTGAAGACGTGCCGGGTGTGCGGCGAGGAGGTGGCGGCGAGGGAGGACGGGCAGCCGTTCGTGGCGTGCGCCGAGTGCGGCTTCCCGGTGTGCCGCCCCTGCTACGAGTACGAGCGCAGCGAGGGCACCCAGTGCTGCCCCCAGTGCAACACTCGCTACAAGCGCCAAAAAGGTAACCACATTATCCGTTACGCGCGATCACCAACGTGTGTAAATGATAAATAATTTGCGATCTAAAAGTCAACATCGAAAAATAAACTTTAGCAAAAAGACTCAAAATTAACTTAAAATCTAAGATTAAAAATTCAAATTTTAACTTATAAGTATAAACATAAGTAAAAAGATAGGGTCAATATGTGTATCATCTTTTAAGTGATCACATATTCACAAGCTCGAGCTTGACATGTGTTGCAGGGTGTCCTCGGGTGGAAGGCGACGAAGACGACGCCGACGACATGGACGACTTCGAGGAGGAGTTCCAGATGAAGAGCCCCACGAAGCAGCAGAAGCCCCACGAGCCCGTCAACTTCGACGTCTACTCGGTGACCCCGATCGCCATTGCTTTTCAGCCGTTGCGATTTGCGTAATTATCGTCCCAACTGATGCGAGAGAAACCTGCGTCCGTCCGGTCGTGTCTTGCAGGAGAACGGCGAGCAGCCGGCGCAGAAGTGGCGCCCCGGCGGCCCGGCGCTCTCGTCCTTCACCGGCAGCGGTGAGTGGTTCCTCGAACCCTGCGAAAAAAAGTTTCAGTTCATGGGTGTAGCGATCTGTCTGAAGAAGATGAGTGTGGAATTGCAGTGGCCGGCAAGGATCTGGAGCAGGAGAGGGAGATGGAGGGGAGCATGGAGTGGAAGGACAGGATCGACAAGTGGAAGACGAAGCAGGAGAAGCGGGGCAAGCTCCACCGCGACGGCAGCGACGACGACGACGACGACAAGAACGACGACGAGTACATGCTGTAAGAGTCCACCTCACCTCGTCCGCCGGGGTGATCGGTTTATTTTTGGACGGCGGGTGATCGGGTTTTTTTTTGGCGCCAAATTTTGTGGACGGCGATGCAGGCTGGCGGAGGCGAGGCAGCCGCTGTGGAGGAAGGTGCCGATCCCGTCGAGCAAGATCAACCCGTACCGGATCGTGATCGTGCTCCGGCTGGTGGTGCTCTGTTTCTTCCTCAAGTTCCGGATCACGACGCCGGCGATGGACGCGGTGCCGCTGTGGCTGGCGTCGGTGATCTGCGAGCTGTGGTTCGCGCTGTCGTGGATCCTCGACCAGCTGCCCAAGTGGTCGCCGGTGACGAGGGAGACGTACCTGGACCGGCTGGCGCTGCGGTACGAGCGCGACGGCGAGCCGTGCCGGCTGTCGCCGATCGACTTCTTCGTCAGCACGGTGGACCCGCTCAAGGAGCCGCCCATCATCACCGCCAACACCGTGCTCTCCATCCTCGCCGTCGACTACCCCGTCGACCGCGTCTCCTGCTACGTCTCCGACGACGGCGCCTCCATGCTCCTCTTCGACACCCTCTCCGAGACCGCCGAGTTCGCCCGCCGCTGGGTCCCCTTCTGCAAGAAGTTCACCATCGAGCCCCGCGCCCCCGAGTTCTACTTCTCCCAGAAGATCGACTACCTCAAGGACAAGGTCCAGCCCACCTTCGTCAAAGAACGCCGCGCCATGAAGGTAACCTTCCATCCACCCGCCATTGTTGCCAAGAGCCACAGCTTCGATATATCGTGGTGCTCTAATGGCGATGCCGATTGCTGCAGAGGGAGTACGAGGAGTTCAAGGTGAGGATAAACGCGCTGGTGGCGAAGGCGCAGAAGAAGCCGGAGGAGGGGTGGGTGATGCAGGACGGGACGCCATGGCCGGGGAACAACACGAGGGACCACCCGGGGATGATCCAGGTGTACCTGGGAAGCCAGGGGGCGCTCGACGTCGAGGGGAACGAGCTGCCGCGGCTGGTGTACGTGTCCCGCGAGAAGCGGCCCGGGTACAACCACCACAAGAAGGCCGGCGCCATGAACTGCCTCGTCCGCGTCTCCGCCGTGCTCACCAACGCGCCCTTCATCCTCAACCTCGACTGCGACCACTACGTCAACAACAGCAAGGCCGTCCGCGAGGCCATGTGCTTCCTCATGGACAAGCAGCTCGGCAAGAAGCTCTGCTACGTCCAGTTCCCCCAGCGGTTCGATGGCATCGACCGCCACGATCGTTACGCCAACCGCAACGTCGTCTTCTTCGACGTGAGTGCCTCCTTCTTCTCCGGCGCCGGCGTGCGTGAGAGTGAGCTGAGCTGAGCTGATCGTGTTCGTTGTTCTTGATGCAGATCAACATGAAGGGGCTGGACGGGATCCAGGGGCCGGTGTACGTGGGGACGGGGTGCGTGTTCAACAGGCAGGCGTTGTACGGCTACGACCCGCCGCGGCCGGAGAAGAGGCCGAAGATGACGTGCGACTGCTGGCCGTCGTGGTGCTGCTGCTGCTGCTGCTTCGGCGGAGGCAAGCGCGGCAAGTCGCACAAGAACAAGAAGGGCGGCGGCGACGTCGGCCTCGAGGAGCCACGCCGTGGCCTGCTCGGCTTCTACAAGAAGCGGAGCAAGAAGGACAAGCTCGGCGGCGGCGCCGCGGCGTCGCTCGCCGGAGGGAAGAAGGGTTACCGGAAGCACCAGCGCGGGTTCGAGCTGGAGGAGATCGAGGAGGGCCTCGAGGGGTACGACGAGCTCGAGCGATCCTCCCTCATGTCGCAGAAGAGCTTTGAGAAGCGGTTCGGTCAGTCGCCGGTGTTCATCGCCTCCACCCTCGTCGAGGACGGCGGCCTCCCCCTCGGCGCCGCCGCCGACCCCGCCGCCCTCATCAAAGAAGCCATCCACGTCATCAGCTGCGGCTACGAGGAGAAGACCGAGTGGGGCAAGGAGGTAATTAACCACCACTAATCCCACCATTAACCCACAAAAATTTTCTCCATTTGCACCACCCGGGAGTCGAACACTGGTGCTCGACGGAGAAGAAGCTGACGAAAATTTCTGATTTGCTCTCAGATCGGGTGGATCTACGGGTCGGTGACGGAGGACATCCTGACGGGGTTCAAGATGCACTGCCGGGGGTGGAAGTCGGTGTACTGCACGCCGGCGAGGGCGGCGTTCAAGGGGTCGGCGCCGATCAACCTGTCGGACCGTCTCCACCAGGTGCTCCGGTGGGCGCTCGGCTCCGTCGAGATCTTCATGAGCCGCCACTGCCCGCTCTGGTACGCCTACGGCGGCCGGCTCAAGTGGCTCGAGCGCTTCGCCTACACCAACACCATCGTCTACCCCTTCACCTCCATCCCCCTCCTCGCCTACTGCACCATCCCCGCCGTCTGCCTCCTCACCGGCAAGTTCATCATCCCCACGGTGAGCAACCAAACCCGCAAAAAAAAAAATCTCGAACGCATCTCGTCGATGTATGTTGCGTGGTACTGATCTGACGCGTTCATGGCGCGCGCGTGTGCGTGCAGCTGAACAATCTGGCGAGCATCTGGTTCATAGCGCTGTTCCTGTCGATCATCGCGACGGGGGTGCTGGAGCTGCGGTGGAGCGGGGTGAGCATCGAGGACTGGTGGCGTAACGAGCAGTTCTGGGTGATCGGCGGCGTGTCCGCGCACCTGTTCGCCGTGTTCCAGGGCCTGCTCAAGGTGCTCGGCGGCGTGGACACCAACTTCACCGTCACCTCCAAGGCGGCCGCCGACGAGACCGACGCCTTCGGCGAGCTCTACCTCTTCAAGTGGACCACCCTGCTGGTGCCGCCCACCACGCTCATCATCATCAACATGGTCGGCATCGTCGCCGGCGTGTCCGACGCCGTCAACAACGGCTACGGCTCGTGGGGCCCGCTCTTCGGCAAGCTCTTCTTCTCCTTCTGGGTCATCGTCCACCTCTACCCGTTCCTCAAGGGGCTCATGGGGAGGCAGAACCGGACGCCCACCATTGTCGTGCTCTGGTCCATCCTCCTCGCCTCCATCTTCTCCCTCGTCTGGGTCAGGATCGACCCCTTCATCCCCAAGCCCAAGGGCCCTATCCTCAAGCCATGCGGCGTCGAGTGCTGAGCTCCAAGCTGCTTCTTGCTTGCTTTTGGGGCCTCTTCTTCTATGGACTATTTTGACTTGTTCTTGTACAAGTTTTTGTGAGTGGGGTTAAGTGTTTTGGGGTAAATTTGTAAGAACTGAGATGGAGATTAATTACACGAATGGAAGAACATTTGTTCCTGAAATTTCATTAAGCTTTATACGAAAGTAAATTTTCACTCCGTACCGCTGCAGATAAATTCGGCCCATTTGTGCGCGTATATTCGATCCAAATGTGAGAATAAATTTGGCAGAAGAGCCATAAATCCAACACCAATTCAATCCTTTGTGGAATAAGTCCACTTGAGTTACTTTAACTTATCGTCCAGTCTGTTTTTCATTCTTAGACTGCAAAACCGGATATAACCGGTCCCTGAACTATCAAAACCAGTACAAAAAATGTTCTCGGTGGTTTTGAAGGTGGTTTTGGCTGACTTGGCGCATACATGACTAGTTTGACTAGGTCTCCGTTCCACGTGACATTGACATGATGCTTACATGACAATTATATATCAGAAAAGCAGTGGGCCCACCCGTTAGCGCACACAAAATAAATATGGTGGGCCCACGTGGGCCCCACATGTCATTCCTACTCTCCTACAATATTTATTTCTTTTGGGTAGCTGACTATGGGCCCACGTGGGCATGTCATTTTTAAATCTTTTTTTTTTGCAGCTGACAGGTGGGCCAATTGTTTTTCTGTTATATAATACTACGTAAGCACCATGTCAATGCCACATGGGACAGAGATCTAGTCAAACTAGCCATGTAGGTGCCAAGTCAGCCAAAACCACCTTCAAAACCGCCGAGGGATCTCTTTTGCGCCGGTTTTAATAGTTTAGGGACCGGATGTATCTGGTTTTGCGGTCCAAGGACGAAAAATAGACTGGATAATAAGTTGAGGGAGCTCAAGTGGACTTATTCCATCCTTTGTTGCTTGTAAATTTGGCTCAAAATGTGCACGTCAGTTCAGCCCATCAGTGCTCGTAATTAGCCCATAAGTTGGTGCAGATTTGGCCCAACAGTGAGTGCACGTTCGTGCCCATAATGTCTTATCACAATGTGCTTGTAATTTCATTAAGCTTTACATGTCTTATCACAATATCACTGTACAAAAACTAGAAAAAAACACTACTGTCATCAGCACAAAGAATCGACATTTCGACACGATTTATTTCCTCATCTGTGAGAATTAGTCAGGTCGCCTATCCTGATCGTGCCGAACGGCCTGTCCAGGAGCGGTCGCCGGCGAGCGGCGAGCTCCTCCGCGACGGCGCGCATGGTCGGCCGGGCGTCGGGGCTCGTCCGGACGCACGACAGCGCCACGACGAAGGCGAACACGACCTGACCGGCAACCTGCCCCGCCGGAGTGTCCAGCCTCTGATCCACCACGTCTTTGAGAAGCATCCGCCGCGACGACGACGACTCGCCATCGCCGCCTTGCCCCTCGGCCGAATGCTCCAGGGAGCTGATGAGCCCGCCGGGGTACTTGCCGATCAGCATCTCCATTGCCACGACGCCGAAGCTGTACACGTCGCACTTGGTCGTCACCCTCATGTACGCCAGCTCTGCGGCAAGAACGTGTGCATGGTGTCAGCGTCCGTCCATGGAGGATTCGGCGTGTCTTGTCTCGCCGTGCCACGGCGAGCGATGTACGGACAAGATTGTGTACCTGGTGCCATGTAGCCGTAGGAGCCGGCGATGCTGGTGCAGTTGGAGCGGCCGGGGGCGAGGAACCTCGCCGTGCCGAAGTCCGACACCCGCGGCTCGAAGTCCGGGTCGAGCAGGACGTTGTTGACGGAGACGTCGCGGTGGATCATCGGCGGCGAGCAGTCGTGGTGGAGGTAGGCGAGCGCGTGCGCGAGGCCCCTGATCGCCCTCAGCCTCGCCGGCCAGTCGAACTTGTTGCCGCCGCCGTCGCGTCCACCGTACAGCACCTTGCCGAGGCTGCCCCTCTCGGCGAGCTCGTACACCAGGTACATGTACCCGCCCATGGCGCAGAAGCCGTGGAGCTTGACGATGTTGCGGTGGCGGACGCGCGTCAGCGCCCTCACCTCGTTCTCGAAGCTCTTCTCGCTGATGCCCCAGCACGCGTCACCGGTCTCCGACGCGTCCAGCCGCTTCACGGCGACGGAGCGGCCGCCGGCGAGGTCGGCGCGGTACACGGTCCCGAAGCTTCCCTTGCCGATGCAGTACGCGTCGTTGAAGTGCTCCGTCGCCGCCAGGATGTCGCCGAAGGAAAACGTCGTCTCCTTGCTCCATATCGAAGCCTGCATCGTCGCCGTCGAGCTGCTGCTCGCTGACGTCTCCGCCTTCTCTACGACGACGGCTCGCCTCGCATTACGGCGCACCAAGCAAGCCACCACGACAATGGACACAACAAGCGCGGCGGCGATGGCAAGCGTGACGGCAAGTATCAGCCTCTTCCGATGGTCGCCGCCGCCGGTGGAGCTCGAGCTGCAAGAACTCAGCCCGGCAATGTCGCGGCCACACAACCCCGGGTTCCCACTGAGGTCAAGCGCCATCAGCGACCTCATCTTGCCGAGCAGAGCCGGCACCTCGCCGGAGAGGTTGTTGCTGCTCAGGTTGAGATACCACATCTTGGCCAGCTTCGTCAGCTCCACCGGAACGCCGCCGTCGAGCACATTCCCGGACAAGTCAAGCATCTCCATCTTCGTGGCGTTGCCCAGTGTTAGAGGGATACGCCCCGACAGCATGTTGCGACGCAGGTTCAGTTTGGTCAACGGTAACTTCCCGAGCTCCGGCGGGATCGCGCCGGCGAGACGGTTCGACGAGAGGTCCAAATCTTGCAAGGCCATGGAGCCGTAGCTGGCTGGAATTTTGCCGGCGATCTTGTTGCCGTCCAGGTGGAGGAAGGAGAGGCTCTTGAACTGCGCCCATTGCTCGGGGAGCTCGCCGTCAAACGAGTTGCCGGACAGGTCAAGGTAGTACAGGTCGGGGTGCGACCCGAGGATCTCCGACACGTCGCCGGCGAGCTGGTTCCTTGCCATCCGGAGGCGCATCAGGTTCTTCAAGCTGCGGTAGCAAGCCGGCACGGTGCCGGAGAAGCGGTTGTCGTCGAGGCCGAGCCACTGGAGGCGGGCGGCGCTCGCGCATACGCCCCGAGGCAGCCCGCCGGAGAAGCGGTTGTTTGCCATGCTGATAATGGCGAACTGGCCGTTCCGGCCGAAATCGAGCGGGATGGTCCCGGAGAAGAGGTTGTTGAAGGCGACGAGGCCGACGAGATTTGGCAACCGGGCGAGCCCCGCCGGCAGCTCGCCCTCCAGCATGTTGGTGCTAATGGACAGCTTCTGCAGCGCCGTCATGTTCGCGAACTCGTCCGGCAGCCGGCCGGTGAGCTTGTTGGTGTACAGCCGCAGCGTCTCGAGGTTCGTGAGGTTGCCGATCGTGCGGGGGATCGTGCCGGCGAACTTGTTCTCGGAGAGGTCAAGCAGCTTGAGGTTGGCCAGCATTCCGATCACCGGTGGGATCGCGCCGGAGAGGTTGTTGGTGGCCAAGGAGAGGAACTCCAACCTCGACGCCATGGCAACCTCCTTGGGAATCTCGCCGGTGAAACGGTTGCCGTCCGCCTGGAACACCTTGAGGTTGGTCCAGGCGGTGAAGTAGTCCGGCAAGACCTCGCCGGAGAGCATGTTCTTGGAGACGTTGAACTCCCGAACGTTCGTCAGCCTCGCCAGCGCCAGCGGCAGCTTGCCGGTGAGCTTGTTTCCGGCAAGGCCAATGACGGTGAGGTTGGCGCAGAGGCTGAGCTCGTCGGGAATGGTGGACTCCAGCCCGGCGAGGCTGACGTTGATGTGCTCCAGCGATCGGAGCTTGCCGAGAGAGGCAGGGATCGCGCCGCCCAACGGGTTACTGGAGAGCTCGAGCGTTCGCAGTCCGGAGATATTGCCGAGCGCCGGAGGCACGCCGCCGTGAAGCAGGTTGGAACCAAGAACGACGCTCTGGAGCTTCGCCAGCTTTGCGAGGGACTCCGGTATCTCGCCGGAGAACTGGTTGGACGAAAGGTTGAGATGCTCGAGGTTGGGCATGAGCGCCGGCAGCGCCGCCGGGATCGGGCCGGACAAGTTGTTGCTGGAGAGATCGACGGACCTCAGGTTGAGCAGCGGCGACGACACGTTCGACGGGAACGCCCCCGTGAGCGCGTTGAGGCTAAGGTTGAGGCTGGCGAGGCTGGGCAGTGACGAGAGGTTGAGCGCTACGAGCGTGCCGGCGATGCCCGCGCCGGCCACGTCGACGCCCACCACGCTGCCGGAGGCGTCGCACGCCACGCCGCGCCACCCGCACGCCGCGACGGCCGCGTTCACGTTCGGCGGCGACGGCGTCGTCCACGAGCCAAGCGCCGCTGCCGCGCGCGGCAGGCTATCCTTCCACGCGAGGAGCGCCTCCGCTTCTCCCGGAGCGGCGGTCGCGCCGCGCAGGCGCAGCGAGGCCGCCGACAGGAGCAGCAGGTGAAGCAGAAGCGCGCCGCACACACGGCGGCGCGCGCGCGGCGTTCCCGCGTCGTGGCGCTTCATCTCTCTCTGCATCCGTGCCGTGTGGCTGGACTACGGCGATCCGGGCGCGGCGCCGACGAGAAGGTGCTACGACGGCACACGCTCCGGCGAGAGTGCGGCGGCAGCCATGGCAGGCATTGCTTGCGGAGAGCGGGGTGGCGGTGGTTGGCGGGTTGCCATCAAGCTCACCATTTGTTCGATCGGGGGGGCGTGGTGAGGTGAGCTTGTTTGGTGTCTTGCCGTTTCCTTTTATAGTTTGGAAATTTTTGCCATTTCGTAAATAATATATCTATATCAAAGAAAAAAAAGACATGCTAGACTTTTGGCATCCAAAAATTATGAAAACTAAAATTTTCAAACGATGAGGTCACAACTTGATATTCAGAAGACAACCCCATCTTTTCGCTTATGCTTTTGCTTATATGTCTAAATTTGAATTTTTAACCTTAAATTTAAAGTTAATTTTGAGTTTTTCACTGAATTTTATTTTTCAGCATTGACTTTTAAATCACTAAGAATACTTGTATAAAAATTTTATTTATAAATTATTTTTTATTTACAAATGTAAAAAGCCAAACAATCATCCCTTTTAGGGTAACATAAGCATGCTAAGTCACACAATCAAGCTAGATTTCAAAATTTTAACATTTTTTGTCCAAATTTTGCAAGTTTTCATTCATAATAGCTTGGTTATTGCGGCTTTCGGTAGGCAATCTGTTGTTAAATGGGCTGAAGAATAGGTAATCCCCTAAATTTTTTTCCTTGTTTAAGTTGATAAATTATTTTTAAAAAACAAGGTATATATTCCCTCGAATGTACGGCTAACAACCATTCTGTACTTTCATAGTTGGATTCTTGATGCAAATCTGTCTATCCGATATGCTCGAGTTCCAAAAGCCACATTTCAGAGAAAAAAACAAATGTTTCCAAAAGGCACCCAACAATGTCAAGTCTATTTGACAGCATTCCATTAGCTCTTCCATTGCGTCGACCAGCACGCAAATCAACAGTTTAATCCACCAATTATTTCTCTGATACCCTCCTTAGTTGAGCTCTCGTCCTCGCTTGAGCTGCTGTCCATGTACAGGTAGTTGCACCATCAATTAGATTGACCAATATACATATGATTCAACTCTATATAACATTATGTCAGCAATTTTGTTACCGATTTTTTTAATGTTATAAAGTCAACCAAGTGCATTTAATTGTCCCTGCTGCTTGCTGGACTGCATTACATGTAATTAAGGCGACATTGGGTTTTTTTAATACTTTGCAAAGCGTGTTTGTTTGTTTGTTTATGCAGTTGATCTTGCATCCTTTGCTCTCACTGGTAGGACGAATTCTACGGCAGGTTGGTAGATGGAAGCTTATGATGTTGAGAAGCTAATAGTAAACTCTGCAAAATCGTCCAAGATGGCAGATTAAACAGTGCACGATCAACCTTAATCCTTTCTTTCTGCCGTGTCACTTGGAAGAAATCTAAAATGCAGGTGCCAGTTGCCAGAAGAAAAGACTCTGTCTTTGTCTGAAAATTCTGGTTGTTTGATCAGCTTAGCTATTGATGCCAATTTCAGGATTAGGATCAGGAATAAGATGAGCTGGACTGTACAGTTCAGTTCAGGGGTTGTTTAGATGGGGCTAAACTTTTAGCCCCATATCACATCGGATGTTTGGACACTATTTTGAAGTATTAAATATAGACTAATCAAAAAACTAATTTCATAAATGAGAGTTAATCCACGAAACGAATTTTTTGAGTCTAATTAATCTATAATTAGCAAATGTTTACTGTAGCATCACATAGACTAATCATGGATTAATTAGGCTCATTAGATTCGTCTCTAAATTAGTCTAAGATTATGCATGGGTTTTATTTATAGACTACATTTACTATTTATAATTAGCGTTCAAACATCCGATATGACTAGGGGCTAAAGTTTAGCCCCTAGAAACAAACACCCCCTCAGTGTGCTGACAAAACTGATGGCAGGAGAATCAGGGGATGCCTAATCCTGCTGTTTGGCACTGCATATATGCTCAGTTAAAGGTCCACTATTAGTAAACAAGTCGTCCAAAGGAAGTACTGCGAGAAGCAAGCAGGAATTAAGCTATCATTTTGTAAAGAAAAAAAATAATATTATTACACGCATACAACATTCAAATGTGACTGTGACCTAACCTGTCTCCATAATTCCATCCTGCCAACGAGATTTCTATGTGCCAATTTTTCTTTTGATGAGTACTAGGATTTGTGCACCCGATCACACTGGAAAAGTAGAAAAATTTTAAAAGATGACGTGAAACTTACTTACGCAAAGTCACGATTAGGGGTGTGCTGCACACCGTGTGCACATGTGGTTAGTGTATCATTTGGCACATGGAATGGTGAAATCCAGGGAGTTTGCGAGGGACACAAAGTGTAGGGTTTCTCTTCCTCTTCTCTGGAAGACTCAATTTTCTAGTATCTGATCGTTGCATGATCTGGGCAATCACGCTTAGTGTCAGGTTGTCGTGCCATGTAGTCCAGTTGATTAATTTGTGGGGGACTTTGCTGACACCTAACAGCTTCTTTTGTACTGTACGTGCCTCGTTCCTACGAGAGTATACTCTCTCCGTTGTTAAACGTTTGATGTCGTTGATCTTTTTTATATACGTTTAACTATTTGTCTTATTTATAATTTTTTGTAAAATTTGTAAAGCTATATATATGCATAAAAGTATATTTAACAACAAATGAAATGATATAAAAATGATTAATAATTATATAAATTTTTTAAATAAAAAAATGGTTAAACGTGTATAAAAAAATTAATGGTGTCAAATATTTAGGACAGGGGTAGTAAGTGGCCCTATAAAAAGAACTTTGCTGTAATTTGGCTTCAAGGTGGGGGGAACATCTTTTATTTACTTCAAAGACAACGAGTCAAAGCTATGAACTTAAACAATACTACTAATTACCTGGACTAGAACTTCTTGCTTTCCTACAGCATTTGCAAGAACAGAGAAAAGAGACAGATCAACATCAATGGGCAGTAAAGTGGCCTCGGCCAAAAGAATGGTAGCTGAGATGCAACCAAGGATGACAGCAAGAACCTTCAGGAGTTGCTTTCTCAGTTATACGTGGATGAACAGAAAGGTCGTGGCTCGTTAGCTCGCTTAACTCGTGACAAACTCGGCTCGGCTCGACTCGGCTCGTTTTATTTTTCTAACGAGCCGAGCTAGCGTTTTAGCCCGTTAAAGATAATGAGCCAGCTCGAGCTAGCTCATGAGCTGTTCGCGAGCCTAACGAGCTAGACCAAAGACACGCGATTAGCCGGCGTTCATTGATTCCACCCCGGAATGCATGTGATCAGTATTTCATAGGTTCATCATGTGATATGTTGGTTCAAACTTTAATATTTAGATACAATTTCATATGATTTTCATGTTTGAACTGAAAATTTGTTTGTATAATCTATTGAAAAATTGTTTAAATTCACTTTCAATGCATGACTCACGAGCCTAATGAGCCAGCTCGAGTTTTATAACGAGCCGAGTCGAGCCAGGTTTTTAGCTCGTTATATTAACGAGCTAGACCGAGCCGAGCCGAGCTGGCTCGTTATCCTGCCCTAGTTATACAATGCCAAATAAACTCTGAAAATAAGAGAAAAAAAGAAATTGTCTGTGAGTCAGTTTCATGAATTAAGGACTGCCCAAATAGTAACTAAAAACTATCAGGAGCTTGACATGCACGAGATGGAGAGAATCCATGTCGGCCACCTACGGAATCCTCGAAGAGAGATGCAGGTTGAGACTCAGGAATCAAGAACAAGGTTGAGACACCGAGACGGCTGCTCGTGGCGCGCGCGGATGCTGAGGAATAAGTCCATTTAAGGTCACTCAACTTATCGCGTAGTCTGTTTTTCATCCTTGGACCGTAAAACCGGATACAACTGGTCCGTGAACTATCAAAACCGGTGCAAAATAGGCTCCTCGATAGTTTTAAAGGCGGTTTTGACTGACTTGGCGCCAATATGGCTAGTTTGACTAGCTCTCCATCCCACGTCGTATTGACATGATGATTACGTGAAAATTATATATCAAAAATATAGTGAGCCCAATTGTCAGCTGAGAGGGGAGAAGGAATAACATGTGGGGCCCATGTGGGCCCCACTATATTTATTTCTTTTGGGTAGCTAACTACGGGCATACGTGGGCCTGTCATTTTTAAATCATTTTTTGTGCGTAGCTGACAGGTGGGCCCACCGCTTTTTTGATATATAATTGCCATGTAAGTGCCATGTCAATGCCACGTGGGACGGAAACTTAGTCAAACTAGCCATGTAGGCGCCAAGTTAGCCAAAACCGCTAAGGGACCTCTTCTGCGCCAGTTTTAAAAGTTCAGAGACCGATTGTATTCGGTGTTGGGATCCAAGGATGAAAAATAGACTGAATGATAAGTTGAGGGACTTTAAATGGACTTATTCCGGATGCCGACGACGGGGACCTACCTATTTTGGGGAACAAATTAAGCGCATAAATGAAATTGGTCCACTATACTTTGGTGGACGAATTCAGCCTACAAATCCAACCATCATATTACGTAAATGAATTAAGCCAATGGCCCATCCTGTTTTGGAGGATGAATTCAGCCTACAGACGAAAAATTGGCCCATCTTATAACATAACGAATCCAGCCTATAAATGAAATAGCCCACCTTGTTTTGGTGAACGAAATCAGCCCATAGACAGAAATTTTTAGCACATATCATTAGGTAAAGGAATTCAGCCCATAAATGAATTTGGTCCACTATATTTTACTGGACGAATTCAGCCCATAAACTGAAATTCGACCAGTCTCATTACGGGCACAAATTCAGCCCATCTTGTTACGTAAAAGATTCAGCTTATAGACGGAAATCCGGCCCATCTTATCAAGTAAACGAATTCAGCCCATAAATGAATTTGGCCCAGTATGTTTTTGATGGACAAATTCAGCCTATAAATGAATCTGGCCCACCATGTGCCGGTGGACGAATTCAGCCCAAGATAAAAATGCGGCCCATCTCGTTATGTACACAAATTGAGCCCATAACCGAAATTGGCCCACCAAGTTTTCGTGGACGAATTCAGCCGGCAGAAGGAAATTTGGCCCATATTGTTACTCTTTTATCACCAAAATTTGTCAAGACCGACAGACATGGAAGCCCACAATAATCCACACGTGTAGTCAGTAGTGCCGCTCGCCGGCCTCGCCCGCCTGACGGGCCGGCCGACGGCCGACGCGCCGCGTCGCGGTCGCGGTCACGGCGACGCCGACTCGCCGAAGTCCTCACGCTCACGGCCGACGCCGCCGGCGGCCAGGCGGGTGGCAGCCGCACGCCCCCGATGTCCGACTCGGGAGGAGCCGCGCCGCCGCCGCCGCGTGCAGAGGACGCGAGGCACACGGCGGCTCGTACCTGATATGTTTGTAACATGTTTCTTTACATTTGTATTCAAAATAGAAAAAATAATACACGCATGACTAGTACCTTTGCATGTCTTTCATACAAGCATCAGAAACCAACTAATACGAGGCGGGCGATGGAGCCGCCGTCGGCTACTCGAGCTCGGCGGCGCGGACGAACCCTAGCCAGTCGGCGGCGCCCCCGAGCACTACCGGCGCCGCCGCGGCACCGGGCTGCAGCGAGAGCATCTCCGCCTCCCTAGGGAGCCGCCGGTCGGCCGGCCAGATCGCCGAGCGAGGGAGAGGAGGGGAATTGCTTCCAGCGCCTTCGAGAGGTTGGGGAAGAGAGAGAGGGAGAGCAGTAGTGGTCGCCGTGTTAGATTTGGGAATCGGGAATGGAAAGGAAAAAAACGGAAGCTGCTCTGCGGGACCGAGAGCGCAGGCGTGTGTGTTACGTGGCTACCAAAGCGACGTCGATTCCGTACCTTACCAAAAAAATATACGATCTTTAGAAGGTGTTCAGATGGTAAAATTTTTTTGGTAAAAATGTCACATCGAAAGTTTGATCATATGTCGGAGAGGTTTTTAGATACGAATGAAAAAACGAATTTCACAGCTTGTCTGAAAACCGCATGACGAATCTTTTGAGCCTAATTATACCGTCATTAGCACATATTTGTTACTATAATACTTATGGCTAATTATGGACTAATTAGTCTTAAAAAATTCATCTCACGATTTCTCCCATAATTGTGCAATTTGTTTTTTTTTCATCTATGTTTAATACTTTATTTAGATATCCAAAGATTCGATGTGATGTTTTTAGAGAAACTTTTTGGGAACTAAACAAGGCCTTAGATTCGTCGACAACTGTGAATATATTAGAGCAGGTACAGTAGCAGGCTATAAGCTAGCTGTAAATATATTTTAAAGAAATATGAGGGGAGAGAGAAGAGAGTGCACTACTAATTTGTAGCTACCTACAGCACGTACTCTAAGACGTCATGTGTGTATGACATATGGGACTATGTATTAATGTTTTGTATGCAACTATTGTATGAATTGACTATTAGATTGGCTATAGATGAATTAGAGCTAATAGAACTTCCTCTTAGCATTAAATAGTAACGACTCTCATTATAGTAAAAACCTTATAGGACTGTAAATACTTTATGAAGTAGGGGTGGTGATGATCTGACTTTTTTATGAAAAAAAATATAAAACGACATATTTATAATAAAAATAATTTATGAATAAAACTTTTATATACATGATCTTAGAGATCTAAAAGCTAATGTTAAAAATAAACTATAATAAAATATCTTAAAATCAATTCTAAATTAAAAATTTAGCTTATAAGCATGCTTATAAACAGAAAAATAAAACAATGACAGTGATAGTAAGATGTACTTTCCCAATTGTAAGCAGTGCGAGATGAGCTTGAGCTCGACCAAAGCCTAAGCTGCGCTTGAGTCAAGCATTCATCGTCTTTTAAGCTTGGCTCGGTTTCTGTTCGACCACTTTCACGTTAATACATTTGTAAACGATATATTTGTAAATAAAAATAATTTATGAATAAAAATTACATATACGTATTCTCAGTAATTTAAAAGCTAAGACTGAAAAATAAACTTAGGTAAAAAATCCTAAAAATTAACTATAAATTTAAGGTTAAAAATTCAGATATTGGTTTAGAGTATAAGTATAAGCGTAAAGACAGGACGTAAATACATACCACTAATACTTGCTAATTTATGGTGTAGGTACATGATGCATATTTAGTCCATTAGTTTATCAAACAAACAAGATAAATACATAATAAACATTATATATGGTTAAGCTCCTCTGAAGCTTGAGGTCAGCTTGGCAAAGCTCGAAAGGTTTGGCCTAAGCCAGGCTTGGCTCTTTTAGAGCTAAAGCTATTTTGACATCTACTGACAGTAGTACAGTGGTATATAATCTGAAATAGATAAAAAAAAAAACTTCAAGCCCGAAAGCTTTGGGGCAATTACAAGATGGGCTGTTCTGCCAAGCTTACATATGGGCCGTGGCGTTCTCGACTCGTGCCTGTTTATGTCATTTTTTGAGAAGCCCAATTTTAAGCCCAGGTTCTGAACCAAATTCTTGATCTACAGGCCCAATACTGAAGTGCTGTACATAAAGTACATAGCTGGCAAATTGTTTAATTTTAATTATAAATTTGGAGTTGGTTATAAGATTTTTTTATTAAAGTTTATTTTCCATACTTGACTTAAGTTAAATTGAAAAAAATTGTTGCGACATTTTAAATTAATTAATTAGATAGCTATTTTGATATAAAAAATATTGACACGGGCGGTAAGTTAAATTGAAAAAAATAATTAGATAGCTTGCTGCGTGATAAGAGAATATTATTCCGGTGATCGTGGGCGATAATATCTCCTACCGCCGTGGTTTTGTCATTATATCGTACGGTTATCGTGCCGTTGTCCACGAAAATCACCGACTAGTTATAGTAGGAAATCGCACGATTGTCACGCCAAATCACATGGTATCTCTTTTAAAACCATGATGATTTTGTTCAAAAAATTGGATTCAAATTCGCATGATTTTTGCATGATTATCGCTATTATCATGATTATCACCGATAATCATGCTATCATCGCACGGTGATTTCGGCTCTCTCCGCGATAAATAAAACCCTAACCAAAACACGGATTAGATTGGACGTGCATGGGCAAATCGATGGCACCTAGTACTATACGGAGAAGTTACTCCCTCGGTCACACAATAACTTGAATTTTACCCATTACACACATACTAATAAAAACAATAAAATACCCTCCACTTTATCAGATCAATACAAGACTACTTTATCTATACAAAATTCACTTATTTATTATTTTCATAAACTTCAATAAATGATTTCTAAAAATAATTTATTTTAGGACAAGCTAAATGGACAAAACAATTTTATTTTAAAATGGAAGTAGTAATATATGACTCCAGTAAACACATGATTAACGTCAATTTTAGTTGATTTTGACTTTCGCCGTTCTCGCCGTTTCTATGCCTGCACTGCATTCCATGTCCTTTGCCCGGTTGCCCCCATCTCTCGCTAGATTCATGAAATGACATCCCATTGCATGTGATTGTAACCATTATTGAACATAACCATTTTTAGTTTAAAACAGAGCTACGTAATCACTTTCTCGCTTCTGCTTACGCTTAGCCAAACTTTAAATTTACAAGTTGATTTTAAAGTTTTTTTACTAAATTTATTTTTTAGCATGGGTTGTTAGATCGCTAAAAATACATATATAATTTTTTTTTTACAAATATGCCTAACTACGAACGTAAAAATGGCAAATTGTGGTACACAACTTCCTATTCTACTCGTAGGGATCCATGTAATATTAAACAGATTTTGGATCCCACAATGTATCAAAATTCTTAATAAATATAAAATCATGCAGATCCACTAGGTGGCCGATCATGAAAGCTATCTGTCCCCATTAGACTCGAGAGGCTCTTTGCTCTGACTTCTGAGTGTGATGACCGACAAGCCCAAAAGAATTTATTTTGATCTGATCTTGTGCTACAGGAACAGAGAACCGAATAATAGTATTTCTCCTATTTTAAAATATTGAAACCTAAAATTAAATATGACACGTCTTAATAACACGAATTTATAAATATTTTGAAATGAATGGAGTATGAATGTAGGATCCAAGAGACCAAGAGTGGAGGGTTTCTTTCTATTTTTATTCCTACGTGCTACCACTCTCATCTTTTCGCTTATGCTTATAAACCAAAATTTAAACTTTTAACTTTATATTTAAAGTTTATTTTGGATTTTTTGATTGTAGCTTATTTTTAGTTTTAGCTTTTATATAACTAAGAACAAATATATAAAAATATTCATAAATTATTTTTTATTTGCATAAATTATCTTTTCATTTATGCTTATAAACCCAAATTTCTCTCTTTTTAAAATTTGAATTTAATTTTAAATTTGGATTTGATTTTAGGGATTTTTTTCACCGTAGTTTATTTTTAGCCTTTGTATTTAGATCAGTACGAATACATATAAAAAATTTATTTATAAATTATTTTTCATTTTCAAACGTATCGTTTAGTTCTTTCCTTAGAAAAGCAAGAAGATGATCCATTGTCCGGAGTTGATGCATACGCTAGGCGTTTTGCGGTCTGCCATCTCGTTAGGCTGATGGTGTGAGCTCATGAGATCCTATCCTGCGACTTTTTCAGCTTGAAGGTAGGGCTGGATTGATAATTAAAATGTGAAAATAGCTCCATGTTAACTGTCAAAGAAAGGTCCTTGGCTAATTAATAGTTGATGGTTGTAGTATAGCAGCTAGTAGCCGATAGCCGGATAGGTTGGTCTAAGACGGCAAAACGGACTGAGTTGTCACAAAAATTTGACATCAAATTATTGCCTGATAAGACGGCTGCGTTCATTTACTAGTTTTTTTTACTTTTACATTTTATAAACTATTAAACAATATATTTTTCTATAAAGAAAATCTATACATTAGTAAATCATTTTGCATTTCTAAATAAAAATTTAACTTTATAATAGTTAATTATATCATTACACTATTAAATATATATATTATAAGATCAGATAATCTTTTATCTTTAATAAAAAATCTCTAAGAGGACGTATCCATGGACCAATAAGTTAATTAATCCCTCTATCCCATAATGGTAGGACATTTGCCAGCGTTTTTTCTTGAAATTAAGATTAAAGTAAGAAATAGTTATATTGGTTGAAACTAGGAGATATGTGGAAAAAAATAGATAGGTATTTTGTGATTGGTAAATACATGGATTAATAGTACTCACCGCCTCCCAGTATAAAAAAGTTTTTGAGCCGGTACGAGTAGTAAGGACGTTGGTAGAATTAAACAGAAGTGTTATTGATGATTAAAAAGGAAATATGTGTATAGAAGTCGTTATACTTTATGATAAATTTAAACAATATAAGTTTTTCTATATTCTAAGACAAAGCATGGATATCATAGGATAAATTTACATACTAAATATATAGTGGTATATTCATTCTAAAATATAGTAGCTATCTAAATAGTAAGATATAGCACCATCATTCTCATCTTTTCGTTTATGTTTATGCTTATAAGCTAAAATTAGAATTTTTAACCTTAAATGTGGAGTTGCTTTTACGATTTTCTTTATCGTAGTTTATTTTTTTATTTTTGTTTTTAGATTGCGGACAGCATGCATATAAAAAGATTTGTTGAGAAGTTATTTTTCGTTTGTAAATATAGATGTCCACCAAACATTTAGGGACATATTATGTGACGGAGGAGTAGGGCAGGCGCAAGAGCAGCCAGTTTCGGTCAGAAATTATAGGCATGGTCAGATGATAAATTCGATGATTTAACGCTTTTTTTTGTCAATTATTTACATTACACTCGTGCCTACGATATGTGAAAATAATAGTAGACCAAAATATTAAATAATCGAACCTTAATTTTTTGAGTTAAAAAAATCAAATCCCTTCTGTCAGAGCGAACTGTGCGTTGAACAGGTGCGCCGTATAAGGCGAAGCCAGCCGAGCCGAGCTGCCGGTACGGTCAAACAGCCAAGTGGTGTTTAGATCGAGAAAATTATTTTAAGGAGTGTCATATTAAATGTTTGATCGGACGTTGGAAGGGGTTTTTGGATATGAATGAAAAAACGAATTTCACGGCTAGCCTAGAAACCGCGAGACGAATCTTTTGAGCCTAATTAATCCGTCATTAGCACATGTTGGTTACTGTAGCACTTATGACTAATCATGGACTAATTAGGCTTAAAAGATTCGTCTTAAGATTTCTTCCGTAACTGTACAATTAATTTTTCGGTTCATTTATTTTAATGCTTTATTTAGGTGTCCAAAAATTCGATGTAACGTTTTTGAAAAAAAATTTAAGAACTAAACGAGGCCTAACAAGAGCGCACTAGCTAGGCCTAGGCCGTGTTGGTTTGAAACGTTGGTAAGATACGTAATAATAGATTAGTATATGATTAATTAATTATTAATTATTAAAAAATATAAAATACATTAATATGATTTTTTAAAATAACTTTTCTATAAAAAATTTTTACAAAATATACACCGTTTAGCAGTTTGGCAAGCGTGCGCATGTAACATTGGGTCCGAACGCAGCCCTAGTCGCGGTCGCAAGCATCGCTCTCTCTCTGCGGGTCCGCGCGGTTGGGCACACTGCAGGGCCTCGGCCGGCCGTACGCGCGCTATCAACCGCTGCCTGCCTGTGCCTGACCTCGCGTACGTTGGCCGCCGGAAGGTAGGATTTTCCCGTGTTCCGACCGTGAGCCGCTTACTGGGACCTGGGAGAATTTTTTTAAAAAACTCTTTGACGCCGACGAGACGACGACCACGACTGCAGTTGCATTTGCACGATGTGGCGGGAGAGAGAGCGACGGCCTGCGGGATGGCATTTGTACGTGCTTGTCGTCATCCTGAGTAATAAGACCGTCTTATCGTCTAGCTTATCCTTAGGAGCAATTTTAGTATCTTATCTGCTTTTTATATAAAATTTGATACTGTTTTCTATATAAAATTTGATATCTTTTGATAGCTTAGATACTAGAAGATATCAAATTTTACATAGAAAACAGTAGTATCTCGTGATACCTCTTTAAGAATGGAAAAAAATTTATTTCTGTTTTACACGTGAGTTTTTTAAATGGCTAAAATGTTTTTTTAAAATTATATAGAAATTTCTTATCTTAAATTTTTAGAATAAGTTTTAATTTTATAATAGTTAATTCTACCATTTATATTATTAAATAGTTATACAAATAGATATTTTTTTCGTCCGACATAGCCATAGAATTAAAATGATGATGCCCCTGGTGCTGGTGCCTGGTCGATCGTAAGCACTTGTAGTATATCATTTTGAACAGGAAAACTACTACGTAGCAGTAGAATACTCGCATGTGCGCCGGTGGCGGGTCTATCAGTGCCTGATGGTAGTTACCACGCATCAATGCATATGCATTCTCGCCTAACTCCGCTTAAAGTATACTCCTTCTGTCAAAAATAAAATCAATTCTTCGGTTTTTTATGTAGTGTTTAACCATCCGTCTTATTTATAAAATTTTCAGAAAATTAGAAAAAAATTAGTCACACGTAAAATACTATTCATAATTTATTATCTAATAAAAACAAAAATATTAATCGTAAATTTTTTTAATAAAACGAAGAGTCAAAAATTATAGGTAAAAAATAAAAAATTAGTTTATTTTGGGACGGAGGGAGCAGTAGTATATACAGCCACACGAGTAAACCACGACAAGAAGCTCTCCAACCACTGATCTGTACGTTAGTACGTATAAAGCCATTACATATGATCAGGTCAGGCCGGCCGTGACGTACGACAGTGGATGGAATCCGTGTAACTGTCGTGTTCATGTCCTTGTAGCACGCATCAACCTGCATTATCATACAGCGGTTTTAATTTTTTTGCCGATAAAATTTAGGATTATGTTTAAAATAAGTTAAAAATAAAATTGGCTCAACCTATTTGCATGTATGTAAAATTTATGAGTTAGGATTTAAAATAAAATTATATAAAGTTTTCCACTAATTTTTTTAAGGATTAAGGTGCTGTGAACCAGAGGCTCAGGCCATTACCACTCCTAGCCGTACAATGGATATCATTTTTAATTTAGGCCGTGTTATTTTCTAACCTAAGATAAAAGATAAAACTTATTTGATTTTTATGATAACTATTTAATTATACAAATAATATAATTAGCTATCACAATGTTAAAATTTTATATTAAAATGTAAGATGATGAACTTATATTATAATTTTTTGGCAAAAAATGTCACCGTCTAGTACTCCAGTAGTTTAGAAAACGTGTACGTAAAAAATAAAAGAAAAACCAAGAATAATTGGAAAAAAAAACACAACTAAGTGGAAAAAGCAAGTGAGGAGGTCAAAGTTGAGTTATTTCCTGTGCTACGTGCTATTACCTCCGTTTCATAATATAAGATGCTTGATTTTTTAGTTATAACGTTTGATCATTTATTTTATTTAAGTACAAATATAAAAATGATAAGTCGTATTTAAAGTTCTTTTAATAATAAAGTAAGTCACAAGCAAAATAAATGATATTTCCATAATTTTTTAAAAAAGATAAATAGTCAAACATTACAAACAAATAAATCAAGCATCTTACGTTATAAAACTGAGGGGGCAGTAATTTGCACACACGGTTTTAGAAAAGGATCGATGGGTCTTGCCGAATGTGGACATCACCATCCACGGATTCAGGAGGAAGACTGGCAGAGAAATTGTAGATAGAAAGGTGCAAAACATGAGGCGGGAGGAAGCTATGTTTGGCACGATGTTGCTAGCTGCGCTATGTACGCCTTTCTGGTTTTGACCCTCGTGTATATATACCACTAATGACTACACTGTGATTTGCGGCTATTATTACAAAGTGTTCTACGCCTTAGGCTGCGTTTGTTTATTCTGTTTGCTAAGCCAAATTACCTCTTTTTTCACGTATTTTTTTAAACTACTAAACTGTGTATTGTTTGTAAATTTTTAGAGAAAAATTGTTTTGAACATTCCAATTAATTTTTTTTATTTTTTATAACAAATAAATAATTAATGATATATTAAACGTTTCTTACGCCGTTACTAAACCAAACAAAAAAACGCGGCCTAAATATGTGGATCTTACAAATTAGGATTTATCCTCTGTATCTGAGGTTCTAGTTTAGAGCATGGACACTGGTGCATATCGATTGAATCAATATCTGTTGGCTCAAATCATGTGCTGCGGTTTAAACGGAATGTAGGACAAAACAGTCCAATCAATATGGTTGATAGCTTATAGATGCGTACATTATTCAACGTAGCATATTTAGAATACTGGTGCTATTTGATTGCTTAGCTTTTTCAGATAAAAAGTTAAACAATATATTTATGAATGAAAAATAATTTGTTAATAAAACTTTATATATGTGTTCTAAATTAACCTAAAAATAAAGATTAAAAATAAACTACGATGAAAAATATCAAAATCAAGGTTAGAAATTTCAAATTTGGCTTATAAGTATAAGAAAAAAATAAAAATATGAGGATGTATATATTGCATGGTTTGATCCATGAGAGTAGGAATGAATCTACACCATATTTGTTAGACTAGCCAATCTTGACAACCACTAGCGAAATTCATTGATAAACTTCTTATATGTCGAAGTCGATCCTATTATTACATGAGATTAAAATACCATGAGGCCGGTGAACCATTTTGTGAATCCACTTCTCTAAGAGAAGCGATGCAAGTATTACAACAAGATCATTTTCCACTTCTTGTGATAGGAGATTGCAAGGTGAATTCATAAGTACCCATCTGTTTCAAGATTTAAGATATTTTGATTTTATCGTAAGGACATGTTTAAAATAGTGACTATGGTCGAATTTTCTCTGATCCAAATCAGCAATCAGAACTAATCTTATAAGAACATGTACAAATGTATAGTTAGGTATTTTTTCTTAATTAATATAAAAAATAATTTTTTATTACACTCCTTTCCTTTTTATCCATCCTATGCAATAAAATGTATTTTTAATTAATAAATATTATGAATCGACTCTAAGCTGCTATCATGTATAACAATAGGTTCTTTCTTTTTTTTTCTCCATATTATCGTATTTGCTTACGTGATTATAGGTACCCTAAGTCAGACTTCTTGAAAATTGATTGCCTATTAAAAATAGCAGCATTCACAATATCAAATTAGTTTAATTAAATTCACCATTATGTATATTTTTATAATATATGTGTTTTATGTTAGAAATGCTGCTATATTTTTTTGTAAACTTGGTATAAATATGAATTTACTTTGTTAGGATAAATATTTGGTTTTATGCTAATGAAAACGTGGCAATGGAATAAACAGTTTACTTGTACCCAGTAAAGCTATATCTATTCCTAATTTCTACCGGTCCACAATATACATATTTATACACACATATACATATACTATATATATAAGTATGTATGTATGTATGCATGTACTGATGTACGTATATGTATGTATAATAGGAACACAGTGTGCTGGCGGCTGGCCGTACATCGCACGGTCAATTCATTCCACGTTAAAACAGTCAAACACCGCATTCCCTATCATTTGCACAGCCTGCCGCAGAAAAATCCGCACAAAAACGAGGACAAATCGCCGTTTCGATCGCGTCCTCCGTTTCTGTACGCTACGCTTCACCCAACCCCACGTGTTGCAGTCAACCCCATCCCTTCGAGCTTTGACCGCCCGCGCCGCAAGCGTGCTAAAATAGCGTCCACCCGCGCGCTCCTCTCCGGCAACGGGCAAGCCCGTGACCAGCCGCCGCCGCCGACGCTCGCCGAGCTCAGATCTCGGCAATGCCGCGGGGACACGCCGCGCGCCTGCTCCTCCTGCTGCTGGTGCTTGCCGGCGCGGCGGATGCGGCCACGACGGAGGCCGACGCGCTGCTGGCGTGGAAGGCCACCCTGACCAACGCGACCGCGCTGTCCGGATGGACCCGGCCCGCCGCGGCGGCGGCGTGCAGCTGGAGCGGCGTGACCTGCGACGCCGCCGGGGCCCGCGTCGTGGGGCTGCGGCTCCGGAAGCTGGGGCTCGGCGGCGGCCTCGACACGCTCGACTTCGCGGCGCTCCCGGCGCTGGCCGTGCTCGACCTCAACGGGAACAACTTCACCGGCGGCATCCCAGCCAGCATCTCGCGGCTTCGCTCGCTCACCTTGCTCGACCTCGGCAACAACGGGCTCAGTGGCTCCATCCCGCCGCAGTTGGGCGAGCTCTCCGGCCTAGTGGAGCTCCACCTCTACAACAACAACCTCGCCGGCGCCATCCCGCACCAGCTCAGCCGGCTCCCCAAGATTGTCCATTTCGACCTGGGGTCCAACTTCCTGACCAACCCGGACTACGCCAAGTTCTCGCCGATGCCCACCGTGACGTTCATGTCGCTCTACCTCAACAACCTCATCGGCAGCTTCCCGGAGTTCGTCCTCAACAGCGGCAACATCACCTACCTCGACCTGTCGCAGAACAATTTCTCCGGCCCAGTACCGGACACGCTGCCGGAGAAGCTCCCGAACCTGAGGTACCTCAACCTGTCCACCAACCCGCTCTTCGGCGGGATTCCAGCGTTCCTCGCGAGGTTGACGAACCTCCATGACCTGCGGATGGCCAACAACAATCTGACCGGTGGCATCCCGGAGTTCCTTGGATCAATGCCGCAGTTGAGGGTTCTTGACCTCGGTGACAACAAGCTCGGCGGGCCGATCCCGCCGGTACTTGGCCAGCTCCAGATGCTGCGGTATCTGGACATCAAGAACTCCGGCCTTGTTTCAACTCTGCCGCCGCAGCTGGGGAATCTTAAGAATCTCACTTTCCTTGAGCTCTCCACGAACCATCTCTCCGGTGGCTTGCCGCCGGAGTTCGCCGGGATGCGGGCAATGCGGGAGTTCGGCATTTCCACGAACAACCTCACCGGCGAGATTCCGCCGGGGTTGTTCCCGAGCTGGCCTGAGCTCATTTCCTTCCAGGTGCAGAACAACTCGCTGGCCGGAAACATTCCGCCGGAGCTCGGCAAGGCGAGGAAACTGGGCGTCCTGTACCTATACACCAACAAGCTTAACGGCTCCATCCCCGCGGAGCTCGGCGAGTTGGGGAATCTGACAGAGCTGGATCTGTCGGATAACTCGCTCACCGGACCGATCCCCAGCTCGCTCGGCAAGCTCAAGCAGCTCACGAGGTTGTCGCTGTTCTTCAACAAGCTCACCGGCGTGATCCCGCCGGCGATCGGCAACATGACGGCGTTGCAAAGCTTCGACGTCAACACCAACCGTCTGGAAGGCGAGCTGCCCGCCACCATCTCGGCCCTCAGGAACCTCGTGTCCCTCTCCGTGTTCGACAACAAAATGAACGGCACCATCCCGGCGGACCTCGGCAAGGGCCTGGCCCTGCAAACCGTGAGCTTTGCCAACAACAGCTTCTCCGGCGAGCTGCCGCGGCACCTCTGCGACGGATTCGCGCTGGAGCGTTTCACGGCGAACCGCAACAACTTCAGCGGCTCGCTGCCGCCGTGCCTGAAGAACTGCACGGCGCTGCTCCGCGTGCGGCTGGAGGGGAACCGCTTCACCGGCGACATCTCGGAGGCCTTCGGCGTGCACCCTGCCTTGGACTACCTGGACGTCTCCGGGAGCAAGCTGACCGGCCGGCTGTCGTCTGACTGGGGAGGATGCATCAAACTCACACGCCTGTACTTGGACGGCAATCGCATATCCGGCGGCATTCCGGTCGCATTTGGGAGCATGGCAAGCTTGAAGGATCTCAATTTGGCTGGAAATGATCTGACAGGAAGCATTCCTCCTGTGTTGGGAAATCTCAGCCTCTTCAGTCTCAACCTGAGCCATAACTCCTTTTCCGGGCCAATTCCGGCAAGTTTGAGCACCAATTCTACGCTTCAGCGAGTCGATTTGTCCGGAAATCTTCTTAGCGGGACGATACCGGCCGCCATTGGTAAGCTTGGTGCTCTGACATTGCTTGATCTGAGCAAGAACAGGTTATCAGGGCAGATACCAAATGAGCTTGGTAATCTGGTTCAGCTACAGATGCTGCTTGATTTGAGCAGCAATTCTTTGTCAGGCACCATCCCTTCGAATCTCGGGAGTTTGATAACCCTGCAGAGACTGAACTTGTCGCACAATGCGCTCACTGGATCGATCCCGGCAGGGTTTTCTGGCATGTCAAGCCTAGAAGCTGTTGATTTCTCTTATAACCAACTCACTGGCAGTATACCATCAGGGATTGCTTTCCAGAATGCTTCGGCTAATGCGTACATTGGGAATTTGGGGCTCTGTGGTGATGTGCAAGGCCTAACTCCTTGTGGCTTCAGTTCTACCAGTTCATCTTCAGGGCATCACAAGAGAGTAGTCATTGCAACCGTTGTGTCAGTAGTTGGAGTGGTGTTACTATTAGCCATTGCCACTTGCTTCATACTGCTATGCAGAAGGAGGCCTAGAGAGAAGAAAGAGGTGGAATCTAACACCATTGATTCATATGAGTCCACAATCTGGGAAAAGGAAGGCAAGTTCACATTCTTTGACATTGTGAACGCCACCGACAACTTCAACGAAACCTTCTGCGTCGGGAAAGGAGGATTCGGAAGCGTCTACAGGGCTGAGCTCCCCAGTGGGCAGGTTGTGGCCGTGAAGCGTTTCCATGTCGCCGACACGGGTGACATACCGGACGCGAACAAGAAGAGCTTTGAGAATGAGATCAAGGCGCTGACGGAGGTCCGCCACCGCAACATTGTCAAGCTCCATGGCTTCTGCACCAGTGGTGACTACATGTACCTGGTGTATGAGTACCTGGAAAGGGGGAGCTTGGGCAAGACATTGTATGGGGAGGAAGGGAAGAAGAAGATGGATTGGGGCATGAGGGTGAAGGTGGTCCAGGGGCTGGCTCATGCTCTGTCCTACTTGCATCATGACTGCAACCCTGTCATCGTTCATCGTGATATCACCGTGAACAATATCCTGCTTGAGTCAGACTTCGAGCCACGCCTGTCTGATTTTGGCACAGCAAAGTTGCTCAGCTCTGCGTCGACAAACTGGACTTCGGTGGCAGGATCATATGGATATATGGCTCCAGGTATATATCTGCCTTTTGGTTTTGTTAAATTTGCACCACATTTTCCTTAAAAGACCACACATGTTTCTTATGCACACAATTCTTGGACTCTGGCGTATACAATCAAGTCTAGTTATTCTTCAAAGTGCTTCAGTGAGAACCTTATAGTAGCACCAAATAGTATTTTGGATGTTTTAGTAATATAATTAATGAAAAACTAGATGGCTAAATTTAGTTCGATGCTCCCACGTACTAATGTACTATATAACAGAAGCAAACATTTCTGACTATGATAAAAACATTTTGTGCAATTAACTACCGAAAGAAGAGCAGTAGTTTTGAAATATGGCTGTCAAATTGTCTGTTTGTAAATACAAAAAGAAAAGAGAATTCAAGTAAGAAACTAAGATCCTATCTGATTAAGATTATTTTGCATGTTAAATTAGATTATTAAATTAGACTACCACATTTTCTTGTCGTGAAGATCCTATCATGAAAGGACTAAAGTCATAGCTATTATTAAATTAGATTACCACATTTTCTTGTCCTGAAGATTTGCAGAACTTTGAAAGATTGTCATTGAAAAAAAAACTGTACTAATGCTGACAATTGCATCACTGCATCACAGTAACACTAACCAACTTCGATTCATTCTCGCAGAATTGGCCTACACAATGAGGGTTACGGAGAAGTGCGATGTTTACAGCTTTGGCGTGGTTGCGCTGGAGGTCATGATGGGAAAGCACCCTGGTGACCTCTTAACATCCCTGCCTGCTATCTCATCATCACAAGAAGATGACCTACTGCTCAAGGACATACTAGACCAGCGGTTGGATGCTCCAGTAGGACAGCTTGCAGAAGAGGTTGTGTTCATCGTGAGAATCGCGCTTGGTTGCACAAGGGCAAACCCTGAATCCAGGCCTTCCATGAGATCTGTAGCGCAGGAGATATCTGCACATACTCAAGCCTACCTTTCTGAAACATTCAAACTGATCACAATTAGCAAGCTAACAGACTACCAGAAGTGACAAAACTGTGTGTGCAGAAGAGATGGAGGCGCCGGTCAGGGAGGGGAAGATCACACCTAGAGACTTACTGATTTGTAAGATCCATTGCCAGATTAATGCCAAGAGCAAGCTTAGGATAGTGCATTACTTTAGCTGGTGATAAAAAATATAGTGAAATTATTTTGTACACTGAATCACAAAAGTCTGTCTTTCATCAACTTTGTATAACGGTATTTTTTGTTACTATTCCTGTGGTAATATTATTATTTTTTCCCATGGGAACAATAAACTTGTAAATAAGATAGAATAGAAATGGTCAAATTTGTGCCACTGCAACATAAATATCTGAAAGAAAATCGACACATCTTTGAAAGGAACCGCCTTCATTTTAATAGTCCCTTCTCCTTTGTATATGTGATTAGAAGAATATTTTCAGAATGGATGGCAGATAAATGTTTGTAATACTGTAACTGAGAGGACGCGCTTCTGCTCTTCCGTCCAAACATCAGATAACCACAACAGGATAGTAGTAGGAATGAGTTACTCTAGTCACAAGAGTAGAGTACATAATTTTTTCGAGAAATATTATTATTTTAATAGAAAATCGTAAAACTAGAGGCCGTTCGCGGAAAATCACAAATCTAGCTCCCTGTCGAACTACCATAGTTCGATAGACCCCATATCGAACGACCAGCAGTTGACTGGGGAGGAGATCAGACGGCTGCGAGTTTGACAGGGCCTGTCGAACAGGGAAAGTTTGACAGGGGGCCTGTCGAACTGCTGGTTGATCGATAGGGACGGTGGGAGAGCCCAATCGGCCTGCAGCAGTTCAATAGGGGCGGTGGGAGGGCCTTATCGGCCAACAGCAGTTCGACGGGCCTCGTGGCACCAGGTGGTGGGACTAGTCAAATGATAGTTATTTGATAGAGGCCCCATCGAACAACAGCAGTTCAACGAGGCCCAATCGAGTACCCACCGTTCGACAGGGTGCTAAATTTACGATTTTCTGCAGACAACATCTAATTTTATGATTTTCCATTAAATTAATAATATTTCTCAAAAAATTCGTGAGTACAGCTGTTCATTCAGGTGACACGTGTCATAAAACCACACAATTTGATTAAATGGAGTAATTAACATTCTCAACTTCTCCTGGTCTTAACATACAAAAGAAGATATTTGTTTCGGTCCAACAAAAAGTATCTCGAGGTATCAAATCGTTTTCCACCATTCGATCTAGCTGAGTAGAATATGCACGGTTAGATCCAACGATCAGAAATGATTTGGTACCGCAAGGTACTTTTTATTGGGCCGGAGCAAATCTCACAAAAGAAACATGCCAAATTCAGAACAAGAGGAGAACAATTGAAAAGCTAAATATACTTCTTCATCATTAGGATGTACATTAAGGAAACACATCTTCGCACATTTTTTTTGTGGGGCCGACCCAACTGGGCCGGCCAAATTGAATTAAGAAAGTTGTGGAGAAAAATACAAACTGATCAAGATGATCAGCGATCGACAGTAGGCCATCGACGAGAGAAAAAGACAAACACAAAGATTAAAAACTAGTCGTCTCCCTCCCGAAAAATCCCTGCTTCTCTCCAAATTAAAATCTTTGCTTTAATGTCACTTACAAGGTCCTGCGCTGAAGCAGCCCTCCTCTCGAAAACTCTTTGATTCCTCTGTTTTCAGACCATCCAGGTGACAAGCATGCAGAGTGAGTCGAAAGAACTACGGTAGCGCGTCCGAAAGCTTCCCCTGGCTGTTTGCCACCAGCCCACCAGGTCTGTCTGCACTTCGCTCGGCAGAGGAAAATGCACTCCTGTCCAAGCTCTGAGGCTGCTCCATACCTGTGATGTATAGCTGCAGGTTTGGAAAATATGCTCACAGGTCTCATCTCCAGATTGGCACAAGGCGCACCTCGATTGCCCGGGCCACCCTCGTTTTGCCAGATTGTCTGCTGTTAGGCAACTTCCCTGAGTTGCCAACACATGAAGAATTTGACTCTCCCCGGTGCCCTCGATTTCCAAATCAATGCCCCTGCGATTGATTGGATTCTTGGCAAAAAGAACACCGAATACGCTGATCTCGTCGTGTATGATCCGTGGTTTTCCAACTTCCAGGTATAAACATCCGGCTCACTGGATAGGGCCACCTGATTGACTAAGTCCCACAATTGCAGAAACTGCACGAGCGCGACAACCGATAAGCTTCCCCTGATCTGCCTGACCCAGTTTCGATTTGTGACTCCGTATTTAACCATCCCCTTTGTTCTGCCGACGTAGCTGTATAGCTCCGGCCACTTTTGTTGAACACTCTGTCCTTGCACCCATGGGTCTCTCCAGAAATCCACAATATTCCCACAGCCAATATTCCCACATCTTCACACATACTAAGCAGTATTTCCTCTTCAGCGGAATTGATTAATACATGATACCTGCTGCATAACCTTACACTGCATTCGGTCAACAAAACAGAAAATGGCATACCTTAATGTCCCAACGGAAAAGAACATTCCAAACCATAGACAAAAACCAGAAACCACTCCAGCCACCACAAAGTAGGATACATATTGGTCCTCGCAAGTTCTACAGTATCTCTCGTTTGGTGCAAGTGATGAATTAGTGCAAGAAATATTAAACGGAAAACCACATAGCCCAGAATTATTGCTGTATATCGATGCATTGAATGTTCGTAGTTGATTGCCGGTGGGTATCTCCCCTGACAGATGATTATTCGACAAATTCAGAACGCCAAGGGTAGATATATCGCCAAGGCTTGGCGGAATGGCCCCTGAAAGTTCATTCGACGAGAGGTCAAGCGACTCGAGTTTTTTCAAGCTGCCAATGCTTTTAGGTATGCTGCATGATAGATGGTTTCTTGACAAATTCAGAAATAGAAGACCTTGGAGATTCATTAACTCTTTAGGGATGCATCCTGACAAAAAGTTGTCTGACAAATCGATACCAAGCAGTAATTTAATCGTTCCTTGGAAAACTTGTTCCTGTCCCTTCCAAATTATATTGGTTATATCATGATCAAAACGATTATCTGAAGTAAACTGCTGATCTTTCATGGAGGCAAAGTTACCAAAAGCTCTGGGAATTATTCCAGTCAATTTATTGTTGGCTATATCTAGCAGTTGAAGCTGTGGAAGCTGCGACAACTCCCAAGGAATTTTACCTGTGAAGCTGTTTGATCCCATGCTAAGAATCTTCAACGATGGAATGCCTTCCCCAATCCAAGGAGGGATGCCACCAAAGAAGTTGTTATTCCCAATATGTAAGAAAGCGAGCATCTGACATCCCTTGAAAGCTGATGGAAATAATCCTGTGAAGCTATTACTCTCAAGATGAACCGATATAAGCGCACAACTGTAGTTTGTCTTTGCTTCAGGGATTTCACCTGACAAGGAATTGTGGGACAGGTCCAAGAACCGCAGGCTCTGCAGGTTCCACCAGCAGTTGGGCAGCTCACCTGTAAGCTTGTTGTATGACAGGTGCAGAAACTGGAGGGAAATCAATCCGCAAAAGCCGTTGGAGGGATTTTCTCCCGAATTTCCCGGAATAGGCCCCGAAATGGAGTTATTGCTAAGTACGAGCAATAACAAATGGCTGAGATGACCCAACTCAGGTGGAATGCCTCCTGTCAGATGATTCTCTGAGAAATCAAGAATCACCAAGCTTGTCAAACTGCCCAATGCCGCCGGAATGCCGCCGGAGAGCTGGTTCACGGATAGATCCAGATAACTGAGATTGCTCAGGTTGCCCAGCTCCGACGGTAGAGAGGAAATCAATCCGGCGTTCCAGATGTCGAGCCGCTGCAGCATCTTGAGCCGGCCAAGAGCTGCCGGAATAGGCCCGCCGAGCGGGTTAGGTCCAAGTTCAAGAATCCTCAACTGCGCCATCGACCCGAGGATCTCCGGGATGCCGTCAGTGAGGGAGTTGAAGCCAAACTGTATGTCCTGGAGCTTCGTCAACCTCCCAAGCGACGCAGGAATACGACCGGAGAACGCATTGTCAGTCAGGTTGAGATGCCTCAGGTTTGGGAGCTTCTCTGGAAGCGTGTCTGGTATTGGTCCGGAGAAATTGTTGAACGACAGGTCGAGGTAGGTGATGTTGCCGGTCCTGAGGACCAACTCCGGGAAGCTGCCGTTGAGGAGGTTGGAACTGAGTGACAGAAACTTGACGGTGGGCATCGGCGAGAACTTGCCGGAGTCTGGGTTGGTGAGTTTGTTACCCCTCAGGTCTAAATGGACAATCTTGGGGAGCCGGCTGAGCTGGTGCGGTATGGCTCCGACGAGGTTGTTGCCGTCGAGGCGCAGCTCGACGAGACCGGAGAGGTCGCCGAGCTGCGGCGGGATGGAGCCGGCGAACCCGTTGTTGCCGAGGTCAAGCGAGGAGAGGGAGCGTAGCCGCGAGATGCTGGCCGGGATGGCACCGGCGAAGTTATTCCCGCGGAGGTCGAGCTCGGTGAGCGCCTGGATCGCTGTGAAGTCGAGCGCCTCGAGACGACCGCTGAGACCGTGACCCCGGAGCCGGATCGAGGCGACCCGACCGGCGGCGTCGCAGGCCACGCCACGCCAGGCGCAGACCGGCACCATCCGTCTCCATCCGGACAGCGCGGCCGCGTCGGTGAGGCTCGATTTCCACGCGAGCAGCGCGTCCGTCTCCGTCTGCGAGGACGCCGCGGCATTGTCCGTCGCAGTGATGGCGGCGGCGGCGACCGCCACGAGGAGGAGTGGGACGACGACGAAGCGGGCTACGTTCTTCATCGCAGAGTGACCGGAGTCGTAGCGAGCAGACCGGAGAACCAAAGGATAAAACGCGGCGCGTTAGTTGGTCGTGCAGCACGGCAAGACGTAACGACCACGCGTCGTCGTCGTCGTCGTCTCCGGCCATGTTGGAATTTCGATCGGCCAATCACTAGACATCCCCTTCTCGCTATAAATCCAAATCATCCAGTATTTTTTTTACAGTTTAGTCTTTTAAAATTTTTATTTCCAACTATAACATTGAAAAAACTTATTTTAAGAATGGATGTTTTTCTTGGCACTAGCTTGATTGACATTGGCTACGTTCGTTACAACCTCATCGTAACCCAAATTTTCTAGTTTTTTTTGCACGTAAATGATATATTTTTTAGAAAAATTTTCTATAGAAAAGTTGTTTTAAAAATTATATTAATCTACGTTACAATTTTTATAATTAATAATTAATTAATCATGTACTAATCTATTATTACGTTTTTCGCGCCGAATACGTTACCGCAGCCGTTGAGGTCTAATGTCTTCGTGTCAAATGATGTTAACGCCGACGCTCTTCCACTACTACAGATGGATAAAAAAAAACTGCTGTTCGTCAACTTTGTTTTCCTTATAATGGTTACTCTTCCTGTTGTAAATATTATTGTTTTTCTCCATAGGGTTAATAAAGTAATTCTACCATCATTACCGTGAGTTACCATTTTTATTTAAAAGTTGATATATTCAAATAATAAAATTTTCCACATCCAATTACTTCATTGAGAACCGTAAAATTTCTCAATGAATATGTAAACTATGCCATGGCCGTATATATAATCTATCTATGTATTATATAATAAAAACAGATCTAAATATGTCACCCCGTATACACTCGAGGCAACGCACTGGATGCAAGAATTGCCGTATTAATATGAGAAATAGAAAAAAGGGAAAGTTTTAAAATACAATTTCGGAACTAAAAAAGAAACATAAAAAGAGTCCATTTGTAAATATAGTTTAGAAAAAAAATCCAAAATTCAAATTAAAAATTAAAAATAATTAATGTTCAGTGGAGAGTACGTCTATCTATAAGTGCAATTTAAAAACATCTAAAATTTCAGATAAAAATAATTAAAATTAATTGAAAGAATCAATATATAAATACAATTGTATACATAAAAAAATATAAATACAAATTGAGAACTAAAAATAACGAAAAGTAAAATAAGGATCCACCTAGAAATACAATTTAGAAAAAACTAAAATTTAAATTAAAAATAGGAAAATAATTAATATTAATATAAAAAACCTATATAAATACAATTTATAACTGACAGGCATGTTATATATGTGGACCGCTATTCTGGTTCACTCGTCAAAAAGCAACACGTTCTAGCAGCCCCTTTTTAAATGGGAGACAAAGAATATATTCTCGGATGAATTTGGTATCTCGAGGCACGGGTACCTCAAGATATTTTTTGTTTGAACGAAGCAAATCTATTTTTTAAAACTACCTACCAAACCTACCAAACAACTGTTTCTTATCTTTGAATCTAAAAGCTCTTCCATCCTATGTATTCGAGATTCGGGAGCGAAGTTATTGTGGCAGACGGTTCACCATCCAGCTGATTGTCGTTCAGGTTCAAGACTTGCAGTGCTGACATGGTGCCAATTAGGAATTTTCTAAGGTACACCCAGATTATTTTGGACCGTCCATTGGTTTAAACGGTGATAAATGTAGTAAAAATATTCTGAAGTCTGTCAATCACAAAAACCAGTCATTCATCAAATTTGTATTCCTTGCGCTACTATTTTCTGTGGTGATTTATTTTCTTTACCATAGGCTAAACAACAATGGTCCTTCTTCTCTGGTGCATTCTACTGATAGTATGCTACTAGTAGAACTAATCTTAACTATTGATTAAAAATTATATTTTTACTCTAATTGATTAGTAATATTTTGTAATTTTGTTTTTTGGCAATAAAGATCAACGATATTAGCCCTTCAAATTTCTATTATACCTAATATTTTTGGTAGTATAATTTAATCACAGTTGTTCTATAAAAATAGACCAATTAAATTATATTGCCCGTAGAATGCACCGGAGACGGACCCAAACAACAAAGTTGTAAATGTAAGACAGAAAAGAGAAATGAAATTTATGACATTGCTGTATAATTCTCTCAAAGAAAAGCAACAGGAAAGCATTACTTCGTTGCTGACCTGCATCTGAAGAGTACTTTAGGGCGTAAAACATTTGCAATTTGCGCAACTTCTTTGTGTGCGGTCAACAAGATGGAAAACAAAAACTCTCAGTGGCTTATGTAAAAATAGAGATCCAAACCAAACCCAAAACCCAAAAACAACGCCAGCAATTACAAAGTAAAATAAGACCATATCAAAAGCAAATTCTTCAATTTTCTCATCCAGGCTAGATGCATGGCAGGCTATACTCAAAGGGAAGCCACAGAGGCCCAAATTATTGCTGTAGATTGATGGATCCAAAAGTGTCTGAAGTTGATTTCCTGTGGGTATGCGGCCCCATAAGCGGTTGTTCGAGAGATTTAGCACACTGAGTGATGATAGGTTTGAAATGCCTGCAGGGATAACACCTGAAAGCTCATTCCATGATAAGTCAAGCGACTCCAAGATATTCAGATTGCCAATTCTTTCTGGAATGCTGCCTGAAAGATCATTTCTCGACAAGTTTAAAAACCGGAGGCCCAGAAGGTATGTTAGCTCGTTTGGGATCTCACCGTGAAGTGAATTGCTTGATAAATCAATACCTGTCATTATCATCGCTGTTCTTTGGAAAGTTTCTTCGTGTCCCTTCCATAATATGATTACTCTGTCTCTAGACTGATCAAGAGGGGACTGATTGTTTGGTTTTCCTCTCTGACGAGGGTTGGTAACCTGGGGTGCTTGTGGCTGGAAAATGGGGATTTCCCAAGTAAAAGATTGTGTTGTGGGCAAGGTTTTTGGTTTTGTCATGGATGGTAAGTTGAGCAGTGTTGTTGGGATGAACCCGGTTAACCTATTGCTGGCCAAATCAAGAAGTTGAAGCTGAGAAAGTTGGGATAATTCTCTAGGAATCTCTCCACTGAAATTATTTGATCGAAGGATAAGAATTCTTAGGAGAGGAAGACTAGTTCCAATCCAAGAAGGAATCTGGCCGGAGAACTTGTTGCTCCCAATGTCTAGGGTAACAAGCTCTCCGCATTTGTCAATGACTGTCGGGAAAACTCCAGAGAAACTATTGTTAGCAAGATGCAGAGATTTGAGAGGAAGTTCGAGGCTTGCTGATGTTGGCAATTCACCGGAAAAGCTGTTGCTGGAGACGTCCAGAAACCGCAGAGCTCGCAATCCCCACTAGCAAGTTGGGAGCTCACCACTGAATTGGTTCTTGGAGAGATCCAAAAACTGAAGAGAAGACAGTGTACAGAAGGTTGAATCCAGGTTGCCGGACATGCTGTTGTTGTTGACAGACAGATAGGTGAGGTTGGTGCATTTTCCCCAGTCAGACGACAGCCGGCCGGTGAGCTTGTTCCCGGAGACGTCCAGGTAGTCCAAGAAAGGGTGCACGCCGAAGGCCTCCGAGATGTCGCCGGTGAAGCGGTTCCCCTCCAGCCGCACGCGGAGCAGCGCCGTGCAGTTCTTCAGGCACGGCGGCAGCGAGCCGCTGAAGTTGTTGCGGTTCGCCGTGAAACGCTCCAGCGCGAATCCGTCGCAGAGGTGCCGCGGCAGCTCGCCGGAGAAGCTGTTGTTGGCAAAGCTCACGGTTTGCAGGGCCAGGCCCTTGCCGAGGTCCGCCGGGATGGTGCCGTTCATTTTGTTGTCGAACACGGAGAGGGACACGAGGTTCCTGAGGGCCGAGATGGTGGCGGGCAGCTCGCCTTCCAGACGGTTGGTGTTGACGTCGAAGTTTTCCAACGCCGTCATGTTGCCGATCGCCGGCGGGATCAGGCCGGTGAGCTTGTTGAAGAACAGAGACAACCTCGTGAGCTGCTTGAGCTTGCCGAGCGAGCTGGGGATCGGTCCGGTGAGCGAGTTATCCGACAGATCCAGCTCTGTCAGATTCCCCAACTCGCCGAGCTCCGCGGGGATGGAGCCGTTAAGCTTGTTGGTGTATAGGAACAGGACGCCCAGTTTCCTCGCCTTGCCCAGCTCCGGCGGAATGTTTCTGGTGAGCGAGTTGAGCTGGACTCCAAAGTATATGAGCTCGGGCCAACTCGGGAACAAAGCCGGCGGAATCTCGCCGGCGAGGTTGTTGTTGTAGAGGTGGAGCTCAACTAGGCCGGAGAGTTCGCCCAGCTGCGGCGGGATGGAGCCAATGAATCAGTTGTTGCCGAGGTCGAGCAAGGTGAGCGAGCGAAGCCGCGAGATGCTGGCCGGGATGTCGGCGGTGAAGTTGTTCCCGTTGAGGTCGAGCTCTGTCAGTGCCGGGAGCGCCGCGAAGTCGAGCTCGTCGAGGCCGCCGCTGAGCCCCAGCTTCCGGAGCCGCAGCACCACGACGCTGGCCCCAACGGCGTCGCAGGTCACGCCTCTCCAGCTGCACGCCGCCGCCGCCGCCGCCGGCCGGGTCCATCCGGACAGCGCGGTCGCGTTGGTCAGGCTGGCCTTCCACGCAAGCAGCGCGTCGGCTTCCGACGCCGTCGCTGCTATTGCCGGCGCAGAGACAGAGATGGCCGCGGCGGCCGCCACGAGGACGAGCAGAGGGAAGACGCGGCGTGGCCGTGCCATGCGTGCAGCCGATTCCTTCACTGGACAGGTTGTCGCGCCTCCTACCCACCACGAGCGCCTGGATGGGTTCCCGCCATTTTAGACTTCGGCTGGGCCAATTGGCCAACTGTTAGAAAGGGATTTAATCTTCAGCGTGTGCATAGAATCGCGTACTCGTAATCGCATCGCCGTCGGTGAAGAAACAGACAATCGACAAACGGAGAGTACGGACGGCAAGTCGGGAAGGGGCACCGCACTTGCCAGGGAAAGTATTTTTTAGCACTCGTTCTATATCTATATATTTCTGGCATGATATCTGAATAGTTTTTTTCTTAAATTAATAAAATTAAATTCATATGAGATATATGGTTTCATCGGGTTTAAATTTGACTTCCATAAATTATAGCAAAAAGAAGAAATTCAACTGTAGTTTCAGTTTAATTTATCATTTTACAACATTTACAAATCGAATATGATCTTGCATGTTTATAAAGTGATATATATCTTACATTAATTTATATTATCATTTTTGTGATAATTTTATAAAAAGGCAGATACCCAACTTGAACGATGAAAATCCATCTCCCACATGTTGTCCCATGAGGCGGCGGCTAGCTAGACGGGAGAACCAAACTACAGAGCAGAACTTCATTATTTAATTTTTTTAAATAAAAAGTATAAATTATAAAATATTTTATAATTATTTTATAATTATAAATTATAAAATTTTAAACATGTGTATAAAAATATGTTCCACCACCATATGCATGGACATTGGGTATCCTTAAAAATATTAAACTTTTAAACATATGCATAAGAGTAATTTTACGGTCCAACGAAAAGTATCTCGAGGTACCGGTATCTCGTGGTACCAAATCATTTCTGATCGTTGGATTTAACAGCACACATCCTACTCAGCTAGATCCAATGATGAGAAATAATTTGGTACCTCAAGGTACCGGTACCTTGAGATACTTTTTGTTGGATCGTTGCAAATCTCTATGCATAAATATGGTGGTGGAACATATTTTTATACATATGTTTAAAATTTTAATAATTTTAAGGATAACTAATGTCCATGAATATGGTGGTGGAACATATTTTTATGCATATGTTTAAAAGTTTAATATGTTTTGATTTGTAAACTATTTTTCTACAGTAATATACATCCATATACATGGGGGAGTTAGGGGTAGTATGGTACTTTCAAGTGGTTTTTAGGGAAAAAAAAGAAATATGCATTTCAAAGAGGTATGATCATCTATTATATATAAAATTATATATAAAGCAACCGGAAAATGAGGCTCCACGTTGCTCTCGCGGACTAGAAATTCTGAGATTAATTGGAGAAAAATAAAACAAAAATTAAAAGGTCAATTGGACAAGCCGGGAAAATATCACGCCTCAATCGAATCTTTTGGAATAAAGAAAAGATTAATATAATTATCTTTGGTCGAATCTTTTGGAATAAAGAAAAGATTAATATAATTATCTTTTACCAAGTACATGTCACAATCGGGTACGTCTCAATCAAATCATGCATGTATCGATCGGACAATGAAAAAGGACAATAAAAAAGAAAGTATCATTCGGACAATGAAAAGAATTAGTAATGTAATTAGATATGCTTCAGCCATGGATCAACGACATACGAATATTATTAGTCTGACGATATGGTGCTACAATTGGTTTCCAAGAACACACTCTATATATCTAGAAAAAAACTTAACCGTTAGATCATAATATATCTAATCATACGGTCTAAAAATCCAAAGTTTCGATTAAAAATTTTAAAATAGTTGATATTGAGGAAAAAAGATCATCTATAAATACAATTTAGAAACATCTAGAATCTAATTAGAAATACAATTTTGGAATTAAAAATAAAGTAAAAGAAAAAAGTCCACGTGTAAATATAATTTAGAAAAAAAACCAAGTTTCGGATTAAAAATTTTAAAATAATTGATATTGAGGGAAAAGACCATCTATAAATATAATTTGAAAACATCTAAATTCTGGTTAAAAAGTAAAATTAATAGAAAGAGTCTATATATAAATACAATTTAGAAGTATTTAAAATTTGAATTACAAATTAATTATTATACAGAAAAGAGTTTATATACAAGTACAATTTAGAATATAGATAAATAAGGTTCCATGTAAAAATAAATTTAGAAAAAAATAATTTCGATTTAACAATTGAATTAATTATTATCAAGATAAGAGACTCTATATAATGATGCTAGCCGCACATTATGTGCGGATCACCATGCTAGTTTTAATTAAAGGAGTGACACTAGATACAATATCATTTTAGAGAAGTCCATGCTCCCGTGGCTATTTAACGAAGCCGTATGGTTTAGTGGCTAAAATAGCAAATTCCTCAAATCAACTCTAAATTTGAGGCTGAAAATTCAAATTGTTGTTTATACGCATAAACATAAGCCAAGAGCTGAGCGTGTATGAAAATTAGGATAATATGTAGGCTTCATATCATTTGCCTACCTGCAAAGTATATAGTAATTCAATTTCAGATGTAATGGATCTCCCGGGCATAGCGAAATATGTAATACGGAAAACCCAACAAAAATAAACGTATGGCACATAATTTTGATGTATAGAACAACTTCTTGCATTTTTCTTAGTCTTAATACAAAGGAAGCATGTTGGGCCATGTGACTCTTGTCCGGGCAACTCTCCGCTGTATTTTATTGGTAATATTATATTAGCAGTAAAAAAGAATATTTTTTAATTTGTTAATTACTTGATTAGCAGTATTTTATGATTTTGTTTTTTAAGCAAAGATTACAATAAAAAGGACGATATAACCCCCTCAAATTTCTACTACATCTAATATTATTAGTAATATAATTTAATCAAAGTCGTCAGATAAAAATAAATCAACGGTACAGATAACATTATACTACCAATTAAATGCACCGGAGTCAACACCCTGTTGTCCTTAGGTGCCTATTAGAGAACAACTAACCAAGCTTCTTCTTTAGATGGTACAGTAAGGAAACACAGCTACAAATACTGATCACTATTTCCCCTTAACATAAATTGATCAATAGAGGACAATTTCTGCATAAACTTACATTGCATGCCATCAACAAAACCGAAAACAGCATACCTCCAGGTCCCGATGGAAAACAACACTCCAAACCATAGCCAAAACCCGAAAACGACTCCAGCCATCACACAATAGTAGAAATACTGGTCCTCACATGTTCTACAACCTCTCTCATCTGAAGCTAGTGATGCATTTGTGCAAGATATCTTCAATGGAAAGCCACATAACCCCGAATTATT